>NC_135632.1:35905000-36530000 GCF_053574225.1 Canis aureus
AAAAAATTAATGGATCAATGGATAAAAGGACTATTTAAAAAAACAAACCTGTGTCATTACTCCTTTAATTCAAAAATCTTTCTTAGAGCTTCCTCACAAATCAAATCAACTGATGAACATTTGTAATGCTACAATATTCTTGAATGTATTCAGGAATTATCTCAATTATTCAGTCTTTAGGAGGTAAATTAGAGTTCATTATAAAATAATATTCATGAACAGTGCTTTTCAAACCACCTATGAAGTCTCTTGTAAATTTGTAATCTATCATGGACTGATACTTTTCTTCCATATCCTGTTTGGCAAGATAAATCCACTGATCATGTACGTGGATATCACAGCAATGTTGAATTGCTGTAAAGATCTCTAATCACTCTCAATTTTGTACTTATTTCCTCATGGACCAGTAACATAGCTGTCTGAAGACCACCCAAATATCCCAGAAAACTGAAGTCTCTCCTTTCAAATAGCAATATTGTTCTCACAGTAACGCTAGATGATTCTGTGGGAACTATTTCCTCAAGTGCAGTGTCTGAGGACTGAGTAGTTGTGAATTCCAGGACAACCAGGAGAGGGCAAGAGTGAGCCCAGGAGAAAGAGAACCATGGCTAAGTCAGGGCTGAACATGAGCTTCCCATTTAAAACCAGGGCAGTCCCACTTCCCTGGGGTTCTGTGTACAGTTTCATTGGAGAAAAGGGTTCTGTTGCTAAAAACAAAAATAAAACAAAACAAAACAAAACAAACACCACTCATTTTTCTAACATATATTTTGCAGATGAGATGAGGCCAAAGAGATTATAATACTAGCTACATAAACACTTGTGTTCAGGTGGATTTCCCTTTGATTTTAAGTGTGAAAGCTGAAATTTAGTATTTTTTTCTTTACAAAAAGAGAGGGGGTGAAGTGAAAGATTATATATAAAAATCCTAGTGCATATTACTTTAAGAACAGAAACTTTCAATATCTTTCCTCTGCATATTTCAGTCATGGGACCCAAAAACTACCTCAGAGGGAAGAGAAAGGATCTTTCCATGCCTTACGGGATAGCCAAATGGGTTCAGTGTTTACAGCCCTGGTCAAGTACAGACATAATCACAGTACTGACTCATTGCTGAATTTTTTTTAATACACTTAAAAAAGACTCTCAAAAGTAATTCCTATCTCCTATTGCCGTTTGAATGTGGGTTAATGCTAAAAGAAGTCTCCAGAGACACACACCTCATTTGCTCATGATCTCTTGGTAATTTCAGGGTAAACACCTATGACAGAGAAAGAAATCCATGCTATGGTAAAATTACCTAATTGTCTGTAACTAATCTAAATTGTACAATATAAACCCACTAACTAAGTAACATGGTGAGTATTTGTGATATGGTTTTCAGACTCTAAAAAAAATTATTATTTTTTTAATTATTTTTTTATTCTACAGTTGCCTTAAACCATTCAGAAGATCCTTAAATGCCTTCATCTTTACTGAAGATAAAACAGAAAGTCATTAGATTCCTGATGGAAAATAGCTCCAAATCCCAGTAATACCTTTTTTTCTCATTAGTCACTTAGGTCACATCTTTGTAAATACCACATTTTATTTACTAAATTTACTAATAGTAAAGAAAAACAGCACTTAGAAAGCAGTATTAGTAAGAGAGCTTAACATGACTCCAGTTAATTACCACTTTTGGCTACATCAGGTTTATTATTTTGAAAAAGCACTAAAATAAACTGTTATAAAGCTTACCACAAAAGGAAGTTCTAACTTCCTTGTACCAACAAAAGAGAGTCCTTATTTCCTTTGATGAATGACAGTTAACCTCCATATTAGATTACAAGCTACAGATCTGTCTGTGCTCAAGTACACATTAAAGAAACTGAGAGGACTTTCAGCTCCATAACTAGCTGGCAAAGCAAAATGAAAAATCATATCCCTACATCCTTTACAGTAGATTTTTTCCCCTCAATATTCCTTTAAAAATGGTTCTTTGAAAACAAAGTAGCTAAAATTAGATATAATTTACATAGAGAATTAAAACCAGAAACCAGACAACTATGTTAAAATGCATTAGTTAGGAGTTAATTTCTTAATCTTGATAATTGTGCCATGGTCATGAAAGATGCTATCACTAGGGAAGGAGAGCTGAGTGAGGGGTAGATGCAAACCCACCATACTACTTTTGCAGCTTTTATAGAAGTCCTGAACTATTTCAGAATAATCAAAATGCATTGGCCATTTGAACAGTTTATTTAATTAAAGTTCTATGAGAGGGGCGCCTGGGTGGTTAAGAGTCTGCCTTCAACTCGGTCGTGGTCCCGGAGTCCTGGGATCAAGCCCTCATCGGGCTCCCTGCTCAACAGGGAGATCGCTTCTTCCTCTCCCTCTGCCCCTAACCTCACTTATGCAATCTCTCTTTCTCAAAGAAATAAAATCTTTCTTAAAAAATAAAGTGCTGTGAGAATAGAGAAAGTGATTCCTCTTTACAAAGAACTGCACTTAATCTAGCAGAGATATAAAGCTTGGTCTTTTCAAACTAGTTGTGTTTTAGAAAACTATAACCCTTGCACAGAAAATGTCAAGTTAGATTGGTCAAATGACTGGAAAATAAAACACACACATGCACACGCACACACACACATTTTGAAAGTAAAGTGATCAAAAAGTCAAGGAACTCCCTATAAGAAACAACTTGCTTATACCTGTACCTGTTACAACCTCAAAAAGGGAGTCGACTTATCTAAACCGTAGAGTTGATTTTATCCCTTATGTTACATTGTGATTGTTCTTTAATGGGAAATAGTTGTGGAGCTAGCAGAACAGAAACATCTGTTATATGAAAAAAAACCCTTAGAGAACATCTGGTGGGAGGGTTTCTAACACCTTGCAGGCCTAGGAACTGAGTGTAAGTGAGTGACAGGCATAGCAGGACTGACAGATTATAGTCAGGACTTCCGTCAAACCTGTAAAGGCATATCCTTCCTAAAGGGATTCAAACTCATATTAAAACTGAAGCAAAACAAAACTCCTGCACAGGACAGATAAAACAAATCCACCGGTCATGGGTTGAATATCAGGATTCAGCACCCTTCATTTAACACAAGGGGAAACTGAGGCCCAGAGAGGTACAGGTATCCAAGGCCACACAACACCTTTAAAAGGAGGAAAGCAGAGCCCAGTTCACTTTCAGGGCCTAAATCCTAAATGGCAATCCAGGTAGATGGGAGAACTTGTTGACCTTGGCCCTTAGCCAAGGGCAAAGGGTGATCTAATAACAACGGATGCTTGCACAACTCCACCTCCTGGACCCTGGGGGGCTTGCAAACATCCATTCATTCATCCTAGCTCACTCGTGTGAAATAGGTAGGCGGTGTATCCTAGTATCACCATACAGAGGAAAACAAAGACACAGTTGCTACAGAACCTCCATCGGCAGGAATCTGTCGCCAGCTCAGGGCAAGTATCATCATGGCCTTGCTCCTGAGTCAGGAGACCTGACCCCTTCTTTGTGCAAAGCATTTATATTTTAAACAATTTTCTCTTATATCTAAATAAGCACTTTAAGGTACAAGGAATAAAACATCCCAATTGTACTGTCTCCCACTCATTCCCACAAATATTTATTGACCATCTGCTGTGTGTTAGATACTTTTTTAAGAGTTTGCCCTCATTTTCCACTAGCACTGACCCAAGTTGGACAGCCGGTGCTGCTCCAGAATCAACTAGAATATGTGGCAACAGATACCATTATAATTTTCTTCTTTCAAGCTTTATTCCCATTGAAACTTATACCTTTTTTGGTGAAGGGAAATATCTGCAGATATGAACAGAGTTTCTATAGATCCCCTCAACTGCCACTGCATAATGGTTATTTGTGATATGCCTGTGCTCACGGCTTGTCTGGCTGCTGACCCAAACCTACTCAAGACCTATTTTGTCATGTACCTGTGTTAAGACAAATGAAATCAGAGACCCATATATTAAACAGGGAGATTGAAAAGGAGAAAAAAAAAAAAGGTCCAGATGATATGAGGGGAAAATTTATATTAACTAGTCAATGAAAGTAACTTAAAAAGCACATCAAATTTCTCTTTTCTTGTTGACCCCAAACACAGCAAGAATATGTGTTTTGTTTTGTTTTGTTTTGTTTTAATTTACTCATGAAAGACACAGAGAGAGAGGCAGAGACATAGGCAGGGGGAGAAGCAGGCTCCCTGTGGGGAACCTGATGCGGGACTCGATCTGAGGACCCCAGGATCATGATCTGAGTCAAAGGCAGACGCTCAACCACTGAGCCACCCAGGTGCCCTGCAAGAATACATTCTATTCTCTGTTTTTGTGTCAGAGAGGGGACAACAATATTCATTCACTCCTTCAAAAATGAATTATTGATGCCCTCAATAATCCTCAGCACTGAGGATACTGCAATGAATAAGACATGGTCAAATATGTCTTACCCCCAAGGTGAACCCTCATAATAATAAATGAGTCATGGTGGCAATAGGCAAGTATGGATTCAGCCCAAACTGTAGACCTTTTAAGGGTGAAAAAAACACTGAGTAAACACATTGATATTCATAACAATTGGAGGCACTACAAGAAACTATAAGTATTTTTAAGCCATAAAATTAAATTAAATTTCATCTAATAACACTTTGTTTTCAGTGCATTTATTTACTATGCTCTGAATGTGCACAAGACACTATTGGGCACTGCAAAAACAATCTATCCACATCTCAGTGTGTGTTTGTGTTTGCATGTGTGTGTGTGTGAAATCATAAATACATAGGCTAAACAATATGAAACTACTGCTATTGGGCTTTAAGGCAGGAGGGTAGTTTCTCATGTATTAGTCTCTACACGCTAATACAGGGATTAAATAAGAATTCTAGAAATGTCAAAAAGCATAGGCAATTAACTTCCTTATTATATTATTAACCTATATAATTAAAGGAGATTATAAATTGAATGAATGTGGGGGGAAGATCACTGTGAGCTGAAAAGTTATGGAAAGGCTCATGAACTGGGGACATGAAGAAGGTCCAGAAAAATGGGTGGGGTATGTGATGAACTTTCCAGGAGAGTGAATGAATAAGGGGATGGAGGCAAAATACTGGGAGTGGTTTGGGGAGACAGCAAGTAGGTGAGTTGAACTGAAGCTGAGGAATGTGGAGAGAGGTGAATGATGGTGCATGAATGAGAGGCAGCCTCTAATTCTACATCCAACTTCTGAAGCAAAATAGTCGTAAATAATCTCAAAGTACAGCCCTTTGGCATAAACCTCAGAAAAAAAATTGCACTTTTCTCATCCTCACCCCCTTATTCCTACTAAATCCTGACTAGTTTCCTACTATTTCTAATATGTTCCCTATCTATTCACTTCTTTCCACCCTCATTGCCAACACCCTAGTCTCCCTCCTCACTCACCTGACCTACAGCAATCCATTCCTAAATGGTCCCTCAACTTCCATTTACTCTCTCTACCCAACAATATGGAATCCATTCTCCACACAGCAACAAAAGCACCCTTTTTATGGTACAACTCTGACAGATTAAGCCTTTGTGGGCTTCTCATTTCTCTTAGGATAACAATAAAAATCAACGAGGCCTATAACATGTTCCATGGAGATGATGCCTCTGCCGCCCTCCCTAGCCAGTTCCACTAATACCTGGTCCCTGAATCCTTGCTCTAGAGCTGATTCTGCTAGACACCCAGGGATCTCTACTCCTGGACTCAAGAAACTCAACAAACAGATGGGTATGAGAAGGCTTGTCATGTCTCAACTCAAGTGTCCATTCTTTAAGGTAATTTCCACTGCTCCTTTAGGAGGCCACAGCTTCACCAGGCACTGTCTTGTAGCTCTTAATAAAGAGTCAGATTCAGGCAATAATTTAATAAATGTCTGTCTCCTTTAGGTACTGTAAACTAGTCAGGGATAGAGTGACCGCCAGTTTGCTCATCCCTGGCATCCAGAAAAGCATTGCTAAGAATTGAATGAGTAATTGCTGAATGGATGAATGAATGAATGAATGAATGAGTGAATGAATGAATGAAAAAAATCCCAAGTGAAACGTGATTGGGAAGCTCTAAGTATAAATGGAGTATCATTGTTTAAATATGAAGAATAAAGATAGCAGGAGAAAATTATCAACAAATAATAAGTTTGCCTCAGCTGACCAGGATCCAGTTGTTACAAAATGTTGGTCTGACAAAAATCTCATCATAAACACAGCCACAAAGTAAAGGAAGCCACAAGGTTAATAAGATATTCATGCTAAATATGGACTACCTCAAGTATACAGAAACAGGACAATAGTATTTCCTGAAGATGAGCATTCATATTTATCTCAAGTGTAGCATATAGATGCACATCCTATGAATATGTGGTCTCCACTGGTTTAAGAACATGAATTCTTCTGGCTACAACACTAAGATGTATTCCAAAGGAGCACCAATAGTGGACGAGACCTGGTTTCTGTGTGTGCCTGCCACATGACCTCAGAAAGCCCCAGGACCTCTCTATTTACTAGTTTCCTCATTTACCGAAAATAGAAATAATAATATCTCCCATTATAAAGTGGTAGTTGGAACTAAATAAAATAAAGCAAAACCCCTTTAGCACTGTCAATAGCTACAGAAATGTAACTAATTGTTATGATAGCTGTTTATAAATACTGTGACAGGTAATATTACTATTACTTCAATTTGAAGAGCCTGCCATGCTCATTTTATGAATTTTTAAAAGGTTTTATTTATTTATTCATGGGAGACACAGAGAGAGGCAGAGACATAGGCAGAGGGAGGAGAAACAGGCTCCATACAGGAGCCTGACGCAGCACTTGATCCTGGAACTCTGGGAATACGTCCTAAGCTGAAGGCAGATAGATGCTCAACCGCTGAGCCACCCAGGTGTCCCTGCTATGCTCATTTTAAATCAATTGTCTATATTCACTGACTTTGATTCATTGAAAACAAATAGTAGACACAAAGTGAAAAAAAAAAACAGCTTTATTTTCAAAATGACAAGCAGTCCTGATTTTAATTTTTTTAAATCTAATGTTATTCAAGGTTTACTATCATAAGCACTCTGGTATATTCATTTAATCCTTAAAATGATCTTATGTGGTGGGTAGTGTTGGATCTCCAACTTACTGAAGAAGAAACCGAGGCAATGAGAGGCTAAGTAACTTGGCTAAGATCTTGTATCTAGTAATAGAACAACGATAATAAGAGCAAATGTTTACATGGTGCTTTGCCCATGCCAGTGCCATGCTCAGTGCTTTCCATACTTTAACTCATACAAGTCTCCTAACAAATCTGGAAGGCAGCTACCAGCATTCTCCCCTTTCAAACATGGGCAAACTAAGGTCCATAGAGGTTAAGCACTATGTGTGTAGGCCAAACAGCTGTTAAGTGGCAGGACAGGAATTTAAAGCCAGGAAGATCCTTCCCTGTTAATCTATTGCTATAATAACTCTCACTTATTGGTGGAAATTTTCCAGCTCTCTATTTCTAAGTGAATTTTCTAAATAAATGTTTGCCACATTAATAATCAAATATTACTTCATACACACTTTTCTGAAATTAACAATTCCCTGTCTTTCACAAGTGATACACTAAATACTATATAATTTTTTCCGATGGCCTAGGGTCATGGCTGCTGTGCTTTCTGCATTCAGCTTCTAGCTTTTATTTCAAGTTTCATAGAAGGGTTTTCTAGTCTCTTTTCCAGATGAGCCAGTCGACTGTCATTTTGTCTCTGTGACTTTTTTTTTTAATTTATTATTTATTTTATTATTTTATTATTTTTATTTTATTAAAAATTTATTTTAAAAAAATTTATTGTGAATGTGTATGAGCATGCACAAACATGAGTCAGGGTTGGGAGAGATGGTGCAGAGGGAGAAGCAGACTCCCCACTGAGCAGGGAGCCCAACATAGGGTTCCATGCCAGGATCATGATCTGAGTCAAAGGCAGATGCTTAACCGACCAAGCCCCCAAATGCCTCTCAAAGCCATATTCTTAAGAACGTCATTGTCTACAATTCAATTCTTTGATTGGAGAGGTGGGGAGTAGATCTCCTTTTGGCCAGGTCTGTGTGTACAAAGTACTCAGATGTCAAATCTCACCCCCTTCCCTCCTTACTCTACATAACAAAATACACTCTATTTGAGATTCTCCAAGACCCAGGTTTTGGGTGGAAATGGTCCCAGGAAAATTGGGGCCAGAATTCCATGGGTGCCTAGAACTGTCTGGGTAACATGCAGAGCTGGGTCATGCCTGTAGGCACCAGAGAGATTTCAGTCAGATATTTTAAATGGTATTGACATCTGCTTCCTAGGGAATAGTTTTGATGCTGCCCTAATCAAAGAGACTCGGATTTAAATCCTGCCTTCCCCAGGTGTGGGACCTTGGGCAAGTCATGTCACCCTCTGAGCCTCAGTTTCCATTTGTCACATGGAGAAAATTACTCTCAGAAGGCGTGCTGGGAAGATAGAGAAGTTAGTATGTGGGCATCTGCTTCACAGATGGTCTTAATTCAGCACCACCTGACCCGAGGGACCACCTGAAATCCCCTTAGCTTCATCAAAGCAAAACCCACAGTTACAAATCCCTGGCAGGCAGCCACCGGTCCTGACTTTTAATGGCTGTGAAGCTAGGACCCAGATTAATTAGAATTATCCCTAATGTAGGATTTAATAACCCCCGAGGTGATGTCAAGTCAATGGAGTTGGGTGTATGACCTTTATTTTATCATGACTATTGAAATTTCAGCTGAGATGAGGTTAAGTCTGACCTCTGGATAAGCATGAGTAATTATGAAAAATCAGTGCTTATTTTCAAGGGTTTTTAAAGTCATCACACGTGTCACCCAGATATGAATATGTTTAATGTTCACTTTCCTATGGAAATAGACCAAGTCTTTCAAAAATATTAGATTCATTCCCAAATCCAAGCCACACAATCTGTCCCTCAGCAGAGACTTTTTATTCCCTTACCCTGCTTTAACTGTTAACTTATCTCTCTCGCCCAAGAAATACAAACAGCTACTTTTACAGGTACATACTTCCTATATACCCACCATAGTTCTAAGAAATTTGTCAATATTGATTCATGTAACTAAACAACTCCATTTTACAGGAAACTGAGGTGCAAAAAATTGAAGTAATTTGCCAGAGGTCTCATATCTGGCAGTTGGGGGAGCTCGCACTTGCACCTAGGCAATTTGGCTGGAAAGTCTGTGTCCTACGCATCTTGCTCTACTATTCCTGAGAACATAAGTTCTAAAGGAACAGTGACCTTGTTTTGTTCACTGCCAAACGTGCAGGTGCTCAATAAATATTCGTGAATTGTCTGAACGACCTTCTAGCTCCTCTCTTCCTATCTAAGTGCTCAAACTCCGTTCACTCTGACTTTGGCCTCAAAGATGGGCTGGCTCTGAGAGGCAGGAGTAACATTCTGGGCCCTTCTTTCACCTCCTCAGGACTTTACTAGTTGCAGTTCCTTTTGATCTGCCCTATCTGGCATGGTGCCCTAGACTAATATGATTGTCAACAAATACTCATTTAATGAATGAGTGTCTTACCTGTTTGCATGCTGTTGACAATACACAAAAGTTTGTCATCGAGTAGTATAGCATGATCAAGTAGGAGGAGGATGTCCTAGAAATTGCACTTAAATGAATTAAAAGATTGATTTGTATCTTCTGTGGGCCAAACATGGAAATTTCACAATTCTCACCTTTAGTATGTTACTTTTTCTTTTTTGTGAAGACATTTTTAGGGCAGCTTTGGATTTACAACAAATCTGAGAGAAAGGTGCAGAGATTTCTCATATACCTCCTGCTCCCAAACTGCAGAGTCTCCCCTATTAACTAGAATCACTCACCAGAATGATATATTTTACACTAAGGATGAGCTGTATTGGTACATCATGATCACCCAAAGTCCAGTTTACCTTAGGGTTGACTCTTGGTGGTATACATTCTCTGGGTTTGGACAAATATATAATGAGATGTATCCATCACTATAATATCATATATTTTCACGATCCTAAAAATCCTCTGTTCACTGTCTATTCATTTCTCCCCAACTCCCAACTCCCAGAAACCACTGATCTTTTTACAGTTTACAAATTTTTGCCTTTTCCAGAATGTCATATTGTTGAATCTATACAATATGTAGACTTTTCAGATTGGCGTCTTTCACTTAGTTATAGGCATGTAAGTTTCCTCCATGTCTTTTCATGGCCTCATAGTTCATTTCTTTTTAGCACTGAATAATGTTCCACTGTCTGGTGGTATCAGTTTGTCCATTCACCCACCAAAAGACATCTCAATTGTTTGCAAATATTGACAATTGTGAATAAAACTGCTACAAACATCTTGTATTTTGATTTTTTAAACATATGAAAATTTACTAAGTATAAGGTACTGTGAATTTGATATGAATTGTGCAGATTTAGTCTTTAAGATAATCAGATGAGATAGGTGCTATTATCAGCCCATTGTACAAATAAAGACGCTTATTGGAGACTAAGTAATTTGCTGTGGGCCACTGAACTAAAATGCAGAAGCCAGGATTCAAATCCATGTATCTCTGACTCCAAAGCCTTTCTCCTGCAACCTACACTGTACTCTCTGTTTCCTGCTTGAAATTTGTGCCATGTAATAACAACTACTATCATAATGATTATGCAGATAGACTCTGAGTTGAAGTAGTTTCCAATTACTAAGGGTCTTGAAATCTAAGCAAAATCTACAAATTCAACATTCATATTTTATAAGCAAAAGCTTCACTGGCCAGAAATTACTTCCAACTTTTCTGGAACCTGAAAAAGGACATCATGAAAAACAATGACTTCCCATTTTAGAGATCCATTCGATTAACCAATATCTGTTATAGCCCCTGCTATAAGGAAGTTACTGTGAGAAATACAACAAATGCCAAGTGAGAAACATAGCCTCTGCCTTCACAAAGAGTGTCTAGAGAAGGGAATAGAAAAGTAAAGAGGCAACGCATAGCGAAAGACTACGGAGTGAGAACAGGGGTGGGGAGGGTGCAAAAAGTGGAGTCCACTGTGGGCAGTGTGAACAGCAGGCACAATTACCACACAGGGGAAAGAGTGTGGCATGTTCTGGGAATGAACAAATTGGTAATGCTGATGGAAGGCCCAACTAAAGGGTCTGGAGTAAGATAACAGAGAATCTTTGCAGGGAACGAAATGCTATCATTTGTTTTTTAGAAAGATCCTAACTCTCGGGGAAAACGGATGAGCTAGGGCCCGACTGGAACCAGGGACCTGGATGGGTGCTGAATTTAACCAACGGACTGGTGGAAATTATAATACACCGAGAACGGAGACGATGATGTGGGAATTGGTATGACAGCTAGTAAGAAGGGGCAGGCTCGGTAACTGATGGAGATGCACAAGAGGTGGTGTCAGAGACCCTGCCTGGAATGTGATTTTGGTAACTGAGTGGATAGGTCTGCCCCAGATAGGGAATCCAAGGGTGAGGCAGTCTGGCGGGGGTGGAAGGAGCTAGCCTTTGGGGTTGCACACCTGAAGTGTGGAGGTGACTGGCGGTTGGATTTGGGGGTCTGGCGCTTCGTGGAGCAGCGTGGGCTGGAGGTGGCGGCTTTCCAGCCATAGGCAGACACGCGACGCGTGAAGGCTGGAAGGGGACAGGCTCACCCACGTGGTGCAGGAGGGCGGAGGGGCAGTCAAAGCAGCCTCGCAGAAGGGGAGGCAGAAAAGCGACGCCCATAAAGACTTTCACCAACGAGGCTGCAGGGGTATCGGACAAGAGGGAAGAGACACACTCACGCTCCACGTAGGCAAAAGAATTCCTTCCCCGAACTGAGAGGGCCAGGAACACGCTGACGGCGCCTGCCCACCCCTTCCGCCGGAGGCAGACTCGCGGCGACCCCCGACCCGCGACAGCCCGCGCTCGGCCGCAGCGCCCCGGCGAGGAAGCGGCGCCCGCAGGCCTCGGGGCTGCCCCCGGGACCGGCCTCTCCCGGGAGCCCCCGCCTCCCGCCGCGCGCGGCGCAGGGGGACGCCCGCTCCCGCCCACTCACCGCGCCCGAGGGAGGGCCCTCCTCCAGGCCAACTCCTAAACCTGCCTCCTCATCCTTTCTGCTGCTGCCACCCGCGGCTCCGGATCGGGGCGCCCCTCCGCGTCCCCTCCACCCCGGGGACACCGCCGCCTGCTGCGCCGTTGGTACAGTCAAACCCTGCTTCAGGCCACCAACCGGCGCTGCCTGAGCCAATGGCGGCGGCTCTTCTTCCGCCTCGCCGGCGCGCCTCGGCCAATCAGGAAGGGCCGTGCTGCGGCGTGCCGGGCGCCATAGCGACGGGTGACGCCTGCCGCGGCGTTGCCGTGGCAACCGCAGAACGCGCAGCTTCTGGCCCCAAGGCTGCAAGCCCGGGCGGCGGGAGGTGGGCCGTAGGACCTTGCTTAGGCCGGCTCCCTCGGACCTGGGGCTGCCGGGCCCGCTCCCTCCGACCTGGGGCCACCGGGCCGGCTCACCCGGACCTGGAGCTGCCGGGCCGGCTCCCTCCGACTGGAGCCGCCGGGCCGGCTCCCTCGGACCTGGGGCCACCGGGCCAGCTCACCCGCACCTGGAGCCGCCGGGCCGGCTCTCTCCGACCTGGGCCACCGGGCCGCTCCCTCGGACCTGGGGCTACCAGGCCAGCTCACTCCGACCTGGGGCTACTAGCCCGAGGACAGGTTTCCTAAGCCCTGTGGCTTTTTCTGGACTTCGTGTGCGCAACTTTTAGCATTTGAAATAAAACGGGTGAGGAAGAACTGTTTCATCTCGTGCTTAGTTTCAAGATCTGTTATGGACTAAAAATCTCCCAGACATTCGTTTGAAAGGATCAACGCTACAGAGCTTTCATATAGTGTGAACACATTTTCAGTCACTCAAGTGCACTGCACACCTCAGTGAGAATAGAGTTGTGAAAATAAAAGTGACTGGGCATTTAAGACATCTATCCGGTTCACTTAGCATAGGCAAGTCTCTTTTTGTGAAGGTCTGAAGCTTCTTGAAAAAAAAATTTTTTTTCGAATTGCATCAAAGTCTTAATGAGTCACATTATGAAGCTTTAAAAAATGAAAAATATCCATGCTCATTTTATGCCAGACACTATTCCACAATGTCATCTGGTAGTCATGACTTTTCATTCTGGTTTAGAATTGAAAATGGAGGCACAGTAAGTTTTCTACGTTGCCCAGCTAGTTACTGGCACAGCTAGTAAATGGTAGAGGCGGATATAAGGTACACAGTTCTGCATAGGTAGAACCTATGTGGTTTCAGTCTAGAGCCTAGTCTTAACCACACTGATGCACCGTATTTCTTCAAGTATAGGGCCTACTTGATCTCATCTTAATATTGCTCAAAAAGGCCACCAGTGTGGCAATTAGTACAGTGACTACATCTCCCAAAACTTGATTTAAAATGCTTACAATGAACTATTCCCTGATGTTTCTTTTTAAATAATAACGAAAAGTAGGCTCAATGGGATAACCACACTTGAGGTTGGGTAATTAAAAATATATATTCTAACCTACAAGAACAAGGTAGGTCCCATTTTGGAAACAGAGAAGGGGGAAATGAAAGTCACTCAGATAAATGTAACAGAACTAATTAAACTTCAGAGAACATAAAGCCTAGCAGGATTAATGTTACTAATCAGAAAACATAAGTTGAATAATGTGGAGTTGAAAAGGTCTTCTCTTAAAGACATTTTAAATATTTAGCAGTGAGACAAAAATGATTCCACTGAACTCCTTTCCTTCATCAGAATATTGAATGTGCTTCCCCTCTTTGTCTTTCTTAACAAAATGTTAAGCTAATGTTTTGGCCTTTCCAGAATAGAAGTGGAAGTTGCATAGAAGATTAAGCATAAAGAACACTTGCCTCTTGGGAAGAAGAGAGCTATCCTCTTTACCTGGTAAGGATCCATGTTGTTGTCTGCAATGTGATAATGACCCATGCCCCCCCAAAGGGTCATGCTTGCCTTAAGTTCATGGCTTATGTGGTAGGACCCAAACTTGAAAGACCTAACATCCATCCCCTTTCCATGTTTTCCAATACCCCTTTTACTATGCTGAGATGATTTCACAGACTGTAAATTACAGAGTTCAAAAGCAAAACGTAGAATGCCTGAACTATAACATAAAGAACAAATAAAAGTAATTTAAACAGGTACCAAAATAGGTGTAAACTTCCAGGATTAACAAAAGGACAAAATCACTTCCCCAAATTTCTAAGATACCAAAAAAAGGGTATTTACACACACAAGCACATGTGCTTTCACTAGAGGAATGAGAATGATTTGGTAGACGATCAGCAGAAGGCTGAGAACAATTTGAAGGAAAAGAAGAACTGAAATGGAGTCTTGAAAGAACAGAGAAAACCGAAAGAAAGGTCTTCCAGTCAGGAATGTTCTCATTCAAAGCCTAAAAGGTAGAAATGTAAAGGTTAACCATAGAAAGAACTGACACTCAAGACATCAGATATGCCTTAATGAGCAAGATAAAACAAAATGAGTAAGATCTCCTTTCTTCTTACCTTCTCCTACAGAAAAAACAAAAAACTCAAAAGCTATAGACGGGAATAAAAAATTGACAAAAAACTTTTTCCTAAAGTAAATGTAAGAAAACTTTCAGATGAAATTTCTAAAGCCCTAAGCACCTTTCTCACTCCTAAAGGCTATCAAGTTCACGGTAGGACATCAGAAGCTGTGTCTTATTATAGGGAGAATAATGGGCCAGCCTACTCTTAAAGGGCTTTAATTTAGAAATTTCTTAACTCTTATTTATTATTTATTAAAAAGTCATTTCGAAACACACAATATTTTGTTTCATCTTCTCTATTTCCTTACTGAAGGATATGAATATTTGGAATCACCTATTTTCCTTCATCCTCCATCCCTCTGCATGAGAAAGATATGCAGCAATCCTAATAAAGTACAAAGTAGAGACAATATCCAAACAACTAATTCAGTAGACTTTTATTGCTCTTTCAACTTCAATAACATCTCTAAAAAATAGTTTTCTTCTAACAATTATGAAACAAATTTGAAAGGCAGGATTGTTCACATTATAGACTTGGTAGAGACTTGTACTTCATATAAATGAAAAATACCAGTTCTACATTTTAAATGTTTAATTTACCTTGGATTTTATTACAAAAAAAATATTATCATTGTAATTATAAAAGTCATAAAAATTAGAACTGTACTGTGAAATTATACCAAGCTATCAAATATTATATAAATGAACAATAAAATTCAATTTCTATTTATTCAAACACAGTAAACATTGGAAGATAACCCCCCTACAAAAACAAACAAAAAAAACCCCAGATTTTTAATATTAAAGCAACAGAAGAAAAAGCCACAACACAAAAATCAATGCACAAAAATCTGATTAAAAAGCCACTGGGGTTTAACAATTACTAAAACTGCAGAAGTCAGTATGTGCTAATTAAATTAAACTTTAAAAATGATCTTTAGATGATTCCATTTCCAACTATATGTTTTCCTATTATTGATACTTATATTACTTTTGATATGTTAGAAAAGATCCAACTTAACATTAAAATTGCCAAATTTTGAATTTTGAACACTATTTTAAATTTTCAATGTCCTTAAAATCTTTAAGCTTACTTTCTAAAAAATAAATAATTGTTGTACTAAACCAGAAGACATTTCACATATTTGTATTATATATGATAACAATGATGTCATCTACATAAATAAATTTAAAGCATTAAGTTATTTAATTTAAACATTTTTGAATTACAATGTTATATCAATGGCTTACACATCCAAAATCTGAGCACTTTAAAACAGGATTCACATGTCAAAACTGTTGAGCACATTTACAGAATCAATGTACATGATATGATACTTGAAAAACAGCAAGCTCTGGTGTAATACCTCAGTTTCAGAAACCATTTTACATTACAGAATGTTGAACCTGTCTTTGTGAAAGGAAAAAACTTAGAAAGCTAATATATACACATACATAAACCTGAAGTATGAAGAAGAAACAGAAATGCTTTTTGGAGAGAGAAAACAAAAATTAGTAATTTTGAGTGGTAAAGAAACCCTGCCTTATAAATACATGCATTAGCACATAAAGTTTGTCCTCCATGTTTTACAAAGACTTGGCAAATATGAACATTGATACGCCACAGCTTTTTTCAACAACTGAAGAAATTTAAGATTTTTAACAACATTGTCTCTCTCTCTCTCTCTCTCTCTCTCTCACACACACACACACACACACACACACTAGAAAGACTGTGTGCTTCACTTCAGCATATCTAATATTATAAGAGAAAATACAGCATCATCCTTTTATCATAAGGAAGTTATTAGCTCATTGTTTTCTCAAAAGCTGCTATTTTAGAGTGAAATAGCATCCAAAAGAAGGTAAATTTCAGATGGTCAACATCAGGATTTATCATAGTCTCTGTAAACAGACATCTATAAATAAATAAAATAGGGTGGAGAGAAGAATATCCTGAGGTGGCTCTGTAGCCAGGGTATTCAGTAGCACTAAGCTCCATCCTGGAAACCAAGGCATCTAAGAAAGTGCAGGGCTGTTTATATTAATTTATTTTGTAAATGGAATATGTACAGGTTTAATTATTTTGCACCTTGAGGTAAATCAGTACATTGCAATTACTACTGCTCATTTACACCTATTTAAGGCAACATTTAAAAATTTATATATGTAGTAAATTATATTTTTCACTTTCTTGCAATGAACACTATCCATGATTGTTATTTTTCAAAAATAATGGAAAAATATCATAACCATGTAGAACAAGCAATTAATTACTTAATAAACATGAGTTACCTTTGCTCTTCAATGGAGTAGTCATATCAGATTATTTTGTAAGTCAAGTAGTCAAAAGAAAGCAGAAGCCATTAACAAAAACAGTAAAAACATTTTGAGTGCAAAGTATTTTGCAAGTCATGGTTTTTCTGGCACTGGACAATTACTATACATAATTAAATAAAAATCACAGAAACACTATGATCCCAGGTAGTTTTCTTTAAATTTTAAAATCCTTCCTGTAAAATGAGCACATTTGTTAACCCTATGATGTCCAGACACAAAGAAACGATGTGAAGAAATCCCCTTGTTCAGGAACATCGGAGGAGTTTACAAAATATAGCAGCAAATACTGGGGTCTTTGGAAATGATTATGCTGCCATGGATAAATAGGAATTATTTCAATGGAAGTTCATAAAGAATAATAAGCACCGTGGGTAATACTCAATTATCAATTGCCAATAGAGTCTAACTCTTTTTCAGGCAGTACCAAATGATGCCAACTCCATTTTCTAAAGAAAAGTAGCATGTTACACTGTCAACTTCTCATTTGAGACAGAAGTCGAATCCTTTATTTTAACTAAAATCTGACAATATGGTCTCAGATGGGGGAACTACCTCAGCTACCAAGTAGTTAAGAATGGATTAAAAACACTTCAGAATTGCTAAAATATCAGCTTTTGGCATTCCTCCTGATCCTCTATAAGATCAGTTGTTCATACTTTTGTACTTTAATTAGAAATGATTAAAGGGAGCACTGGAATTTCATTAAAATTTTCATCCTAATATTCATGTCACAATTTCAGTATTTCTGTGGCTTCTCAATACTCATTTGGTTTTTGTAAATTATCCTCTTGCCAAATCACTTTCACAACCCCATTCATCCAGTCCTACAGGCTTAACAAGAACATTTGTTTATTTTATGTAGAGCTAAGAGTATATAAAAGATGACTAAAAAGATTTGCTAGAAGTTAAAAAGACAGCTCAGAAAAGCAGAAACTAAGAAAGAAATGCTAACATAAACTAGAAAGGATGCCATCTGAGCTATACATAAAATGTCTAAATTCCTTTTAAAATACAAATATGGCAGTGCTTTATAGCAAAGATGTAAAATCTGTCAACTGCTTTCAAAGATAATAAACCATAAATGCAAGTGAGCACCAACTATTTACATTAACAATTTAAATTACTCTGTATTTGTTACCTTTTCAAATGTTTATATAAAGTATCATATCAATTAAAATAAATAAAATAGTTTAAAATGAAATCACAGATAACAATCTATTAAATATTATCTATATGATAGAAAGAGTAACAACGTAAACAAGAAAATGAAAGGTAATTCTTTAGAATAAAGTAATACTGATCATAAACCCATAAAAGAATTCTGACTCCTGATTATTTAATATTATTTGTAATAGAAAAATAATCAAGAACTTGAACCTGATATAAACTAAATCATATTTTAAGAAAAAGACAGCAAAGGCAGAGAGCAGAGTGGGCATTCTGGGCTCTTATAAAGCATTAGGATTCAGAAAAAAAAATCTACAAAAGGCAACAAAATTTAACTACTAGCAAGTGGCAATTTACAGCCTCTAAAATCCATAAAGTTATGACTGGTATGGGGCTAAATTTACAAAATCACCTGCAATTTCACTTGTCTATCAGAATAGGAACCTAGATGTGAAAGTTTTAAGATTTAAAATAAATTTTAAAAACATAAAGATCAAAAAGCAATAGTTCTTATCTAGAAAGTTTCTACTGTTCTATCTTCTTCTACTGTTCTAAACTTCTTGTGAAACAAGATGGACATCTGCATAAATGAAACAAACACACTGAGAAGCCATGACATGTCACCATTTGTCCCACAGCACTGGCATAAAGATTCCCTGTTCTTCCCATAAAGAACTAACAGAAGTGAAATAATATGCAAAAATTTTTAGTAACTCAAGTTAAAGTTATAAATATATGGACAACGTACATCACTAACAGTTGGTATGAATTACCACTGATGGACAAATAGATTTAAAGGAAAAGTAAATTAAATACATTTCCCCACACCTCTCTACTGCAGAACAGAAAAAATTTTTTCCAACAGAATAAATATTTGAAGAGTAAGAACCATGTACCTCATTTCTAAGAGACCATTTCATTTTATACACAGTCTCCATGGTGTTCCTAACAAACTTCAGACACTACTTCAAAAAACCCAGTAGTCATGCATAAACAGCATGACATACAATATTGTCATATATAGTGACATGAAATACACACATTTTATATATATATACATATATATATCTGTATAGCTATATATATAATTCCTCTTGGTTCAATTCTATAATGAAGTTTCAGCATCCAGGTATTTCCTTGTTGGTTCATCTTCAAAATTTATTTTCACACTCACAGGTTTCTCAGGGCTATTTAAAACAAAGAATGAGAATAAATTATTTTAAAATGGACAAATCACATTCTAAAACTGGCCAACAGTATACATAATAAGCCTTTTGAGATGACTATTAATACTATAAACATATGACTATTATTTTATTGCTTTCTTTTCATATCAGTAAATTTGATTGGAAAGACAAATATTAAAAATTCTTAAGTTTTTTTTAATGGATATGTTTGCCACTGAAATTCATGTTTTTCTTACAACTGAAGGACAGTTTCTTAAAATTAGTCTTAAAATTATGTGACTAAGTTTGACTTATTAGTTTTCAACAAACAGCTGTAGCACGTGACATCTCACTGACAAATCCATTAAAAAAGCGATCTTTGTTAGTATAGATAAGCATCAAATAATTTCCTGCAAAATTTAACAGATTTACAAACTTTCTCTCCCCAAACTTGGTTCACAAATACAAGTTCAAAACACATATATCCTATGTTTCAAGTTAATATCAAATACAATGATTCCATGTATATGGATTTAGCAAATGATTTAATTGTAACATATGAATATCTGTGTTCTGAAAAAACTTTTCAAAAGTATAAAAACACACTGTGGTTTTACTCCCTTCTCCAGACAAGACTGAAGGAAGGTCCTCCAAACATTTCTTTCTGTTAAGTGACATAACCCAAACATTGTCTTCCCCTGTGATTTTGAATTGAGGGGCAGAAAATGAAAATGGAAGGCAGAAGTATGTAAGAGACAATGGTATCTAAATGAAAGGCAGAAGTATGTAAGAGACAATGGTATCTTTACATTTATCATGACTATACTAATAATCTGGGCCACAAGTGCTGACAAGATATGAAAAATTACTAAGAATAAAAAGAGCACTGAGCTAAATTCTAGCTGCATGAAATAACCAAAATGATAGAGTTCAATTTAAAAACTTTTAAGATCAAAGACAGAAGAAAGGAAGAGCCCAGCTTAGAGAATCAGAAGTTAATGATTCAAAAAAAAAAAAAAAAAAAGAAAAGAAAAGAAAAGGAAAAGAATAAAAAGGGAGAGGATAATAAAATCTAAGTAGGAACAAAGCTCTAAGAGGTGGGGAAGCAATGGATAAAACCTAACCTATTATTATCAAAAGACAGTGGCCAGATGGACAATAACTAATCAATCAAAAGCAGTTAGTGACAGTTTGCCAAGAGAAGTTTCAATCTGATATCCAACCAGAGTATACCAACAGTGTCTGACACAAAGTGCACACAGAGTATTTGTAGAATATGAATGGTTGAGTGCACTACGGGATACCTCATTTCTCCACTCACCAAGGGATTAAAGTACTAATGCTTATCAAACTAGAATCACTTAGTTTCAGGCCTTAAAGTGAGGGTAGAAGAAAGAAAAAAATGGCTTCCTAACAAGAAATCTAAGAAAGGAGTTAAGAGAATTGTTAGGGAGTACATGGTCCATTATAAAACCAAATGGCGTTTATACCCATGGATTAAAATTCTCTTCCAACTATCTTCTAGGAAAACATTTACCCCACCTGAAGAAATGGCAGGCTAAAACAATACAAGGAAAACAATCATCTCTTTTTTTCTTGGACGATCAGAAAGCATGACTTAGATAGTGTTCATTTAGAGTATTTATGTAATCCCTGGAAATTATCTTTCTTTATATGGTTTCTGATCTTTTATATACTTAATCCATACCACCATAATGTGTATATCCATTTTTATTACAAAATGCTCAAATTCTTTTTGGAAATAGGCCTATGAATTTAAAAAATAATCTATCAGCACTTATATCTTATTTCCAGTATTCAGTAAAATGATGGATAGACAGATGAAAGGAAGAGGAGAAGAAGGCTTGTTTTATTGAGAATATAACATATGCAAATTGGGTTACATTTAATGGTTTTATTAAAAAGCTATCTATCCATAAATCAACTGAAAATTGGCTACAGTTAGAAAATGCATAAAGAGTTACAGCTACCTCGTGCTAGATCTGGTTACTTTGGCATTCTCAGTATTCATGGAAAGTGCCTTCCACTGTGCAGTTTTGGCCATTTCATCTGATATGTTAACAACTGAGGGATCGACACTGAAGAACAAATACACTTTTTGGTTAGTATTCAGTACTTGCAAAAGCATTAATATTGTCACTCTTAACTATAACTATATAATATTTGTCTTCATCAGCTTTGCATTGAGAAAACTCTTTGTCATGCACTTAAACCAAGGTCTAGCAAAACATCAGGATTCTACAGTTCTGTTATAAAGGTCTCATGGGCAATTGCATCTTTCTGTATAATTAAAACTAGGAGTAAGATTAATTAGATTGGCAATGATGTCCAAAGATGATCATCTTGGCTTAAGTGTTTTATTGAAATAACCTAAAAGAATACATTAATGTGCTTATAAATTAAAAAATACAAGCTCAAATCAATTAGAAGACTTTTATAACTGGCACAAATTTCAATCTCATAAACTGAAGATCCAAAGTATAAAAGGAAAAGCTAAGATTATGATTTTTTTAAAAAACCTAGTTTTTAATAGCTTTTAAAATAATTTAAAAGAATGATGGAAAAGGCAACACTTCAAAAGTAAAAACAGAGCTCTGAAAACATCTGAACAGATAACACAAAAACAGGCTTATAAATATCACTTTTAGCTGGCATTCACATTTTTGGTGTCACAGTGTTATTCTATCCACTTTATCAAAATCAAAACAACAAAATACTGTCCTTTCATTGTAAGGAATAAATGTAACCATTCCCTGTATATAAAAAATATTGCAAAATTCCTTCAAGACCCCAAATCCAACGATGATATCCATAAGTAATTTTGGCCTCAACCTGGTCACAGTCACAAGTAATATGAAAAGTACTATAAAGTTAACAGAAATATAATTGCAAGTTCTTTTTCTTCACTAAAAGAGTAATATTGCATGCACAGAAGTGACAGATACAAATGTCAAATTAGGCTTTATGTTCAAAATGTGACGGCAGCTACATGATAAATGGCAGTCATTGTAGAAAGTGCTACCTTTGTTCACAATGTCGTTTAAATCCAAATGTCATTTAAAATAGAAGACTGTAAAGAAATGTGACATGGTAACTGAAGAATCTCTAGGAAAAGGTGCTTTACCAAGTCAATTTTTTTTAAAGTGCACAAAATCTGAATACCCAAATTCACAATGGCAGACCCAACCAACTTGAAACTACCTACTCTGCATAAATGTTTCTGTGTCTGGTTGCCAATTTCAAACAACTGGAGAGAGACATTCCTGAAGCACTTTCTAGCTTCAAATGTCACCTTCTAAGAACTTTCCCAATTAAGATCTTTTTAAAAAGACATTGCATCTTTGTTTTTCCCCAAAATAAAATGAGATGGGAATGAAAATCTGTCTACATTAAATCAATCACTTTCTTATTTCATGGAGTTTTACAGCTTCCAAATGTTTTTCTATATTATCTCATTTCATTATCATGGCAAGCAATCCAACACAAATTAAGATTTTAAATTATGACAGATGAACAGGTCAGCCAATTGCTGGCATTCCAAATATTCAAATTTTAAGTGAAGCAGCATTTATCTTGGCCTATGTCATCACTTAAAAAGACAAAAGTAACATACAAATAATCATTCTTTTGGTTAAACATCAGACAATGTTAGTACACATTCCACTTAAATTTGTCAAGGCCCATGTATAATCATACTGAGGAAATAATAACGCAGGACCTATAGAAACTAAATGGCGAATAATCTTTAGAAATTGATGCATCACTAATAACCATCAGTTCCTATACTCAAGTACAACAAAGTTAATAAAGTAATTTGCTTAGCAAACATGTATAGAATCCAGCAAAGCAGAGCACTATAGTTGTGTATATTAAGATGTCTATACTTGGCATTTAACTTAAAGTATATAAGAAATATTTGAGGAAAAATCATGAAAGGTGAAACAGAGTAATACCAATGATGAAAATTAATAGTTAAAAGTATAAAGGAATATTACATGATGAATTCATTTATCAAACTAGGAAGACCTCTGTAAAAACTAAAAAAATTAAAAATGAAAAAAATTTGAAGTTAATAAATACCAACAAACCTTTTCCATTAACTGGTCAGGGAAGGAAGCTATATACATTCTAAAACTGACTTTTCTACTATCAACAGCTAATCAGAAATGGCTAATACATGCATAAATAATGTTTTTATTTTTTAAAACTACAAAAAAGTACACAGATGGAGTTTAAAGACAGAATTAACTGCTGTCTTTAGTTCTTAAATTTACATGTAAATCACCAAAGTCCTACATAATAAACTATATATGGAACTCCAGTTTTTCATAATATGAGCCCTCACTGCCAATAGTCAAGTCACATCTTTGAATTCCAGGGCCTCTAAACATAATCACAATTTGGAAGGTGATCAGAAAATGAGTTACAGAGTTAATTTTCCAGCACACACTGATGCAGGCCTAATAAAAAGGACAAAGCCATACTACGGAGAGAATGTGAATATTCTGAGACTTGTGTACTGTACTGATTTTAAACTTCATTAAAACAGAAGGAGTGCGGGCAGCCCGGGTGGTTCAGCGGTTTAGCGCCGCCTCAGCCCAGGGCCTGATCCTGGAGACCCGGAATCGAGTCCCACATCAGGCTCCCTGCATGGAGCCTGCTTCTCCCTCTGCCTGTGTCTCTGCCATTCTCTCTCTCTCTCTCTGTTGCTCATGAATAAAATTTTTTTTTTTAAAGTATTAAAAATAGAAGGAGTGATGCAAGACAAATAACTCTTGTGTGCTTGGCATGGAAGTTGGTTTGAGGCTCTGGTCCAAGTCCAGTCTTTCCTTCACTCCTGCCTATAACCTGGGAGGGGACTTCCTTTTCAATTTCATGAAGACCCTCTTTAGTTGACTTTATGCCAGATGCTGGTTTTGTCATTATTTTTAAAAATAGAGATCACTACTTTAACAAAGTATCACATGACTTACTCATGTACTTCATGTGGATACAAAATACATTTTATAAGATACAGTTTTATCTCACCTGTATTTTAGGGCCTTAACTGGAATTTGTAAGAGACTTCCCCCTTCAAATGGAAGGTGCACAGTATCGTCATCAGCTTGAAGCATTCGTTCAGCTTCCTTCAGAGCACATACACACAAAAAAATTACTTTTCCCAGAATATTTCCAGGAGGACCAATTAATATATAACATCTTCAAGAATTAGAAACCCAAACTGACAATATATTTAAACACATTTGCCTTGATTGAAAAATTCCTTCTATTATTAAAAACACATACTGGTAGCACAAAAGAAAATGACTAAATTTTAAATGGTTATAAGTTTCATTTCTTTAAGTTAATCATTAATACTGTTTTAAAATCAATTTAGCTACATAATTTTTATCAATTATTAGTATATAATAAGATAAAATTTTGTGAAATCTGATGGCTTTCATTACAACATAATATAAGCAGAGCCTCCTTTGGAAAGGGCAGAATTTCTCAATCTCAGCAATACTGACGTTTAGGGCCAAACAACTCTTTGTGGTTAAGAGGCAGTCCTGTATATGTAGGATGTTTAGTAGCACCCTAGACTTCTACCCACTGGATGCCCATCCAATTGTGACAATCAAAAATGTCTCAAACCCTGAAATATCAACCCTGAGAAGAAATGTTATCCCAGGTGGAGAACAACTTATATTGGAGATATGACCCCAAATCATGACATCATAATTACTGGGGACATGGTAGGATGGACTGGGAGAGCATTTACATTCTTCTTTCTTATCCCTAGAAATCCCACTATTTATAGATGGCAATATGCCCATCTTTTAAAAAAGTAATCATTTAAAAAAAAATGAAGCCAGGGCTAAATTTCCCAGCAATCCTTGAAGTTCCAGGCAGCCACGAGAAGCAAGTGGAATTTACTGGATGACATTTCTGGAAAGATTCCTTAAAAACAGGATAGTAGGGGAGAGCCCATTTTGCTTTCTTAGCCCTCCTGCCACCTCTACTCTAACATGAGAGCTCAAGCTCAGCATCCATTTTGATCTATAAGGTGATTCTGAGAATCAAAACCATGTGCTGAGGTGAGAGGACAGCAACACAGGAGCCCAGACCACTCTGTCGAGCCATCACATCACTTTCTCTTCTCATGACTTCTACATGAAGTTTCTGCAGACACTCTTATGTTTCAGTCTCCTTTACTTTTGTTTTCTGTTGTATACACTGAACCTAACATAATTCTAACATAATACAGAAAATAATAAACAGGTAATTTTAACCTCAGTATTTTATAAATAAATTGCATCCTATTTGGAAATTCACCAAAAGCTCAGAAACATTTACATGTTTAATTTAGTTTTAAAGGAAACAAAAATCTTTTAAAAATTTTGGAAACTCAATTCAAATTAGTATTCCAATTAGTATCCTAATTTAAGAGTCATATTTTTTCTTAAAAAGTAAACAGAAAACCAGTAATTTTAGCATAAATCAGCACTAACTAATCAGTCCAAACTATGAAAAAAATACCAACAAGGCTTAATTAAACCTAATTGTAAAGCTTTAATAAGTGCATTTTCATAAATACTAATATAAGGTATAAATTATGTTGCTTTCTCTCAAAAATTAGGGGGAAAATTAATTTTGAGATCTCTAAACAGGACCACAATATTTAAATATGTGTATCTTTTTCTTATCTCTGATTTTCTAGCAATATTCTTAATGGGAAAATGAGTAGGGCACTAAAATCAATAAAATCATCTATGCCATATGTTCAATGTCTACTTTTCCTTCTTACTGAGGAATAGCACTGAGCTCGTTATTTACAAAAAAATTAAATTCAGAAGAAAATATTCATGTATATCTTTGTATACAAATCAACTAATGGTACATTAATACTGCATATTAAGACTAGGGTTTATTAGTACTTTTTGCAAAAAGATATTTAAAGTCCTTTTTGTCATTAAATATATATCAGGTTATTAAAATGCTGTTAAAATATACACTAAAATGTGTCTAGGTTTTTAAGGTTTTATTTCATAAAAATAAGGTTCTTAGGAGTTTTAAAGGAGCTGATTCATGTAAAGTGACCACAAAAGTGCCTGCTACTTGGTACAAAATATTAAATAATAAGTGAAAAGTGTAAATTTAAAATTCTGGTCTTTTTACCTCTTTCTCTTTTTTCTTTTTGTCATCTTCTTTCTTTTTCTTACTTTCTGGCATGAGGTCATCAAGCCAACTAAGTTCTCTCTTTGTGAAACACAGATCCATGAGTTTGCGTACAAAGACTAATGCAAGAACCTTAAAAGAGTGGGGGAGAAACTATTAAGTAACATCTAAAAATGAAGCCAGGGCTAAAAATTATATCATTTAAAGAGAGAAAAAATATCAAATCATAAATAACAAAAAAGTACTTCATATATTTTATTTAAAAATCACTTCAAAAAAAATTAATAAAAATCACTTCAGGGGCCTCTGGGTTGTGCAGCTGATTAAGCATATAACTCTTGGTTTCAGCTCAGGTCATGATCTCAGGATCATGAGATCAAGCCTCACCTTGGGCTCCACGTTCAGCAAGGAGTATGTTAAAGTCTCTCTCTGCCCCACCCTTGCTCTCTCTCTCAAATAAATTTTTTTTAAAAAATCACTTCATACATCATCTTATTTCAAAAGAACTGAGTCACCTATTTATCTTTTAAGCTTCCTGTTCAAAGAGAACATATCAAGGAAATGGCATTCTTAACCTCTTCCTGTAAAAATCCCTGTACTCTGCATAAAATTATAAAGCAGATTAAGCATGGTATCTTCAAGTAAAACAAGACTATTAATTTTTATGATGACTTTAAAATATATACATCATATAGGCAGATATAGTTTTTTTTGGGGGGGGGGGGGAGTTCCTTTGAAGGGGAAAGGAGTGGGCAGAGAGAGAATCTTAAGCAGGCTCCGTTGATGGGTCCAGCACAGAGACCAATATGAGGCTCAATCTCGTGACCTGCCTGGGTTGAAATAAAGAGTAGCACACTTAACCAACTAAAATACCCAGGCGCCCCCAAGTAGATATAATTTCTAAAATCTTAAGCAATGGACTAGAGAACCCATTTGCCAGTATAAGGTTTAAACTTTCCAATTATGTATGTGAAAAAGATATACCATTACTTTAACTTGTTTTCCTTTAACTGCTACTAAGGTTGAAGATGTTTTCAAATGCTCATTGGTCGTTTGGGTTTCTCCTGTTCTTACCATTTTCCTTATTACTATCTTTTGTCTGGTTTTTCAGATGTCTTTTATGACTTTTATTCATGAATTTTTAAGAACTCTGTGTAGTTCAGATAGACACATTTTATCTGCCTTACATGTTATAAATACTTTCTCCCAGTTCACAATCTGACTTTACTATGTTCACATAAAACATTTGATTATCATGTGGTTAAATATACCTATCTTTCTTTTACAGTTGGGTTTCCCTATCTCTTTTGAAAAGTTACCCTCAATCACTGGACTATATAAATGTTTTTCAAAATTTTCTTCTACATTTTAACATTTAAATCTTCAATTCACTTATGATTATTTTCTGAAGATGGTATTGGTGAAGGAAGCAACCGTAGCTCCCATACACAGTCAAATCTTCTAAGACTATATACTAAATTTTCCCACATAGATGAATTATCACCTTTAATGAAATGACTCACTTATGATATTCAAGTGGTTAGGTTCTCATATATTCTGATAAATTTTGGACTCAGTCTATTTTTCTGATTTGTTTATTCCCATGCCAATTCCATTCTGTGTTACTGCACTGACTTGACAGCAGTTTTTAAATATTTAGTTATCAACAGCATGGTACCAGCATAGAAACAATCAAGTCCCTCACCCCAGACTCAGCCAGGAATACTTACTTATCTTTGTTTTGTTATTCCTCTGGTATTCACTTACCTTTATTCTTTCATTAATAAACAATTTACATATAATAAAATAGAAAAATAGCACATATATAGTCTGACACTCTTGACAAATGTACATATTCATGGAACCCATACCCAAATAAGACATAGAACATTTCTACCATCCATGTTATCTATGACTCTGACATTAATTTTTCTCTATGAGCTTTAAAATTATCTAGTTCACACTGCCAACAATCCTCCCCACATACACACAAGCACAAATGCAAATAAAACACATAAAATTCATATCTGGAAGGGACATCTTTACAATATACTAAGTATGCAAAACAAAGAACATAATTTATCTTCCTATTTGTTCAGGTCTTAATCTTATGTACTTCCACATTATTATGGAATGAACTGTGTCCCTCAAGAAAGATGCACTGAAATCTTAACCTCCAGTACCTCAGAATATGACCTTATTTGGCAATTGGGTTGTTGGAGATATAATTAAGATAAGGTCACAGTGGAGGAGGGGGAGTTCCTAATACAATATGTCCAGTGTCCTCATAAAATGGTCATAAAGACACAGTGATACACAGAATACCACATGAGAAGGTAGCAGTTTGTGGAGTTATACAGTTGCAACACAACGCCAAAGATTTTCAGCAAACCACCAGAAGCTAGAAAGAGGCAAAAAGGGTTTCCTTACATGTTTCAGAGGGAGCATGGCCCCATATACACCTTGATTTCAAACTTCTAGCATCCAGAGCTATCATATCACGGATTTCTTTTGATAAGCCAATGAGTTTTCTTGTAACCACCCACTCTAACAAAATTCTTAATTCTATTAGAGTTTGTCTTTTTTTTTTTTTTGTCACTTGAGTGAATAAGCAAATAATCACATTATCTACAAATAATGTTATCTCTTCCTTATAGCAAATATTGTATTATTCTTATATCACAGTTAGAACCTTCAATTCCCACTAAATAACAATAATAGTACACATTTCCCTATATCAGAACTCATTTACAAATTTGTATTCACAATGACTGCAGTTTTGTAAGTCTTTTTATCTTTACTTATGTTGGTAATTCTTGCTTGCTATATCACAGTCTATTTAATCATGATATGTTATAGAAACACTGTAAATTTACTTGTTAATATCCTAAGATTTTTTTGAACTTCTATTAGTAAGTAAGAAGTCAGCATCATTCTTTTGTACAAGTTTATTAGGCTTTGGTATTAAGATCTAGCTAGTGTTTCATGAGAAAAAAAAAATGCAGATGTTTCCATCTTTTCCTTTGGTCTAGAAAAATTTAAGAAGTACTGGAATTAACTGTTCTTTAATATTCAGCGGAGCCTGTGATCCAAGGGCAGATCTCTGGCCATTTTTCCAGTCCCTGTGTGCAACTGAGTTATACAATCCATAGATTTTATGTTTCTCTTTGGGTTAATTCCTGGAAATGCATAGATAGAATGGAAATAATCCATTTCCTCTAGATCAGTGGCAGGCAAACCACAGCCTTTGGGTTAAATCTGATATTATCTGTTTTGTATGGCCTATGACCTAAGAACAGCATTTAAAGATGAACATTTGCAGTTGATTTGATGATAGGGAACACTAACTTTGAACCACCTTATGAATATAACTTTAGGTATAGCTTACAGACTTTGTTAAAAATTCTCTGCTGCAATACCTACAATGCTTTTTAAATTTAGTTTTCTACTTAGGATTATTTCAGCATTTAATGTCTAAATACTTTATATTTTTTTAGTGCTTTTCATTATTCATTTGTAATTTAATTTATTTGTATTCAGGAAATATTACCCACATAATTTTTATGATTTTTTTTATTTTTTAAGATTTTCTTTGTGGCCAAGTATATAACCAGTGGTTATATGGAATTTACAAAAGGATGAGTATTCTCTGTTTGCAAAATACAATATTCTGTGATAATTTGGTGAATGATACTATCTTACTAATATCATCTAAAATCTTATTATTTTTTAACTTCTAGATCTCTTAATTTCTGAGCAAGATGTATTGAAGCATTCTATTAAAGACGTATATTGCTCTAGGTGCTTTGCTCTTTTACATCTGGCTATCATCTTTGTTCCATAAACGTCCTAAACTCTAAAGTTGTTTAAAAATACAAAACAGCATTCTATAGTCCAAGGGCTAAAAAACAAAAATGTAGAAAATAACAAGCGAATTCAGTTTCTAAAGCAACTGGTTTAATAGTTGCAAAAGGGCCAATTCACATTTCAAAACACCTAAGGTGCGTAAAATAGACTATTCCCCTTCTCAAATATAAATATTACTAATACATTACTATATTATACTACTGAGATGAACGTTAGTAAAATACTGTCGAAACACACAGGAGTGTTACTAATTAGTGACAAAATCTGAGAAAAGAAAAAAGCCTTACCATCATGGGGAAAACTACTGCGGCAGCTGAAGCTTTTATCACCCACAAAAGAACCAGACAAGTGAGCTGAATGACTGTGAAAATATGGACCTTCCAGAGAGGCACGTAACGGAGATATATCAGATCGGGCTGATGCTTAGCAGGCATTCCAAATAATTTTATACGGTCAAAAAACTGTGCATTGAACGGAAAACAAAACAAAGCAAGAAAGTTTTCAATAAAGTATCATTTATGCTGAGGGATTTAAACTATAATTTCTTGATATGTTCTGATAGTATAGTAGAATATTTCAGTACAGAACATCTGGACCCAAGGAGGGGGCAAAAATCAAGGCAATCATTGTAAATTAATGCAATTAACCTAATCAGAAAACTCACACCAAAATGTCTTAATTTGGAGGATTCAAATTTTTAGATGAATTTACCTACTCTAATCAACTCAAGTCATTTACTTCGACTTTTTCTTCTAATATGTACAATAAAAGAGCAACAATTTCCAAGGTTCTTTCCCACTCTAACATTATCAATTCTATAAAATAGTCTAAAGTACAATTATTAATTTTTCACCCAATGAAAAGGAAACTATGAACAAATTCCTTGGTCTTTTTGAACTTTAATTTCCTCATTTATAAACCAGGAGTAAAAACTCACAAAACTGTAAAATAAAGTTTTCAAAGAAAAAAAAATTGAGTTACTGAGATCATTTCTTGACGAGTAGAGGGAAGATCCAGGACTACTAAAAAAAAATAAAGATGCTGTCTCCTGAGAGGTCTTGCCAGCACTAGCTGGCAATGTTAGACAATAAATACACTTTGCATGATAGGAGGTGGCCACATGGTGTTAAGAGTGCTTTATGAGCCAAATTTTTTTTTAAGATTTTATTTTTTTATTTATTCATGAGAGACACAGAGCAAGAGAGAGGCAGAGACAGGCAGAGGGAGAAGCAGGCCCCATGCAGGGAGCCCGACGTGGGACTCGATCCTGGGTCTCCAGGATCATACCCTGGGCTGCAGGTGGCGCTAAACCGCTGCGCCACCAGGGCTACCCTGAGCCAAATGTTTTACAAGATCTTAGTACATTTTATCAGACTATTTTCCAGAAGTATTATAAACAAGACAAATAGAGTAGGGAAATCACTGGGTTCTAGCCTTGGCTCTGTTGTGTACTTGGTTAAGAACCATCATAATTCCCTCTATTTCTGTTTCCTAGTTGACAAAATTAGCATTTCTTCCTTTCCTGGTTAACAATGCTATTTTGAGAAGCACAGAAAATAATTTGTGTCCTAGGCTTTATGAACTATATTGCACTGCACAGATGGCAAGTACTAACTATTCTGGTCCTCAGCATCCCTCCTTTTATTCTACTAGTCTTTTTTTTTTTTTTTAAAGATTTTATTTATTTATTCATGAGAAACACAGAGAGGAGAGAGAGAGAGGCAGAGACACAGGGAGAGGGAGAAGCAGGCTCCATGCAGGGAACCGGACGTGGGACTCGATCCCGGGTCTCCAGGATCAGGCCCTAGGCTGAAGGCAGCGCTAAACCACTGAGCCACCCTGGCTGCCCCTCTACTATCTTTATCAATAGTTACAGGGCCTTTCATTGGCTTTGATTAAAAATAGGTGAACATCATAACAGTTCATGATCCCATTCTTGAGGGAAAAATGTGTAGTAAGCCACAATCACATGCAAAATGTGGAATTAAAGTTACCAGCTAACCTGCCCCCCAGAATATCAGAGTTGAGGATACATCACTACATCATAAAAACACTCTGCAAATTTAAATTATGTTTAAATTTTTCTACAAAATCATTAACTACTTAAGACTTGCCTGGATTCCTTTTAATGAGGAAACTCCCATATAAAGGAAAACACCATACAGGACAGGCATTGGAATAAACTGTAAGTAAAAGGGCCACAGTTAGAACCCATGCTACTAATACAATTTCACAGCAATAAGATATACAAAAACATAGTCAGTGAGTACCTATGGAGATAGAATTAAAAGATATTTCAGTGATGAGACCTAACTTTTCTATAAATAAGAAATATGCTAGTAAAAATAGCCTTCTTGAAAAACTGTTTATCTTCTACAAGTTTCTTCCTGAAACGGGAGTGTGTTTAGGGATTAAGAGCATGAGCACTATAGTCAGACTCCTTGGTTTAAAAAGCCAGTTAGCCTCTTCTTGAGCCTTGACCTCTCTATGCTGTAATTTCTGTAACAGACTGCATGAAGATGAAAGGATTTCAAATACTAAAATACTTGGAAAAAGCACATGGTGTATATTGATGACTCATAAAGTATTAGCCAGGAATTAAAATAAAAACAATAAAATAATTTTTTAAAACATTTACCATTATTATTATCACTACAATATAGTAACTATTATACAATAGTACCATTTCCTGATATAATAATTGAACTGCATCCCCAAAACAAAGTCCTTATTACTTTGACAGTTAGAGGGATCCCTAACTGCCTACCTGCTATGCCTAGGCATCCTACAGGAAAGCCATTAACAGGCTCCATCCATCTACTCAAAAACCACAAGCAGCACTCTAGGATGGAGACTTATAAAGAAAAAAGACCAACAGCTACAGAGGAAAATCACATTCACTCTCTACTGAACAGCCAAGTATGTCCTTCCTAAGAAACCTAAGAGGAAGAGAAGAAAACCAAAAGAAATCAAGTAAATATCCTCAGGAAATTTCAGGAGAATATTTTATCCATAAGGCAACTTCAGAATGCTAGGAAAAATAAATAATCGGAGTGAAAAAGGCTTCTAGAAATTTGAAGATATAATTATCAAAATAATTAAAATTAATTCTGTAATAAGATTTTGATGAGACTAAAGAGATCAATCTAAGGAAAACAGGAAATTTTCATTAACAGCGAGGGCACAGGACAGAAATGTGAGAATATATCCAGAAGGTCTAATATCTGTTGACCTGAAGTGGAAGAAATATCTAACAGAGAGAAGAGAAAATAAACCCTGGCAGAAAATTCCCATAGTCAAAGGGCAGAGATTTCCAGAGAATAATGGCCCATAGCAAGAGTGGTAGGGTACATGAAAGTCCCTATCCATCTATCTTCCTGAATGTCCCAGTGAAATTTCAGAACACCAGGAGTAAACAGGGAATTTTGGTAGCTTCTAGAAAGAAAAAAAAAATATGCCTCTGAAGTTATAAAAGCCAAATAGGTATCAGTCATATTATTAGGACCATTGGTCTATAGGAAACAATGACTTTGAGACTCAAAGAAAAATAATTTTGAACACTGAAACATGTATCTAACTATATTAATCAAATGTGAGAGTAACTTTAAACATGAAAGAACTCTGAAAGTTTACCACTCATGGAACTACATATGAAAAAATTACTCTAGGAATTCCTTCATCAATACAAAAAAAAAAAAGGATGTAAGAAAAAGTGGAAACGGTATATGCAACTGTTTTTTGTTTGTTTTTTTTTAAGTAAGTGAAATAGATGCTAAGAAAATTTATTATGTCCTAAGGCTTGGGCAGTTACTCTTCAAGTAGCAACAGGAGCTTAGTGAAATAGGATATATTTCTACCTCCACACAGGGAGAGATCAGACTGCTTAGTCCTCAGTGAACACATAAGTATCATCAAAATGCTGATTATGTGTTCCCAGAGGGTTTATATTTTTATAATTTAACCTACAGAAAAAGCATAGACAGTTTAATTATAATTACAGCATAAAGTGTAAATGTTGGTAACCATTACAATAAAATTAAAAACACAGTAAACCAAAGGCAGGAAATGGAAGGAAGACTGGGTATGGACACTTAAGTATGCTAAATCTTCATAAAACATCCAACCTTACATGATAGGTTCCCAAGCTTTTTAGTCTTAGAACACCTATATGTTCTTCAAAGGTAACCTGAGGACACGCTCTCCAAATACTTTTGCTTTTGTGGATTCCCAGAGATTGTCCTTAGACTAAATTTTGAGAATCACTGTTTTAGGTGGAGATTCAATGTAAAAATAATAATGGAAAAAAAAAAACTATAAAAGTATGTAAAAGTATAATGGTTGTAACCACCAATATAACTTAAAAATAATGAAATTAAAAAGAGTTTACCTCTAGAGAGTTCCTTTTGGAAAGTAAGGGAAAATGGGAAGACTAACTTTTCATTTTAGGGATTTCTGGATGTTCTATTTGAAATTTTTTTTGCCTCTATGACATCAATACTTAAAAAATTTTAAAGGCAACCTTCCTTAAGAGGAGACAATATCCCCATAAGAGTGCACTAAATATTTCTCCTCTTTTGCCAGGTACTTCTAACAATACACTCACCACTATGGAGTAATTACCTGTTAACCTATCTGCTTCACTAACCAGACTGCCAAGTTCTGAAAAGCAAACTATAATGTACCCTATTTGTTTTCCCTAGTCTTGATAACACAGTAAATACTCAACAAATACTTGAATTAGTCAGTTGTTAGAAAGTTCATGAAATGTAGGCCAAAGAATTCTAGTATTTAATCTTTTAAGTTAATATAGTAACATACATACACCTCCAAGATTTTTCCCTAATTTATAAATGTACACAATTCTTTACCTAATAATGTTCTTTGCAATAAAAATAACTAAAACACTGAAGGGAAAAATGGAGTTGTGCTCCTCCATAATGAACAGAAAAGTTCAGACTAGATATTTACCAACATTTGCTATTGTTGCATTTTTTAATCCCTAGATTCATTAGTAAATATCTAGTAAAAACCAGATGTAACTAAAAGATATTTAACATAAAGTGTAATTTCTTGCATGCTTTATTTATAATATTAGCTTTTTTTATTATAATGAGCACTACTACCTTTACTTCATGTAGTTTATCAGAAAGAACACATTTGTTTACTTAGTAGCAATATTATTTTCACTTTTTGGTCAAATAACTATGTCAATCATATTTCAATATTACTCCCTTTAAGATGCCTATAAAATCCTCTGGATATATTTTTCTTTTAGATCATAAATAAGCCATGGATTAACTCCTTTCAAAACTCTATAGTCATTAATAATATCCTTTTACAATGTTTCTAAAGTGGAAACATCTAACACTAAAATGCCCACTATACTAAACACCATATACCAAAATACTATTTTCCAAGTAAATTCCAGGAAATATGAAACTAATTTTAGATATTTCAATGTTTCATTTTCATACAACCAAGTATAAATTTTATGACAAAAATTTTTTTAAATATTGCAGTAAAGAGATTTTACCTTTAGTACTGAAGTCATGAACACAGACAAGCCCATTAGAATAAAAATCATTAGCCCTGTAACTCGCTGTTCACGAATTCCCAAAAACTTGGGTTGTTCCCCTGGAGCAGAACATTCAGATTCAACTTTTAAGCTGTTGACATGACTTATTGATAACACCGTTGCAGCCACAAACCACGGAAGTCCCATGATAGAGCAAACTCCCAACATAACACCAACCATGAGCAAATCAAGGTGATAGCCAGCTCCTTTCTGAAAAGTAAAGTGAACATAAACATTTATAAATCTAAACTGTTCTTTTAGGTTATAACACTATACAACTTTATAAACAGAGAAGAAATTAATTTTCATCTTCCATGTTTTAATGTTCCAGTCATTATGAAAACACCTCAAACTCTTAAGAAATTACAAAACCTGACACAAAATTTTAAAATTACCTTCAATTTGTGCTCCTTTCTGTTTATGATTACAGCTGTAATTTGTTGATCCATAAAGATGAGAATGGTACAAAGCAGAGCGGGAATAGCAGCTATTAATAAAGTCCACCAAGGATTTTCTCCCAATGGGCTTATGAACCAGCCCCTACTTGGATCAGTAGGCTGTTAAAAAAATTAAAGATAAAAAAAAAAAGAAGTTTTCGTCTACTGAATAAAATTTCTGCAACATAGGCTGTCTATCCCAAGAAACGCAAAGGGAATAGAAAGAACTAGATTAAATCTTGGAATGTATAGTGAATTATCTGCAAAGATAGTCACAAGAATGCTTCCTATCCCTTGATGAAGCTCCCTTGTCCACGTAGTCAATCTTTCCATCTAGAGGTGGAATTCCCTTGGATTTAGGATGTCCTTATGGTTTACTTCAACCAACAGAATAAAGCCAAAGTGACACTGTGTGACTTCTGAGTCTTGATCTCAAGGGACCTTGCAGCTTCTCTAACTCTCCTGGAACCCTGAGATTAAGCTGTTGAATAAGCCTGGATAAGCCTTCTTGAAGATAAGCTACAATGTGGTGAGAGAGAGGTGGGAGCCAATTACCTCAACTGCTTCAGCCATCTGATGTGAGTTCCCAGACACTGGATGGAGACATATTGACCCCCTCAAAGCAATGGATCACCAAAAGAGAGAGATCTCTTTTAAGCTTAGTATCAACTGCCACAGATTTATGAACAAGTAAGAGACTGTTTTACAAGGTTGGTGCTTGCAGAGGTTTAGTTATAGACAGAGGTTAAGTGAGGCAATTGCAAATAAAGTGAGGTCAGTCTACCTACTAGATAAACTCCTAAACTAAACTGCTTTGAAGATCCCACAGACTAGTGATCTTGGGGCACTGTCAGTACAAAATCAGAACTGGGGACTGAGGACATATTTTTCCAACACTTCTACTGCCAAAAATCTGGCATTATATCAGATACAAATACATTCCAATGCTGTCACGTAAAATTTGTTTTACAACAAAAAATTTTAAAAGATCCTAAGAGAGTTTAATATTCATGGAGGGCACTGGGTATACTGAAATTTAAACAGTTTTCTTTTCCTAAACTTCATTTTAAGCCTGTTTTTTCTTCACAAAACAATTTGTCAATACAAAAGGAACACTTAATGTTTTCAAATGCAGGTATTCCAATTTTCCCACACCGATACACCTTAAGCTGCATAATGGTCGAAACTGTACATGAATAAAAATACTTTATCTATATAATGCACAAATTCTTAAGTGTTCCTTGATTTATTTCCCCAAATATATTTTATGGCCCTTGAAATCAGTTTGCTACTTGAAAGCTAGATCAATAAATGAGCAACAAAAATAGACTTAGGAATGAAAATAAGGGGATGCCTGGGTGGCTCAGCAGTTAAAGCATCTGCCTTCAGCTCAGGGCATGATCCTGGGGTCCTGGGATCGAGTCCCACATTGGGCTTCCTGCACGGAGCCTGCTTCTTCCTCTGCCTGTGTCTCTGCCTGCCCCTCAATCTCTCTCATGAATAAATAAAATCTTACAAAAAAAAAGGGGGGGAATGAAAATAAGAAACTGGGCCCAGGATTATAGGAAATTACATCAATATTTTGAACCATTATTAATTTATAGTTTCATTTAGTTCTAAGACTTGGTTAAAAAAAAAAAAAAAGACTTTCATATATATATATAGTCATCTTTTAATGGCCAAAATCTGACAGGCACTGAGGAGGGCACTTGATGGGATGAGCACTGGGTGTTATACTATACTTTGGCAAATTGAACTTAAATAAAAACAACTGGAAAAAAATGGCCAAAAATCGTTAGTGGCTCAATAGCTATGCTTTTAAACAAAGGTTCCAAATATTATTACATACTCTCAGCAGCAAAACAATAAAGAAAAATTTTATTAATAAAATGGAGTATACCTGATGGCTGCACACGCATTTATGTGTTAGGTTACTATAATGGTTTTTCATAGTTTACTAGTAATATTATAAAGCAAAATTGTTCTTGTTTTTAAATAAAAATATAAGCATACCTATATAATTTTAGTAGATCATTTTCCACCCATGCACTCTCCTTTGGAGACTATTGGGTTTTTAAAATAATTTTTTCCCCAATGAAAGATAAAACAGATTAAAATTATATTCGTTTTATTTCTAATCCCCGATAAACCTTCTGTTTTTAGGGATCCCTGGGTGGCGCAGCGGTTTGGCGCCTGCCTTTGGCCCAGGGCGCGATCCTGAAGACCCGGGATCGAGTCCCACGTCAGGCTCCCGGTGCATGGAGCCTGCTTCTCCCTCTGCCTGTGTCTCTGCCTCTCTCTCTTTCTCTCTCTGTGACTATCATAAATAAATAAAAATTAAAAAAAATTATTAAAAAAAACCCTTCTGTTTTTAAAAGAAGTCATATAATTTGCTATAAACATAAACCAGAGACACAAATACTCAACTATAAGAAATTTCCACAAACTATTCAAAAGCTACCAACTCCTACTATGAAGGGAAAACAATTCTTGAATGCTATATTATGCACATGGTAAATTATGTACATACAACATAACTACAGTCTGCTGATGAAAGCAAAGGGTTTATGGACGGGTCAGAAAAGTATCATTTTTCTTGTGGAAGGAATACATTTGATTCTTTCCTGATTCTGCTGGAAAATGAGACATGGAGTATTCCATTTAGTGACAGACACACACCCTTCTAGAAATTTAAATAGTATCTTCTTGTTACACTTTCAAATTCAAGTTTGAGTCACTTCCTTATAAAGGAATAAAGAATGTTTCTTTTGCCTGGAAAACACATCATGAACTCCAGCTAAGACAGCAGGGTCAAAAATTTTTAAATGACTCCCAACTACTTACCATGAGTATCTTCATTCTCTCTCCCTGATAGGACTAACTTTGATACCTTCCTGCTTACTTTCTAAATAGGTTCACTTGGATCGTCTCATCTTATCATTTTTTATGTATGTGAGAAAGCTATATATATTCCTATAAAGTGTCTCATTTTTAAAAAGGTTTGGTATTCCCAAGTAACAAATAACCAAATGTTTTAATCCTTACCTCAAATTTTTCAGGAACATGAAGTTTAGGAGATGGAACTCCTACAAGGTAGTCAATTGCAACCATTATTACTATTGTGAGAAATACAGCAAAATCACTGATTGTCGATCGCACCTATGTTAAAGGGATTACGTTAAAATAAACACAGAAACATAGAAAAACTATGTGTCCTTTCTAAATAATTCCCATCTTTCAGATTAAAATATGCCACTAGAAAGTGTGGATAATGATTTTAATTAGTGACAATGGGTCCATGAAATACATTGATACATGTTTTCAAAAAGAAGAAACACATTTCACAACCAACCTCCTACCATCCCATCCCTCATGATATCATTATCTTCCAACTGTTAGTTCAGACATGTAATACACACTTTTCACTATAAGTAACTTATTTACAACTATCTGATATCAAGTATTAGCCTCAAACAATGTATTACTGTTTTGAATAAACCAAGGTAACAAAAACTAAACACATGAATATTATCAGGACTCCAAAATCACACCCCAATTACCTTGGTAGGAAAATACCGCTTAGTCTTAAATTGCTTGAGGAATGAAGACAGAAAAAATGTTGTGAAAAAAAGGATGACACACCAAAAGAGCACATCTGGAATATAAGGTCCATGATGACCACAAGCTGATCCTACAAACAGACCATGAAAGGTTTTACATTCCTGGGGAAAAAAGAAGAAAAAAATAGAAAAAGGAGAGAATGAAGAAGATTCTCAGGTATCTAATAAATTACTAATGAACTCTACTGACTCTAAGATGCTAGTGACTGAAGACATGCCATTATTTTATATTCCACTTAGAAAGGAAAAACACTGCCAGGTCAACTTTAACACATCATCAACTGTAAGACACACTCTGAGTTCAGAGATATTACAGTTTGAAAAATATGTCACTGAACTAAAATACAGTATTTTACCATGTTATACCACACAGTCCTTTCAATTCCATATTTCCTTTAGAGAATGCCTCAGAGTGAACAGTAATTCGCAAATATTTGGATGCATTCTTGCTGGTACACAATTTTACTATCTTTCCTTTACTTCTAAAACAAGTCACAACAAAAGCAACCGACAGAAAATTACTACTGCATCTATTTACAATGCTGAATAAGAGATGGCTATTGTACTAAATTCCAATCAGAAATAAAAACTGGTTGGCTTTCCTGACCTAACTCAAGACCATGGGATTAAAGCACAGGATTAGGAGCAGTAAAGCACTCATTCAAATAGTATTTCCATTTTTAAAAAAAAAGTCTTAATTATATGACATAATATAATATAATTATAGAAATCTATTGACCTCATTTTCCTTTTAGGGAAAAAATACTGTAAGTCAACCAGAGATTAATAATGACACATGTCACATACCCCTAATGTCATCTGTCTCTTACTTATATTCTAATGAGACTCGTTTTAGCAAACACAACTCAGGCTTAACACAAGAGAAAAATAGTCAAAGGTTCCATTTTTCTTAACTTCTAATTGCTGAGATTAGTAAAGCTACAAATCTACAACATAGATCCCAAAAATAAGAGCTGTAAGTATTTAAAAGCAAAAACAAAAAAAAAAAAACATGGGCCTTTTGATAATCAAAAAAAAAAAAAAAACACACCTTAAAGGCCTGTGCCTAAAATATCAAGACCTCTTATTCACCAAGGAATGAATCTTTTTTAAACGGATCACTTTCATTTGAGCACCTCTATTTACTCGACCTCCTTCATAGCAAAATTGACATTTTAAATATCAAACAGTCAAGTATTCATCTGATTACTGATATATAATGCTTTTAAATCAGCAGTGTCCAACATAACTTTCTGTGATGATGGAAATGTTCTATATCTCCACTGTCCAATGCAGCAGCCACATGAAGTGACTGAGCACTTGAAACATGGCTAGTGCAACTGAGAACTGAACTTTTAATTAATTGTATTTAATTTAAATTTGAATAGACACATGCAGCTAATGAATGGTTCCTGTACTGGATCATACATAGAATTATATTATCAGTGAGATAAAATTGCAGATGACACCCTCACAATTATATAGTTAGGAGCTAACTATTATCTTTAGTGAGAAAAGAATGACCTACATTTGCTTATATGATATAAAAAGCACCAGAGAAGCTCAGGGGACCTTGATTTTATTGATATCACTTGATACCTTAATCCCAAATCCCAACCTGAGAATTGCCCTAAACAGGTATTCTAAGGCTAGGACAATTTCCCAACAGAATACAATAATATGTAATAGTATTCAGTACAGAGTAGGTGCTCATTGCACGTTCTTGTCTTATTTCCTTTCTTAGGTGCTTAAATTATACTCGTCTCTACAGCTGAAACTACAGACTAGACTACTAGACCACAGTTAAACAAGGTTTAGTCTGAATAAGCTGCTAATGGAGCAGATGAGCTGGTACCAGGAAAGCAGGACAAGTGGATGTGTATTGTTCTGTCGACTCCAGTACATGCAATCACAGTCCTAGCAAACACCTTCTCTGAATTTACCAATCTACAATCAACATGGAATTAGAAACCAGAGTATAGTCACATTTTTTAATAATTAAATCCTGGAAGTCACAGTCCATTTTTATCCTCCTTACCAGGTTTGTTCTTTTCAGCCTATACTTTTTACTGCATGATACATAAACATGTGATAGCTCCTGTCTGGTCGACACAACACTATATTCTGAAAACATATCACAACTACTGATCAATAAAGGAGAAAATGTAGGTCTACCCAGAAAAAGCTTAAGAACTAGGTTAATATTTGCAAAATCCCTTATTTCATAATGTACTCACAGAAACAGTGAGATTCCCCCAGGAAATATCATGTGCTGTTAAATTCATTTCTTTCCATATTTTTAGAGTTTCATTGCTAGGGTTAGGAGGTTCAACACACACACATCTGAGAAACGAGAACAGAATAAAATTTCAAGGGTCCTGCATTTCATGTTCACATTTTATTAAATCAACTACACAACGTGGTAGCTTTTTTTTTTTTTTTAATTTTTAGCTTTTATTTAATTTAGAGAAAGAGAGAGAGAGAGAGCACGTGCACGCACGCGCGCACAAGTTGGGGGAGGGGCAGAGGGAGAAGGAGAAGCAGACTCCCCGATCAGCAGGAAGCCTGATGTAGGACTCCGTCTCAGGACCCTGAGATCACAACCTAAGTTGAATGCAGACACTTAACCAACTGAGCCACCCAGGTGCCCCTGTGGTAGCTTTTAATTAAACTTTTTTCCCATGTTGTAATGTATAGAAACTAGAAAGTGGAAAACCTATCAGAACAGTGGAAGGGAACAAGATTTGGCTTATGTAAATAAAACAATACAAATATCAACAGAATGACATTTTAAGGAAAATCTTAATGAAACTTGCTAGATATATTCCTCCTTAGAGGGGATGCTATTTTCTTTAAAAATATGACAAGATACCAAAAAAAAAAAAAAAATATGACAAGATACCCCTCCCCTCATGTTTTGCAAGGTCACTCTCCTCTAAATCTTACCTACTTAACCCCCAGGGGAGCTGCTCTGCCTCCCCACCCACACATACACAAAACACACAGATTCCCAATAAAGCAACACTCCTATTAATGCTTTGTACTCTGACAAACCCTACCTACTCATGTTCATCCTTTATTGATCTTAAGATGTATTCTTGGGGGACACCTGGGTGGCTCAGCAGTTGAGCACCTGCCTTTGGCCCAGGGCGTGATCCTGGAGTCCTGGGATCGAGTCCCACATCAGACTCCCTGCATGGAGCCTGCTTCTCCTTCTGCCTGTGCCTCTGCCTCTCTGCGTCTCTCATGAATAAACAAAATCTTAAAAAAAAAAAAAAAAAGATTTATTCTTAAAGAAATAAATGAAACATGGTTTTTCATCAGGACAGAACTAGGAGGGGATCCCTGGGTGGCTCAGCGGTTTAGCGCCTGCCTTTGGCCCAGTGAGCGATCCTGGGGTCCCGGGATCAAGTCGGGCTCCCGGCATGGAGCCTGCTTCTCCCTCTGCCTGTGTCTCTGCCTCTCTCTCTCTATCATGAATGAATTTAAAAAAAAAAAAAAAAAAAGCCTCTAAATGTGGGTTTAAAAAATAAAAAGAAGAAACACACAGGAATATTTCCAATTAGATTATGAGCTGTTTGAGAACAGGCAAGAGGCTGGACTTTGGATTCATTGATTCATTCCATGCCCTCCCATTTACTAGCTGTTTGACTCAGGGCAGGTTTTAATCCCCATGAAGCTCAGTTTCTTCATACACAAATGGGACTATGATATGAATAATTAAGTCACACGTGATGTGAATTATGCAACACTGCTAACACAGTGCCTGCAAGTGCTCACAGGATCTCAGCTGAATGAATCATGGTCATATGTAATCACTCAGTTAACCAAACGTAAACAATGTTCTCATTGGATGGCACTAGCCATAAAAGCCATGTTTCATAAAGGTCAAAGGAAGAGGGAAAGAGAGAAAACTAAAAGTAACACTTAAAAAATTAACTAGCTTAAGAGCAAAGAAGATAACACAAAAGAGATTTGGATCAGAGTGTCTCTAATCTCCTCAAATAGATTAATGTCTCATAGAAATTTTCATATCCATTAAAGTTGAATATGTAAGGGAGGCAAGGGAAAGGTAGATGGAGGAGAACATGGAGGTAAGGGGAAGAACATAGGGATTTGGGGCTTGGGTAGGCAGAAGGAGTGAAGTTGTACCCTTGTTTTTTGGTAACCACTCCATGTAAGTCAATCAAATTTATAAAAACATATAAATCACATTTATAACAAGCATGACTGCTAAAGACAGCAAATATAGGTATCTACCTAGATACATTTAATTTTAATAACCTATTTGACTTTTTATAAAATATATTTGCCAACCTTTTGTAACTATTATAATTACTATTCAAATCTTATTTTATTCTAGAGTCTTAAAATATTTTCAAGTCATGCTTTTCTCATCACAAAGAAAATACTGCAGCAAATAGCATGACAGGGTACTGAAATTATACTTTAAAAATAATTTCAAATAAAAATTAGCAAAATTCAAAAATGTTAACGAAAATGCAAAACATGAGAAATATGAGAAATATTACATCCTACATTCAGGATTTGACTAAAGAAAATAAGATCTTGGGGCAGCCCCGGGTGGCTCAGCAGTTTAGCACCACCTTCAACCCAGGGCGTGATCTTGGAGACCCAGGATCGAGTCCCACGTTGGGCTCCCTGCATGGAGCCTGCTTCTCCTCTGCCTGTGTCTCTCCCTCTCTCTCTGTATCTCATGAATAAATAAATAAAATCTTTAAAAAAATAATAATAATATAATTGCCTGATTCAAATACATGATGGTTTGTCACCAAACAAATTAATTTAAATTGACTGATTCAATTCAAACAGAAGAACAAAAGTACACACACTTGAATCAGTTGTTTTGGGGAATAAAAATGATTCAATCTGTTCAACTGTATTTACGTACATTGAATGCTCTGGTAAAATCTCATCCGTAACAAACAAGTCAACCTCCAAATGGCTAGTTGGGTAGTTACAGCTAGATATACAATGAGCATCACAATTCAAAAAAATTCTTTTTTTTTTTTGGCTCAGACATCTCCGAAAAAATACATTTTAATACTGGAGAAAACAAAAACACTTACGAGTAGCGGGTCAGTTCATCTAGATTGTTGTGCATATTAAATGCATATATTTCTCCTAAATGAAAGAGCTTCTCCAAAGCCTCATAGATGAATATGATGCAAATTAGGGCTGCAAAAGCCTCCTCTGTGAATCGAGTAATATAACACACAAGGCTGCTTGCATCTGTTGCAACCAAAACAATGCACAAGAAAGAGGTCCAAAGACCAATACTGGTTCTTAAAGACAGATAGGACAGCTGATAATCTCTGTTTAGGGAAAAAAATGTGGACATGATCAATATACATACATGGCAATGGATATCTTTAATTAAAATTTCACAACAAGCATAAAAACAGTTTAAAAAATAAGATTCCTAAAAAGAGCAAATTACAGGATAACAATAATAACTAAAGAAAGCTCTGTATGTTTCTTCTATAACTGAAGATAACAGAAATATAATGGCTATATTTTACCTATGTAAAAGATTTACAGTGAAAGTCTACCAAGCTATTAGTATTTCAAAAACAAAGACTTCACTTTGAAATCAATTCTGAGGAGTAAATGACAGATGTACACTCTATAGAACCACTGGATATGACTCTCTGAAGATCCAGAAGATCTACGTCAACATAAACTGTTCCCTGTTCCTTCCACTGCCATCATCAATACCATCTCCATCTCCTCTGTCACCAGCATCACTGAAGAAAGTGAATTCATTTTTTTTTTTTTTGAAAGTGACTTCATTTTTTAAACTCAGTTTCAAGTAAGAAATTACTTTAGGACCATAGGGTCCTGAACACTTCAGGTCACTGCATTCTCTCTTAGTCTATTGTAGCTAACATGCCAGATTGGAATCAGAATCAGCTTGCTCAGTGAAGAAAGAATCAGAACAAGATGAGTTAGATGAATCAAATATTTAATAGATCCAGTTGTTTCAGGCTAAAATATTCAACTACATTTATCTCACAGAAGGAATCGTATTGGCCATGTGAAATTCCAAGTCTACCAGCTACTGTACCCTAAATTGATTCCCACACTGTGAACACGCTGCCAGTGGAAACTGACACCTACACAGAAAGCTAAATTCCTTCTGGTAGATAGACCTGATTATTAAAGTCAGCTTGAGGCCCCAAGATCCACCTCTTTTTAAAATTCCTTTATAAGACCAACATACCAACTAATCAACAATAAGATTAACATCTTTTTACTGGGTTGAAATTTGCTAGCACAAAGGATTTTTATTGCCCAAGGGATTTGTTGACCAGCTCTGAAATCCACTGATTTTATACTCAGGGTGACTGGGGTAGGAATGATGGTAGGGGCCAGAGTAGTCAACCACATGGTAGTCCCAAAACACTAAATATATATATATTGCTCAGATTCTCTTTTTCAGCTACTAAATATATGATGCACTTTTAACTAAAATTAATAAACAATATAATTATACACATATATAAACATGTGTGATAAGTAAAAATTACGTACCTGCAGAATTTAAATAAAATTTTTTCAAACACTAAAACTGGACCTGTGCTCCCCAATATTGTTAGAGGTTGCCCAGCAAACAACGAGTAGGCAATCCCAGTTAATGATGCTCCAAAAAGAGACTCTATTGCACTCTGTTTAAGGAAAAAAGAAATGAATAGAAGTAATACATCATAAACATATCTAACCTACTAAAATACATGTACGACATCTGGAAAATAAAAATACTAATCAAGGAGTTAAATATATAAAGCAGACGCAACTTTTAAGCCAATTTTAAATTTTAAGACATGGAAAACTACAAACACATTTTAAATACATAGGGAAAACTGCTTAATGCTTTCACATTAAAAGTAAACTTTTGCAATCAACTTTTATTCAGAATGCGGTATTGTGGGAGGCCAGGAGGGAGGAGTAAATGGAAGACAGACGCAGAGATTTTAACTCTATCTACAGGTATTTTATTTCTTAAGCTTGTGCGGAGTACAAAGATGTTTGTTATTTTGGATGTTTGTGTTATGCCTGAAATAGTTCACTTAAAAAAACAGAAAACATATTAAATACTCTATATGTATGCTATGAAAAGAAAAAAGATCCTTCAAATAAATAAATCTGAAATTAACAAGTGATGCTATCATTCTCAAAAAGATTTCTAAAGAGCAATTTTCCACGTTTAAAGAGATTAATCTTATGAGCTTAACCAATAGATATCAAAAATAAAGTGTTTTTATCATAAAATAGATGGGAAATCTCTTTAAAAAACTCATAGCAACCATTAAATGAAGAAGTACCTTATTATTAAAGCTTGGTAAAAAAAGGTAAAATAAGAAAATGAAAGGCTCAAGGGAGTTTAAATCAAAGCTACTATGTTGATTCTGCACCACTACCAACATTACATTCTAACTGATGAGGTTACTAGACAGTACGGGGTATAGGCTATGTCACTAGACAGAGGGGAGGGATCAGAAAGAGAAGAGCAGTTTACCATTCACAAACATCAAGATTAACTGGAAGGCACTATCAAGAAAGGAAAAGCCCACCATTGGTAAAGGCAAGGAAAAGAAGCTTAGGACAAGCCAAGCACCCCTCCTGGACCTGGAAGGCAGCACAGCAGAAAGCAGGAGCAGAAAAGCAGGGCTTCAGAACCACATTTGAGCAGAAGACCCCTTCGTTACTTCTAGACATTAGGCCACAGCCAGCCGTATCCCAAACTTTTCAAGCCCAACCTTTGTCCTTTTTAAATAGGAGTGATGACAGCCAGGAGAACTTAATGAAGCCATGTTTGTGAAAACGTCTAGCAAGCCTACATGCTGATACACAGAATACACTCAACAAATGGCAGCAAATCTCATCGTATGCAATAACAGCATCTTATAAAATCAAAATCACAAAAAAATAGTTTGCAAAGTATTACTCAACTACTGCTATAAAAATAGGATCAAACCCACATACAAATGAAGTGTCCATATTAACTGCTAAGCCATTATAAAATCCTTAGTTCAATTAGAATATGCATACTTAGGAATGAATGTAAGCAGAGCTCCAAAGAAAAAAAAATGTCTAAATGGTATCTAGAGACAGAAAGCAAAACAATGCAGAAGAGGAGCAAGGATATGGCAAATAAGGAAATGCTAACAGGGGGGCAAAAAGGCACAAAATTAGTTTCCCTTCCCAACACCACGTTGAAAAGCCAGACCCTGCCACATGAAGACCCTCCATTCGCCACTCCACCACTCCTCTCCCAACATCTTATTGGTACACTTACTAGTTCCTTTACCCAGATCTATTCTTTATCTAATTTTTAAACTATTTTTATGTTCATTCCCAAACCAAAAGGTATCTCTCGCTAAAGAAATCATAGCCCTACCACACTGCCTTCACGTCGCCACATTCAGAAGTTTCCACTACACCCATCAAAAGCCCTACCAGTATCTTCCCCCCTACACCACTCCAGGGCATGGCACTGACCACTCCATGCTAATCTTTCCTCTTTCTCAAAGCCTCTATTTTGGTTTCTGCAAAATGGTATCATCCTGATTCCTCTTCTGAAGTTCTGGCAGTGCCCATGTTTAATCTGGTGAGCCATTTCTCCTCATTCTCATTCCTCCTCTAGTCCACAAATGTTAACTTCCCACATTTTCCCTCTCCTGTCACTACAAGTTATCTCCCTTATGAACCTCATTTATTCCCAACCTTTACTTTTCCTCCTTACCAGTACTCTACGAATTCTGAATCTGCACCTCCTACTTGAGGTTCCAACGCACCTGAAAACAAACGCATCTTCTCTATATCACTTTTCTCCATACTACCCCTGATTTCTCTATTTCTGGTACTTTGATTGCAACAGCACTTCCTTGATCTCATTCACATGTGGCACCCACACCAAGACGTATTGCCTGTGTATATACAATCTTATCTTTTTCTCTTAGGTCAGGATCCTTCAGGACAGAAGACAGATGCTCATCTTACACTAGTCTATATTCCTCCAGTGCCTAAAGTACTCCACATGCACATGGTATTAAATAGCAGGATAAGAAGGGCAGGCAGTGTGGTACAGTCCAAAAGCAAAGCAGCAGCATTTCCATGATGGTAAAGGATTAGACACATCTCCAGGGGGACCAGTAGAGTTACATGCACAGTTTGGGACAGCACATAAAAGCAACTTATTAAAAATAGATTTCCTTGATACAATGATTGCAGAATAAGGTAAAAGAATCTAAATAATCAAAAATATATGGAGTTTCAAAGGAAATTTCAGTTGTCATGTTTGTCTCATGTCTACCTCATGAAGTACATTAATTGAATAATTATCATTACTCGGTGTTTGGCTATTTTTTTTAACCTTTTATCTATAAACAATGAATCTCCCCCCAGGAGTAGATATAATTAAATAAAATACCCTCAAGAATTACAAAGCATCTCATTTAAATGCCATTAAAATGTAAATGAACAAAAAGAAAGTCTTACAAGATTTTACAAAGCACTGGATTCTCTGTTATCATGCCTCTCCCACAGCCCCTTCTATAGCATTACCAAGAACAAAAAAATTATAAAAATTTTCATTTTAGTCATATCAAAATATGGATGCAGTTTTCAGTTATATTTCCTAATTAAAACATTGTCTACCTTCACACAAATTTAATAACAGCAAAATAACACTAAAAATCCACCATTTGTCCACAACTTCTAAATTCTAGTTGTCGAGTCAGGGCCTACTCACCAGGGCTGATGAGTTAATATTAATGACACGGCTCTAACTAATTCTATGATGCCTTACAGGATATGAAGTAGCCCATTAATCAATTCCCCCACCCATGACCCACCCAGAATCAGTTCTATTTGTCTCCCACCGCCAACCCTGCCCCACTCCCCACAAAAAAGACAATACAAGCCTTTTACTCAATTTATAAAACCATTCATCCAGCAAGCCAGGATAAACTTTTTTTCTTTTCTTATTTTTTTTTTCCTTTTTTCCTTTTTTTTTTTTTTTTTTTTTTTTTTTTTTTTTTTTTTTTACCTCAACTGTGCATCTTCTCCTGCTCAAATGGCTTCCCCATGTTTTCCATAGCAATTACCTTTGGGGGGAAGTCTGCTCTGGGACAGGGTAATCATGCTGTGGGTAGACTCTTCAAATAAAAGTATGAATAGTGAGACAAATGCACACAGACACTTGCCTCTGAAGAGCTAAGAGCCTGGCCACTACCAATCTTTGTACTCACTATTCTGCCTTCTGTAGCTTCTCCAAGCAGCCCTCCAAAAGTGATTACAGGAGACATACAGGCACAGTATAGGAAAAGAATCGAGGCCAGGCACTGTAGACTTAATGCATCCTTGAAGTCACTCAAGAAAAAAGGTGTTTTCCTTTTGATGTCAAGTATCAAACCACCAAAAAGCCTAAATAGGTGAGATGAAACTCGTCAAACTGTACACTAGAGGATTCTAGCTAGTTCAAACTAAAACTATGGGCTACATTAAACTGCTGGTGCCTAGTGTTTCATCAACAAAAATTAATATCCTATTTAAATCATGATATAAATCATAGAAGATACACTCATTTAATCTAATCCACTGATAGAGGAAAGGCAGATCTCATTAAGTTAAAAGACACATAAACATCTGTATTTTATGGACTATATATTGAGAAGACTGGAGGCAAATGATTTTATATGAGTAAATGTTATTTCAGACACAAATGTACAAGAAAATATACAATAAAAATAAATAAGACTGTACACTCCATTCATGAAAATGTGCATTAGCAATTCTATCAATTATTATCTACATTATAAATCTTAAACGCAAGTGTCAGAAAATACTAGGAAAGCAATTATAATATAAATCCCCAAATATCATTTAATATGAATATAGTATGCTATGCTTAGACTCAGTCAGTAGTGATTTAAATAATTTTAATGACTTTAAAATTAGTACTTCAATCAAAAATGGTTTTGGTTCAGGAGAAAAGCCTAAAAACTACTTAGTGCATTTAATTTACTGGACATGTACTCAAGCTTGTGTGCATATTAATAAAACTAAGAGGTTTTATCAGGAAGTTTAAAATCTATGTTTGTGCATCAAAGCCTTATCATTTCAATGTTTCTTTTTTTTAATCAGACTCTTGGGTACATCTAATTTCAAAGTGCCTAATAAAAGCTCTGCGAGGAGCAGGAACTTTTTCTTGTTCGCTGCCTAAGACATAGTAGGTACTAGGCAAAGCAATAATTCAAAAAGGTTTTGTGACTCATAAAACATATAGTTATTGTGTAGAAAATACTGCAAAAAAATACATCAAAAAATTAATCTTATGCTTTAAAATGCTTGGATGTTTCAAGGTTTACCACTCTACCTTATTTTAAAGTTAATACTGAAATAAACATTGAACACACACTGACAAGTATACTCTATAAATATACTCAAGTATTACTCTATAAATAATCTGACAGCAATGGAAATCAACTTGTAATAAAAAGGTGCCAATGATAATCTAAAAAATGAAATTACATCATCAAATCAACAACTGATTAATAGTTTATAGGAGGCTCTCGTGTGACCATGAAATCAATGGGAGCCTGACTTGGTATTTCTCAGCCACTAACCCTATCTCAGTCTGAAGTTTAAAGAAGTAATAGTAACAGCTAATTTTAGACCACCACCTTTCATACCAGAGCAGTCTTATTTCTATGACAGTCACAGAGACTAATATATTAGGCAATGAATAAACTGTGAGTTTAAGTTGCTCTAAATTTTATATTCAGTATGCCAGTTGTTATTTTTCTCCTAAATAGTATTCTTTAGATATGTCATCAACTCCCCTAAATATTATGTCTATATAAAATAACCTGATTTGCTAAACAAATATATAACAGTCAAAATCTCTTCGGTTCATAACAACTACCAGTGGAAAACAGTATCAATATCTACATGCTTTGTTACAGTATGGAAATACTGTAACATTTCTCTACTTCTACAAAATATTTTAAGACAATGTTTTACACCTAGCATTATTTCTATTTTTTATTATAAAATTAACATCTTCAACAGTTTTTCTAACTAGGTTTCTAGAACTCATAACTATGGTTTAATTACTTTACTACCCAATTTCACATTATCTTATGATATAATGCTCATTTAAGAGTTTTAAGTCTAGGCACATACACAAAAAATATCAGTTACAATTCCTCTGTTTCTATAATTCTCTAACATTATATGGAGAATTTTAATAGCACTCCACACCTTCTCCAAGAATGTTCTGTATAGGTAATGTAAATTACCCTACAATACTGTATAACTGCTCATTATTCTTAACGTATGATCCATAATACTTTCACTTTAAATTAAAGCCTGATACACAGAATTCATGTATTTACTAGTAAAATTACTTTTAAATGCATAATTTTCCTTAACACCATACACTTACAGAATAATGCATTTTTAAAGATGTAAAAAAACACTGTACAAATTAATTTCCGATATTTAAAAAAAATGTTTATGCCTTCTTCAAATCAACCTCTAGTCCCCCAAAAGACTCCCACACTGAATCAGTATTTGTACCCACCGTCCAGTCCTCTGTAGCTCTGGCCCAGCATGATGAGCAGCCTCATGAGTATCACCCGAGCTGGGGGCAGATCCATTGGGAAATACAGGAATCTTTCTCTTTTCCTGCATTTTATAAAAAAACACATTTTCAGAATTCTTTTTTTTTTGGATTTTTTTTTATTGGAGTTCGATTTGCCAACATATACCATAACACCCAGTGCTCATCCCATCAAGTGCCCCCCTCAGCACCCATCACCCAGTAAGAATTCGGTTTTCAAAAAGCTAAGATGGCACCCTGAATTAGAGGGAACAGGAGATGCCATATTGATTACATATCTAATCAGTGCTCTTAGAAAAAATTATTCCTAATATAAACTTCTACTTTAAATAAATTGCACTTTAGAACAATATCTAATATTTGTCTATATTAATATTTTAACTTTATGATTGGCTTTTTGTATTTTGTATTCTAATAACAAATATACTATAATGCACATTTATACACACCATTTCAAATTACAAATCAGCAATAAGAAAATAAATATCCAATAAAACATCTTTCTAAACAGAATATGTAAAATATTGCTCACGCTAATGAAAAATATTTACATTAATAATATTAAAGGTAAATGCCATCTTTGTTTTACAAAAATACCTCCATGAAGACATAAGTAGCACAAGAGTTATCTGTTAAAACATTGCCATAAAAATAAATTTCCTATTAAATTTTCTTACTAATTCAAGATTCTTACGATAAAGGATGTCCCCTTCCCCCTCACTTAAAGAGAAAGGAGCTAACAGTAAATTTGTTACTTCTAGAGGTCAAAGGTGTGACAGAAAGGACAGAACAAAAGGTGGGGGAAGGTGTTTATCCCAGGAGATCCCCTGGGTCAAAAGCTCTGGGTGGACTACAAACTTAGAACTACTTGGTTTATATGTTCAATATTTATAGAGTAGTAAGACTTACCTATAATCATAAGACTATCATTTGAAAATGTCAAAATTAAAACTTACATCTTAGCTCAAATGGGACAAAATTATAGAATTCGTAAGGAACAAAAATAATGGAAAATACTACATATCAAAATCTATGGGATACAGCAAAAGCATCATTCAAGAAAATTAAGCACTGATATTAAGAAAAAATGAGAGAATAAAAATAAATGAATTAAGTAACTCAGGAAATGTGAAAACAAAATTCTTTCCTGTAGTGAATGCATGAAATAAAACAGCTAAAAGCAGAAACTGAGTCCCAAAACAAAAACCTTTTTTAAGAAAGGAAAATTGAAATTAAGTTGTAAAAGCTGTCCTATTTGAAAAAAATATGATAAATCATTAGCTAATGCTCAGAAAAGATATGACAAGAAGGCAACTTCAAACCAAGGGAAATTTGCTACACACACACACACACACACACAGAGAGAGAGAGAGAGACTATACTGTACAATGTTTTGCAAATAAATTAAAAACCTTGATGAAATGGGTAATACATTAGGAAAACATAATTTCCCAAAACTGACACCAGAGAAAGAGGAAATAGGTAATTTTCTAGAAACACTTAATGACAGAAAAAAAGAGAAAGCTTACACAAACCAATTTCCACAGAAGAAATAAGTTTAAGCGCACCATGCAACCAAAGACTCAGGCTCAGAAAATTTTACACTTATTCCTCCAAATTTTTTAGAACCAAATCACCACAAGACATTTAAAGTTTTAAAAGCTTTAAATGGGAAAGGGAAAGGAGAATTTACAAATTTTCTTTTATCAAACAAATATAACAAAGATATCAAAGCATGAAGACAGCACAAAACACTATACACCATCTACTTACAGTGATGTGAACAACTCAAATAAATTAGACAGAGATAACCAGAATTCTGAAGCTGAATCTTGGCTTATTCTACCAACACAACAGTGTTTTCATAGTATATATTCCATTAGTATGGTTCACCACAATAACCAATAAATAAAATTCACACAATCATCTCCAGAGATATTAAAAATTTCAATGAGACAGAGATCAGGATACTTTCTTAGCATGACAAAAATGTATATTTTGGTCTCCAATGTCAGTGACTTAATGGGAGAAACATTAGAGGCATGAACAGGAGTTCAGAATAAATTAAGAAATGCCCATTTAGGGGTGCCTAGATGGCTCAGTCAGTTAAGCTCTGGGTTTCAGCTCAGATCATGATCTCAGGGTTATGAGACAGAACCCTGCACTGGGCTCTGCACTTGCAGAGTCTGGTTGAGATTCTCTCTCTCCCTCTCCTTCTGCCCCTTCCCCAATCTGCTCACATGAGTGCATGCATGCTCCATATGTCTCTCTAAAATAAATAAATACATCTTGAGATGCCTGGGTGGCTCAGCGGTTGAGCATCTGCCTTCGACTCGGGGAGTGATCCTGGAGTTCTGGAATCAGATTCCACATCGGGCTCCCGATTGGAGCCTGCTTCTCTCTCTGCCTATGTCTCTGCCTTTCTATCTCTCTGTGTTTCTCATGAATAAATAAATTAAATCTTAAAATAAATAAAATTAAATAAATAAATACATCTAAAAAAAATGCCCATTTCAAGTCAACTATCACTTAACACTGAGTTTCAGCCTATACAATTAGATAACAGAAAATGTATTAGAGCTGCAAAAATGATAAAAGGAGGGGTAATAATACCTTACTGCAGATGATAGGACTGAAAAACCATTACATACAATGAAAGAACCAAGAAAGGGAGGAAGAGGAAAAAGAAACATACAATAACAAATAGCCTTCATATATAAAAGTAACAAACTGATGATATAGGGGAACAAAACCCTCATTTACAATCGAAACAATAAAGACAAAAATGCTTATGAATACACTCACCAAGAAGCACGTAAAGCGTAGATAAGGAGAAATTTATTGCATTCCTTAAGGACACAAGAACTGACTTGAAATAGGAAAACAAGTGAAAGAAAACATACCATGTTCTTGAATGATTCAATGTTACAAAGATGTCAATACTGCCTCAGTTCATTTACAAATTTCACTGCCATTACAACTTTTGAAAAATCAGGTTTTACTTCTGAAATTAAAAGCTGATTTTAAAGCTTACATAGAAATATAAATATGCAAAGATAGCCAAGAAAATTCAGAAAAGCAAGAGTAATAGGTCAAGAGGGAATCTAGATCTACTGAATATTAAAATATGTTAAAAGCCTCAGAAATTAAAGTGTGGAAGTGGTTCATGAATAGAAAGACCAATGAAAGGAAATTCTAAAAACTGACCTGAATGCAAATGTAAATTCAGAAAACATAAGGCAGCATCACTTAATGCTTAACTTTTTAATGAATTAGAACAAAAAGGCAGCAATTTAGATAAAGATAAAGATAAAATTGGATGCATGCACCAAAATAAACTCCAAAGGATCAACAAACGATTTCAATATTAAGAAAAGGCACTTGGCAGGGGTCGGATGTGGGTGCGATGAACTAAAGATACCCAGGAATATTCAATCTCACTAATTACATAAATGTAAATTAAAACCACTTGAGGGATGCCTGGGTAGCTCAGTGGTTGAGTGTCTGCCTTTGGCTCAGGTTGTGATCCCGTGGCCATGGGATCAAGTACCACATCAGGCTCCCTGCAGGGAGACTGCTTCTCTCTCTGCCTAGGTCTCTGCCTCTCTCTCTCTCTCTCTGTGTCTCTCATGAATAAATAAACTCTTTAAAAACGAAAAACACTTGAAAATACCTGACATAGAAGGATAAAGATACCTATCAGACTGAAATATCCAATAGTCTGACAATACACTGTTAGTGAAGCTATAGGGAAAGAGGCATTCATTACTGTGGGAGTCCAGAACAATGTAACCCAGTAAGAAGGGATTCTGGTAATATCTACTAAAATTATAAATAAGTTCCCATGTGAACCAGCAATCCTATTTCTGGGAATCTACCCTATAGATGTACACCCGCACAAGACTAAATCGCCATATAAATATTGTGACATGCTTTGTAAAAGCAAAAGACTGAGCCCAGGAAAAGCATAAATTACAGGATATCCATAAATGACACAAAACAAAGCTTTGAGAAAATAAGAAATATTTCTATGATGTCTTATTATCAAATCTCCAGGATATACTGTTAATAGAGAAAAAAAAACGATACAGAACAGTACCTGTAGTATGTCAACTTTTGGTAAGAAAGAGGAGGAAGAAGTAAGACTATGTTTATATTGTCTTGTACTGAATAAAAACTAGAAAGATGAACCAATACTAGTAACAAATGGTCCTCTCACAGGAGGCAGGTATAGGGGTAAGAAGGTAAATGCAATATGGCAGGGGTACACTTTCTCTGAGTGCACCTTTATATATATAGTTTTGATTTTGGAATCATAAAAATGTATATAACATATTCAAAAGTATTTTAACTAAGAAAAAGTAACATACAAAATGGTATGGATTCTTACCTGAGAAGGAACACTTTTTGGTGGCTCTATGCGTATAGAAGGATCCCACTCTCCTGGAGGTAGGACAGTTACTTGATCTAAAAATTCATCAATTCCAGATAAGAGGTCATTTCTGTCTTTTGCTTTATAGGCTACATCATGAAAAATCTACAGAAAAAAAAATTGAACAAAAGTATTTTAAAGTTGAAAGAAAAATTCTACACATAATAAATCTACCTTAGGTACGATAAATACGTCTAACACCTGATTACAAAGCTCTGCCCCAAAGAAAGACAGAAGTCCTGGTCAATTTGGCCCTGCTCAGTGAAAAAGTTCAAAAATGGAAGAGAGAAATTATGGAGAAAAAAACAGGAAGGGGGAAAAGGTGAAATCCTAAGCAAAACCTAAAGAAATTATATCCTTAAGTCCAGGATGGAGAAAATTTCAAAATTTCAAGAAGGTGGTCAATAATTTCAAATGTTGAGGGGAAAATAAAATACCAAAAAGCATTTACTGGTCTTGACAGAAAGGTCTTAAAGATATCACCATAGGCAAATTGTTGAAGAGGGAATAAAATAAAATAGTACTGACAGCAAGGACAATTTTGTAAACTTTACCATGAACCACAACAAAAACTAAATTATGTTTCACAACCAGTGTCCACTTGAAAAGGATCTGAAATTCCACTTCTAGGGGATTTTCTAATATGATAAACTTCATAATCAGTATCCACCTCATAGGGTATTTTAATTACCTCATCTGTCATGAGAGTGGCTATTGATCTTCCAATTTCATGATACTGTGGTGCCTTGCCTGCTGGACCCAATAACAGAAACAAAAACCTAAAGAAACATTAAAATACACAAACTTAAATATAAACAACATATACACTAAGATCTAGGCAATCGTAAAGCAATCACTCAAATGTAAACTCAGAAACAGCATTCAGACTTCTTCTCCTATACCCCCTATACCAACCAATCACTGAGAAGATGACACTCTACCCCTAGCAAAGCGGACCACAAAATTAAGCAAGGCATTCATAATTAACTTTCTACCACATTACTGAGCCCCATCTTCTTTAGGGTAAAGAAGTGATTAAAGAATTGAGTGATTTACATAAAAAGTTCTGATTTTCTTTTGAATTTGAGTAAACAGTTTGATCTAATCTGTATTGACAGAAAAGGTAAATTAGTAAATAAGGGAAATACCAATTCCATTAAATACTTACAATTAAGGTTTTCCTAATAAAACAGTTCATAGTATACACAAAAAATTTATAATCCCTCAAATATGGTCTGGATAAAGACTCTATTGTGGTAAATAAGGTATTATGGAAGGAAAAAGAATTCTTACGACGCCACAAATTTAACATCAAACCTCCTATTATTTTATTGTTTTAATTTATTTACAAATGACTAAAAAGTATTCAACTTACTGAAGTTCTATCCTCATTTACACTACAGTAAAAATATTAATATTCACATTTACCCAAATTGAAAGTATTCATCTTCTTGTTTTATGAGAATTTATGAGATTCCATAGTGTAAATCTATGGAATTATTTTTCTTACTTACCTTAATACTACATCACTAGTGTAACTCAGGAAAGCATACTAAAAATAGGCACATATATTCCAATCAAGTTGCAAGTAATTCTTCATCTTTTAATACTACAAAAATTATTTTTAAAATATTTTTAAAATTATTATTTACAATTAAGTTTAAATAGTCAATAGCTAACGAACTGATTATCCTTTATAACACAACTTGCTAATTCTTAGGGATATGACCCCATCTGCTTTTTTACTTATGTATATTGAACAGAAAATTTTAGTCATGTCAGAACAAAGCATTTGCCTAATCCAGAGGCTTTTTATTACATGTAATCAACCGTATGAATTAATCATATGCTCATTTTATAAATGAAGCTTAGAAAATCTCAGACAGGTTTGACTCTCCCAGAAAAAGTGGCCCAGTAAGAATTCAACTCCATTCTGACTCCACAGAACCTAACAGGTCTAAAATGGCAAGCTGTCCTTTAAACCGAAGGCCCTAAAACACCAAACCTCTTATAAAAGGTATAAATGCTAAGTATCTTTTAAAAGAACACTTTGTTTTTGTTTTTTGCTTTTTTCTTCTTATTCCAGAAAAAAAGATAGCTCTTTTATTCTCTACTAGTCAAAGCATTCGATGTGTAACAATATTAACAATTGAAATAAGCTTTTTTTTTTTTTTTTTTTTTTTTTACATAAAGCAAAATGCTCCTTTTTATCAAGAGATAAAAATCTTTAGCTTTAGGACATGCTACTGAGGATGTTAATCAGAATGAACTCTCCAAAAAAAAAAAAAAAAAAATCAGAATGAACTCTTTACCTTGTAGGAACAGGGACCTCAGTCAACCCTGAAAGGAGAACAGCAGGAGCCAATCTCACAAATGCAATTATAGGTCTTTCCAGAAAGTCCACTTCTCCTACCAGCACATTGGATGCCTCGGCTCCCGAGGGAATTTTTCTCATGAAATTCATATCAACCTATTGACAAATAAAGAATAATTAAAAATCAAATTTGCATGGCATTTGTAAGTCTATATAGAGAGAAATAGGAATGAAAATCTGCTTTTAAGACTACTATTTACTAATCAAAACTGGTAATCTAATGGATGTATAAACATCAAACTTCTCACACATGTAAAGAATGGAGTAGACAAATACAAAAAAACAAGCAAAACACATCTATCAAACAATGACCCAATGGCTCCATCATTCTCTTTACTATTTCAGAGATCTAAATTATGAAACATACAAACTAGAGAAAATGTTTAGGGATTATAGTACTATTCATTAAAACTATTCAGGACAAAAATAGAGTTCACAAACTAACAATGATTCATGAAATTATACACAGTGCTAAAAGAATATTCCTTTCACGATTATTTTTGTTTAATCTTAGAAATTAACTGGCCCCTTTGTATTTTATATATATTATTATAAGTTCTTTTTATTTTAAAGAGCTCTGTGTATTCCCTGGTATTTTCGCTTAGTGGGAAAAAATTATTTTTATTTTTATTTAAAACTAAAGTAAATAGCCATTATTGGTATAGATGTAGGACAGTGCTAGAAAAATCAAATTTAGTAGTCTGTGTATAATTACAAAGAAAAGGTTATAAACATAATATCAAAGTATGGGAACTTCATTTATATGCAGTTTCACACAAGTCACTAAACAACCACTTACAGGGCTATCTATTAAAAATAAAACCAGCACTTACAGCGGGCCTCTTGAGTCCCACACCCAGTGTGCCACAACTACAGTGCCAGGAGGCAGACTCCTGCCCAACAGGAGACAAGGAGGTGTACACAAGGACAGGCCAAGTAAAAAAAAAAGTAAAACTGTGACAGAGGAACAAAAAAAAAAAAAAAAAAAAAAAACCCGGCATCTGCCATGTCTAGAGGAGATCTATAACATAAATTATATTTATCCATTTAGCAAGAATAAACTGCAGTATAGTCACTGAAAACTTTTCACTCATCTGAAATAACAGAAGTACCAGTAAAAATATGATCAAGTTAGAATAGAAGAATTAAAAATACTTTGATAATTTTAGAGCAAGAAGCTCAAGCAAAGCTATAATGCAAGTCATTTTACATTCCTTTTTTGCAAAATGTGATTTTATAGATTTTATACCATAAAAGGCTTAAGAGAAATGAATCTTACTTGAAATAGTCACACTGAATTAAAAAATCTTAAACCAGATACAACAATGCTAAAATAGTATCTTAAGACAAACTAATACTATTCAAAAAATTATAGGAGCCACACAGAATTAATTATTCAGAAGTAGGCCTCATGAAGTATGCTTTGAATTCAACTACAATTTGAACCTAGAGGAGTTTTTTGCCCAGTTCCTTTGAAATTTTGAAGTTTTCTATTTCTATCTCACCTAAATATTCATCTAACAAAAATAAAAAATCATAGTTGACAGGGGAGTTGTCTCTAAACCCATGCCTTTACCTACCCATGGGGAAACACTGATATGTTTCCCAGGGACATTCCAGAAAGTACAAACACCATAAGACAGTAATTCTGGGATCTTATTACAGCCAAGAAAGGGGATCCCACCAGTGCTGTAACATCATGCCCAGAATTAATCTTTCTGGTGGTAGTAGCTCCAGAACAAATGACTGTAATTCAAAAGGTCCTGAAGTTTCATGTTATCTATGGGTAGGTATAGACCACTATAATTCACATATTCTTTTGTCAAAATTCCTGAAACTAGTAAGATATAAATATATTCAAATGCTTTTAGACTGTTACCTTTCTTGTAATTTCTGACCTTAAATTACATATTATGAGCATCACAGGCAGGCTGGTAAGCACAATCTATTAAAAAATTATTGTAATCAATGCCAATAAAGTCACATTGCTAGTGATTCTCTCAGTAAGAATGATTATGACAATTTACAGGGAAGGACAAAATTACCTTGCTGAAGTCAACAGTACTATTCTCTCTGCTTCCTCCACCTCCATTACCTTTAATTTCTCCACTTTTATTATTGTCCAAGTTTCCAGGGGCAGACTGTGGAGAGGCCAAAATACCTGTATTAAGAACCAAAAAATTCCAAATTAGTAAAATGAAAATTCACTTTGTAAACTGACTCTGTTCATATCCTGAAAGTGATAATTTATTAAAAGCAAATGTGCAAGGTTAAAAAACCAAAAGTGCCAGGTGTTAGTATCATACCAGCAAGACAAGAGTAACATTTTAAGCAGTAATTAAGCTGTATATTTTAACATTTAATATAATTGGGATTTACAAAACAGTGGCCTTTTGCAAAAGGAAGGAAAATAGTGACTAGGTGAGGATCACAGAAGCTGGAAGTCCTGAGTCTGATTACACCACTACAAATACTTAGGGAATGCACTCTTGGTGTATCTAAAACACATGCAAACTGCACAGCTTAATGATGCCAAACTACACTTGGCATACTTACTTCAGTAACAATATTTATTTTCTGATAAACCCTAAATGCAACTCAGAAAAATCCAAGAACTACATCAACTATAAGTTAAAGTTATCATAATGATTTCCTCAAGAATTTCATTTCTCTTGGCTAGTATTTATGTGCTGCCTACTGCCATTATTCCTAAGTACAACTTGAAAATAGCAATGTTTTTATAATATAAATACAAAGAGTAAGAGTTTTATAATCAAACACATCTGTGTTGAAATAAGTACGCTCTCTGCCACTTCATAGCCATGTGACTTTAATTGACTCAACCTAAAAGATTCAGACAGACCTATAAAATTAGTTTGGATTACAAATGATAGATGTGTGTTCAATTGTTAGCATGCTCATTTGAAGTGACATTCAGCAGCAACAGTAAAACAACAATAAAATGACCTAAAAATAACCTGCAGCCTGTGACCAATTGTTACCATTATGATCTTTGCAAAAAGTTCAAATCTCAGTATTTATAAAGTACATGTAACAATATTTATAAAGTTACATGTAATACAGATTTCTACCATTAAATGTATGTCACTTTTTTCAGAACACCCAGGATTTTCAAGTTCAAGAATATAGATTACTATTGCCCCAAACACTGAGCACAAGAGAAAAGGTGCCAGGCTGACCTACAACAGACTTGACTTGTAGTTTTAACTCTGCTACTCACAACAGTCTAGCAACCCACAGAAATTCAATTTAGCAGTTTGTGACTAAATCCTATAAATTTTAAATTTAATATTAGTAAAGTTCCTGATTTTTAAGCATAGCAGATATATCTGATAGATCAGAGGGTATCTTCATTTTTCTAGAACACACTGTAACTAATAATTGTAACTAAGTCATTGGGGTTTACTGCTTAAACTCAATGACCGAAGACCTTTGTGATATCCCCTTTTTTTACTAAATACCTATTAACAGGATGTTACCATAACCCAAAAACCTAAGTATAAATAGCATATATAAACTTTTGGGGCACCTGGCTTAACACAGTCAGTGGAGCATGCAACTCGTGATCTTGGGAGTTGTGGGTTTGAGCTCCACACTGGGTATAGAGATTACTTAAAAATAAAATCTTGAAAAAAAAAAAGAAAGAAAAAGCATATGCTAACAATTTAGCTATGTGTTCTGGAAGTGTTAAACAATTCTGAAATAAAAACTGTGCTAAAACTTCTCATTTCTCACCACCTTAGCTTAGCAGAACAGTTATGTGATTGATTCCTCTTCTTTGACCTTTGTCTCTAAACTTCCAAAATAGAGTCTATTCCTTTATTAAAATACATGCCTAAGTAGGAAAAAAAGAAAAGGCTAACCAGTATTTTTCAGTGGCTTTCACCGACTTCCACATAAGAAAATGAAGACTATTTTTAATACCTTGGTGTCAACTGCAAGTGACCATCAATACACATACTTCCAATTACTAAATGTATTCAATCCACAGATGTATGATCAAAAAAATATATATGTAATTTCCCAGAACAGCCTCAGTCATCAGATTTTGAAGAGAAGAGTAGAATGAAGATTAAGGTGGAAATGTAAGGATAAAGTGGAATGGGAAGAAGAAATGATGTGGAATTCAATACTGATAAAGCTAGAATATGATCTGAAGTCATCTGGCTAACCTGGTCATCTTGAACCTAATAGAACTGGCCTGCAGGTCCACATTAAGAGTTTTTCACCATTATCTTCTCTATGTAGTCCTTCCCAATCTCAGCTAAGGGAAAGCTGATTTCTTAATCAGTAAAGAACATCTCCCTGCTTGTACAATAAATTCCTGGTGCTCATAATTAAATGAGTAAATTCCCCAAAATTAAAACTATCATTAGCACAGATAACTCAGAAAGACTGTACTTCTTTAAGAGAAAATAATGTATGCATATATAAAATCAACACTGAGATTTAAAAAATCATACTTTGGTAAATCTATTATTTTTTGCCCTTAAATTTTTCTCACAATAGCATATCTAACTAACTACAGAAAGATAAATCAAATATACCAGAGTCTTCTGCCACTAATGGTTTGAAAATCGAAGTAGTTGGAGCAGTAGTGCTCAAACAGAAGATTGTGTTGGGATATATGTATCCCATGTAAGGACATTTTTGACTGTCACAACTAGGCAGTGCTACTGGCAGCTAGTGAACAGAGGCCAAGGGTGCTGTCAAACATCCTACTATGCACAGGATAGCCCCTATGACAAAGACCTGTCCAGCCCAAACTGTCAATAGTGACAAGGTTAAAAAACATGGAATCAGAACAGAGCTATCAATACTAAAAATATACTTAACTCTTTTATATGTAATTACTCCCCAAAACATAATAGGAAACACTACTTTTTTTACTATGAGTTTGCACAAATCATGATCTTATGACATAAAATATAGTTTCTGCAAAATGATGCTAAGGCCACTTTCCCCCTATAACATAACATCAGACTTCAAGGAAAGTGAACTACGATTTCTAAGTGCTTTAAGCACCAAGTAATTAAACCAGAGAATAATATACAGTTGTTCCTGTTCTTTTAATTATATACCTTCTATAGATGTCTTCTTAAACAATAATTAAGGGCCTTTTCTTCTCTTTAGAAATTCCCTCTCAAAAAAAAAATAAATAAATAATAAAAATAAAAAATAAAAAAAAAATAAAAAAAAAAAAGAAATTCCCTCTCTTCCCTATTCTAATTTCTTTTCTTTAAATCTCATGTCATACTTATGCAAAGCAGAAAAAAAGCTTAATACTATTCTTCAATTTTCAGATAATTGCTACCTTTATCCCCTTAACAACATGGCCTAACAAGCAACTGTGAAACAGTGTGTCCCCTCCTAGTTTCTATATAAAATCTATAATCCCTCATAAAAGCTGGTGAATGAGAAATGTTCAATATTACTACTAGATAGAAGTAAAAACAAATGCAAGGAATTAACTTTAAAATCACTTTTGTTCAATGAAAAATAGTAAGTCTTGATGGTTCTTTTTAATTTAGACTGTTAATTACTTCTGAATAAATAATTCTAGAGTATTTCTTTCTTTTTGTTCGGTTACCACATTACTAAACTACATATTTTCCATGACGTACTAAAATCTACAATGAAATATTATACTGTGGATTTTGCTGTAGGTAAATCTGCTCAATTCCTTGCTCTGGTCATTTATGGTATGATCTTAGTATCTTTAAATCTTAGTTTTCTTCATTTGTAAAATAGAGATAACATGAACTTCATCAAATAGTTAGAATTATAAATATATTTGAAAAGTAATACCACTGTGTATGGAACACACTATAATAAAACAACGGTAGCTAGAACTATGGTCCTAATTAATGTTATAATGATTTAGCTACCATATTTCCATTTTTTGCTTCTACAAGTATATATATATATATTTGGCAACTACAATGAGCCTTCATCAAATATACTTGGTATGTTTGGAGAAACTCAATACAGAGAAGAAGTCTGTCATATAGTGGTAGGATCACGAGGATTTTGTCAGAGAACAGAGATGGTCCTTATTAGTTGTATGATCCAGGGGGAAGTTACCTAACTTTTCTGATTTGTAGAGTCTAGGTCTCTGAAAATGGGTGTATCCACCTAACTTTTTATACACATTAAATAGGCTAATACGATAAACCTACTCTACCACTAAGTGTTACATGTTATCAGTATTATGAAAAAATGTAATAATACTTATGTGATTAAAACCACTAGCTAGCATTTATATGCCACACTGACAGCTGTCAGTAAAAAGCAGTCACTAAAGAATACTCCTTTATATGCATTGGGTGGAAAGATAAACATGTTTAAAGGTATATATAATTACTATATTACAAAGAGCCAGAATTATCATAATATATAACCCTTAGATAAATTATAAGTCTTTTATCCACTACAAAATAATTTTTCTAATTCACAGACAAAAATATACATCCTAGCCACACCTCTAGGATCTCAGGTCTTGAAAAGTTCGATGTCAATTTGGAGTAAAGGTAAATATGGCACTAAACAGAAGACAACTAAAGTCTACTCCAAAATATAATACTAGTCTTAAAATAATGATTCCAGATAGCCATTAGAGAACTTTGATCTTCTCAGAGATAATAGGAGGAAAAGAACATTCGATCCTATTTGTGTAGGAAGGTAAAAATACACTGCATTCTTTGCACAAAAACACCAAATAGTATCTGAAAGACACATCACCTCATTGTAATTTATGTCCAATGTCTGTGTTCATTCACACTATGAAAGAAATGTACAAGAAGAAAAGCCACCAGTTTTTAAAAATTGTGGTAAATTAGAAGATTACTTATAAAAATTTCTACTACGTCTTTCTGAACTGTAAAAATGCCTTGACCCAGAAAATCCCAGTGAAAATTTTTGAAAGGGCTTTAAATTATGTGTAGTCCTCTTTGTAATCTTTTTATAACTTAAAAATGTTTAATACTTCTGTTCTTTTCTACAATATACTATAAAGAAAAAAAAGACATGCAGAAGTCAAAACAAATTATAAGCATTATCTCCATATGCTGCTAAAGCTCTGTGCTGAAAGGCATTCCAAGTGCAAGTGATCCAGAGGCAGAAAGCACCACACATGGAGATTCTGAATAGTTGCCTGGAGTCATGTCAACATTTTCCTCATTCTTCTCCTCCTGGCCTTTTAATGCTTCTAAGTCTTCCTCGGGCGGATGAATTACTACTGTGGGGATACCATCACTGGCAGGTGAAACCAGTAGCTCTGGGACCTGAAGCTGACTCTGTTGGGAACTCCTGGAGGTCAGGCGACTGACGCTAGGGCTGGAAGGAGGGCTGCTTTGAGGGGTGGGTAGTGGGGTTGTACACCTCGAGCCTGCAGGGCTTCCAGCTCTTGAAGAAGGAAGAAGATGACTGAGAAGAAGAGATAAAGGCGATTCTCCTCTCAATGAAAGGTTTGAGGCAGACAGGCCTGTTCGCAAAGAGTGGCGGGAGGCTGAAAGGCCTTCCCCTGAGATAAAACAAATAAATGAAAAATGATAAAGTTCACTGAAGAAGGCAAATAGACACACACACCAAAATCAATTTACAATGTAATCTGCAAGCTGTAAGCCCAAAATTTCAAATTCATGCTATCAGAGTTAGCATGGCAATCAGTTTTTTAAATGTTAGAAAGGCACTGAAAAGTTGCTTAAATTATACTTAGTTCCCTGGAAGTGTATCCAAAAACAAAACAAAAAATAAAAAACAATGTGAATGATAGATGTGCAGGGCAATATTCTGTTAGTAATTAGAATGTCCAATAATGTGGCTTTAAAAAAAAAAAAAGATACAACGCAAAGTTGAAAAATGATAAACAGCAATTGCGAATGTAATAATAAAAATAATTTAAGAAATAAAACCCTACACAAAACTTACAAGCACTGATAGTTTATACTTAGGGTATCTTTCCTACACTGTACCAAACTGCTATAGATAATTCTCTCACACAAGATAAGTTCACATCATCTAATAATTCCTAACTTAAAACTAGTATCAAATCTTTATATTAGTCAGTAGAACATCAACTTCCGGTAGTGCTCTTAAGTAAAATTTAAAACATAATGCAAGTTTTAGGAATTTTTTAAAAAGAAAAACATAACAGTCAATTTGAAAGGATATTCTTCAGCTCTCTAAAGATATTAATAAACATCCTAAAATATGCATCCATTTCTAATACAGCAGATAAAATTAAACAAATACATACAATCTAATTTAGCTAGATAATAAAGTATTTCTCCCCAACAATGGCAATAATGAAGTAAGTCTAGCACGTATCAAAAGGTCATGTCTATCTACATTTCAAACACCTGGTATCCTAAGTATAGCTTAGTGGAACATTGAGTTTAGGAAAAATATGAGAACTATGACAATCAATCCCACATGATCTAAGTTATCAAAGCCACATGCTCAACAGATCCCAGAAATATTAAAAAGATGAACCTTTAATCCATAAACCACCATCATTTTTAGTTAAAACAAAAGCTATATGCAGAAAAAAAAAAACTGTTAAATTACAACAATAATACAACAAAATAACATGCCCATGCTAAAATGACATTCAAAGGAAAACAGCCATTGTCTTATAATTAAAAGGAAGCAAATGACAAGGAACCCCTCCATATGAAAAATGAAGATTTAACAGGGTCTGAGTAAGTGAACTCATTTCATGCAAGTTGAGAATATAAAATACATGAAAGATGAAAAAGATGTAAAATGTGACACTGGCTTGATTCTAAATTGAACTTAGGTCCATAAGAGATTTCTTTTATTCTTAAGGTTACTTAAATATACAAAGGCCTCATTTTAAACAGTTTACAAAGTTTTAATGGTCAAATGCTCAGAAGAAAACAGACCTAAGTATGTCACTCGGGCTGCAAAAGATGATTACTGTTGACTTTAGATATATTAAACTACATCCCATCACCAATGGCTGTTTGTAGAATACTTAAAAGCCAATATATGCAGGAGCAGAAAAGATGAGAAGAAAGACATTGTGGCCCATCATCCACTCCTCTTCACTTTAATCCTTTTAAGCCTTGAGTAATGGTATCAGCTAGAGGCAAGAAGAACCCTCATAAGCAACTCCAACCGTCTGTACCTAGGTTTTGGAGTCACTATCAACAGAGCTCTCCTCGAGAGCCAAAACAGAACCCCAGTGATGTATTCTTCTGCTTTAAAAAGAGAAAAGGCAAAAATTCCAGGTGTGCCAGTTTTAAAAGAGTGACAGAGATAAATGACTACAAAAACACCATATCCCCACATAAACCAGTGCGTCCCACATAATCCATTGCCAGATCGTGAGAGTAGAGAGTGAGAAAATGTGGGTCTGTGCCATTCTCAATGGTTTGGAAGACATCAAGAAGGTCATCTCTAACTTAAGAACAAACCATCCATAAAAATCTTACACAAAGTATATAAAGGGCAGTCAAATCATTAAACCAACCCCAAAACACTTATTTATGCTCAGCAAATAAGGTATATTCTGGAAACAAACAAAAAAATCACTATGAAAAATCTAATACAGACAATTAAGGTTCAAAGCCAAGACTTAAAATTTTTAAAAAGATTGAATTTAGAGATCATAATTTATGCCTCCTTAATCAATTATTCAAGTACTCTTGAGAAAAAAAAAAAAGCAAGAAGATGTAATTCAGGATTGGCTACAGTGATAGTGTTTAAATACTTAAATGTGCCATTATAACAGAGAGAATACTTAACTTTTCCGTCTAAATGATTTCTACAGATTAAATGTCATATTGTAAAGAATGATATTATAGAAATGGTATTTTTAAAAGACAATAATAACACTATTATTTAAAAAAAAAAGAGTAAAAGAGATAATAAAATGACCTATAGAATTATCTGGAAAAAATATCTTTCTTCCCCCAAATGCTAATTATAGTAGAATGGAATGCTGTTAGAGTGGAAGTGTTAGCAAAATTGGATGCCACAACTGATCTCACCATTCCTTTCAAGCAAGTGAGGGTCAGAATGTTTCTTGCCTATATCTGCAAAAGATCGAACAAGGGGAATCCGACTGGTGAATCTTTTCTCATTCTGATGATGATGTCTCTTCAGAAGAGCTTCTCTGACATTCTCTCTTATGGACTCATCCAATTGGCCAGAGGCTATCATGTTGTCTAATACCATATCTATTGAAAGAAAAATAAGTAACAGCTGTTTTTATTAAATAAACTAACACTTGGATGACTATAACATAAACAATAAACTGTACGTGAAACCTTACCAAAAAAAATATGTATCTTTAATGGTTCTCTAGAAAATACTGTTCTCTTGTGATATTGAATAATGTATGCATAAAGATAAATATGTGCTGAAGGGGAAGTGGGGTGAAATGGGGTAACTGGGTGATGGGCATCAAGGAGGGCACATAATGTAAGGAGCACTGGGTGTTATATGCAACTGATAAATCACTAAATTCTACCCCTGAGAGTAATAAGACACTATATGTTAATTAACTTGAATTTAATTTTTAAAAAAAAGAAAGAAAAAAGATAAATATGAACATTATCTAAGAAAAATAGGGGATCCCTGGGTGGCACAGCGGTTTGGCGCCTGCCTCTGGCCCAGGGCGTGATCCTGGAGACCTGGGATCGAATCCCACGTCGGGCTCCCGGTGCATGGAGCCTGCTTCTCCCTCTGCCTGTGTCTCTGCCTCTCTCTCTCTCTCTCTCTCTCTCTCTCTGTGTGTGTGTGTGACTATCATAAATAAAAATTAAAAAAAAAGAAAAGAAAAATAAACAATGTAAACCAAATAAACATGTAACCATGGAGACACTTTTTATTAAGTATTGTTATTTATAAAGAGGTCACTGTATAGTTGAAAGTGCTTTCCTATATGGACACTATAAATTCTATTAAACTGAATATTCAATAACAGTCGCTTCCTAAGTGACTAAAATACCTAAGTGAAGGTATTTTATTGCTTCACTTCATATTTTTTGTCTAAACTATAGGTGAGTATTGGACTCTTTCATTCAGTAATTAACAATTTACTGAGTATCTATTAGATGTTGGGAATATAGCATTTAACTAAGTGGATCAAGTTTCTGCTCTCAATCTTCCAGAGGTGGAAAAACCAATGAGCAAATGAAAAGATAAGTCAAATAGAATAAATTCTAGGAAGATGAATATATCAGCTGTGAAGGGGAGTATGGGGAATGGAGAGACTGAGGTAATGCCATATGGTACATTATATAGCGACTGGACTATTTTTAACCTGTAAAATATATTAAAAAGTGAGATAAGAGTCAAGATTTCAAACCTATTAGATTCCTCTGAGAGAAAACTGGAATCAACCTAACAGGTAAACTGTAACATTAACACAACTACTCACTACCATACAAATGGACAGTGGATGAGAAGATATTACATTATAAATAATTAAAATATTACATTGTATTATGTGCTAAATGCAAAGCCAAAGTAAATGTCTCCTAGCACCATTCAAGAATCTGTATACACAAGGAACTGACTTTCATATGAGATCCATACCTGTCTATACTCTCTAGACCTTTTTTCCTTCTCTTCCTCCTCCTTAGAATACTTTTTTCCTGTACCACCTGCTTCTTGTTCTCATGTGTTCAAACTCTATAAATAAGTAGTAAATAAGTAGTACATTTAATGTCCTTGTGGATCTTCCCCAGATATCTGGGTGCAAAAACTGAAGAAACAAAAAGCTCTTTTCTCTTTATTTCCAGAAACAGACTGCAAATACTGCTTATGGCACTAGTCACTTTCTTTTTGGTACTATAGCCATACCTGTCTAACTTAATCTTTGAGACTCTGAACTTATTAAAGACAAAATGGGTTATTTCTCTGTGTACTCCTCATACTGTCCTGCACATGATAGAAGTTCAATACAGAGCTATTAAATCAATGGTCTGAAATACGACCTCATTTTCCTAATGCAAATAGCTCTAATTTCAGTACAAATTACACATTAAAAAAAAAAAAAAAGTCAAACTGCTATAACCTGCTATTTCATCTAGAGTACTTGCTCTCATGTCCAGCATCACTGTTCCATTTAGGATGCAACTTCTTAGTTCAAAAAGACTGTGCAAAGAGAGAGTTGCCACGTAAGGTTTACTCCATCGGTCACCACCATCTTCAACATCCTCTTCAAATTTCAGCCATCTGAGATGTGCAACACATAGAAATATTTTGTAAATAATGAAGATTTCATTTGCTTATTTTAATGTGATAAACATGCACTTGTTCTTTTAAAGAGAAATAAAGATTACCACCACCAACACAAAATTTGGATACAAACACATTTACAAATCAAGCTAATGATACACAGTTTCTAGACTCATGAGGTATTACAAAATAAGTATACAGTTCTTCTTTCTATTCTGGCTATCACAATAATAAGTCTACAAAGACACACTATGGAACTTCTGTAGTTTCCACTGCTAATCCTCTTTTAAACTGAAAATATGCAGCAGACCCTTGACTTCTGAAATTTAAGTCTCTAATTAAAGATGTGAAAATGTACAATTAACATAATTCTTTCAATGATACCTTAAAGTGGATGGGCTTAACTTAAGAAAAATTTTGATAATAAGGAGATAAGCTAAAGCTATAGCTTCCAGACAAGAGGAAATTCTCTTGTCTTATAAGCACCCCATAGCTTATAGTTTATTATATTTACAATATAAGAAAAAAATCAAGAGGAGCCAACTAAATGCTTAGACTCAATATTATTACCTGGCAGTTTCTTTCCATTCATACTCTTCTCCATCTCTGTAGCACAGTTCATCCATTTCCGTAAAGAGGTCATGCGGAATGTGTTCTTCATCATCATCTTCAGTACCAAGAATGAACTGAACTCTCTGGGATGGTGTGTCTTGACAAAAGAATTTAAATACATTCAAAAACTGTCGCAATTCATTCAAAGATAAACTCAATCTCAAAGTGAGATGCTTTTGTTTTAAGTAAATATACTCCACTAAAACTCTTTTATTAAAATACTATATAAATCTGGAAAGAAGCAAGGACTAACAATCAGAAACAAGGAATATTGCAGAGAGATAACCTCCACAGACAAAAAAGAAAAACTGTATGTTAAAAATAAACAAGTGGGGTGCTCGGCTGGCTCAGTTAGTAGAGCATGTGACTTCTTGATCTCGGGGTTATAAATCTGAGCCCCATATTGGGTGCAGGGATTATTTAAAATCTTAAATGAATGAATGAATGAAACTCATCTTATAACTAAGTGATATAAAAACAAATAACAAAAAGCAACATCCAAAACCATGGAACACTATACTCAAGACTTTTTTTTAAACTAAAAACATAAATGTTAGACAAAATTTTCAAAAAATTTAAATATATAATTAAGATGTAGCTAACTTCAAAAGTGAAAAAAGAAAATCTCTAAGTTCCAAAAAATGATGAAAAAAGCAAAGCTGGGGTATACAGAAACTGGTTTTTCATACTATCATAGAGAAGCAAAACTCTGTCAGTTAAGTTAGAGAGGCAAAAGAAGTCACTGTTACGAAACAGATACCCCATTCATGGCATCTGAATTTAAACTACCTACACAGTACAGGGTCCCTAAAAAATTAGTATGAATTCTAGTCCAGGACAGTTGAAAGTCCTAGGACAAGCAAACAACCACAAGCGTCAATTGAAAACAAAATCAAATCCTGCTGAATATGAGATAGGAAGTCAAACTCAAAATTTACAGTGAAGTTAACAAACTTGCAGGCATTTGCAGATGCAAACAACACAGATTAAAGAGTACACTAGAATGATTAATAAAGGAAAAAACAGATCTGAGGAAATCAGAGTGCATCAATGATAAATAAGAAGATGGAAAACTAAAGGTTCAGATGTAGAGAACAGAATAAGAAAATCGAATAGGAAAAACTCCAGAAAGAAGAAAATATAGAATAAGGGCAGAAGCAATAAAAAGCATATTTGAAAATTTTTCCAGTATGTATGTCATCTGGGTCTTTATATTAAAGGGCTATCGTGAGACCCAAATAGGACAAACTAAAACATGTGACTGAACTGCCTAATGTTTTGAACCTTTCAACTTTTAGATCTTACAAATCTTTTGTCAGACCTCCAAGCAATATTTTTGGTGCTACTGTAAGTGGTATTTCTTATTTATTTATTTTTTATATTTTTTAAAGATTTTTTATTTATTCATTCATGAGAGACAGAGAGAGAGAGAGGCAGAGACACACAGGCAGAGGGAGAAGCAGGCTCCATGCAGGGAGCCCAACGCAGGACTCGATCCTGGGTCTCCAGGATCAGGCCCTGGGCTGAAGGCAGGTGCCAAACTGCTGAGCCACCCAGGGATCCCCTATTTCAATTTCTGATTGTTCATTGCTACTACAGAACTATATAGAAATGTAATTAATTGTGTATCCTGCAACCTTGTTAAAACATACTTAGTTCTGTAATTTCATAGACTGCTTGGGATTTACTAGATACATGATCCTATATCTGTAAATAAAGACAATTTTACTTCTTCCTTCATAATCTGTATGTCTTTAACATCTTTCTTGCCTTATTACCAAGCAGGTGCTCCAATACCATGTTCTATAGAAGTGGCAGAGAATAACCTTGCCTTTCTCCAAACCGTAAGAAGAAAGCATTCCATCTTTTAGCACTGTGATGTTGAAAAACTTTTTTTGTAGATGCTGTATATTGGATAGAGGAAGTTTTCTTTTATTCCTTTCTTTCTGAGAACGTTGTCATAAATGGCAGTGGAATTTTGTCAAGGGCTTTTTCTGCACCTATGGAGATAATTATATGGACTTTCTCCTTTATAGTGTGAATGTGTTTATATTGATAGTTAAATTTTATACCAACCCTACTTTTCCACATAGTATTTTCCACATGGTATTAATGTCCTGATTGCCGCTCTAACAAATTACCACAAAATTGGTGGCTTAAACACAAATTTATTCTTATATAGTTCTGGAGACTAAAAGTCCAAAATTTGTCTTACAGTGTTAAAATCATTGGCTGGCTCCTTCTGCAGGCTCTAGGAAAAATCCATTTCCTTATCTTTTCTAGCTTCTGGAAGCTGCCTATATTCTTTGGGTCTGAATCTCTCTGCCTTACTACAACTACTTGCTTCTGTTGTCACAACTACTTCCTCTCATTTTCTGACTCCCCCTTACTAAGGGACCCATCATTACAACTGGCCTACTTGCATGATCCACTGTAACTTCCCCAACTCAAAATCCTTAGTCACACCTGTTAATTCAAATTTGCTATAAGGTTAACATTCATAGGTTCTGGGCATTAGGAAGATGGACATCTTGGGAGCCATTATTCTGCCTACCACAGTCATGATATGGTATCCTTTTTAGATATTGCAGGATAAAATATGTTTTTAGTTAAGAATTTCTGAATCTGGGCAGCCCGGGTGGCTCAGCGGTTTAGCGCCGCCTTCAGTCCAGGGCCTGATCCTGGAGACCCGGGATCGAGTCCCACATCAAGCTCCCTGCGTGGAGCCTGCTTCTCCCTCTGCTTGTGTCTCTGCCTCTCTCTCTCTCTCTCTCTCTCTCTCTGTATCTCTCATGAATATGAATAACTAAATAAAATCTTAAAAAAAAAAAAACATGTTGCTCTGACCTCTGAAACTAATAATACACCACATGCTAATGAATTGAATTTACATAAAATAAAAAAAATTTTAAAAAGGAATTTCTGAATCTACTTCATGAGAAATATTCAGTCTGTAGTTTTGTGTTCTTGTAATATCTATATCTAGTTTTGGTATCAAGGTAATGTTGGATTTATAAAAATGAATTAGGAAGTATTCCTTCAACTTCAGTTTTCTGGTAGCCTGTGCAATTTCTTCCTTATATGTTTGAATGCATCCATGATGCCATTTGGAAGTACATTTTCATTGTAGGAATGTTTCAGACTACAAATTTAATTTCTTTATACACAAAGTGTAATTCAGGTTATCAATTTTTTTTCATAGTTTGTATTCTTAAGGAATTTCCCCATTTCATCTAAATAATCAATTTTGTTGGCATAAAATCACTCATAATACTCTCTCTTCTGTCTTTTAATACCTGTAGAACCTGTACTGAAATTTTCTCTGATGCTGGTAATTTACATTTTTTTTTCCTCCCTAATCACTCTGGCTATATAAGTTTGTCAATTTTAGTGATCTTTGCAAAGAATCAGATTTCAGTCGAACTGATTTTTGCTATTGCTTTCCTGGTTTTTATCCTACTCATTTCTACGTTAGTTTCCTTCTTTTCCTTACTTTGGTTTAATTTCTTCCATGTTTTCTCTTAGATTCTTAAGTTAAAAATTTTAATAATTGATTTTAGATCTTTCTTCTTTTCTAATATAAGGATTAAGTGCTACCAATATTCCTCTATGCACTGCTTTAGCTGTCTCTAAAAAATTTATAATTATTGGTGTCCTAACTTGCAAAGAACCATGCTAAAGGAACCTGTACACCTGAAGCATGTCTTCACTTTGCAAGATTCTATCTCAATCATTGCCAGTACTGTGTTTTTATTTTTATGAGTTCAAAATACTTCCTAATTTCTGTTGTGACTGCTTCTTTATTAACCCATTTGTTATTAAGAAGCATCTTGTTTTATTTCCAAATATCTGGGGATTTTTCTTTGTAGTTTAATTCTATTGTGGTCTGAGAATATACTTTCAATCTTTTAATTTATATTAAAACTCATTTATTGACTAGAATACAATCTATCTTGGGAAATATTCCATTTACACTCATAAAAAATTTGTTTTCTGGGACACCTGGGTGGCTCAAAGGCAGTTGAGCGTTTGCCTTTGGCTCAGGGCATGATCCCCATCCTGGGATCGAGTCTGACATCATCGGGCTCCCTGTGAGGAGCCTGCTTCTCCCTCTGCCTGTGTCTCTGCCTTTCTGTGTGTCTCTCACGAATAAATAAAATCTTAAAAAAAAAAAAAAAAACTGTTTTCTGCTGCTGTTGGAAGGCTCAATGAATGCAAATATCAATGTTATGCCAGTCAGCTATATCCTTATTGATTCTTTTAACTTGTTTTATCCGTTACTAAGAAGAGAGCTGAAATTTGTAACTTTTAAAAATATATCCAACAACTAACTGTAAGCTTATCAGTCTGCTTCATGTATTTTAAAGCTGTTATGACATGCATATTTAATTAGCATTGTTACATCCTGGTTTCAGCAATTTAATTTTTAGGTGCCTTTGTGTGATTATCTTCATGTTTCCTCTTGGGTTTTGCTAAGCTCCTTGAACATGTTGTTCAGTTTTCATTAAATTTAGAATTTTTCGGGATGCCTGGGTGGCTCAGTGGTTGGGCGACTGCCTTCAGCTCTGGTCGTGATCCTGGGACCCAGGATCAAATCCCACATCAGGCTCCCTGCAAGGAGCCTGCTTCTCCCTCTGCCTGTGTCTCCGCTTCTCTCTCTCTCTCTCTCTCTGGCTCGGTCTGTGTCTCTCATGAATAAATAAATCTTTAAAAAAATTTTAGAATTTTTCAACTACTATTTCCTCAAATTTTTTTTCTGCCACTCTCCTTTCTGGCACTACAATTATACATCTGTTAGACTGATATTTTTCTACAAATTACTGATACTCTATTTATTCATTTCAGTCCTTTCTATTGCACTGAGTAGTTTCTACTACTATGTCTTGAAAATTACTTTTTTCCCCATACAGTCAAATCCTCCTCTAATCTTATCTAGTGTATTTTTCATTTCAGATATTGTATTTTTCATCGCTGGAAGTTCCATTTGGACTTTCTTATATTTTCAATTTCCCTACTCACGAGTCACATTTTCCTCTATCTTCTTGAGCATAGAAAGCAGATATATTACACTTGCTTTAACATGCTTGTGTTCGAATTCCATCAACTCTGTCATGTGTTTCTACTGATTTATTTTTCTCTTAGTTATGGCTCATATTTCCTACTTTTCACATTTCAGGTAATTTGTAGATATCAGATATTATGAATCTTATGTGCTTAGATGATGGATTTTACTGTATTTCTTTCAGTAGTTTTATAATTTGTCCTAGCAAAGACCTTTAATTGAATTCTTTTAAGACTTGCTTTAAAAAATTTTAGAGATCCACTGCAGCTTTTAGTGTAAAATTAAGACTCACTATTAAGGCAATACCTTTCTGAGAACTTAACACAATGCCCCTATATGTCAAGGTCTTTCTACTCTGTCTAATGAAATCATACCTTACTCTCAGTCTTATGTAATATCCAATAACTGGTTAGCCCACTGCTTTCTGATGATTATTTCCCAGGCCTTAAGTAGCTTCCTTTGGCCCAGACCAGTACTCAACCAAAGATTAAAAAGGATCCTTCTTCAGACCTTTGGAAGCCTCTCTGTGTGTAACTCTCTATTCTCTGGCACACCACACCGACTAGCCTTTTTGGACTTCCCAAATTCCAATCTCTGTCTCAACTCTGAGAGCCTGCAAGGCTCTGCTCAGGATTCCCCTCCCCTCCCTGTGCTGTGGCCTAGGAACTGTCTCTAAGTAATATAGTCAGGCAAGCACAAGGCTCATCTCATTTGCCTCCACTCTCTCAAAGGTCAGAGTTCTACACTGTGTTGTCCAATGTGTGAAAATTACCGTTTTATATATTTTGTCAATTTTTCTAATTGTTTAAAATAAGAGGAAAATTCAATTAATGTTACCCCATCATGTCCAGAAGCAAAAATCCTATGTAATATACATTTAGAAAGTGGGGACAAAAAAAAAAATAGGGACAATGGGGATCCCTAGGTGGCTCAGTGGTTTAGCATCTGCCTTCGGCCCAGGGTATAATCCCAGAATCCCAGGATCAAGTCCCGCATCAGGCATGGAGCCTGCTTCTCTCTCTGTGTCTCTGCCTCTCTTTCTCTCTGTGTCTCTCATGAATAAAGAAAATCTTAGAAAAAAAAAAAGAAAGTGGGGACAAGAAAAAGAAAGAGACATCCTTCATAGCAATTTCTTAGATACATATTGGCAGTTAAAACCAAAATGAACATACTTCAGTGGCATAAAACTTTTCTAAGGATATTTATTCCATTAAAAAGTCACAAATATTCCCCCACTAAGTTCTTCAAACCACTATATTTAGATTTCACATGTCATACCTTACTTAGCTTGAAACATCAAACCACATATCTTGCTGAACATAGTTTACTAGATAGCATTCTATAAAAACATTATGTAACTTTTTATTCACATCAATTAGAGAAGCATAATGATCCATTCAGAATAGCAGAAGATATCCTAAACTGGAAGGATGCCTTATACAGGAAAACAAAATACTTTTATTTTTTAATTGTTTTTAAAAGGTTTTACTTATTTATTCATGAGAGACACAGAGAGACAGGCAGAGAAATAGGCAGAGGGAGAGGCAGGCTCCCCACAGACAGCCTGGTACAGGACTAGATCCCAGGACCCCAGGATAACAACCTGAGCTGAAGGCAGACACTCAACCACTGAGCCACCCAGGTGCCTCAGCAAAATACTTTTAAATTACTTAATATCATCAAAGTCCACCAGTGATCCTTTCTGAAATTAGTACTGATTTTTCTTTTGACTTTTTGTTAACTATTCAATCTTGTAGTAGGCCATGTACTACTACTTAGTACAAGTTTTTAAAAGATTCCCATCACACTGAGTCTCTCTAAGCTTAAGTGTCTCCATCTACAAAATGAAAACAATACCCATCTTTTAAATAATGCAGAGAGTGATAAAGATGCATTGTATATATACAATTAAATATTATTAAGCCACTAAAAAGAATGAAATCTTGCCATTTGCAATGACATAAATGGAGCCAGAGTATAATGCTAGGCAAAATAAGTCAGAGAAAGATAAATATCATATGATTTCACTCACATGTGGAATTTAAGAAACAAATAAAAACAAGGAAAGGAAAAAAAAAGAGAGAGAGAAAGGCAAACCAAGAAATTCTTAACTACAGAGAACAAACTTGGTTACCATAAGGGAGGTAGGTGAAACAGGGGATGGGAATTAAGGAATGCACTTGATGTGATGAGCGCCGGGTGATTTATGGAATTGCTGATACACCTGAAACTAATATAACACTGTATGTTAACTAATGGGAATCAAAATAAAAACTAAAATAAATAAATAAATAAAACGCGCAGAGATGGTTAAATCAAAGAGCATATGTCAAGGGCTTAGCGGAATGCTTAGCACAGAATTGGAACTTAATATATTACCATTTTCTTACATTCATGTTGTAGCTTTATGACACACAGGATTCTTTCCTTCTTCCTCACAAAAATGTTCCCTTAGTATAGCGCACAAGTGCCTACAAGTACAGCTCACGTAACTTTGCTAGAATGCACACGCTAGGACCCATGGTGTAGAGATGGCCATGCAGGCCCATGATGTCCTAAAAAAAATAATGATGCTTTATATATCCACTAACTGTAATATTCTATGAGCCCTCCACAGGCTGTACATCTATTTTTTTCTGGTTCTCACCATTTGCACTTCTCAGGGCCACTTAAATCAGTACTATCAATATTTATTTTCAGATAATATTCTCTTTCCTATATGTCTTTTTTCTTTCTGATTTCCTCTATTGGCACCTCTGTATTTCTCTGCATTCAAACAAAAATCCTGTCCTTTATGACAATCATATCTAATCAGAGCACTCTTTTGTGCACAGATAACCAAGTAGTTTAACTTAGAGTATATATTTTCTAGCCAAGAAATGTGTTTAAAAATGAAAAAAAAGTTTAATCTCATTCAGGAACCTAAAGATTCCCGATGTTTGTTCACTGCATATACAAATTATGAAATATATATATAATAGAGAAAAGAAAATGAACCACCACCAAGCTGAAGTTCAAATGTCAAGACTCAACTTTTACAAGTCCAAGGCTGGAATACAATGAAGAAAACAAAACACTTTACTTCTTTTCACTTAACCAGAATAGATCTTAATCTATAAACTAAATACCTTCCTTGGAGAAAAAACATTATTACTTCACTTAGTATATTCTTCAAGGCTTATAATATGTCTAAATCATAACAGACATAAAATTTAAGAAAAAATATTCCACTTTTTTAACAGATTTTCAGGAAAGAATTTGAAAGTGTTAACAAATAACTACTGTTTTCTCTTACCATAAGAAGGAGACTCCCGTCCATCTTCTTTATCTGATTCTTTATCTTTTCTTTTCCGGTGGTGATGTTTGTGTCCACGATGCCTATGACGCCGACGACTCTCTTTACTAAACGGGACATGAACACCAATATAGACAGCTCGATGACCTAGCCAAAGGTATAGAAACATTACTGATTTTCCAAAAAAGAAAAAAAAATCTACAAAAGTATGCCAAACTTTACCTTGATAAAAAAGAATATCCAGAACAGCAAAAAATTTGAATTGCCCAAAATACACATACCAAGCTAAGTTTGAAAAAGGTGACACTCTTGATTTCTTGTTTCAGTTGCCAACATAGTAATGTCAATAACTAATCACACTTAAACTAAAAGAAATCTTGACCTAAAGATATACAATGAGCTAAATTTGTTTAAACATCTTCCAATACAGTAGGCACTAGATAAAAAATTGTAGAAATATCAATTTTTCTTAATTTTACCAGAAAAATCCCAAAATTAAAAATCAATTATATAGCATGGGGAGGAGGATGATGGAAATGTTCTGGAATCACAGTGGTGATGGCTGCACAGCATAGTGAATATACTTCAAAAAACTCAGAAACACTTCAAAATGGTGAAATTTGTTAATTATATCTCAGTAAGAAAAAATTTAAAAATTATAACAAAATTCAATGATACTACTATTTAATTTTAGTGAAACTATTTTCTTCTGAATACTAAAGAAAAGTGGAAATTAAAGAGTTAAATTCTCATCACTGTGTACTGGGAATTACAAAGTTGTACTCCAATTAGTACTAATGGATTCTGGCACATAGCCCCAATGCACCAAAATAAATATTATAGGAGTTTCCAATTTAGAAAGAATAGATAAACAGGAATATAAAAATCCAAGCCTTACTATTTATTTGGCTTTTACTATCGACCTTAGTATTCTCTGTTATGATTTTTCCTTTCCTTTTCCTTTAACCCTTCTTTACTATCAAAGGCCTGTTCAAACTCTGAGATAAAAATAATCACTCCCTCAAACTTCATACTGAAATTTAGATATGTATAAAAGACGCAAAGCTAAAGGCTCTTGGGTAACCAAGGGAAGCAAAAGAACATATCCAAGTGCTGTTCTTCACATTCTAAGTTGCGCCTATTTGAGAGGTAACATGAAGTGATGGATTCACTCTACATTTGAGTTGATAAAATTATTGCTAAACATTTTAACTTCCCTAGTCCTTGGAATTCACAGACTCTAACCGTAAGCTTCTAGACAATTGAGGCTCCTTCTAGAATCCCTAGTAAACCTAGAGTTTTAGAGTCAATTTTATGGGCAGCCTGGGTGGCTCAGCGGTTTAGCGCCGCCTTCAGCCCAGGGCATGATCCTGGAGACCTGGGATCAAGTTCCACGTCGGGCTCCCTGCATGGAGCCTGCTTCTCCCTCTGCCTGTTCTCTGCCTCTCTCTCTGTGTCTCTCATGAATAAATAAATAAAATCTTTAAAAAATAAATAAATAAAGTCAATTTTAAAAGTGGTTCCTTCATTTCATAAAGTAGATATGGAGAACACTTACTTGCCTCTTTCCATCTCCTTTTCAAAAGCAACAGATTAATGTCCCCATACGGTACCAGCTGTCTCAGAAGGCTTTAACTTAAAAATTTAGTTCCCAAAAAGACCCCAAAAGTCTATCAAAACATTTGCCACAAACACCACCTTAACCAAGTTTCAAAATTAACATCACCAATAAGGCACATTGATATCATATGTCCTCAGATATGACACTGAAAAGACTGCATCACTTCTGTGGTATGCTCCCCAAATATCCATAATCTCAGTCTGTTCATATGATAACACTGACAAACCCAAACTTAGAGACATTCTACAAAGTATGTCACCACTACCTTTCCAACATGTCAAGGTCATAAAAAACAAGAAAAGAGTAAGACACTGTCATAGAGAAGACGACAACCAAATGTACTATCAGATCCTGGACTGTTCAGCTGGATCCTAGAACAGAAAACGGACATCAATAGAAAAACTGGTAAAACCTGAATAAATTTAATCGAGTTAATAGAACTGTACCAATGTTAATTTCTTCATTTTCATGAACTTATGATGGTTATGTAAAATTTAAAAATTTTAAAAACCTAAGTGAAGGATATACGGGAACACTCTCTAGTATCTTTGCAACTCTCCCATACGATGAAAATTATTTTAATCAAAAAAAAAAAAAAAAAGAAAAAAGAAAAGAAACAAACCATTTGCGAGGACTTCTTCCTGGAAGATGCACTGACACATGATTTATTGCTCCACAATTCTTTTTTTTAATTTAATTTCAATTAGCCAATATATTAGCTTCAGTTCAATAATTTATCATTTGCATAAACTGTTCCATAATTCTACACTGAGGCTATTTATAGTACTTGAAAAGACTGATGTAACATATCCATAAAATGAACAGTTAGATGACACCTAGTGATAACTCTGGCTTATTAGTCTGGCATTCTGGTTTGCTAAAAACACTACTACCTAGCCTGCTAGAAATGGAAAAAAAAAAAAAAAAAAAAGAATTAACTAACTTTTAACTGTGGTATTTTAATTTTCCAAGGTAAGTAATGGTAACCACCAATGAAATGTGAAAAGCATAGATTCTAGGGGCACCTGGACAGCTCAGTCAGTTAAGTATCCGACTCCTGACTTTGGCTCAGATCATGATCTCAGTATTGTGAGATCAAGCCCTGCATCAGGCTCCACACTGAGCATGGGGCCTGTTTGAGATCCTCTCTCCCTCTACTACTGCCCCATCCCCACCTCTGTGTTCATGCTCTCTAAGAAAGAAAAGAAAAGAAAAGAAAAGAAAGGAAAGGAAAGGAAAGGAAAGGAAAGGAAAGGAAAGGAAAGGAAAGGAAAGGAAAGGAAAGGAAAGGAAAGGAAAGGAAAGGAAAGGAAAGGAAAAGAAAGGAAAGGAGGAAGGAAGGAAAGAAGGAAGGAAGGAAGGAAGGAAGGAAGGAAGGAAGGACGGACGGACATGGATTCTAAAGTCTTTGTTATACCGATACTTTACACAACGAACAATCAAGGAATATTCTATCTGCAGTTATGAGTATGGTTAGTTACATGGGTGTTTGTTGTATTATTCCTTACTGTATTAGGAAAGTGTTCAACGTTTTTCCATATCTATGCTCTACCTTATAATAACAAAAAGTTTCCACAAATAGCAGGCAAAATTTAAAGCACACTAACAAATGTTTAAGAGTAATTTATCGGGATCCCTGGGTGGCGCAGCGGTTTGGCGCCTGCCTTTGGCCCAGGGCGCAATCCTGGAGACCCCGGATCGAATCCCACATCGGGCTCCTGGTGCATGGAGCCTGCTTCTCCCTCTGCCTGTGTCTCTGCCTCTCTCTCTCTCTCTGTCTCTGTGACTATCATAAATAAATAAAAATTAAAAAAAAAAAAAATTTAAGAGTAATTTATCCTGTTAAGTGTAAGTTAAACAAACTTACTTTCTAGTTCTTCTTTTTCAAACTTGGTGTTCACAGTTGAACTGGTTTTGCCAAGATCCACAACAGCTTCTTCATCAGGACCCTAGAAAGAAATTATTCTCATTTACTCATGACATCATTATATACTAAAAACCTACCAATGGGGCATTATTTGAAATAATCAAAACATATATAACAGATTGCCTTCTTCTCAAAGAAGCTAACTATAAGCTAATTATAGCTAACTGCATTATTTTTTTAAAGTATGTTTATAAGCTTGTTTTTAATCTACAAAAGATTATACAAAAATTTCACAGTAAGAACTGAGGTGACAATTTTTAATTGTCTTCTATGGAAGTTATTAAATAAAACTGGTACATAAATTCACCTCCACAGAAAGACAATCCGGATCAGAAATTAAGAGAAAATTAGAGGTGAGGGAGACCCTTAGATATCAATACGTAATGCTTGGTTCTTCTTTGCTCTTAAGTCCTTTAATTAAGAAGAAACACTTAACTCAGCTACATTGGATTGTATTATGGTTCTATATAAAATAGTCAAAATGAGTCTACAGACTAAACATGTAGTATCACTTCCACTAGTAAATTAACCAAGAGCCAATCAAAGTTATAAAAACATTTTATTTCTTTTTACAAAGGAAAAGCTATGGCAAAATTTAACCTTTAAGGAGGTTCTAACTTTAAGTTGTATAAGTCTACCTTCATAATTTTGTTCCCTTCTCAAGCTCAACAACAACAACAAAAAATACTTATTGTAAAATACTGCATAGAGTATTTCTAAAAGAATAAAATTTTAGCATTACCTTCTCTTCTCAACTTCTAACTTAACTTAGAAAGGATACTAGTGTGCTCAAGATTCTGTGGACAGACAGAAACAGATGAGCAAATTTCCTTTCCTCAAAAGTCTTCAATTTGAGCTGTAGCCCACTCTGAACCTATGCCCAGCATAGGTCAGCTGTAGCTGTGCAAGGAAACTTTCCCAACCTTTACCATTGCTAGGAGGCCCTGCACCTTACCCAACATGACTACCACAATGCATCTCAACAGGTGCACCCAGACTGGGTGGGCAAAGAAGACATCAACACTTCCAGTTCCTCAGGATAGTATATTCCATTTTAAGACTAGAGACCAGTGTACAATGAGCTGGCAACAGTGAACAAGGACTCTGCTATGTTCAAACAAGCCATGGAGTGGGAAGACATACTGAAGGAAGATATTCAAGAGTTTGGAGAGATATATAAAGGTTCTGAGGAAGAACTGGCGGTATTATACAAGTCTATCTGAACTTCAAGAGTTTTGACAAAGATCAGCTCACACAGTCCATGCTGTATGTGTAGTACACTGAGGAACCCAGGATATGGAACCTCATTCAGCAAACCAGTCCCATCCTATAATGCCTTTATCAAAGAATCAAAGCAAAAGATGAATGCAAGGGAAAAGATGATCCAGCAAGAGGCTAAAGATCCAGAAATGACCTGGAAAGGGCTAGAGGCTTGAGGAAGAAAGAGATGGACAACCTGAAATCAGTTGTTCAAAGCAGGCAAAAGGATGGGCAACAGGAAATGGACAATGTTCTGGTTCAGATGGAGTCAAAGTACTACAAACATTCCACAGCAAGAAAAGAAAGAACTTCCAAAAAAGAAAAGAAATAATCTAATTCATTCCCTTTAAAGGTCCTTATGCTGTAACTGGTAATTTTGCAGGCAACAGAGAAAACTAGAGATAAGAGATTTAATTAATAAAATAATAATAGTAACATTAATTATAACATTGTTACTACTCCACTGAATATCATTTTTCCAGAATATGATTACTTTTTTATCCATCCAATTACAGTACTTCTCAAATTTTGCAAGATGCTCCCAGCCATTCCCATTTTATGGCTGATCTTATTGTCCAGGATCTCCTCTAACACTCAGAATAATAAACCAGAGAGAACAGTAACACAGTTAGCTTCTAGACACTTTCAATGTCCAAGCATAAACTAGAAGACAATTTAAGAATGGATTAAATAGGAGGTTGGTTAAAATGATCTTATAAAGTCTCCTCCAACTTTTGATCTACGATATCATACTTTGGTGTATAGCTTTTTTCAATGTATACAAAGTAGACTCATACACAATTTTTCCTTGCTATTCAAACTCTATGTCTAAATTCTATTTTTAAATTCAGGAACTGAATTAGTTAATTAAGTTCTTAATAAATCTTCTGCTATCCAAACTCTCACTATTTGCTTCCCAAAAGTTAGAACCAGACACAGTACATTAAGGCAATGCAGATCTCTTGACATCCAAACTTACTTTCTGCAAGTTAGATTTCTAAATATATAATCAAATAGACTTAGCTATCAAGAGGTTGCTGCATAGGACTTTGAAGGACTGATGTTCAATTTAATATAGAAAACTCAGAGAAGTCAGACTTGCTAAGGCTCCATTCTAAAGGAGTGGAAAGTGAACTATGTATTTTCATATAATGGACATAATGGACTAAGAAAGACAACTGACAACAGTATGTATGGTTCATCAAACTGCCTCACAACAATCAAACATCTGTAGTAATGAGGAGAGGCTAAACTAGGAAATGCAAAAATACACACATACACACAAAAAAAAACAAGAAGCACAAGAGAATGTAATTAGTAATTACCATTCACTAAACATGTCATACTCTAAAACCTTTACCTCTCCTCCAGTAATTTCATGGACAGGTACAAGAAAAGTGTCTCCTAAAAGTTGACTGTCCCAAAAGGTAGCATACTGTGTATTCTAAAAGGGATTAACTGATCCCATTCTAAACTTTCATTAGCAGGGGCCCTAGCCAAGACAGGAAGCAAAACAATACATTTTACTCTTACCGCTAACAAACAAAAACCCTTTTCATTTCTACAGATACACGTTTAGATGCACTGACAACACTATTAGCTAACACTCAAAAATACCTTAAGTTGGACATCTAAACATCTACCTTATAAAAATGCTCTCAATATGTGCAAAAAGTGGCATGCTAAAAGAAAAGGCTGTCCACCACATCCTCATGGCCCACCCAGCTTATTCCCATTCAATAGTATCTGTGAAACTTTATTAAGTCACTTAACTTAAAGCCAAGTAAGAATATTATTTTATTGCAACTAACTGGGTTTTCAGTAAGAATGTTTTCATTTGTAGAACAAACTAAAGTTCAAACTTTAAGAGTATAAGAAATTTACAATACTAGCACTGTAAAGAAGGGGGAGCAACACTGGCATTTCTCCCTTCTCTTAAAAACTTTTCGTAGCTTTTCAACAACTGTGAAACATGAATCAAAAAGGCAATCTGCTACCAATGCAAACATTAGGTAGGCCAAATGACAAACTGGTCATTTTAACATATTACAAGTAATTCAACAAAGTATGCAGGCTGCATAAAACTATATGTTGAAAATCCCCTAGAACAAAAACCATCGATGTTTTAAGCGAACAATTCATTTCTAAAACAAATATATTGCATTTTAAATTCCTATCATTTTAGGATAATGCCTCAAGCTATATTTCTAAATATAGAGTATGTTTATATATTATATAAAGTACACTTGTGTTCTTTAAAGCATGTACAAAAAATGCATTACGTAGTAATAAATATCTGGAAGGCTAATCTTCAAATTAACACTGTCTCATATTGACAATTAGGAAAGCAAAGACACAGAGACAATCATGTAGTGCTTAATTTTGTTATAATAAACACATTTTAGTAATTTAAAAAGTAATTTTTAAATTAAAAAATAAATTCAAATTTCAGTCTGTTAGTATGTGAGTTATTTTTATATTTGCATCTAGATAAAACTTCATTTTTTGACTCCAAGAATATAGTGGAAAACTAAAACTAGTAACAGCAAACAGCAACCTCTGATATCAAAATGTTTTCTTTCTTAATATCAGATAAATTAGTGACATAAGCCAATGCCTATAAGGTCTTACTAAAATGAAATAAAGCCAAGGTACTGAGTAAATTCAAATAGGTGTAATTCCAGAATAAAAAAAAAAGCACCCAAACTATCTCAATATATGATTGACTCCCTCTAATCTTGATTATTTTGCCTTGGTTTCAAATTCCTATTCCATTTCTATTTATAAAATAAGGTTACTAACCAGATTATAAGTGCTCCATAACAAAGAAGACAATAAAGAATTGGCCTCTCTGTGTATGAAATGACACATGTACAAGGTTATTTACTGCAGCTTATAAAAAGAAAAGACCAGACACAATTCAAGAGCCCCTTAATAGAGGGATGGCTATGCTAAAGGAACACCAAGCTACGGCAGGGCGGGGAGGAGAACACTCTATGCACTGGCATGAAAAATACCTACGACCTATTATAAAATGAAATACATACGAAAACTATATATAAGGTCTGCTACTTTGTTAGAAAATCCCCAGAATAGTAACATTTGAATTTGCAAAATGAAACACTGGAAGACATACAAGAAAATAGTAAAATTGATTACCTCTGGCAGGCAAATTGATTACCTCCAAATTTCTTATTGTTTATATTACTTTATTTTTAGAGATGTGAATATGGAGGGAGATTTAAGTATGCAATCTTCTGAAAGTCCTTACCTATCTACCTTGGTCCTCGTCTACAGAGCATATATCTACCTGGAAGCATGGTGGGAGTAGATACTACATGAAAATGCCAAGCACAAGTACATAACCCACAGAAAATGCCCCCATGTTTTTACTGAACTAAATGAGGAAACTATTCCATGTTTCTTTCAAAAAAAAAAAATGCTTTATACTGGATTGATTTAAGAAGAATTAGTTTCCTAATTAAAACTGAAATAAGGGGAAACCTGGGTGGCTCAGCAGTTGAGAGTCTGTCTTTGGCTCAGTTCGTGATCTGGGGGCCCTGAAAGGAGCCTTCTTCTACCTTTGCCTATGTCTCTGCCTCTCTCTCTGCCCTGAAAGGAGCCTTCTTCTACCTCTGCCTATGTCTCTGCCTCTCTCTCTCTCTCTCTCTCTGTGTGTCTCTCATGAAAAAATAAACAAAATCTTTATTTTAAAAAACTGAAATAAGGATTTAAAATACATTATAAAATAGTATTATGGTTGTATAGAAGAATTATTCACAGGAAATGCATACATAAGTATCTAGGAGAAAAATACCAAGATATAGCAACTAACTTTCCTAAGGATATAAAACTATTACTTTAAAAGACTTTTTTTAATGTATTAAAAATTCAGACACACCTAAAAGAGCTTATTAGAATTCATCTCCCCTTGCTCTATATTAGACATGCTCATTCAGTAGGTTAAGGTGGAGAGCAAGTATCTCTATGTTAAATAACCTCCTTATGTGATTCTGGTGCACACCAAAGTTTGAATACCATGTACCTGGATTATGATTAGGACTAAAGTTCTACTTATTGGGCAGCCCAGGTGGCTCAGAGGTTTACTCCGCTTTCAGCCCAGGGGCCTGATCCTGGAGACTCGGGATCGAGTCCCACGTCAGACTCCCTGCATGAAACCTGCTGTTTCTCTGCCTCTCTCTCTCATGAATAAACAAATAAAATCTTTAAAAAATAATAATAATAAATAAATAAATAAATAATAAAGTTCTACTTATTTAAATTGCTCTTCAATGAAGACTACTTCATACCCTTAATCATTTTAGCAGGCCTGCCTGGGGCTAGTCAATTTCATTTACATTTGCCTTAATCCTTCAGAAAATGAAAAGTACGTATCATTCATAAGAAAATATTGCCAAATTATACATTTTCATTGTAATACAAAGAACCCTAAACCTATAAATAGTGCTCTAAAAGTTGATTTGTATGTCTATCTATTTTCCCCAAAAATGTGTAGGGCAATTTATCAAAGTATATATAAATAACAATGTTTTCCCCCCCAAAAAATTTTAATTGCTAACCATATCTCCATCTACCACCACGAGTTGAACTTAATTAGAAAAATTAATTTATGGGCAAAAAGCTTAAGAATAAGGAAAATCATCTTTTTCAATCCAGTTAAAGGGAGATCAATCATCAATGACTACCATTTCATAAAATAAAAAGCCAAAGAATGATATTCATAGTTTCTGAAGAACTCACTTGACATTTACCATTCACTCATTACTCTAAAAAAAGCAGAAAAGATATAAGGTATATGGGAAATTATTGCAAATTTAAAATTTCAAACTCAGGCAATCATGCAATTCCCACAGGGGGAAAAAAAAAATGCAAGCCTTGAGAAAAATGCTTTGTCCCCAGACAGAGGAGGAACTAGATAGATTCAGACATTGAACAAAAAGCCTTCAGAAATATATTTCGAATACCAGTGTTATAACTAAAGACAATGAATTTTAAGAAAGAATTTCAATAGAAAAAAGTGAAGAAAACAAAGAGTGTAAGAATATGAAAACTAAGAGGTCTGAGGAATAAAAATTAGTCATGGCCTCCAATAATAAACAGGACTGCTAGTGACACCCTTTATTGTCATATGCTTCATTATAAGGCACAAGAGTCATAGACAAATGGAAAGCCTCACCAGCGTTCCATTTGAAATTATAAATACAAATATTTATTACATTATTTCTTTGGGGAGATGCATCGATTACAAGTTCCAATTCAGTACACAAACACCAAAAAACATATGTGAATCATTTATTTTAGGGTTATCAAATATATATATATGTTTATCAACAGAAATAAGCATAATAAAATGTATTTCCAAAACAGGCTTTCAAAAAAACTGTTTCACCTTTATTAATAATTAAAATGTATAGAAAAGCACAGGCATTCCGCACAAAAGGGAAAACCCACACATATACACACAAACACAAAGATCCAATCGATGTTTTTTGGCAAAAGAAGGTCCAGTTGATGTTGTCAAGATTCCCCATCTCCAGTTAGCATGAAGGCTATCATAACCAGGGTATTTTTAGGGTTCCACTGCAGTTTTCTACTGAAAATCAACAGGAGACAGCCAGAAAATCCCTGAGCGATATAGTTGGTTTGCCTTCCCCTGTTTAATACCACTGTTCCCCGTAAATCTAACAGATCATAATAGAAGTTTCATTCCTTTAAAGACTAGGAATTAAGGAACTCATTCATTCATTCAACAAATATTTACTAAGTGCATACTATGAGCCAAGCATTATTCCAGGTACCAGGGATGAATCAATGAATGAAAATCTGTAATACAATCAAATGTCCAGCTTAACAGTTAATTTACAGCTAAGTGGCTCCCCATGATAAAAATTCCAGAGGTAAATGAATTCTCTTTTCCATTCCTAACCTTAATGAATGAGACCCCACAGACTCATAGGTATCAACAGGCTTTACTTTTGCAGTTCAATGTTCAGATTTTATATATAACACACACACACGCACACACACACACACACACACACACACACAGCTTAACTGACTTAAGATCACACTGTGAGCGGTGAAAAAAACTGAAGTTAAAAGCCAGCTCTCTATAGAGTTCCACTTATGTGGGTTCTTTATCCGCTAAACAGACCAGGATCACTATAATATATACTGAGAACACACAGTACTTTTCTTTACACCATCTGTTAAAACTTATAATTACATATTTATGTAACTCCTTATTTAATGTTCTTTACATACTTATGTAACTACTTACTTAACTTCTTTCTCCTATCTTCCAGTAGAACAGTAAGTTCCAAGAAAAGGGAAATCATTTGTTTTGCTCACTACTATATCCTAAGCATCAAGCAGGATTCTTAGTAAACTCTCTAATATTAAATACTGGAATGTTGAATATGTTTCAAAGGACAAAACTACTCAGTTAAAAATTCACTAGATTCACTTAAAGATTCCTTATGAACACAATTAAAGGTCAAACATACAAAGGTACTTAATATTTTGAAATGTAGTAAATCAGTTTATAAACAAAAAAGCCCATTATCAACACATGATAAAATCAAAATTCAATTCACAGGCAGGAATTGCCTATCTGAGGATCAAACTATCTGAAACAGACTTTTTAACTACATTAACACATTTACTAAGTCTTCCCATAAGTCATTTTTCCTACTTGAAAAAGTAAAATCTGTGATACGTATTTTCTTGGTCAAATGATCAAAAATCAAACTTCAACATGTCAAAGGTATAATATTAACAGGGAAAAAAGAATGTTATAAGATTACTTAATATATTTACAAATCTAGTCTTATATCCCTTTTGGACACTTGAGGTTTATAAAATCTGTTATTAAAATAGCATCAGATGATCTCTATCACAAATTGATTTCTTCATTATATAAGACATATGGTTACAGCTCAAAAGTTAACACATCCAATAAATTATAGTTATAACCACAAAGCGTTATCAAATATTTATATTCAAAACATACTTAACCATTAAGACAAAGTGATTTCTTTCCCAATATCGTGGCCAAACAAAATTTTTAAAAGACTCATTCAAATAATATTAAGTGATCAAAAAACTAATTTTATAGAATAATAAATGCTACAAACACTGCTAACTTTACACAGGATTTACTCTTTTCAGCATATGACTTCCACAGCCAAGGACATAGAGGATGATACTATTCTAAGCCAGTGCTAATAAGCCTGACATTTCTTCAAGCTACACTATTAAACTAAAAAACTCAAATGTGTTTGTAAATAAAACACAAGATCATAACCAGGTACATACAGGTAACTTCTTCTCCAGGCGAAATCTTTCCATGGTAATATATAAATGCCTTGTCTTTGACAATGTAATATAGTTAAGCCCCTTGAAGATTCCAGGGACAGTGAGTACATATCTGATTTAGGTCACTGTGCTTTGCACAGATGAACTCTCCTAAGTTGCTTTTATGGTACAGCCAATCACAGCCTTCTAAGTTACCTAATCTTCCAAGCTAATAATGACAACTTATACAGGGTCACAGCAAAAGAGACTGGGAGCATAATATAATTTAAGATACCAAAAGAGAAATGTAGCAACCAGTTTTAAACTGAAACCTTTCTGTAACATTAGTTCAAAAGAGAGCATACTCTAAGGATACATGGGGATGGCTATGAGAGTGAGTGTGAAAGTAGATAGATAGATCTTAGAGAATAAACTGCCAACAACATAACTGGTTAAATCTAGCCCTTTCACTTAATTTCAGGAAGATCCAAATAGGTTTTCATCTGAAGAAAGTTTTACCTTTTTATCATTAATATTTCTATCAATTTATCACAACTATAATAATAACAAGATTAACAAATCATATTATGCTTTACAATTATTTTACCAAAATTAAGTATCCATATAGATAACAGCCAAAAGAGAAAAAAGTAAATGAGAAGAACTCCAGACTCTAGATCACTTTACACTCTTTAAAACCTATGGAAGACTTCAGAGGACCTTAGTTTATACAAGTTTAACATCTGTATTTACTATACTGGAAGTAAAATTGAGATAACTTTAAAACATTTAATTTCAATTTAAAGTAATAAAATCATTGCACATTAACATAAATTGCATTTTAATAAAAAATCCTAGGGCAGCCTGGGTGGCTCAGCGGTTTAGCGCCACCTTCGGCCCAGAGCATGATCCTGGAGACCTGGGATCGAGTCCCACATCAGGCTCCCTGAATGGAGCCTGCTTCTCCCTCTGCCTGTGTCTCTACCTCTCCGTCTCTCTGTTTCTCATGAATGAATAAATAAAATCTTTAAAAAATAATAAAAAATCCTTTTCCAAAATAAAAAATTTAGTGAGAAAAAAGGGCTTCTATATTTTTGCATATCTCTAATATCCAACTTAATGGAGGACAATTAGATTCTCATATCTGCTTCCCCAATCAAGGATATGATTTATTTAAGTAGAATTACATAAAAAATTCCAGGCCCACACAATACTCTATTGGAAAACAGAGGAGTGCTTTAATACTCTTCTCAGGTAACTATGGTATTCCTCTTTGATATTTCACCAAATTCAAAAAGTAATCTTTTTCTAATTTTTATTTATTTAAGTAAGCTCTATGCTCAGAACCTTGAAATCAAAAGTCACATGCCCTACCTACTGAGCCAGCTGGGCACTCCAAAAAGCAGTCATTTCTTAAAGGTTTTTGCAAAGTAGAATCTAAAACCTTTCAAATGATTATTTCCATACATGTATACTGAAATCCATTGGTCTACCGTGCACTTAATATGGTTCTCTCACCCATTTGTAAAATATGCATTCACTGGGTACTAGAACTTTTCCAAACTTCACATTATACATTTTAAAAAATGCATTTGTTAATATCAGCAATAACCTCATCAGAGAAATTCAAGCACTGAGAAACTGACAGGCTGGCAGATAAAAGTTTTCCAAATTTCTTGTTCTATCAGGAAAGCTAGAGGTACTATCATTGGTAACAAATACTAGAAATACCAGCAGTTGTTTTTCTTGAAGTGGTAGGTTCACTTCATTTCTTTCTTAGGGAATAACTGCCAAAAGTCAAGTCTGAATAACCAGAGTTTAGTGTGCAGTTATTTTCAAGTAACAAAAAAAAAAAAAAAAAAAAAGGGGGGGGGGGCAGCTAGTTTTAAGCAATCACACCAGTTCTTTTACTCCAGACAATTACTAGTACTTTAGTATGTAACAGAAGTGTTTTCATGCAGACTTCCTATTTTGTCATTCAGAATATTAGAGCAATGTACACTCAAAGACTCAAAATAGTTCTTTCTTTTTCATCAAGGACATTCTTAAGTGAAAATCTGTTTCACTTTTTAATCTGAGAATGCCTACCAGTGCTGTTTGGTGCCTCTGCCTTGTTTTGAGCTAAGGGATGAGCAGTTTTACTCATCACTGCTTTTGCACCATCAGTACAAATTCCACAACAATGGAAAAGGCAAATAATGTCTTACCACCACTATAAAAATAGTTTTGACCTTAGAGATCCCCTGATCTCAGGGACTGCCAGAGGTCCATGGGTAGCACTTTTAGAACTACTGTAAAACATTCTATGTTTAAAATACAGAATTAAAAAGTTGTAGGTGAAGGGTTGCATACCTGGCTCAGTCACTGGAGCATGCAACTCTTGATCTCGGGGTCGTGAGTTTAAGCCCCATATTGGTCACAGAGCTTAATTACTAGCTGTGGGTGGATTTTATTCTTTTTAGTTTTTCTTTGATATACTGTTTATTCAAAAAACATTTTAACGAAGACTAAAGTATCATTCTATCATTCTGGGTTTCTAGAAAATAATAAAAATACTTAACGAGAACCTATTATGTGCCAAAACTGTACAACACGTGATATATAGTTCTATATAGCATATTTCACCTTCAGATATTTCATTTAATCCTCTCAACTGTAACTAAAGCTCACAGAGGTAAAATTTCTTCTCCAAAGTCACAGCTCTAGTAAGTAGCAGGTTTAGGATTCAAACCTAGCCTTTCTCAGTCCATACTTTACCCTCTACTGCAACAGTGTATAAAGAAATTTAAGAAAAAAATTCCAACTATAGATTAAAACAAAATTCTAACTGAACATGAATGAACAAGATAAAATGTTTACCAAATTCATATAAAATGTAATCTTAATTTAGGGTGCCTGGATGGCTCAGTTGGTTAAGTATCTTCCTTTGGCTCAGGTTGTGATCTCAGGGCCCTGTGCTCCCTGCTCAGGAAAGAGACTCCTCCTCACTCTCCCTCTACCCTTCCCCCCATTCACTGTTCCTCTAATTAATGAATTAATTAAAAAATCTTTTTAAAAAATAAATATAATTTGAATTAAACTAAAAACATTCTCTTTGGATAAACATATTTACTCCCTGGTACCATCAAAGCCTTTATTTTAACAAAGCAAATAAATATTTTTTATAGAAATATCTATTTCACAAAAATGAAATCTTACTACCAGCTAATCCTGTAAAATTCATTGATGACATATACCAGATAAATAACAAAGAATTTAAAACTGAAATAATATATCAAACAGAAGGAACACTTTTTTTTTAATTTTCCACTTCTCCATATGAAACTATAGATACCACCCAAAAGACATGCCATAGCCTTCAAACTAAAGCTTCCAGTTTATTAAACTTCTCTAAGAATTAGAAACCCCAATGACATCAACAGCTACCCTAAAACATAGAATTAATCGCATTTTTTTGCATTTTTATAATATCTAACTTTTTATGATTTATAGTTGGCAAATAAACATAAATTCTTTTTTTTAAGATTTTTTTAATTTTTATTTATTCATGAGAGACACAGAGAGAGAGAGAGAGACACAGGCAGAGGGAGAAGCAGGCTCCTTGCAGGGAGCCCGACGTGGGACTTGATCCCAGGGCCCCCCCTGGGCTGAAGGCAGCGCTAAACCGCTGAGCCACCTGGGCTGCCCAATAAACATAAATTCTTAAAAAACGAATACAAAAGATATACGTTGGTCACCAATTTAAAATATTCTCAATACATCACACCCAGAATGAAAAACATCTGCAGTTAGGTTCAATAGCAATTCCTACAATAACCTCTTGAAATTTACCTCCGGGAGAAAATCTTGGCCCTCCCCACTAGTATTTAAGAGCTTAATATCCTAGTCAGCCATAGGTCTCCCACACTGGATTATAAAAACCCTGAGCATAGGGATTAGGTGGAAGGAAGGAAGGAAGGGAAGGGGACAGAAAGGAAAGTTAAAAGGACCCTGGGGGGAAAAGAAGGAATTAGGTACACACAAATTTTTAATTTCCCAAATTGCAAAACAAAATTACCTCTTAAAATACAAAAGATCCATTTCTCCAACCTGTCATCTGTTGTGACAGTATCCTGGGCACTACTAAAACCAATACTCAAACTTTAAAAATCAAATTTACAGATTATGTAGAAAGGTAAAGTAAGTTTTATTCTACCACTGTCTTGATAAAATAAAAAGATTAACCCAGAATAGAAGCTCCAAATTTTAAATATGGCTATTTCTTTAAAGATTTTTCAGCAATCCTCATTTCTAAGGCAATCTATTGTGGTATGATTGACATGCAGGAAGTTGTACATACATACAACTCGGTGAGCTTGGGGATACACACCCATAAAACCATCACCCACCATCAAGGCTACTGACGTATCTATCATCTCCCAAAGTTTCCTCCCACCCATTATTATTGTGTGTGTGGTAAGAACACCTGACTTAGTCTGTCAAAATAATTTAAGTATATAATACAGTACTGTTAGCCATAGGCACTAGTCTGTATAACATATCTCCTGGACTTAATTTTCTTGTGTAACTGAAACTTTGTACCTTTTGACCATCATCCCCCTCATTGCCTCCAACCTACAGCCCCTGGCAACCATTCATTCTACCCTCTGCTTCTATGAGTCTGATACAAGCCAGAGCATACTATATTTGTTATTCTATAGCTGGCTTATTTCATTTAGCCATACATTTACATGAATCAAAACGGTCTCCTTTATTCCCTGTTCTCTCTGCTCTATTTTCAACCTTGCCTCTATTTCTGTAATGCAAATAGAAGTATATATATTCTTACAAAAAAGGTAGCCACATACAATTCACTGTTAAATACATAACTTGCTCTGTTCCAATTTAAAAATATATCCTAGGGTGCCTGGGTAGCTCAGTCGGTTAAACATCTGCCTTCAGCTCAGGTCATAATCCTGGGGTCCTGTGATGGGACCCCAGAAATGGGCTTCCTGCACAGTGGAGAGCGTGCTTCTGCTTCTCCCTCTCCCCCTGCTTCTGCTCTCTCTCAAATAAATTAACTTTAAAATATATATATCCTAAAGATTTTCCTGTATCACTACATGCAAACTTCATTTGGAAGTAAATTATTAAATTAACCTGTACATGGTAGAAGAAATCAAGACTTACACAAGTCTCCCTGAATAAGCACTCCACCCATACGCATACCATGTCTACTCACCAGACAGAACTACTTTGTTTTTGTCTTATAACTGTCCTCGGTAGCTAAAGTTGCCATCATAATTTTAAGTAATATATCATTTTAGGTACTATCTACTTACTTTACAAAAAGTAAAATAAAGATTTTCCACACATTATCTGATACACACACACACACACGTTTCTCATTTACAGTCTCCCTTCCATATCTAAGTTTTTAATTAGATTTTTATTTTTATTTCAAGCCTGATAACAATTACATTCTGTTCTATATAATGAAGCCTTCTAAGTAAGCTGTGTCCTCCATTTAATCCTAAAATTTTTAAATCCATGTTAAAAAAGCATTTGGAGTTACTAGGATTACTTAAACACAACTATCTAGTTCAGAATCAAGATTTATGATTGGACCATTAGAAAATGTCACTAAACCCCTGCTGCTCAAAAAACTCTCTCAAATATTACAGTCAAGTAGATCTCTTTCAATATAACTTAAATATAATGAAAACAAAGAACCTGCTTAAAAACAATAAATTACTGACCAGATAAAAAGCAAACATACTAAAATGCAAAATACTGAAGATTTCAGTCTTTACAGAAATCATAAAATTCTATTATCTCTAAGATAATCTATTTCCAATAAAATCATGAAAAAGGGGGAGTTTGGGGACACTTTGCCTAACAAACATTCCAATACACTATAAAACTATGATAAGCAAAAAAGTGTGGTACCAACACAGAAACAATAATTAAATATTTTATAAGACAAAATAGAGTCAAGGAACTAGAAGTAACTCATTTATGAAATGAAAAGACTTCTTTGGTTTTCCAATTTGATGAAACAAAGTTGTCTTTATCAAACCATAGGTAAAAATAAGTTCTAGATAAAGATAGTTAGAAGGGTAATACTTAAAATTTTAAATGATATTTTATATTACTGGAGTGGAGATATACTCTTAGTCAAGATGAGAAATCTAGAAACCGTAAAGAAATAGACTGATACAGATTTATTTTACTCTATTTCTCTAAAGCAAAAAAAAAAAAAAACATTATAAAGAGACAAGGTAGTACATAGGAAATATTAGCAGAATGACAGACATAGCATTAAATATCTCTAATATAAGAAACTTCTGGATTTAAAAAGTAAAGAAAAAATAGAAAAATGGACAAAAAATATGAACCAAGTAATTCCCTTAAGAGAAAATACACATGACCAATAACCATAAAGGATAGACACTCTCAGTTGAGGTTTAGCAAATTTTACTCATCAGATTAGCAAAAAGAAAAAAAAAAATAATTAACATCTAAATTGATAAAGGAAGGGAGACATAGACATTCTCATAATTCCCAATGGGAATATAAATTTCTCAGAACTTTTTGGAGCATAAGCTAGCAAGATCCATTTTTTTCATCTTTAAAAATATTCTTTGTGAAGCAATATCACTTCTGAGTATCTACACAGAAATTAAAGCATCAAAATATAAACATAAGATCAAACATGCTTACTATTCAAACTGGCAAAAACAGAAAACAACCTGAAAGTAAATAGAAGGAAACAGCTAATTACTATTATATATTACTGAGACACAAAGAATGAGACAGAACCAGGAGGTCCCACTCAAAAGATTATCAGTAAATATTATTAAAAGAAAAGCAAATTGTAGAATTATGTTTAATATAATCACATTTTTATGTTTTACAAAGGATAAAACATATTTATAAGCAAATGTTTCTATGAACATAAAGTACAGGAGGATGGTATATTGGTTGGTCTGTTTCAACAAAGATCATGCTTCTCTAAAGATGTTAAGGACCTAATTATATCAAAGATAATCATTAAAAAGTCAGAGTGAAAAATTATCATTTTAATCAATTCAACAGAACTGTGATCAATTCCAGGGCACCTGGGTGGCTCAATCAGTTAAGTGTCCAATTCTTGGTTTCGGCTTAGATCATAACCTCCTGGTTGTGGGATCCAGCCCCATGACAGGCTCTGTGCTCAGTGGGAAGTCTGCTTCAGATTCTCTCTCCCTCTTCCTCTAACCCACTCTCTCTCTCTCTCTCAAATAAATAAATAAAATCTTAAGAAAAAAAAAAACTGTAACCAATTCATGTTTTAATAGATACAACTTTGATAGGAAGGCAAGTAACATTTTGAAAGTGCATTTTATGAGGCCAGAATATGGTTCAAAATTTTCCTTAACACATTCCCACAAATACAAAATGAATTTGTAGTTAAGAGTCTATTCCTTGGTTTGCCCCCTCTCTTTTTTTTCCCTTTGCTCATTTGTGATGGTTATCAGAGGGGAGGTGGGTGGGGGACAGGTGAAATAGGTGATAGGGATTAAGGAGTACAGCTGATGTGGTAAGATCTGGGTATTGTATGGAAATGGAAAATCAGTATATTGTACACCTGAAACTAATATTGCACTGTATGTTAACTGGGATTTAAATAAAAACTTTAAAAAAATAAAAACTATAATGAATTTGTAGTAACAGTGCAAAAGAAAACATTTTCTCAGCTTCATGGTCAGAAAAGTATATAATCACATATACTGATTTTTTTTAATTTCTCTTATATAAATTCAGGGAAAAGAATGAAATTAAAACAAAATTCTAATCGTGAAATTCAACTGGCCCAAGGGGGAAAAAATCTAGAAATTTAAGCTTGATGGAGAACTGTACAGGAATCAAAGTGGTTTTAAAAACACATAATATCGGCTTAAGTTCCCTTTATAGATGTGAAGTCATTTTTTCAATACAGCAGTTCCCCCACCTTATCAGCAGCGGATGCATTCCAAATCCCCCAGCAGATGCCTGAAACCACAGATAGTGCCAAGTCCGATATATACTATGCTTTTCCTATACATGTATAACTACTATAAAAGTTTAATTTATAAATTAGCCACAGTAAGAGACTAACAATAGCTCAAAATAAAACAATTATAACAATATACTGTTATAAGTTATGTGAATGTAGTCTTTCTCTCAAAATCTTATGCACTGTACTCACCCTTCTTCTCGGGATAATGTGAGATAATGCCTACGTGGTAAGATGAAGTGAGGTTCATGACGCAGGCCTTGTGATATGTGTTAGGCTACTACTGATGTTCTGAGAAGAGTCAGAAGGAGGAGCATCTGCTTCTGGACCTCCATCCCAGGAAGTGAAACTGCTGATGGGGCAGGACTACTACAGAGGAACACAATACAGGGGTAATCGCTAATGATGTAGATAATGCTGCTGACATACAGCAAAGGACCCAGTGAAGTTTCTTTATCTGATCAGAAATGGGGGAGGGGTAATGTTTTTTTCTTAAGAGAAAACATGTTTTAAATTCTTTAATTTAAAATTGCCACATTCTCATATTTTCCTAAACTCTTAAAAAAAAAAAAAATAGAGCTATGAGAAGAACAATCTCCTTTAACAACGATGGACAGGAATTTAGCTGCATTTCTTTCTTACTACATATGGACATACATTGTGGTCATTACTAGCTTTTATGGTATCAGAGGAAAAGGTAACATTATTTATTAAAACTCAGTCACAAAATATTCACCTACTTATTTTAAAATACTACTTTAAATCTATAAGAAATTTGGTAACAGCCATAAAATAGCCACCATCAAAGGCAAAAAACTTAACACAATAATAAATCAGCATCAATATTATAATAAATTTACGGAAATATTATTTTCAGTTTCCACAGAAAAATTTGAAGCAAAGAGCCAAGAAAAGAAAAACCTCTGTAAAGCAAATGAAAACAGGTCCCATGTTTCAGAGAGATGCATAGCCAATCCACACCTTTGACCATTGCTAAATATTACTGCTGAGCTCACGTTGGTTAATGTGTACAACCAATTCATTTTTCAACAAGTTATCAGTCTTCACCAACGTATAAGATCGCCATCTGGTGGTGATTATTAGACATGCAGAATGTCTAAAGATAACAGGGAGAACCACTCTAAATTGATGTTCTAAACTGGAAAAACTTCCCTTGGAGCTGCTTTAAGACACCTGATCATTAGTTTAATTTAGGTCAGAAGGAAAGAATTATTGAATAAATATTCCACTTATATGTTAGAATATTTAGGAAATAACAACTATATTTTGCAGGTGGGCATGTTATGCATACCACTGAATAACCACTGGGTTACATTGAAGTAGATTTACAGTCATTTTTTAAATTGTTTTAAATACCTATAGCATTTCAGAAATTTTGTTTTTAACATATTTTTTTAATTTTTATTTATTTGTGATAGTCACACACAGAGAGAGAGAGAGAGAGGCAGAGACATAGGCAGAGGGAGAAGCAGGCTCCATGCACCGGGAGCCCGAAGTGGGATTCGATCCCGGATCTCCAGGATCGCGCCCTGGGCCAAAGGCAGGCGCCAAACCGCTGTGCCACCCAGGGATCCCTGTTTTTAACATATTTTTAAGGCACCTGGTGGCTCAGTGGTTGAGTTTCTGCCTTGGGCTCAGGTCATGATCTGGGGTCCTGGGATCGAGTCGCACATCAGGCTCCCTTCATGGAGACTGCTTCTCCCTCTACCTAATGTCTCCGCCTCTCTCTCTCTGTGTCTCTCATGAATAAATAAAATCTTTACCAAATATATATATATATATATATTTTGAGGTATATCTATCATTTCATAAGAATTAAACAGCTGAAGAATCTAGTTCACAAAATACAGCTTACTATAAGGTAAAAACTGTTATCAGAAACTTTCCAGGGGCACCTGGCTGGCCCAGGTGGTGGAGCATGTGACTCATTATCTTGGGGACATGAGTTTGAGCCCCATGTTGGGTGCTGAGATTATTTAAGTAAATCTTAAAAAACAAAAAAAACTTTTCAGGAAAAAAAGCATCATCATAAAAAGTATTAACCGTTCTTGGAAAAGTATCTTTTTTCTTAAAATTAATACTTCACATTTAAATGCTAAAGACAAAGGAGACCTAGTTCAATTTATATTTGCACTTAGAATATATTTATAGTACTCCTAAATGTTAATTACAAAGAATTTTTCATTTTTATAGGTCTAACCTTAGACTACTGTTAGGAAAATTTATCCAAGAAATTAAAAAATATTCTGAATGGTAAGAATTAAAAAACTATCAAGTATAACAGTTTTATTTTTTTTATTTTTTATTTTTTTATTGGAGTTCAATTTGCCAACATACAGCATAACACCCAGTGCTCATCCCGCCAAGTGCCCCACTCAGTGCCCATCACCCAGTCACCCCAACCCCTCGCCCACTTCCCCTTCCACTACCCCTTGTTCATTTCCCAGAGTTAGGTGTCTCTCATGTTTTGTCACCCTCACTGATATTTTCACTCATTTTCTCTCCTTTCCCTTTATTCCCGTTCACTAAATTTTATATTCCCCAAATGAATGAGACCATATAATGTTTGTCCTTTTCCGATTGACTTATTTCACTCAGCATAATACCCTCCAGGTCGCTCCACGTCGAAGCAAATGGTGGATATTTGTCATTTTTAATGGCTGAGTAATATTCCATTGTATACATAGACCAGATCTTCTTTATCCAGTCATCTTTCGATGGACACCGAGGCTCCTTCCACAGTTTGGCTATTGTGGACATTGCTGCTATAAACATTGGTGTGCAGGTGTTCCAAAAACTAGTTTAAATACAGCCAAATTACCAAAGTTAAAATATAGATTACATAGTAAACTCAGATATATTTAAACATAGGCTTTCAGTAGAAATGACTCCTTCTCTCACACTTCCTCTAAAGCATTCAGAATCAGTGCAGGAGTAATTTCTCTAACTACAAAATCTTCTCTCTTTTTAACCTTTTGGCCTTTTTGCTCTATGATCCTTGATTCTATATAACAGTTTCTCAACTTGGGCACCCCTGACATTTGGGGCTGGACACTTCTTCATTGTAGGAGGAGGTCCTGTACTTTGTAGGACGTTTAGTAGCATATCTGGCCTCTACCTCCTAGATGCCATAGCGCATAAATCCCCTCTCCCCAGTTGTGACAAACAAAAAGTCTCCAGGAATGCCAAATGTCCCTTAAGAGGCAAAAACACATCCCAACACATAAACCCATTGAGGAGCCACTGGTTTTAGAAATAATTGGGAGCTACTATTTATTTTTAGCAATTTAAGATTCTACAAAACAAACCAACAAAATCTACAGGTTCTTCCTCAAAAGTCAGCATGCACGCCCAGATACCTGGTAAAGCCCTTGTCCTTTTATAAAAATGACATTTAGCAATGAACTCTACAGGCAGAAATGGATCTTGAACTTGCATTTAAGGTTAAGAGTTTTACTGAAAGCTACCAGTTCTCAGTGTATCCTTACTATAGTTTCAATATAATACTTAAAAAAAAAAGTATTTAATTGACTAAGCCTTAAAAAAATAAAGGTGGGATGAAAATCTTTTTACATATGTATACTTTCAAAATATTACAAAACAAGCCCCTCAGGCCTGACTTATTTGCCTAAACCTTCACATTTCAAAGTAGTTTTTGAAATACAGACCACCTCTACGTTAACTCCTTTGGATCAACTGAATATACTAGAAAATCATCATAACTTGTCCCTGTATGTATGTATTTCACCACAAGGCAGTTATTTGGTTAATCAATTAAATTAAAATTCTTAGTCTTAACCCTGCTTAGGAGGATCAAGACTAGAGTATCAGCTTGACAGCAAAAATTAGGGGAGACTGAAGCAGATGCATACAATGATAGGAGTGACTTCAAGTGGCAAACAGCACCTCACAAAGCAGCCACACGTGGGAAGTGAGGAAGAGGCAGAGAGGGAGCTGCACTCTGAAGCCACCTCTTCTCTTTCTGAAGAATGTGTTCAGCTTTTCCTGGATCCCAGCAAAAACTCTATATACTTACAATAAAGCCCTCTTTAACTATAACAAGTTTAAATATATTTCTGATCCCAGGCAACCAAAAGGACCCTGCCTGGAATACTCAATACAATTCTACTTGCTTTTACTTACCAAAGTAAAAGTTCCATTATAAAGAGCAATAGTTTAAAAACTTAACATTTAAAAAAAATGTTGCCAAATTATTATGCAGATAAACTGGCAGATCTTTATCAATTACAGTAAGTGGTGGTTGTTATTTACTCAGACACTAGTTCTTTTTTTAAAGATTCAAGTAATATTTATCTTTTAAATGACCCAAATTTAAATACAATTATTACATCAAGCAATTATCCTCAAATTCAAAAGCATATCATCTAACTTTACATACGTTAAGCAACTAATTCAATTGAATTCAAACAAACACTATGGTCAGACATTTTATTTCACATTCTCCCAATATTTTCCATATCTGTTCTCTAATAGGAGATACATTTTATGGGACTAAAAATAAAAGTTCCTTCCAAGAGTAACTCTATGCTTAAAGAAGGTAGAGAAGTAAATAAAAATGACTTGAGGTCATCCAGGAACATCACAGATCAAAAACTGGGTTTGGGTCTCTCTCTCTTCTCTCTCTCCTAATGTTCACTAATATGAAAGTAAAGCAATTTTTTAAAGGATAAGCTGACAAGTACAAAGAGAAAGAAGAAACTACAGGGGCACCTGGGTGGCTCATTCAGTTAGGTGTCCAGACTCTTGGTTTCTGCTCAGGTTGTGATCTCAGGGTCTTGGGATCCAGCCCCATGTCAGGCTCCAAGCTCAGCAGGAAGTCAACTAGAGATTCTCTCTCTCTCTCTCTCTCTCTCTCTCTTTCATCCTCCCTCTCCCTTGGCTCCTCCCCTTTGCTCACACGTGCTCTCTAAAATAAATAAATCTTAAAATTAAAAAGAAGAAACTACAACAAATGAGAAACAAAATCTTTGGAAGACAAAGTGCACATTGCAATGGTTAGCATATTTGGAAAATAAACAGCAACCTTAAAATAAGTGGCTAAGGAAAAAAATAAAGTAGGGCTCAGAAAACAAAACCATGTTTAAATAATGAAAAACTGCCTAGAATTTTATTAATTAAAACAGCTTCTAATTAATGACTTAGTCCAGTAGATTATCTCCATAAATTACATTAGCGTAAAATTAACACTAAATACTACTGAAAATAGTGCCTCTATACACACACACACACACACACACACATATATATAAAATGTGATCTGTCAACAAGTTTACTTTGGCTAAAGGTAAAACATTACTTTAATGAGTACAGATTCTAGAGTCAAATTGCCTGAATTCAAATCCCAGGTCTACAATTTACTAGGCAAATTTGGGCAAATTACCTAATCTCACTGGATCTCAGTGTTCTCATCTGTAAAATATGGACAATAACAGTATCAAAACTGATAAAGTATAAAAATTTAACAAGATAATGAAGGTAATGAGCTTAGACAAGTTCCTGGCACAAAACAACTAAATGTTAGGTGTAAGTACCATACTACTACATAATCATCTTTACTGATTATGCTATGTTAATTTCACATTTCATATTTAAGTGAAACTGAATTTATTCTTTACATACTCATCACGGTTTCCCAACTAATTTCAAGGTCCTTGGAGATATAACGTCTTTTTTGTTTTGTTTTGTTTTTTGAGAAAGAGAGTGTGCATGCACATGCATGGGGTGGGGAGGGGAGGAGAGGAGAGGGAGAGAGAAAATCATAAGTAGGCTCCATGCCCAGAGCTGAGCCCAATGTGGGACTCAATCTCCCAACCCTGAGATCACAACCCGAGTCAAAATCAAGAGTTGCACACGTAATCAACTAAGCCACTCAAACATCCTAGAGATATAATTTTCTTTACAGAGAATTTTATTACCTCTGTATGTATACAAGAATCTTTTTTTTTTTTTTTGTATACAAGATTCTTAGCAGTAAAAATGAAATACTCCTTGCTAGACAGGTTTGATACAAGTCACATATGGCTTTTTCTTTTTTTTTTTTTTCCTTCACTTGAAAACATGGATATTTTGAAAGGTTAAAAAAAAAATTGGTTCCAGTATAGGTAAGATACATACTGTCACTTGCATTTCCAATTGTGATAATGGTTTCAAACTCATTGAAGCCCCTTCCTTATGAATTCTAGGAGACAAAGTAAGCAATCAATAACATAGCCAGGAAATAGTGTTCAAACTTGAATCTAAGGAAATTGAGCACCAATCTTTATACCAAAGGCCTGTTCAATGGAAAGGATTTTCCATCATTTCATACATATTTGCATCTTACTGAGAATATAGTATCATATGACAAATATCCAAGTTGCCCTTGCATGATCAACAAATTCTTCATTTGAATATAAGATTTTAAGTCTATCTTTTCACTACCTAAATCATTTAGATATCTATACATATTTCAAATATTTCTTATTCTGCAATATACTTTCATTTGTTCCTTTATTCATTTAATCGTCTAACAGATATTTGTCAAATGCCTACTATGTGCCAGGCACTGTGCTAAGAGTAAGGATATCATATGCCCAGACCCAGAGATGAGAAATTCCAGTATGTTCAAATAACTTAAAAAATATGACTATGGTTGAAATGAAGAAAAGAGGAAAGAGCAGTTAAGACAAAAAAAGGTAGAGAAAGGGAAAGAGGCCAGACCTTTAAGGATATAGGTTTTTATTTTTTTAATTTTCTGTCCATTATTTTTTTATTTAAATTCAATTAACATATAGTGTATTATTAGTTCCAGAGGTAGAATTTAGTGATTCATCATTTGCATACAACACCCAGTACTCATTACATCATGTGCCCTCCTTAATGCCCATCACCCAGTTAACCCAACCCCTCACCCCTCTCCCCTCCAGCAACCCTCACTTTGTTTCCTATGATTAAGAATCTCTTATGGTTTGTCTCCTTCTCTGACTTCATCTTATTTTACTTTTCCCTCTCCTCCCCCATGATCCTGTTTTGTCACTTAAATTCCACATATAAGCATGAGTAAAATCATAACTGTCTTTCTCTGATTTATTTTGCTTAGAATAATACCCTCTAGTTCCATCCACATGGTTGCAAATTGCAAGATTTCATATTTTTATGGCTGAATAGTATTCCATTGTGTGTGTGTGTGTGTGTGTGTGTGTGTATACATATACCACCTCCTCTTTATCCATTCATCTATTGATGGACATCTGGGCTCTTTCCATAGTTTGGCTATTGTGGACATTGCTGCTGTAAACATTGGGGTGCAAGTGCCCCTTCAGATCACTGTATTTATATGTAGATAAGTTTTAGATTCATCCTGAGAGCAATGGACTTCAAAAAGGAAAACATAATCATTGATACCAAGATCACCCTAGCAAGACAACAATGTAGAAAACTGGTGACAAAGACTCTCTCCTTTGACCAAACTTTAATCAGGCTTCTCTGAGGAGAGTTGGGATTTCCCTCTTTATCCTTATAGAATCCAGTTTGAGTGAGAATCCTGATAAATCATTAATGAAAATCACTCATCCTTGGTGTCTGACCACCTTGGATACCTTACCACCCCTGTCCTGCCTTCCAGCTTCTGCCAAGTTACTCTAACAAGAATCCCCTTACCTCTGCTGTTTCCTTTTAGTAATCTTCCACTGACGGACCTCCACCTTGCTTCCTAAATATAAATGCCTCTTATCCTCATTAGAGTCAGAGTTGGGTCCAATCCCTCTCCTCCACTGCAGTGGTCCCTACACCCATATCATGATGGTCTCCCTTAAATACTTTGTTTTTACCTTCCTTAGCAGGTGTCTTTAAATAACTGTTTCTTTAACACCGGAAGCCAAATGGAAAGATACTGTTGTTATTCCAGGCAAAAGAAGATTGAGGTCTGAACTACAATGATCAAAGGGTATGGAGAGAGGAGACTGATTCGAGATAGGATGCTGAATCCACTGGATTTTGAGTTTGGGCAGAGGGAGAGAAAAGTCATGACAATGCTCACATTTTCAAATTTGAGCCAAATAGATAGTGTGCCATTCACTGAGATAAGAAACACAGGAAGGAAAGGTTTGATAAGTCCTACATAAGACACCACAAGAACCAGCTGAGCTGTCCAAGTCGAAATAACAGTGTGATGAAGCTCCTTCTGGCTTCCTCTATTGCCTCTGCAAAGAAAGTAGCAATATTTACTAAGATTGAGGGGTGAAAGGATACATTCTGAGGAGAACAAGAATGTTTGGTGTGCTCACTGTACAGCACAGGAGAGAATTAGAGGAGTATTTTCTGTTTGGTGAGGAACCAGAGGGAAAGAAGCATCAATGTATAGGGGTACCAATCTATCAACCTGGGTAACTTAATTTTTCCAGCTGTTCTGAGTATCTTCAGCACAGTTAAATTGAGAATTAGGAATTTACTGAAATATTTATCACCAAGAGACATGATGATAAATGCCCTCAAACAACAAGGAAGAGGCTGAAGACATGGGCCATCGATTCTAAACTGGACAGGAAAATGCAAGCAATAGACAAAAGCAAAAAATAAAAATGAAAGGCAGGCTAGAGAGACTCAAGGTTCACAGGATAGGAATTATGGAAGTATACTGTTTCCATATCACATTTATGACATGGTAAAATAGAAACAAATATAAATTCCTATACAGGGTCCCCTGATGACTTCTCTTATAGTCATCAAAAGCTCAAACATAGATTAGGCTTAAAAACCTGGTAAAGGAATTCAGCTCTAGAATGGCATAAGTAATTTAGAGGCCCTTGCAAAAAAATGATAATCAAGCCTAAACACACTTAAACTCATCAAAAGCCTAAAGCTCAATTATATGAAAATAATTCTCACTACAACCATCTTTACAGTTAAAAACTCAACACACTGGTCAATAATTACAACCATTGCTAAGATGATGATCCAGTGAAAAAAAATGACCATTCTGTCCAATCCCTACAAAATAATTTAACTCTTTCAGTAATAATGAATCTGTATAAGAAGTGGTTATAAGAGACTAACTTCAGATACTTTACAGTATTTTTATTACAGAAGTACCTGGCTGGCTCAATTGGTAGAGCATACACCTCTTGATCTTGTTGGGGACATTGAGTTCAAGCCCCATGCTCGGGGTGCAGTTTACTTAAAACAATATATATTTTTAAATTATAAAAATTTCAAAAATAATCATCTATTTACCCTTAAATTCTACCTCCAAGATACTCGATTATTAATTTTTACCTATCTCAATATTCAATATTAAATCTCCTTCCAATAAATACACAAAAAAATGGAATCATAAGGAACATGCTTTACTTTTTTCACTAATACTTAATCTGCAAATATACTGAGTTTAAATTATAGTTTATCAGGGACACCTGGCTGGCTCAGTTGGTAGCACATGGAATTCCTGATCTCAGAATTGTGAGTTCAAGGCCCACCGTGGGTGTAGAGATTAAGAAAAAAAATTACAGTTTATCAAAGGAAATCAGACTCATTCTTTCCTACATCAATAAATTACTGAACTAAATGCAATCTCCTTCAGATCTCTCTCCAAAAAAACCTAAGTGTCTAAGGATTATCCTGTACAATAAACAATACTTGTCTTCTTTCAAGCCATGCATGGTTTGGACTATGTATTTACATACTATATGATAAAAATGTGTATGTAGGGCAGCCCGTGTGGCTCAGCAGTTTAGCACCACCGTGGGCTCAGGGCATGGTCCTGGAGACCTGGGATAGAGTCCCACATCAGGCTCCCTGCATGGAGCCTGCTCCTCCCTCTACCCATGTCTCTGCCTCTCTCTCTGTGTGTCTCTCATGAATAAATAAATAAAATCTTTAGAAATTAAAAAAAAAGATGTATGTAACTATGTATTTACATACACATAAAACAGAAGAATTACAGTTTAATAGCATTAACCAGTCCATGCTTCTCATCTTGCTTCTTATAAAATCTCAAAGCATCTAATGTACAGTAATAGAGAACTGATTAAATTGCTAAGGTATTAAAGATAAGATTTTATTATAGAGTGCTCCATATAAGTCCTTTCCAAAGATCATCTCCTTATAAATATTGCAGTATCTCAGGTACTTGTGGATCAAACTGACTAAGCTTTTTATTTACATATCACATATACATATATATGATTTTTTCCCATGATCCTAAAGGCTTAATAGTTGATAAGAGTTTAAAACAGAACAGAGGAAAATCTGTCGGAAGTTCTTCTTTCTCATTATACCTCATTTATTATACATGGAACCAAAAGTTAAATTCTCCAATATAAACCTTTTGATGTAGCATTAACTTAGACATCAAATAATAGTGTTTAATCTACGTATTTATTTGGATTTACTCAAATTTTAAATGAAAAAAACATTATACATGTATGTGTATATATATATAAATATATAATTCTCAAAAGACTGTAATCAAATGTTAATCTTATAGAAATGGATTTCCAATTTTTTTAATAATAAATTTATTTTGTATTGGTGTTCAATTTGCCAACATACAGAATAACACCCAGTGCACATCCCATCAAGTGCCCTCCTCAGTGCCCACCACCCAGTCACCCCCACTCCCCACCCTCCTCCCCTTCCACCACCCCTAGTTTGTTTACTTCCATGTTCTGTCTCCCTTTCTGATATTTCCTACCCATTTCTTCTCCCTTCCCCTATTATTTATATTCCCCAAATGAATGAGACCATATGTTTTTTAACAGGAATCACTGGGACTACAGTACACACAGTTATCTGTTTACATCTATGTATATGTATGTTACAAAAGTTTCACAAAACAATTATCTATCCAAATGTATTGTTTGGTATTTTCTGCTGTTACTTTACTTTTTTAAATGCTTGTATAATCCAATAAATTGTTCTTGCAAATCACTAATAAATCACAACAGTTTGGAAAACAGTGAGGAGAAGATTCAGGGAACAAATATTTAGGGTAATCGCTCCTAAATTTTATTTAACAATACCTACTTTAAAAGCTGGACAAGCAAAGGCTAATCAGGTTTCAGCTTCATAACTATTCTGAATAATGGAGGACAAAGTGAAAAAAGGTAAAATTAAAATTTTAAATCACAATCCACACCATAAGTAGAGAGTTCTCATTAAAGGCCCTAGAACACAAAGGTCAACTTCATTTATTTCAGACAACTTAAGCAAAAACTGTTATCTCTAGAGTCATTCAAGGAATTAAACACTAAACCACTAACCAACAGGCCCAACCAAAATTAGTCTATCAGTGCTCATATACTATGATGCATGTGTCATTCTCTTGAAGCAGATTGAAAAATAAAGCTGAAATTACATCCTTTGGGCTTTCTATAATTTTTTTTTTCCAATGAACATGATTTACTTCTCTAATACTTCTACCAATTGTAGAGGCAGGAAGATGCAGCAACCCCTGATGATCTGAGATTCACTGCCAACAAATAATTTCAAACTGCCCCATTTGAAGTTCACGACCATAATTAAGGAAGTACTAGCACTGTAAGTACAAAGCAATCCCTAGCATCCAATCCACTCAATATTCACCACTTAACCTTTTTCACCCATCTATTGCTAACTCAACACAATTAGGAGATGATAGCAAAACAAATTAGTATGAAAACTGAGTATAATAATTATGTAAAATATGCAATTTGTATTTTTCAAATGAAATGATGAAAGTTAATCTAAAACTTCTTTCCCTCACTCCATGACTTTATCTCCCACTTCTCCCCATCGTACTTCCAAAATGAATTCTAATTCTGGAGGGGTCCATACTTTGCTATGAAATCGTATTGAAATACTGTTTTGATTTTTAATCAATAAAATTACTTTTATTTACCTTACCTCTATCAAAACTCTTTTTAAAACCAATTTGAAGTAGCTTGAAAAATGGAAGAAAACATCAATCTGACAATAAAGTTCTTATATGACCTCCTTAAAACTGTATTACCTTAAAATTCCTACAATAATGACCTTTTGGGAAATCATATTTTTGTAACAGAATGGTAGCTTAACTAATATAATCCATTAAAATTCAATGCTACAAGTAATCTCAAAATTCCTATATATCTCTATAAATTGTTTAATGATCCAATGGCTCAAGTTAATATGTAATCATATATATATGAGACTATGTGTACATATATATGTACATATCTGTGTGTGTGTGTGTGTGTATATATATATATATATATATATATGACAAAACATTCAGAAGCCTCACTTTATCCAATTAAATACATGGTAATTCTTATTAGTTCAGATCACGGAAAAAAATAATACAAATGATAATTAAATTTAAGATGAAAGTTAAAATCATAAAATTTCTAGTCACTGAGCCTTTTGCAGAGGAACAATTAGGAACCTTCTTACACCTACTCTGCCAAGCTGCGCAATGAACTCCCCTACACTGCAATACCCTGTGGGCTGAATTCTGAAAGCCTAACAGTAAGTAATAAGAAGATACAGAATATCTCACCGAAACAGAATTAAGTTATCTAGCAACCTCAGCTATCTGTAACAAGCCAAGAATCAGAAAACCACTGGAGGAGGTAAAATTGGTATCATAGAGAACGTATAACAGAAAACCTTCTCTTCCCCTGCCCATTTAAATAACTACTGGATTTCATTTGTTATCTATAACAAATCTGTAACACATAGAAATTCAATGACAAAAGAAAATAATTAAAATAAGTTTTAAAAAGACCACAACAACCCAATACTAGTGATTAGTATTCTTTTTTTTAAAGGGAGAGACATATATTACATTTTAAATGTTTCGTCAATGGTTAAAATTATTTATATGAAAATAATATTATGCTTTAAACTTCTAAACATTTTGTCCCTGATTCCTGACACAGAACTCTTAAATCCTTTGGCACTTCCTGCATGATAGCAGGGTTTCTTGTTCTAATGAGGTGACCCTTGTTGGCTCCTAGATAGGGGCTGGTCACAGAAAGCTCAAGCCATGATTAGAAGCTTGAAATTCAGTGCTAATCCCACTCTCTGGAGAAGGGAGAGGGGCTGGAAATGGAGTTAATGATTGTCATACCAGAATGGTGAAGCCTCCATAAAACTCCCCCAAGTAGATTCTAGGTGCCTGAACACATGGGTAGAGCGCTAGGAGACTGGCACTCTATGAGATCAGATAGATGGAAGCTCCACAATCCCCTGCCACACATACTTTGCTCTATGTATCTCATCCATCTGGATGTTCATCCTTTATCATATCCTTTTAGAATAAACTGGCAAACAGCAAATAAAATTTTCTGACTTCTGTGAGCTGCTCTAGTGTATCAGTTGAATCCAAGGAGGAGTCAGGGGAACCTCCACTTTATAGCTGATCAGTCAGAAGGCCAGGTGACAACCTAGACTGGCCACTGGCATCTGAAGGGGCAGCTGCGTGAGTCAGGGCACTTAAACTTGTGGGACCTGATGCTATCTCCAGGTAGATAGTGCCAGAACTGTGTTAAATTGTAGGACATTCAGCTAGTCTCACAGAATTGATTGGTATGAGGAAACACCCTCTCCCACATCTATCCTCAGAAGTGTTGTGAGTATGGGAGTCCTTTAAGAGCAAGGGAAAAACACAGGTAGAAGACTCAATTATTCCTAACACCTAACCCCTTCCCACAGAGCTATCTAGAACATCTCCATGCCAGAAGACGATCAAGATTCTCTATTTTCTATTTCTTTTTAATCAATACACAGACTAATTCTTTTAGAATTCTATTATGAGATATTTCAGAAGAATACAGGGTGGTTACTAATTACATGTTTCCATAGGCACATTCAGCATTTTATGCAAGGTATATTCTTTTCCCTGATCCTGAAGAAGCCCTGTGAGTACTGTAATTTCAATTTTATAGATGAGAAAAATGAGATTCAAAAATACTAGTTGCCCAAGGCCACCTGGTGGCAGATTACACATGGGAAACCCAGTGTGTGTGAAACCCAAACATGTACTTGTCACACCAGGAGCTAAGGTTTGGCTATGCCCAAATTTACTTTGCCCTGAAAATAAGGTTTGGGGCTTGTGGTTATTTAGTGAACTGCCTATTAACTGAATAAAAAGCAGTTCAATAAAATAAAATGAAAGACCAAATGAAGACTAATGTTAGTCTGAATGAATCTCTTATTCTTAAACAGGGAGACCAACCTGCCCAGATTTAAAAAGGTTCAGACAGGGGATCCCTGGGTGGCTCAGCGGTTTAGCGCCTGCTTTTGGCCCAGGGTGTGATCCTGGAGCCCCGGATGAGTCCCGCATCAGGCTCCCTGCGTGGAGCCTGCTTCTCCCTCTGCCTGTGTCTCTGCCTCTCTCTGTGTCTCTCATGAATGGATAAAGTCTTAAAAAAAAAAAAAGGTTCAGGACAGAATCTCATCCTGAGAATACTGCTAATGGTATGTGCAAAAATGGATGAGGAAACTCCTCCTGAACATATCATAAGGTCATCTGGGAACAGTTATAAGCAAAACAAAAATAAATACAGAATATTACTGAAAAGACTCCACTGAGTCAGTGTGCTAGTCAGTTATGGCACCTGTGCAAACACTTATGCAAGGACCAGGAAGTTACGGAGGCAGAGTCCAGGAAGGAATAGAGCCCAGGAACCTCAAAATCACAAAATTAAAAGCAAATGAACCAAAAAATATATTATGTAAGTAATAATTCTAATGAATTAAGAGAAATAGCACAATTTCAAACATATATATATGTTTTATATATGTTTTACATATATATGTTTTATATTTTATATAAAATTACATATAATTTTATATATATATGTATAACAGCTGACATCATATCTGGGGTTTGAGATCCCTTTTCTTGCCATTGGTCCTTTTATAATTATATACATTAAAACTCACAAATTTTCATAAAGCAAATATTAGACAAGTATTAATATATAAGCAAAATATCCAATGTTTTCCAGCAGTCTGTTTAAATGTATTTAGAACTTGTGAAGCCGTTCAAGAGTCATAAAAAAAATTTTTTAAAGATTTTATTTATTTATTCATGAGAGAGAGAGAGAGAGAGAGAGAGAGAGAGATTGGCAGAGACACAGCAGAGAGAGAAGCAGGCTCCATGCAGGGAGCCCAACATGGGACTCGATCTCGGGACCCCAGGATCAAACCCCGGGCCAAAGGCAGAAGCTCAACCCCTGAGCCACCCAGGCAGCCCCCCAAGAGTCATAAAATTTTCATTTCAATGTACATAATACTCACTTGCCTGAAATCATATTTCAGGTTAAAAATATTTAAGTACTATTATTCTGGGATCAATCCAAACTATATTTATTCAATATTCCCCCTCAACAGAACCAAGGCAAAAAATATTCTATTCTACTAGCAGTTATTGCAAGCAAAATAGGAGTCTTTTCCTTCATGGTAATATCACAGATAAAAGCTACAAAATTTCTTAACTGACTGATAAAACAATGAACTAAAAGCATATTCAACTTCAAATCTTAAGAGTTCATGATATTATCCTAATATTCATTCATTGAACAGTCACTGAATGCTTTCTATATATTAAACCTCAGAATAGACCTAATTGAGAATTCATTAATGATGCAGAAAAATTTAGATTCCTTGAATCTGGAGACAGAAGTAAATTTATTTGAAATATTTAATTTCCATAATGTTAGCAACAAATTCACAGAAGTTACAGTAATAAACCCTTTTTTTTAAAACCTTTTAAATATAAAATGGTTAACTCAATTATCTAAGGCAAATACAGCTTTCAAGTAACACAAATGTAAAACTACCTAATATGATTAATGTCAAATGACACTGACAAATAGGGATAACGGATTACTCTAGACTAATGAGAAATGGAACAAGAGGGAGAAGTAGTGATTTGGCATCAACCTTGAGTTCAAATCTCATGTTAGCCTCCTACTAATTGTATGGCCTGGGAAACTACAGAAAATCTCTCTGCCTATGAGTTCACATCTGTAACAGGGATAAGTGATTAAAAGATACCTAATAAAATGCAAAGCTCAAAGGAGGCTTCCTTTAAAGGGTTAGTTATCACTTCACTTGCCCCAGAGCAAAGGACAAAATCATAAATCCTAGATTAGCAATTCACAACAATAGGAGAATCATGGCATTCCTCCTCCTTACTCAGCACTTCCATTATTCCATCTGAGGTGCTGGGAGGTCTCAGAATGCCACTGAGGCTTTCACACAAATATAAATACAAAAATACTGTCAAGAGAGGAAAAAAATGATTCTCTTTTCCAAATTATTGGCTTCTAAAAACTGGCTAAACAGAATTATTTCTTAGTTTTATTTTTAATTAGTTTTTTTTTTTTTTAATGTAGGGATTGACATTTCACATGGAAGACATGCAATTACAGTGAGGTCTTCCCACAGGACTGCCACGTTGCACAGCTCTATGGGAAAGCAGTCACACCACACTCGAGGTAAATGGTGCCTTCAAGAGCAAAAACAAGAAAACAGTACAAACGGTGTCTCCTGCCACAGTGTCACTGTAATCTCAACAATTAATCATAATTAGTCTAGATGACTTTTTTTTTTAACACTTATGATCCTGATTGAAAGTATAAAAATCACAAAGGAAAATTCTAACTTTAAGAACATATATAACCAAGCAGTTCTTTCCAATGCCTAAGGCACTTCATTTATAACACCTCAGTCTCTTCCCACAACATGCCTTCTACTTACTCTACCAAAATCTAAATCCCTGGAGAGAAAAGAGTTGAAAAGTGAGAGGAGGAACTGGACATCAGAAACATGCAAACTCAAAACTGCCAAAAGACTTGTAGATTCAGTAAGTTAGGTATGTAGTATGTGATTTTACTGATAGGCATCAATTAACAACTCTCCCATTCATACGGTGCCTTTTTAACATGAAAAATTAAGCAGCTGATAACATATTAGACTATATACATTTCTCATGAAATAGCTAATGTTAACCCATGACATAAATATAAGAAACCATCCTCTCTTTTACTGAGTAATGTGTTTGCACAGTTCAAAAACCAAAACTACACAGAAAGACATAGATTAAAGTTTTGCTCCCACTCCTGTCTCAATTCCCATTCCCTCATACCCTTTATGACAACCATTTCTTGTTGGATTCTTGTTTTCCTTCCTAGTGTATTTGCAAAAATACCAGTAAATACAAATACACATTCTTATCCCCTTAAAGAAAAGGCACTGTATAGCACCCTTTGTCCCTCACTTTGCCTTTTTTAATCAATTTACCCTAGAGATCTGTTCACATCAGTACAAAGAGATCTTCCTCATTCTTTTTTTATAGCCGTAATACCTCACTCTGTGGATATACCATAATTTATTCAACCAGACCTTATCAGGTTGCTTTCAAAGCGTCTTCCTAAATGATACATCTTTCAAATCTCTCCTGTTACTGTAACAAAGTGAATTATCAGTATCACAGGATTTGCTTTCTTAGATCTGTAATAAGACAGATGAGTGACCTACTTACTGTTCATATTTTGTAAGAATCATCAGAAATTTCCATTTTACATGACTATATTCTCTCCCCCAACAAAGTTTAATGTATTTATTAGAGGATTTCTCAGAGCCTTTAGCACATCATTATGCATTATGAATCTCTGAAAAGTATAGTGTGTGACATTTCCCAAACTTACTTGGCAAAACCTTCTACAGATGAAATGTTCCACAAAACAAACTCTAGAAAATACTGGGGCTGATATAATAATTATTGTCATCTATTTAAGCAAAATATAAGACTTCTAAGAACTTTTAAGGAAACCAACTGAGCTCAATTTTAGACTAGGCATTCCTTCACTCTTTTTGGATTATAAACACCTCAGAGATCTGAATGTAAAGCTATTTGATTCTCTCCTGGAAAGAATGCATACAAGCATAAAATTTTCCGTTTCTGGGGATTCATGGACCACAGTCCCCATGGTCTTATCTATTTGAGAAGCAATGAATAGAAGTGCTATATTATCTGTGGCACCATTAATACTACAAATGTTAGGACAGAACCCAGAGCTAATGAAAAAGCAGCAGAGAATTCACCATGAGTGTGTACCTTGGTGCAAAGCAAACAAAGCACATTCAAAGATATTATGTTAAACAGTTAACAATATCAAATAAAGTAAATTCTACTAAATAATTGTGAGAATTGTTACAAGGGGTTGAGTCTGATTTTTACACAGATGTCTCTCATCTTAAGTAAATTAGATTCTTACAGGATTAAAAAAGTTGGTCTTTAATTCATTTTGTATGAATATGATCATAACATTTAGGATTTTCAGGATTTCACATTGGATAGCAGTATCTGCTGGAAATATAATTCTGCTGCAAATCTGAAAGTGACAATGTGAATGCCCAGGGGAGGAAAAAAAAAAAAATCCAGTTTTAAAAGCAGAACAAAGAATCTCCAAGCATGATTACAGTCTAGCAGGCAAAATGATTAGGGTAGAATGATTAAATTGAAAAAGTGACAAAGGAAGGACTACCACATCTGATTTGGGATTGGTACCCTACAAAAAGGCAGAAGGACATTCAGAAGAGAGGGCCGGTGGGGGCTTAAGCTCAGATCAGGCTCTTCTCATGGAGCTTTGTGCAAAAGCTTAAATCTGCCTATATGTGGCATCTGTAGTAATTCAGACAAACACAATCCAGTAATACCCTTCTTTCCTCCATTCCCTGACGTTTCTCCCCAAAACCACACCCACCCATGGAAAATATTAAAAAGTGCTACAACTGTAAAAAAGAAAAGATGTTTTCTACATCATGATGGGGCCAAACTGTAACAGAATGGAAATTTCTCATTTAAATTCTATCAAAAATTTGTTTCTTGGGGGCACCTGGCTCAGTCGGTTAAGCATTTGCCTTTGGCTCAAGTCATGATCCCAAGGTCCTGGAATTAAACTCTGCATCAGGATCCTTGCTCAGTGAGGAATCTGCTTCTCCCTCTGCTTCTCTCCCTTCCCATGCTTGGTGCATGCTATTCCCTCTCAAATACATTTTTTAAAAATATTCTAAAAAATTGTTTATTTCTTTCTTTATTTTTTCTTTTTTTTTTTTTTTACAGAAGGAGAGAAAGAATCTTAAGCAGGCTCCACACTCAGCACAGAGCCCAACTGGGGCTCGATCTCACAACCCTGAGATCGTGACCTGAGCCGAAATCAGGAGTCAGATGCTTAACCAATTAAGCCACCCAAGCACTTCTCAAGCATGTTTCTTAAGATAACTTTTTTTCTTAATGAAAACCTCTCCAATACTACCATGGAACTCAATGGGAAGAAAGTCTATTATATATAAATTTGCTCTATTCCTATCTTTTTTTTTTAATATATCAATTCCTAAGGTCTAAGTATCATATTTTTCCAGAATAAAGAATGGTATCAACCTGAAAGCAATCTGTATGTAAAAGAATATGTACTAAGCATACAAGCGCCAAATGTTAATTATACACTATGGCAAATCATGAGAAAAAAGAGATTATACGTATCATGTTTTCCTTTCTCATGCTTTCTGAGAAACCAGTCCACAGTCCATTCTATAATATAAAGTATAGGCACCTTGCACATGTGAATCCATTTTCAAGGTATATCCAATTCCCAAGTCCTAGTCAGGGATGATATATAACTCAACAGCTTCTCCAAATTGGGCAATCTGACAAAAAGAAGCAGTACAGTCCTGGAATCCAGAGAGAGAGGACAATTCTATACTGTCTGACATGTAATCAAAATAAAAACCAATGACACTAAGCTACATATTCTCTACAAAAGAAAGAATATTTAAAATATTAAAGTAGCTTTTCTATTTCATTATGAAAAGATAGATTATGCTTTACCCTTCACTTTGATATTGTTCAGAAAACAACTGCTTTTAAAATCCAAACTATGACTTAGTAACAGTTAAAATATTTAAAAAATCCTCTTTGGAATAAATATGAAAATCTGCTTATAAAAGCCAAACTAGAACTTTTCTGCAGTAGCAAATCAGCTCCATATATAAGAGTATATTTATGTCATCATCACACTATCTTCCTAAACCAAGCACTGAAAAAAAGTGGCCACTCTCATAGCAGCCATTTAAATGTCTAGCGCATGGAAGCAAAGAGTCACTAATCTAGAAACCTAGCACTGCTAAGTCCTTTGCCCTCAGGAAGACTGTTCACAGCAACACTACCAAACACTATCATAACACCATGCCAAACATAGACCCTTTCATGGTTTATTATCATCATAATTACATATAATCCTAAAAGTCTCCCCAAATTATAAAATCCAATGAGTATTACTCAACAAAATACATGAAGTAGTTTACTAAACAAAGAGGCAAATTCCATTGTAAGGTAGAATACTGGAATAGGTACCTGCTTTGTACAGGAACCAAAAATTCTCTTGGTTCAAAAACGGGCTTACAAGGGGGTGGGGGAGGTGCTGCACCCTTACATATATAAACACTGATCTTTATTACGGATACATGCTTATTACAAAATCGGAAATGCTGTATCCATAAAAAGCGGTAACTATGGAAGAATCTATAATCAATAAGAGGAAGCTATAATATAAAAATCAAAAGCCACAATGACTAATTTATAACACTAATCCTTTGAATCACCTGTATGCTCCTTTTATGTAAATGGCTCATTTTGTCAGCTGCAGATCCTATCCACTTTAAGATCATATTTGTGGTAAAATACAGTAAAAAAGAAGGGGAAGGAAAGAGGAAGAAAAACAACCCATTACAGGATGTTGACAAGTTTAACTACTAAGGCTTTAAAATATATTGGTTAGCATACCACATACCACTAAAATAAACCAGGTTCCTCTAACAACAGGTTACTTTGGCTTTCGATTTTAACCTACTCAACTAACAGAAGATTGGTGTAACAAAATATTCTAATTTTCATACCCTAAGCTCTATTAGAAAAACACCTGTATACTTCTCAGTCTCAATTACCAAATAAAACAATTCTTCAATCCAATTCAATCGTCCTACAGTTTCACTTGGACAGATGAGGTTTCTTGTCTCTCCCTCTATTACAATTCCATGGATTGTGATGCAGAGAAACCAACTAAAGGCAAAAAGGTAACTAAAATTCTGATACTATGCCTGGAGTACATTTTATATCTAGAGTTATCAATACCTAACCACAGATCCCAAAGAATATGCTTAGTTACAGACCCACCAAAAAACCTTCTACTTGCCAACCACCACTAAATTCATTCTAAGTTGTTACTTTTATTTATTCTATTGACTACTTTTTAAAAAGTATTTCTAATGGACTCAGGAAAATGTTTCAACAGGCACTCACAAATGGAATTAGCAGGAATACAAATGCTATCACTGTGTTCACTACACATGCCAAAATAAACTCAGTGAGATTAAGACTCTACCTTGGGTGCCCACATCCCCAGTGCCTGGCACCTAGGAGATAAGTTAATATCCATAAAATGAATGAAATTGTAAAACAACAAAATTCATGGAACAGCCCAAAAATTTCAGTGGTAACAGAACTGTGCTAAATAATGTACTGCTTAAAAGAAGAAACAGGGATCCCTGGGTGGCGCAGCGGTTTGGCGCCTGCCTTTGGCCCAGGGTGCGATCCTGGAGACCCGGGATCGAATCCCACGTCGGGCTCCCGGTGCATGGAGCCTGCTTCTCCCTCTGCCTGTGTCTCTGCCTCTCTCTCTCTCTCTCTCCTCTGTGACTATCATGAATAAATAAATAAAATCTTTAAAAAAAAAATAAAAATAAAAATAAATAAAAGAAGAAACACTTGCCAAAACCCGGGAACCTTCTAAACAGTGCTATCTATTCTAACAGAATATTTAACCTATACCAGAAAAAAAGACTGACAGTTCAAGTCAATTCTAAGGGAGGCCTGCAGTTAAGTTTTTGCAGCAAACAAAAGTTGCATTTTTATAAGATAAATGACTTTCTCCTATCTCAAAACCATGATCAATGAAAAACACAGAACTTTAGACGCAAAGGAAGCCTTAGAGCCTAAATCATGGAACAGATGGGCTTGTTTTAGAGCAATATAAACTGCCACCAATTTATTCAAAAATTGTGCATAATCACATACCCAAGATAGCATTTTATGAATATCAATTTTATTCTATTTTTTTGGCTATGCCAAGATGTTGTCAGTTAAAGGAGAAATGACTGATGAATATCATAATCTTCCATTTTTATGACTTTTCCAGGGGAAAATTGATAAAAAAAAAAAGTAATTTTGTCAATGCAAACAGTTCCTCTCTTCCTAGTTCATAAGTTACAGTGTTCTGTACTAGTTAAACCAACAGTTTTCCTGTTCTCGCATTCTGTTTTTAGACTGTGTGATAGCTTATGTAATTCCTATTACTGATTTGTATATGCTTACTGTAGGCAAATCTTTTCTTCCCAGAGATTTAGGAGGTACACACTTCCGAAGTCCTCCCCTGCCATGCCACTAATAAGTGCTTGATAACTCCTCTGTCATTCATTTGAATGACAACTTCTATTAGAGCAGAGCTGGTTCTGTCTTGTTGGATAGTACAGGATAGGTTCCAAGTGCTATCACAATGAATGAATGAAAGAATGAATGAATGATCGGGAAGGCAACGGCATTACCATGCTCCTTTTGCTAGCTAAGTAGGTAATAGTTGAGAAGACACAGTTTCTCTCCAGCTTTATGAAAACTGGAACGTTCTTAACTGCTCTGAATCGAAAATCTGCATTTAAGGACAACACTATTTGACACACATTGGTACAGAACGTGCTGGGGGGGGGGGGGGGGACCCTTCCAAAATGCAATTTATTCAACTGTCACACAAAGAATGACTGAAGATTCCTTAGAACGAGTTTCCCGTATTCCATTACCAACATCACTGCGACTTGAGCTTTCCCTAAAACCACTGCTAAATGACCTCACTGTCTGGAGACTCCGTTTTCCTCCGTGTTTTGAGAATTTGTAAGTGAGCACACTGAAGTAATAACGAGGGACTACTCTCCAGGGCTTTACAATATTCTTTAGAAAGATGTGGGATGTGGGGTGGGGGGAGGGGGGCTTGTAAGCAGGTTAATTAAAGAAAACTCTTGAATAAAAAACACACGAAAAGCAATTTTTCTGTGAGTCGTGAAAGACTGGAAAATGTCACTACCACCGTCCCTCCTGTGCTGGTCACAGAGTGAGAACTGGGAGTCGGAAAATTCAGGACACTTCCCTGCCCGCTGAGTCAGGAACTACCCGACAGGAGAAGGGGATCCCCTCTGTGGGTTCGCATGTGTCCTCAGACAAGCAGGAAGTCCGTTTCTGGGGCTTGGGCCGCCCGTCCCGCATCCTGGAGGCCAGCGCTGGCCCTCGGGAGCGCCCCCGGCCTCCCCTCGAATCCCGGAGCCCAAGCGGCCGGCGGGGCACGGGGCGCGGCGGCCCGAGGGCGGGCGGGGGGAGCGGCCCCGAGCGCAGGACGCGGACGCTCGGGCTCGGCCTGCGGCAGGAGGCGGCGGCGGACCGAGAGGCGGCCCTGGCCCCGAGCAGCTCGTCCACGCGGCCGCGCAACTCACCGAACAAAGCAGCCCGCGCGGGCCGGGCGGGGAGACGCGCGAGGAGGGCAAGATCCACCCCGACTCTTCGCCGCCGCCCGCGGCTACAAACAGGTGGAGCCGCGCCCACAGCGAGGAGACGGATGCGTGTCCGAGGGGCTCACCGCACCCCAGCGCCCAGGCAACCCGAGCCGAGCCCCGGCCCGCAGCGCGGCGCCGCAGAGCAGGAGGCGGCCGGGGGCAAGGGCGGACGCTGGGCCCCCGCGGTCTCGCCGGGGTCTCGCCGGGGTCTCGCCGGGGTCCCGCCGGGGTCGCGCCGAGGACGCCCCCACTCGGGCCTCCCGGGGCCGCCACACAAAGGGGACGGCGGGGCGGCGGGGGGGCTCCGGGCCAGGGCCCACCGGGCCGGACCGCGACGCCCGCCGCGCCCCCGCCTTTGTCTGCCTCGTCCCGCCCGCGCCCCCGCCCGCGCCCCCGCCCGCGCCCCCGCCCGCCGAGGACCCTCGCCGCCCGCGGCGCCCTCACCCTGCTCGTTACCCGGGTGAGTAGCGGTCTCATCTGCTCGCCGGCCCCATCCGCCTCCATGGCCCGCCGGCCAGCCCGCGCTGTCCGCCCGCCGCCGCCGCCGCCGAGCCCGGCGCGCGAGGGGAAACGAACGAGCGTCCGACAGCCGTGCGCGGGAGGGAGGCGCGGGAGGCGCGGGAGGCGCGGGAGGCGCGGGCGTGTGCGCGGCCGCCGCAAGGCTGGTCTCCCCGCGAGGCCGCGGCGTGGAACGTGGGGCGAGCGCCGAGCAGCGGCAGGACTAGGCGCGGGAGGCGGAGGCAGCCGCGTAGGGCCCGGGGGCGGGGCCGCAGGCCGTGACGCGCGGCGCCCGGGCCCCGCCTCCCGCCTCCCGCCTCCCGCCTCCCGCCTCCCGCCTCCCGCCTCCCGCCACGCCCCCTGCCGGGGCCGCCGCGCCAGCCAGCTCTGCGCGCCCGCCGACCCCGCCGGGAGGCCGCGGCGCCGGGACGGGGCAGGCGGGACGGGCACGTGTCCCAGCCAATCGGCGGCTCGCTCGGCGCCGCGTGCACCGCCCCCCGCCGCCTCCGCGGGAGGCCCCGCCCCTCTTTGTAAAAACTGCCTGAAACTCAAGCGTCTGACTCGTTTCTCGGGTGGGAGGTTTCGCCCGAAGTTTCAAAGTGCCGTGGAATTTACCACCGCCCCCACCTCCTCCCCACGTCCTTTAGAGTAGCAGGAGGATAGGAGGACGCCACCCTGATCCAGGACCCTCCCGGGAACTCCAAAAGAACGAACGGGTCTTCATGACTCCTGCAAGATTTTTTTTTTTTTTTTTTTTTTCCCCCGTCTTGGATCAGTAGGCGTGAGCCCCAACTCGAGGCCTCTGAAAGACGGAGTCTTCCTGGCCAGGCATCCTCGCGTGCTTGTCCTCTTGTCCCGGCACCACGGCGGCTCCCACACTCTTGAGTCCACGCGCAAATATCCGCACCTCGAGGGCAGCTCTCAAATGCCTACAGCCCCAACTGAGAATGATGACGGCACCTGCCACACAGGTCCACACGGAAGGGTTAAGTGAATGTCTGTCTCTAAACGTGCCTGACACATAGCATGCTTATTGTGGGCATTACTGTTAACAAGATTACCCTGCGTTTTTTAAAAGGTAACAAAATGTTGGCCGAGAAGAGCTACATCAGTGCTTTGGAGGGAAACTATGTTACAGCGGGACCGGAGCACATGTTCTATCCATCTCCAATAGGGTATAAGTAAAGCCCTTTGTCAAAAACTTAAGGATGCTACGAGACTCATTCCTGGTTTGGTTCCTAGTCCCCTTTTGTTCTCAACTTCCCAGAGAGTTACTTTGAGGCCAGCACACATTATTCACTTATTTGTATAAGAGCAGATGCGCTTTTAATAATAGCTACCATTTAAAGAGGCCTGTATTTAGAGACTGTGATGTTTTGCAAACATGCCTCATCTCTAATCCTCACAACACTACAAAATCTGTTTTATTAACCGCATTTTACAGGTGAGGAATCTGAGGCTCGTAGAGATTTAGTTCCTAGTTGGGAGACCTGCTCTTTCTATTGCAGCATTCCAGTGCCTCATTAATGATGATTGATCAACAAGAAGAAAAAGGGAAGAAAAGATAAAACAAGAATGAAAAGAAAGAATATAGAGAAAGAGGGAAACTGGAATTTAAAAAAAAAACACGTTGTAAAGCTGCTGAAGGCATCCATCACTTGTACCCATACTATCACTTTCTAAGGTGAATATGATTTATATTGAATTAGGTCTGGACTCTCTTACAATGTAGCCAATAACTGTAATTAGTGTATATACAGAACACCCTCTACCCCCTTTCTCTGCCTTATTTTTTTGTACAGCACTTACCCTCTTATAACATTTTTGTATGCTATGCTTTATTATATTTATTGTTTGTACATATACATTAGCATAGTAATGTGTGCTCCATGTATGCTCCATGCAAGCTGTGATTTTTTTTTTTTTTTGTCTGCTTCGTTTGCTCTTTTTTCCTAGTGTGCCCAGAAGGGTACTTGGCCCTTGTAAGCTCTACTTGGGTTAATTGAATGAAGTGGGGTGTGAGGGGACATCCTTTAAGACCTAAGAGCATCCTGGGTGACAGCTAAGGATGTGGCCAAATGTAGTAACAGTAACAAAGTAGGAACCAAAACCCTTGGAACCAAAGTTAAAAGAGCTAAGTAGTCAACCTCAAAAAAAGGCTTAAAAATATATACTCAAGAGGGGCTCCTGGGTGACTCAGGTCATAATCTCAGGGTGTTGAGATTGAACCCCATTCAGCCCCGTGCTGAGTGTGGAGTCTACTTGGGATTCTCTCTCCCTCTGCCTCTGCCCCTACCCCTTCTCAATAAGCAAATAAAATCTTTAAAACATATATATATATACACACACACACACACACACACACACACACTCAGGAGACCATGCTAGAAAAATGGCTTTCTCTTCAAACATCTTGCAAAAGAGAAAAATAAGCCCTTGATTTATTTAATCCACAATTATTTTTTGAGTGATTTCTGTGTTACCATGCAGTTTTTCTATTCCTCACTTGATCCCAACTACTAAAAAAATAATGTGGTAAACATCTGAATTATAGAATTTATTACTCTCAATTGCCCACTTAATTCTAGCAAAGCCAGAGTTCATTCTGAGGTGATAGTTGTAATGAGTAAAGAAGATAATGTGTTAAAATCACTTTCAACAAATGTAAATGACTATGAAATGTTCCAAAGTGCTAAAAGGCAAATTATTATCTTAAGTATTTTAAATATTCATCCAAACTGTAGCACAGGGAAAAAACTGCTAAACAAAGGTAAATGTGAGCTTAAATTCATCACTAATAATGAATCTGTAGCACCTAAAATTAATGACATTTAGTTGTAACCCAGGATACTTCCTGGATTTCTGGAACAGTATGTAATACTAGCAGGGACCTGGATGCAACCTCTTGGCAAGATCTTAATCCTGAGGAGAGAATAATCTTCCCTCAACCATTCTTTAAGAGCCAGGGCATATTTTGTAAAGGCAAATAGCAGCTTCTGTGTCATTTTGAAATGCATGGAACCAACCTTTAGCAGATCCATTAACAATTATGAATCTCTTCATTGCCTCTTCTGGTCATAGCTGATATTTAAATATTCCCAATCATCCAATCCCATAAGGAAAACTAAACTCCTTGGAATAGTGTTTACAAAGCACCAGGGCAGTTGCAATGGGAAGAAGATGAAATGAAGATGATTGGGGGAAGAAAAGTAGCTCTTTTGATAACTTTAAAAAACAAAACAAAACAAAAAAGACCTGTTCCTTGATTTCATGGAGTTCAAGGTGGAAGACATCAATATACAAACAAATGCCAACAATGCAATGTGTGCAGCTCTAATGTGGTCATGGGAAACTCAATGAAAAAGAATGGAATGCCTTTTGCTAGAGAAGGAAGGGAATGAAGGCTGCCAGCTGTGGGAAAAGAACATCAGTGAAGGTGTTTGGAAAAGTTATAGAGAAATACAGTAGATTTAAACTGAGTTATGAATGATAATGGTATTTACTTGATCAAATTGTCTGGAGAGGGGAGGAAAGAGGTAATAGTATAAGCAGAGCAAGATCAAAGGCACTGGAAAAAAAAATCAGAAACAGACCCATAAATACAAAGAACCATCTGGTAGCTGCCAGAAAGGATAGGAGAAACAGGTGAAGGGGATTAAGAGGTACAAACTTCCAGTTAAAAAATAAGTCATGGGGAATGAAAGTACAGCATAGAGAATATAGTCAATAATACTGTAATAATATGGTCTGTTTATTTATTTATTCATGAGAGACACAGAGAGGGAAAGAGGCAGAGACATGCAGGGAGCCTGATGTGGGACTCGATCCCGGGTCTCCACCCTCAGGCCCTTGGCTGAAGGAGGCGCTAAAACGCTGGGCCACCAAGGCTGCCCAATATGGTCTGTTTAAAAGACAAAATTCAACAGAGTAAATTTGAAAGTTATAAGCAAAAGAAAAGAAATGATTGTTTTAGGCAAGATCACCTTCCATTCCCGGGAACGGCAGAGGGTCTTATTACGAGGATTACTTCATCTTCCTGTAGGGGATGGAAAAGGGTCCATGTGACAGATAACCTCATTAACATTAACCAGAAAATTCTGACCAGTTAAAACTACATCTCCGGGAGTTATTGGAACTGCAGTTGGGTTTAGTGACATGACCTGTTTGGTGACTTGGCCCAAGTGATGCCATTTTGGGCCTGTGGTTTTCTTTTTAACGGATAACAAAAGGTAACTACACTTATTCATAGTGAGCATCGTGAGCATGTGATTGTCAACTCACTATGTTGAACTCTTGAAACTAAGCATTGTATGTCAACTACAATGATGACTATTTTTAAAAAGATCAAGGTTATTGATCTGAAGGAACAGAGTAGCCCAGTGGTGAAGCATTCCTCCCCATCCAGGCAAACTGCTGAGAGCAGATTGCTTTTGTGCTTGTTCTTATGCTTTTGGGCAAGACTTCACCTTGCCAGCCTCCTTTTTGAAACTGTAAATTGCAGATAATCTTGGTAGTATCCTCATGGGTTTGCATTGGCAAAGAATAATTGAGAACATCTAGCACAACACCTAACAAATAGGACAATGAAAATACCATTTGATACCATAATGGATACATGCCATTATACATTTGTTTAAACCCAAGGAATGTACACCACCAGGAGTAAACAGTAATACAATCTATGGACTTTGGATGATTATGATGTGTCAATGTAGGCTCATCAGTTGTAACAAATGTATCACTCTGGTGGGCACTGTTGATAATAGGGGAGGCTGTGATGGTGTGGGGGTAGGGTAAAGGGAAAATCTCCATACCTTCCGCTCAGTTTTTTGTTTTTTTTTAAGTTTATTTATTTATTCATGAGAGACACAGAGAGAAAGAGATACAGGCACAGGCAGAGGGAGAAGCAGGCTCCATGCAGGGAACCTGACGATTCGGTGCGGACTCCAGGATCACACCCTGGGCTGAAGGCGGCGCTAAACCACTGGGCCACCTGGCCTGCCCCTTCCGCTCAGTTTTGCTTTAAAAAAAAATAGTCTTAAAAAAAAGCCTAAAGAACAATGCTTAAGTTAGTGCCACAGGAAACAAAAGCATTTAATCTGCTTTCACTAATAAAAATGATGAATAAAGTATATGTTCAGGTATGTTCATTAATGCATTTTTGATAAAAGAAAAACTGGCAATAATATGTCAATAAGGAAGATTGGTTAAATATATTTTGGTACTCCAAATATGAAATACAATTTAGCACTAAGAGAATGAGTTATACAAGTGTGCCAATAAGAAAAGGGTTTCAAGATATATTCTTAATATTAAGTTACAAAAAAACAAAAAGCAAAGAGAGTAAGTGGGTGTACTATGATGCTTTTTGTAAGAAAAAAAATACCCCAATTATATACTTGTATCAATATCTATTATCTATTTTCTTCTAGAAACACAAAATTATTTGTATATCTATTTCTGAATTATTTTATGCACATATGTATTCAGAAGGAACTACGATTGTTGTACAAAATACAATTATGTCAAAGACTGTAAGTACTATCATGATCAAATAACACAGCAGTTTAGGAAGGGCCCTGGAACTGGATTCTAGACTGACTAATACTCAGCTCATTATTTCTTTAACAAGGCTGATTTTTTCCAAGTCAGCTCAAAGTCATTGGTCACCATCTAGTTTGCTCAGGCATTGGGTGAAATACTGTAATCTACCACTGAGTAACAGATGGCAAGTGAGTACAGAATAGTGTACATTGGCACTTTGAGATGTGCCAGTACATTGGCACTTTGAGATGTGCCAGTAAATTTAAAGATTGTTACTCCGATTTAGGTAGTGTTCTTTAAAAGTCAGAGTCCATTTTGGTAACACCTAGGTACACCAGGGTGTGGCTTATGTTTTGGTTGCTTTCCAAGAACCATTCCTCTTTGTACTTGGGCTAGAAAAGCATTGAATGATTCTAGCTCATTTATTTTTTCTCAGCATCATTCTTTTGATATAGTTAGATTTCAATAAACACACACCCCTTTTATTAAAGTGATCCCTTCAGGTCCATGACTGAGACCACAATGAATTTTGGAAAAGAACTCATCTACACCAAAGGGGAAATCTAAAATCCCAAAGTCTTATCTTGAGAAACAGAGGTATAAAAGAGTTTTAGGGAGGCAGAAATGGAAGAAAACATTTCTTGCCATGGAATCAAATTTCTTAAAAAATTACTATGAATTAACGGGTTTTGAAGAGGTGGTTTAAAGATTTTAAGTAATCTCTACACCCAGCCTGGGGCTCAAACCTACAACCCCGAGATCAAGAGTTGCATGCTCCACTGACTGAGCCAGCCAGGCGCTCCATACCATGCATTAATGTTAAAATAAGTACTTGGGTTGGTTTAGATCATCCTGAAATATTCATAATCATCCTATTTTATGATAATCTAAAACTGACAGGAAAAAGGAGACTTAAGTTCTGCATGACATTGCATATGTCACTTAATGCCTCTGGACTTCTGCTTCCTGATTTGTAAGACAGGGATAATTGAGGCCAAAATCCTTTATCCTCAATTGCAAACTCCATAAATCTCTGAAAAACTGAAGGATTTTCATTACTCATTTGACTGCAAAAACCTCACCTAAACTGACATGAAGCTCTTTATAAGTCTCTCTTTACTAGTGAATATCCATTTGTCTCATTACCCAAATAATGTGTCTGATAACACGATGATGCCCCCAGACCCTATTTAAGGATGCTTCATAGCATACACAAGCACCAGCATTTTATCTTTTCCTAAAGACAGTTAACCAGAGAAAGCATCAAGAATCTGGAAATGTTTCCATTGGAGGACTGAGAATATATCCCCTGCAAATGAGAATACTAGTATTATCATTTACTAATGACTCCCTAGCTGTAGCTCCTCCTTAAATGCCAATTTACAATAATGCTTATAATACAAATAGAGATCCAGACCATGGTTATAGTCATAAGTTGCCCTATGCGTATGAAGATGGCATGTCTCCTCATCAGCAGCATATATTCTACAAGACTTTGGTGCAATAGCAGATGTAGGTTGATATGGCTCTTTCCACTCTTTCCACACCCTACCTATGATATTCATTTGTGAAACTACGGTGTCAGAGTACTACAAGTCTGGAATCACAGAACACAAGGAGGCTAATTGGTGTATCCATAAATCATATTCATTTCCCAGTGCTTATTGGTCCCAGTGGATCCATCTAGTCAAGGGTAATTTCTAGTGTCTCCCTCTAAAGATACCCTTTGAACCTATGTTGGTACAATCTTCCTGAAAAGTAATTTGGCAACATGTATTAACAATCTCAAAAAATAATGTGTCCTTCAACCCTATAATATCATAACTAGGAATGTCTTAAAAGATGAGTTATAGATACAGACATATATTTATTTATATACAATGGGGTTTATGCCAATGTTATAAAATTTTATGTATGAAAATGAAAATTTAAAAACCATCTAAAATTGAAGCAATGAAAAAGTTATTAAATGTTTGCATATCTACATGAGGGATTATAATGTATTCATCAAGACATTCTAAATTTTAATGGAAAATGCTCATTGTATCAAGTTTTGTTAAAAGATCTATATACAGGGACACTTGAGAGGCTCAGTGGTTGAGTGTCTGCCTTTGGCTCAGGGCCTGATCCCAGATTCCAAGGACCAAGTCCCACATCGGGCTCCTTGAATACAGCCTGCTTCTCCTCCCTCTGCCTGTGTCTCTGCCTCTCTTTCTGTGTCTTGCATAAATAAATCTTTAAAAAAAAAAAAAGATCTATATACAAAGTTGACATAAAGTATAATCCTAATTTTAACTACCTATCAGTGAGTGATCAACTGAAAGTAATATATTAAAAATTAACAATAAAATGATTAAAAGGAGATAAACAAAAATGCTTATAGTGGATAAGAATACAAGTGATTTTTATTCATTTATTCATTTATTTTAAAGATTTACTTATTTAGAGAGAGACAGCACACACACACACATGTACATGCAGGGGGATGGGGTGGGGAAGGGCAGAGGGAGAGGGAAAGAATCTCAAGCAGACTCCCCACAGAGTGGGGAGTCGCATGTGAGGCTGGCTCTCTCATGACCCTGAGACCATGACCTGAGCTGAAATCGAGAGTGGGATGCTCAAATGACTGAGCTACCCAGGCACCCCAGGAATACAGATGATTTTTAAATTTAATTCTTTTTAGGTTTCTACAAATTTCTACAATAAATAAATTACTTTTATACTAAGAAAACTGTAAACATTATTTTTAAGACAAAATAATCTACAATACTAATAGGAAATTTTATAATGGTTTATAATAAGAATATCTGAAAGTTAAACACCACTTTAAACAAGCCAAACACAGTAGTGACTAAAACTAAATAGCATGATTACCCTATTAGAATATTCACAACTTGTTAAAAGGAATCACTTGTCTTATTGAAGCCAAGTCAAAAATTCAGTGGGTTAGGGGCCTAGGTTCTTCAGTAACCACCTTCCGTTCAGGTCATGATCTCAAGGTCCTGGGATCAAGCCCCACATGGGACTAGCCCTGCATCAGGCTTTCTGCTCAGCAGGGGCTCAGCAGGCAGTCTGCTTCTCCCTCTCCCTCTGTGCCTCCCCCTGCTCTCTCTCTCTCTCTCTCTCTCTCAAATAAATAAATTAAAAACCCACTCAATGGGTTAAAGTAAAACCTTTCATGAGGTCTGTAGTGTATGCTGTGGGGGTCCAAAGGAGAAGAATGTTATATTTTTAGAGTAAATATTCTCAATGGCATCTTTTCTGGTTAAGAAAAAATATACACTTTAACAAAGCAATAGAAATATATATATTTAACAAAGAGATAGAAAACAAAAGAGTTTCAGAAAGTCTCACATCCAGGAAACTAAACCCAGGTCAGTACAGTACCCATTGCCTAGCAACCTAATGAGGGTTTCGTAAAGGTGGCATTTAAGTTCATAGGTCATCAGCATCAGCAAACACAAATTTAAAATGGAAGCCTTCTGCCAATTATTACAACAAATCTTTGAAGACCTGCCAAATAATCCTTTTTTAGAAGGAAAGCTTCTAAGATTATTGCCTGGTTGAAAGCTAAGGTTTTTGTCTTTGTTTTAAATTCTGTTAGACCAGGGTGTCCCAAATTTGCTTGTTCCTAAGTATCATCTGGAATGCTTATGAAACACGTGGATTTCTCTAGAGATTATGATTTGGCAGGTCCAGGATGGGACCAAGTACTCCCTACAACAGGCCCTAGATGATTCTTCTGATTAGCAAATTTGAGAAACATTATTATAATTTCCCTCCTAAACATGTATGCTGTTTGCTGACTTCTTTACTGTCTGCCTCTATCACCAAACAGTAAATTCCACGAGAGCAGAGATGGTATGTATTCATCTCTGCACCTCCAAGGCCCAGTATGGTATCTGGCACATATGATTAGGAGTTGAGTAGATAGTTCTTGAATCAACCAATCAGTGAATCAAAATTTCTTTCGCTGTATCAGATAAGAGCACAATTGAAGTCTGGACAGTTCTCAGGATTGTAGGAAAAGCCCTGCCCCTGGAAAGCACAAGGTACATGTAGAATATGTTATACTCTGTCAGGGACCTTTTGTTCCCTTAAGGACAGGGCCCACACAAAACTGGAAAAATATTGCAAAAGAGGACATGCTGACTGCCAGGCACATTAAGACATCAAATTCGGGGCACTTGAGTGGCTCAGTGGTTGAGCAGCTGCCTTTGGCTCAGGACGTGATCCTGTGGTCCTGGGATTGAGTCCCGCATCGGGCTCCCCACAGGGAACCTGCTTCTCTGTCTTCCTATGTCTCTGCCTCTCTCTCTCTGTGTGTCTCTCATGAATAAATAAAATCTTTTTTAAAAAGATATCAAATTCATAAAGAAAACAAGTATCCTCTCCATATTTACTTATCTCTGTAGATAAGTATTATTATTATTATTATTATTATTATTATTATTATCTATTACTTAGGCAAGCATATGGCATGCTGACCTGATATGGAAAAAAAAATAAAATAAAATAACAACAACACAAAACTTAACTCCCCCGGCTCCTTTGAGATCACTCTAGGGGGAAGTGATTGCCAAGCAGGTCAAGGGCTCGCTAATACTGTAAGGATAAAAAATGCTGCAGAAATCTGGGGTCAGCAAATTATCTCCTCAAAAAAACTATTCTTTAGTTTTTAAAAAATTAAATTCCAAATGTCTCCTGAATATTGACTAGATAAAATATGGCCTCTGGATACATAGAGTTTACAATAGGCCTACTTTGGCAATACAGTAAACCTTTACATACACAAGCATTGAACAAGTGTCTATAAAATGCTCACAGAATCAATTTGTCGGGACAAAACTAATTGTGGTGAGTGAAATACATAGAGTTTTCCAGGTAGCCTCTCTACTCCACAACCTCTACCAACCCCAGCTGCACTTCCATGGAGGTGCCACCCCCTGGCCCTTACTTAGCCATCATATCTATAGAAGCCTATTAACTACTGTGACCTGGGCTTCAGATGCCTGAGGTCACTGTTGCTCCATTCTTGACTCTTGGCTAAGCCTTCACCAGCCATTCACACTCAAACCCATCAAAAAGGCCCAGGTGAGGAACAGCAAATGAATTGCCCATGGAACAGACCAGCCACCAGTTTTCCTAATTAAAGTTTTATTGGAAGACAGACATGACCGCTCCTTTACGTATGGTCTCAGGCTGAGTTTGGCATCACAACAGATCGGAGTAGTAGTGACAGATATCATGTGACCTACAAAGCCTAAAATATCTACTGTCTGGCTCATTAGAGAAAAAGTTTGCCTATTCCTGGCCTAGATGCATAGGGCCAGGTAATAATAATTATTATAATAAGAATCTTAATGTGGCATTTACCATATGCTAAGTAGTATTCCAAGGTTTTATTTAGACTTCAAAACAATTTTACAAGGAAACTAAGGCACAAAGAGGTTAAGATAACACAAGTAATAAGGGCCAGCCAACATAGGAGAGGTATTATAAAATAAATAGGTTATCACTGAGTTCTAAAAATGATGAACAAAACCATAATTTAGAGGCTTGAATAAAGCAGTAAACAACTCATGGTAAAGGTTACAAGAACAATGGGATCATAGAAGCAGATTATTAGTAATAACCACATTCAGATCACTTGCAAATTCCTTTTGCATATGATATTAGATGAAAATATATGTTTAAGAAAATAAAAAAAATAGAAGTTACCAAAAACAATGCTTTATTTTTTTAAAAAGTGTTTCTTCCAGAGATGCTACATTTATTATATTTTCCCCTGAGCTTCTACATTTAAGTCATAATTTCTGCTTCAAGAGAGTCACCCTGGGATAATCCTCATTTATTAAAAGTAATTCAAAATGGTCTTGAAATTTATATTTGAAAATTATCTTCAGAATCAGGTTACTCAGATTATACCAGATGTGGTCCCTGATGACTTTTGCCTTCTTTAGAAAAGTAAATCCACCACAAGGCAATTATAAGGATAAAGATTTTCCACAACCTTATCTAAATAGTTCATTGCTAATCACCAGAAGCTGGCACATAGTAACTGCTTAAAAAATAATTGTTGAACAAAATGGATGACTTTCTTAAAAAGAAGTTTCAAAAATGTTTTAGGAAATGACAACCCTGTTGGAAAATCTCCCTGGGTAATTGTTTGGGGGGAAAAAAAAGCCAAACAAACAAACATTTTGTTCATCAAATTTCTTTGATTCAGCTATTCAACAAATAGTCATTGAGAGCTAGAAGTAGCTACATAATCTGTGGGGCCCAGTGCAAAATGAAATGCAAAACCCCTTGTTCAAACAGCAGGGGGGGAAAAGTATTTTCCTTTTTCCTGTGGCCTTCTTCTCAATCTGTCTTTGTGTTTTCATTTGCTACTCAGTGTTGCGTTCCTTTGGATGAGTGGGTACTCACAGAGAGAGTGCTGAGCCTCACAGGCACTGTAGATTCTATGCTTGACTCCACATGTGGGCACAAGAATCCAGCCAATCCCTCCCTGTTCCTGCACCAAAGTGGGTGTGGTAGAGGGGAATGGGAGAGGCGAAGCAGCTGTGGTCACTGGGTGGAGTAGGGGGGCATCCCAGAGAGATGGGACCAGGGTTCCAAGCCCCTGGTATATGTTCCATTGGTCTTCACTTACAAAACAAATCCAAAGACAAATGATAAAAAGTTCAAGGGGCACCTGGCTGATTTAATTGGTGGAGTGTGGGACTCCTGATCCTGGGGTTATGGGTTTGAGACCCACCTTAAATGTAGAGATTACCTAAAAATGACATCTTTAGGGGTGCCTGGGTGATTCAATCAGTTAAGCAACCAACTCTTGATTTCAGCTCAGGCCATGATCTCATGGTCCTGGGATGGAGCGCCCCCCACCTCCACCACCCACGGGCTCAGAACTGGGTGTAGAGCTCACTTAAGATTCTCTCTCTTTCCCTCTGCCCCTTGCTCTTTCATGCATTTGCCTGTGTGCCCATGTGCATGCACGCATGCACTCTCTCTAAAATAAAATAAAATAAAATAAAATAAAATAAAATAAAATAAAGTCTTTTAAAAGAATTTCAAGGGGGGATCCCTGGGTGGCGCAGCGGTTTGGTGCCTGCCTTTGGCCCAGGGCGCGATCCTGGAGACCCGGGATCGAATCCCACGTCGGGCTCCCGGTGCATTGAGCCTGCTTCTCCCTCTGCCTGTGTCTCTGCCTCTCTCTCTCTCTCTCTCTCTCTGTGTGTGTGACTATCATAAATAAATAAAAATTTAAAAAAAAAAGAATTTCAAGGGGTGCCTGGGGGGCTCAGTCAGTTAAGCATCTGCCTTCAGCTCATGTCATGATCTCAGGGTCCTGGGATCGAGTTCTTCATTGGGCTTCCTGCTCAGCAGGGAACCTGCTTCTTCCTCTCTTTCTACCCCTTCACCTACTTGTGCGCTCTCTCTCTCAAATATAAATAAATAAATAAATAAATAAATAAATAAATAAATAAATAAATAAATAAAATCTTTTAAAAATAAGTTAATACATTTTTTAAAAGTTCAAGAAAGCAACTGAAAGATATTAAAATCAAAACTTCCTCCCAAGTGCTAGTGAAGCTGGCTCTATTAAGAAACCACTGTAAAAAAAATTAAAAACAACAACAAAAAAAAGAAACCACTGTGTGCTAGGTATTGAATGTATAGCATGAAGAAGACAAAGACTGCCTGTCCCCTGGACCTTTCTGTCTAACAGAAGAGACAACGAAAGAGGAAATTACCCTGCAGTGTCCAAGAGAACCAATGTGAGTACTGGTAGCTTCAGTATTACGGTCAAGAAAACAGTCCCAAATACAGAGACTGCTAAGTGAGACCTAATGTATAGGAAGGATAAAACCAGAGAGAGAGTGCAGATAGAGGAAACAACACTTGAAAAAGTAGAGGTGAAACATGAACCAAGCATTCCAGAACCTAAATAGTTTGGCTAGAGTGGGAACACATGATTCAAGGCTGGCAAGTGAAGAGTGGGGGCTTCCTGAGAACAATGGAGAGCCATTCAGGGGGATTAAGACAGAGAGGGACTTGATCAGAGCTGTGCTATGTGAAGTCAATCAAGTTACAATGGGAAGAAGAAATGGGTCATGTGGGAAGAAGAGAAATTCCAAAGGGGAGGAAGCTTGGTAGGAAGAACAGTCAGGCAGGGTCAAAGGAGAAGAAGCAGAGGCAGTTTGGAGATATGTGAAAGACACTAGATATCTACAGGGGCTCACAGTGGGATAAGAAAGACAAAGACTGATGCATATAGAACTCATTTTAATATCCATCTGGTAGCTGGGGACCACAGGTGTCAAAGCAGGAGGCTGAGCCTGCATTGAACGTGCCTCTTTGGGAGGCATAGACCAGATCAGCGGCAGGCTCTCACCAATCACTGTTCTAGAACTGTCACATAACACTGAGGCTTGACACTTGTTGGGGAGCCCATGATCAGCATTCATTCCACACCCTTCATTACAAAAGAACTTAACTCTGCAAAGCAAATATAGTAACCCCGAGACAATGTTATCCAAGAAATCTCATGAATGGACCAGAGTTAAAATATAAAGACAGATGTTTCAGCTCCTTAAAAAAGCACAGGATGTGTGCCCGTGCTTGATCCTTAGGCCTGTATGTGTAGAATAGCATCATGGGCTGGTAAATGTTGGGAAGATGGTGTCTTAACACATTCAATTTGCCCTACAACTTTTTTGAGTGCATAACTGGCTACCATATTTTAGGAGTCCCCAGGTACAATAAAAGTGATTGATCCCTTCAAGAATCATTTTGCAACCACGAATATGATTTGCTGAGCAGTTTGGCGAGGGCTATAGGAGTACAGATGGCCAGAGGAGCTTGCTGGACACAGTGAAGTTTAGAAATCACAACTCTTAAGGTCTTCTTCCTAACATTGAGGAGGTTATTGTCTACACCATTAATTTCTCAAAGGATATCAGACCATTGTTTCATGTTGGGTTATAATCAAGTGCTTCCATGGCTTCCTTCTCTGTTGAATACCAGTAAATTCCACAAGGACTAGGAGCACAGCTTATTCATTTTTGCCTCCCTCTCAGCATTCTGTACATTATACATAAACTACACAAAGATTTATAAAATAAATAAATTAACTAAACATCTTCATCTTTGGCAAAATGATCCTGGCTGATTTTTTTTACAGATTAAATTTGGCGGGGGGGCGGATTTTCCTAGTTAAAACAAGAGAGGATGTTCAGGGTCAGGATGTTTCTTGGTCTAGTCTTTATTGCGTGCATTGGGAGCCACAGAATTGCTCTTCAGCTCTCTGTGGGAGGAAAGAGTAAAGCTGTCCCTGATCACACAACAGTAATCTGAGTCAAGGATATGAAACAAACCCTTCAGGAAGTGAGCCGATTAAATGTTATTTCCTCAGATATGAGGTTAATAAACAAAATTTAGTTAAAGAATCAAAACACTTTAGATTCTTATGTTCCCTAAAGGGGATAAATAATCGGTGTCTGGTGATAAAAATATATGAAGAACCTGGAACATTTTTCTCATTTTCCCCATCTCGCAGTCTTATCATTCAAGCTTTATGCACAATGTGACGTTAAAACCAGAAGAACTTTTTTTCTTCCCCCTTTTGTCGGGGGGTAAATACCGGCTGGAGCTTTGTGAGCAGTGAGTAATACACCTGGCACAGGACCAAGGTAACTGCCACCTGAAAACTTTCCACTCTGCTATTTTTCTTCAGCTCAGGAGTCTTATGGTCCAAATGGATGAAGGAAGCTGTTTGGGGGCTATCGTTCACAGGAAGTTTCCTACCGCATGGGTTGCCTGGTTATGTCAACTCTCACTTTCTCCCCTATGCCTACCACATGCCCAAATGTTTGTTTATTTTTTCCAAAGATTTTACCTATCTATTCATGAGAGACCCAGAGAGAGAGGCAGAGACACAGGCAGAGGAAGAAGCAGCCTTCCCAAAGGGAGCCTGATGTGGGACACAATCCCAGGACCCCGCGATCATGACCTGAGCCAAAGGCAGATGCTTAACCACTGAGCCACCCAGGCATACCCATGCCCAAATGTTTGATCTCAGGATGATTTCTTCCTGTTTCTCAGCACACATTTGGGTTTCCTCTCCCTTGGCCACAGCTTGGCACATCCTCAGAGATGGAAGCCAACTTTAATATCATAACAAGAAAAATATATTTTGGACTGTCAGTGTAGCAGAGGCCACATTGACAGGTTTCTTCACATAACCCTCAGGCTTTATTTGTAGGCTCCCAACTGTCAGTATCTGCCTCTCTGTCCCGAGACCATTTTCCTTAAGCCCAGGGAGGTTGCTCTACCTGGCATAAAGCAGGCCTGAAGTCCAGGAGAATCGTTATGCCAGGAACAGCCATAACTCATGACCAATAGGAACGGGTGATTGATACCCTAGCTTCTTGGGCCCTCAGTGAAGATAATCCTAAAGTGCATGTTTTATGTTTCACAGTCAGGATGAGCTCCTAACATACCTTTGATCAACTGCCTTTCCCATCTCTACATCATACCCCTGCTACCATACTATCATTTCTTGCCACTCCCAAATAAACTACTGGCCCTTGAAACTTTGTCTTGGGTCAGTTTCCAGGGACACCCAAACCAAAATGGTCAGCAGGTTCCTCCTCAAATTCTTATAATGGATGGGATGATGAAAACTGGATAATTCATAATTAAACTAAGAGTCAAGTTGGCTAAACATAAGTTCCTTCACTCAGAGCATCACTATTCCTCAAACTTGCTTCTTCATGCTCTGAAAGTATTCTTCTGACTGAATGACCTCTCTGGTAAGTAGTTTAATAGAATGCATTTCCGATCAGTGTAATGCGGTTTGAAGGTTATGGTACAAGCCTCTGAATCATGATTCACAGGTATTTTTCCGGAACTATTTCTGATGTACCAAGTGACCTTAGCCATTTTAATGCTGATATTCAACTGGAATGTGTGCTGAGTTGTGAAATCATAGTCCATACCTGGTACAACAGACATTTTATTTTCCAGGCGGAAAATACACCAATTATTTCATTATTTTTCACTATTCTTTATTTTCCCTTTCCCCAAATACTAATTCGTTATTTTTCTTCACATCTCTCCCTCTTGTCATTGTTCTTTTTATGACAAAATGATGCAATTGCACATAATATTCATTTATACGGTAGATGCTACGTGCCCAACAGATCCCTTCCTCTTGGGTCAAGGAACTCACTCCTCTGGCTGAGGGATATTGGCTGCTAATGGTGCATATAACTCAGTTCCTCTTCAGGAATTCCTGAGCTGAAGGTTATACTCTTCCCTGGGGACAACCAACATTTGAAAAACTTGGGCTGTCTCCATTAATCACCATGTAGCATCTTCTCCTCACCCACCTCACATATCACCCCCATTATCATTCTTGGAGGATTTATGAAAATCTTTCCTGGTAACTTTTTCCAAACTCAGTCAAATTTGGGGGGCAGCAGTGAAGGACAAGGTTTAAAGAGGAGATTTTCCTACCAATAAATTAACTAAAAGAAAAAAATAGGAGGAAGTAAGCCAATGACAACCTAAAATGAGCAGAAGAAGGAAGAAAAGGTAAAAAGGTTATGTTGCTGAAATGGTACCTCCTGTGCATTTGTTGAAGGTGCATCTATTGGTGCTACTTCCTTTAATTGCAGTCCTTTAATTGCTAGCCATTCAAATCCCTTGTCAGTTAGGGTCATGGTAGCAGCTATAATAAATAGACCTCAAAATATATAATATTGTAGCCTCATAAAAGCTTATTTCTTGCTCAATTAAACTGTTTCTGGGTAGTGAGTGGCTCTGGGGCACGCTCGGGCCCCCTCTGTATTGCCTTCTGTTTTACAAAGCAGCTCCTCCTCCCCCAAGGCCTCATCTTTATCAGCATCTAGTCAATAAAGGAAGAAACAGAGCAAGGAGGAGACATATCTGTTTCCTAAAAGGCTTGGCTTGGACTTGGCATAAATGATTTCCTGCACACATTCTGTTGGTTAGAACCTGTGACATCAACACACTACAAAGGAACCTGGGAAATATGGTCTAAGTGTATGCTCAGAAGCAAGAAGGAACTCATTTTTGCTGAACAGCTAACATACCCAGACACAGAGCCTTTGTACAGCTTCAGGAAGATAAGCAAATACCAAGTTTCTCAAACTGTACTGGGGGTGGGGGTGGGGGATCTTAAAGGTGCCACCTGGCTAACTGCTGGAGCCAGTCAATGGAAGTCCACCTTCTTCCACTCCCCTTGGAGCCCCTAATACTTAATACCTCATAGTAATTCTAATCTCTCAGTAATAGTTGTACTAATACACCAAAGTAGGCCCCACAGTAAATCACTCTACGTCTCCAAGAGAGGAGAGATGGCCTCTTAGGAACTGACTGAAGAATTAAGTCTGTCTTTCTTCCCTCCCCTTCCCTTTCTAATGAAGTGGTCACATTGTTTGGGAAGGTTTCTGAGATCATTATCTGGATGCCTCATCACTCTGACACCACTACTCTGAGCACTAGAATTTCAATCACCAAGTCCTGGGAAATTTAACCAGGTCATTTTCTTAACATTTTGTCAAGAAAGGAAATAAACTTTCCATAAAATGACAGTTACCAAAAGATAGAGAGAGAGAGAGAGAGAGATTTCTCTTGGCATACTACAAAAGCCAACAGTGAATCTTCCGTTTCAACATTCAAGCCAGAGATCAGAATTTTATTTGAAGAAGATGACAACTTTGTGGCTAATGGTATTCTTTTTGTACTTATTCACTCTTCCAGATGAACGACAGAGAACAATTGGTCATTCTGAAGACAGCTTCACAAGAGAAGAGCTTACAGCCCATATTGTATTTTTTTTAGTTCAGAAAGGACATTCCTGAGGGAAAATATGATCAGGTTTATATGAGTCAAATGAAACTATCTGTGTAGGAGGCTTTTGCTTTGTAGCATAAATGGTTAACCCAGACGTGTCTACACATAGAAGAGCCAAATTATAATTAAGAACTTTCAGTGAACACCACCACACTAGATATTATCAGTGTTTACCAGTAGTGTCTGCTCATATTTACAAATCACTTTTTAATGTTCATGAAAGTATCTTACCTCAATTATTTACAACTCCACGTAGAGCATGAGTGGATAATCTTTTTTTTTTTTTTTAATTACCGGTTACATCTCCTAAAGCAAAATCAGTTTTGTAATTAATTCAGAGTTGTTTTTCCTTAAAGAAATAGTAAGCGTCAAAATCACCTTCTTTTTACTAAGCAAAGAAAGCAAAAAAGTACATAATTCTTACAAAATACGTTGGGGCGACTGCGTGGCTCAGTCTGCTCAGCATCTAACTCTCGATTTCTGCTCAGGTTGTGGATAGCAAGGATGCGATGTCAAGATCTCATTCGGGCTTTACACTGAGCATGGAGCCTGCTTAAAATTCTCTCCCTCTGCCTGCCACCCCCCGAACCCCCACACTCTCTCTCTCAAAAATACATACATACATACAAAATTTAAAAATACTTAAAAGTATTTTATTTCCATACTGTAGCTGGGTAAGAGGAAAGGGAGTAAGGAAGAGGAGAGGGATGAGGTGGAAGCAAAGGGTGAAAAACAGAGAGAGACAGAGAGGCGAGTAGACATAAAAAAAGAAAGGAAAAGTTGAATGATAATAGAGGAGAACAAAGTAGAGAATGAGAAAGAAAAATGGAGAAAAAAGGAGTAGCAGAATGTTTTTTTGAAAGGAATGGGGGACATTTGTACAAAGTAATAAACAGAACCTACCTATGAGGTAAGAGAATCGGGAAAAGTTCTCTCCCATATTGTAGCCATTATGATCAGAGCAACTCAAGGTTGAATGAGATCAAGTCCAGCGTGGGTCTAGCTGTGGGTGTTGATTTCTTACTGTAGACTTTATGAAAAGCCACATCTCTCCAATCAGAAAGATATTCTTTTTTAAGTGATCTTTCATAATTCACTTTCTTCATGAATTTCAGATTCTTTAAAACATTTTTTTTTAATTTTTAAAAATTTGTTTTTAAAGCAAATTCTCTACCCAACATGGGGCTTGAACTCTTGACCCCAAGATCAAGAGTCTTGTGCTCTACTGACTGAGCTAGCCAGGCACCCCATAAATTCTTTTTATTAAATTAACATATAATTTATGTGCCTTCAAATTAGTTTTTTAAAAGTATACAGTTCAAGGCTTTTGATAAATTTACAAGGTTATACAATCATTACCACTACTTAATTCAAGAATTTTTTCATCACCCCTAAAAGGAACTTCATACACATTATAATTAATTCCCCATTCCCTCCCTCTGCCAGCCTCTGGAAACTGAAAATCTCCTTTGTATCTCTATTAATATGCATATTCTGGAAATTTCATAAAAATGGAATCATAATATGTGGCCTTTTGTATGTGTTGCCTTTCATTTAGCACGTGCTTAAGGTTCATTCGTGTGGTAGCATCTATAGTACTTCATTCCTTTTTATAGGTAAATAATATTCCTATGTGTGTGTATATCATATCTCTTTATCCATTGATCAGTTGATAGACATTTGAATTGTTTGCATTTCTTAGCTACTGTGATAATGTTGCTCTGAATATTTTTGTACAAGCTTTTTTGTGAATATGTTTTCAATTTTCTCGAGTATTTGCCTGGGAATGGAATTGCTGCGTGATATAGTATTACTATAGTTAACCTTTTGAGGAATTACCAAAGTGTTTTCCATAGTGGCTGCACCATTTTATTCAATCCAGCAATCAGTAAGTGTTGCAAATTCTCTACAACCTCACCAACACTTGCTAAAGTCCACCTTTTTGAGTATAGTCATCCTGGTGGGTGTGAAGTAGTTCTCATTGTGGTGTTGATTTGCATTTTTCTAATGACTAATGAATGGAGCATCTTTTCATGTGCTTAAAGGTCATTTGTATCTCTTCTTTGAAGAAATATCTAACACAATCCTTGCTCATTTTTTAATTAGGCTGTCTTTTTAGGATTGAGTTGTGTTTTTCATATATTTTTGTTACCAGATCCTTATCAGATATATGATTTGCAAATATTTTCTCCCATTCTGCAGAGTCTCTTTTCATGATGCATAAAGTTTTTTAATATTAAAAAAATAATAAAAGTTTTTAATATTTATAACATCCAGATTACTTTTGTTTTCTTTGTGAATTACGCTTTATGTGTCATATCTAAGAAACTGTTGCCTAACCCAAGGTCATGAAGACTTACACCTATGTTTCCTCCAAGAGATTCATAAATTTAGCTCTTACACTTACTTCTTTGATCTATTTAATTTTTGTATATTATATGATGTAGGTGACCACATCCATTCTTTTTCATGTGGATACCAGTTGACCAGCACCATATGTTGAACTCAACTATTCTTTCTCCATTGAATTTTCTTGGCAAAAAAAAAAAAAAAAAAAAGAATTTTCTTGGCACTGTAGAGATTTATTCATTTCATCTAGGTTATGTCATTTGTTGACAATTGTTCATAGTATTCCCTTATAATATTTTCTATTTCTGTAAGGTTGGTAATAAACATCACCTCTTGGGATCCCTGGGTGGCGCAGCGGTTTAGCGCCTGCCTTTGGCCCAGGGCGCGATCCTGGAGACCCAGGATCGAATCCCACGTCGGGCTCCCGGTGCATGGAGCCTGCTTCTCCCTCTGCCTGTGTCTCTGCCTCTCTCTCTCTCTCTCTCTCTCTCTCTCTGTGACTATCATAAATAAATAAAAATTTAAAAAAAATAAATAAAAAAAATAAACATCACCTCTTTCATTCTTGGTTTTAGTATGAGTCCTATCTCTTTTTTTTCAGTGTCAGTCTAGCTAAATTTTTAAAATTTTGTTGATGCTTTCAATAAACCCAATTTTGGGTTGGGTTTTTAAAATCTTCCTCATTGTTCTTCTGTTCTCTACTTCATTTATTTCTGCTTTAATCTTAATCATTTTCCTCCTTCTGTTTGCTTTAGGTTTAGATTGTTCTTTTTCTAGTTTCTTAAGGTAGAAGGGTAGGTTATTGATTTAATAGCTTTACTCTTTTTTAATATAAACATTTAAACCTATAAATTTTCCTCTAAGCATACCATAAATCATGGTAGGTTGTGTTTTTGTTTTCATTCATCTAAAATTATTCCTTATTTCCCATGTGATTTCTTCTCTTACCCATTATTTGTGAGCATATTAATTTCCAACATCCTAATTTATCAATGGGAATTTCAGAAACCCCTTCTGTCATTGATTTCTAACTTCATTTCATTGCAATCAGGAAACATACTTTGTATAATTTCAATCCTTTCAAATGTTTTGAGACTTCTCTTATGCTTAATATATGGGTCTGTCTGGAGAATACTCCATGTTCACTTGAGAAGAATGTACTTTTAGCAGTTTTGGGGGTGCTCTATAGATGTCTGTAATGTCCAGTTGGTTTAGATTATTGTTTAAATCTTCTTTTTCCATGGTAATCTTCTGTCCAATTGTTCTATCCATTATTCAAAGTAGGATATTGATGTCTCCCATTATTACTGTTAAATTTTCTATTTCTCACTTAAATTCTTACTTTTTTGCTTCATAAATTTGGGGACTCTCTTGTTAAGTACATATAAGTTCATAATTGTTATATCTTCTTGATGCATTGACACTTTTATCATTATAAAATACTTTTTTTGTCTCTAGTAACAATTTTATCTGAAAGTCTATTTTGTCTGATATTAGTGTAGCTTCTCTAGCTTTCTTTTGGTTATCTTTGAATGGTATATCTTTTTCTGTCATTTTATTTTCATCTCTTTGTGTCTTGAATCCAACGTTTGTTGCTTGTAGCCAGAATATACTTGGAGCATTTTAAAAAATCTATTCTAGCAGGGCACGTGGATGGCTCAGTTAGTTAGGTGTCCAGCTTTTGATTTCAGCTAGATCATGATCTCAGGGTCCTGAGATTGAGCCCTGCATCAGGCTCTGTGCTGAGCATGGAGCCTGCTTAAGATTTTCTCCCTCTCTCCCTCTGTGCCTCTCCCCTACTTCTGTGTGTGCATGTGCATGCACACACACACACACACACACACACACACTTTCTCTTAAAAAAAAAAATTCTACCAATCTCTATTAATTGGAGTGTCTAATTTACACTTAATGTAATTAACATTAAGGTAGAATTTACATTTGCCATTTTGCTATCTTTCAAATGTCTTATGTCTTTTTTATTTCTTTTATTCTGTCCCTGCCTTTTTTGTGTTAATGTCAGTTTTTTCCACTATTAGTAATGCTAGTCTTCATCATTGAAAAATAAGAAATATCAACAACTGTTTTTTAAAGATTTTTATTTATTTATGAGAGATACAGAGAGGCAGAGACATAGGCAGAGGGAGAACCAGGCTCCATGCAAGGATCCCAATGTGGGACTCAATCCCAGAACTCCAGGATCACGCCCTGAGCCGAAGACAGATGCTCAACCACTGAGCCACCCCGGCATCCTGTTGCTGGGTCCCTTTAAAAAAGGAAAGGAATGTTCCAATATAAAAAATATGGTATTCATGGGCTACAGTTTGTTCAAACACACCGGGGTGAATTTCCAGGCTTCAATCCAATTGTATGATGCATTCAGAAGCCCTGTGCCTGCTCATAAAAATGTCTCAGATCAAAGACTTTGAAAGTTGTTTAGGAGCTTTAACTCTTACAAGCACAGCAATGTTGGCCATTTCATTTTGGGAACAGAAGTTCAATACTGAAGTTGATAGAGCAATGATTATAATTTCTCTAATTCCAGAAAGACACACACACACACAGACACACACAGACACACACACCCCTCCTAAGAGAATAAGTAACTTGAAAGGATTGTTGGAAGAGCCTCTCTGAGTCAATTCACCATTTGCCCTAAAGTGTTCATTTTTCTACTCTTATTATTCTTGAACACCCAAATTCTCCAATAAATCATAAATGCATAATTACTGTCACTTGGGAAACTTTTTGACAGCAAGATTTATGACCTGAAGCATGGTGGAATTTTTGTCTCTCTAGTTAAAAATGATGTTCAAAGTAACCCATTACTTTGGTTAGAATTATTCACATATTGGAACCAAACCTCAAATGCCAACCCCAGAAGAAAGCCAGACTTGAAAACAACTGAAAGGATTTTCTATGGGCAAAATCAAGAAGCAGAACAAATCCAGGCTGCTCAAAAGGTTACACAATCTACACTTAGGTCTTAGACAAGGATAGAATATCAGCTGATAAAGACTGATATGTCTTTACCAGTATAGACTAAAGCCACCCAAGAGATAATACCAAATAGTAAGCCTCAACATTTGACCTATGATACCTTGTAAACACTCAAACAACTGTAATTGCTGAAAACAGATAAGAATTGGAAACTATTTTTGAAAACACATTTAGTATATTTATTCATTAAGCCCCTCATAATTCTCTCAGTGACTCTGCTATAAAGAATGCCACTTAAAATATGCATGCTTGGGGCATCTGAGTAGTTCAATAGGTTAAGCGTCTGCCTTCAGCTCAGGTCATGATCCCAGGGGCTTGAGATAGAGTCCCATATGGCTCCCTGCTCCCAGGAACCTGCTTCTCCCTCTCCTTCTGCCATTCCCCACCTACCTTGTGCTCTCTGGTTCTATCTCCCTGTTAAATAAATAAATAATTTTTTTTAAAAAAAAGAAAAAATAAAATAAAATATATATGCTTGTGAAGAGGTATGAGAGGGGAATCAGTTGGTAAAGAAATATTTGTTTTGTGGTTACAAAACCGTATTTCTGAGCCAGAAAATATACATACATAAAACTTTTCTCTCAGAGAAAATCATGTAGTTTGCAGATTAAAATTAATAAAAACAAAACATTAAGCAATGAAAATCAGTAACCCAACATGGTTAAAACCAGAGAACTATGCTAAATTCTGCAGAGTTTCCGTAAAGATATTTATATGCAGGGAGATATTTTGAAAATTGTTTTCCTGTTGATCTTCTAGACAGGAAAACAGGCCTATACAGCCCTAACACTTTATTTGCATTTAATAACTTTTAAATTTCAAATCATCTTTTTAAATTGCCTAGCAATTATCTTGCCACATACTTTGTTCTAATGAAACTGAAATATCAAAACCAGCTTTTCTTTTAATTTTAAGTTTAGGCTAGGACAAACGGGATAATGGAAAGAGCAATGGATTTGAACACAGAAGATATGGATTTGAATCTTACAGTAACTATGATATCAGGTCTTATTTTCTTATCTGCAAAATGGAGATATCTTCTTCATTTTTCCTACAAGGTGAAGGTAATGAGAATCTAATTGCTTCTATGTAAAGATGGTGAATTAGGGGATCCCTGGGTGGCTCAGCGGTTTGGCGCCTGCCTTTGGCCCAGGGCGTGATCCTGGAGTCCCGGGGTGGAGTCCCACATCGGGCTCCCTGCATGGAGCCTGCTTCTCCCTCTGCCTGTGTCTCTGCCTCTCTCTCTCTCTCTGTGTGTGTCTCTCATGAATAAATAAATAAAAATCTTTTTTTAAAAATGGTGAATAAAACACATTCTTCCTGAAAGCTAAATGCAACATCATTACAAATAATTTTAGAAGGCATAAATCCACAATAGTGGAGCAGGGAAAGAACTATAGAAACAAAATTTTGGAGACAATATGATAGACAAGTGACGAATAAACTGGCAAGCCCAAAAAACTGGGGAAATCTAGCTTAAGATTCATTAAAAGGTTCAGGAATTGATAAAAATGCTCTGATGGTGTGGGTATGTGTGTGTGAGTGTGTGTGTGTGCGTGTGTGTGTGTCTGTGTCTGTGTAAAGATAATATTGATAAAGGAGGACTGGTTGAAGGATGTTTGAAAAGCAGTTGGGTCTCTGTATCCCCTCTCCCACTCCATGTGCCTGGGCAAGCTGTCCATCCCTTATGCTGGCAGATGTCTGAACGTTTATTCCCTGGAAATAGTAAAGCACAGGGTCTCTTCATCTGGGTAATATCAGGCACACAAGAGCAGTCAGGATCCATGACAAACTAAAGAAGATTAAGTGAAGAATTCACAGTATTCTAACCTACCCAACTTTCTATGCCAGGAACGTTGGCAATCAGATGTGGACCATCCTCTGAGCAGGAGACTGATGGAAGCTTCCTTGGAGAAATTTGGCCAACTTAATAGAAAAGACCCAAATATATGGACATCAATGTTCTCTAATTTAGAGCATCATACACATTCAGAGCTTCCAATCAGCTTTAGAGTCTCCCATTATTAAACATGAAAGGAAAAATTATTGACTACCAATATCCAAGGAAAATCTCTAAAATAAAAAATATAGAAAATAAAAAATATAGAAAATAACAACAGCACATGGGGGGGGGGGGCAGAAGCCACTCAGGAAACATGCTACACAAAAAGGAGAAAACTTCAAATTAATATCATTAATATCTTTAGATAAGAAAATATGTTACATCCATGAAATATGAATAAGATGCTATTTAAGAGAGAAAACAAATAAAATAAAAAAAAGATTTTGGAAAATAATAACATTATAACAGAAATGAAAAGCTCAGTGCAAGAGGAAAAAGTAAAATTAAGAAAAACTCCCAGAAAAGAAAAAAAAAAAGGAAAGAAAAACTCTCAGAAAGTGGAACTAAAATATGGAGATGAAAAATAGAAAATAAAACATAGTAAAAAGAGAGGATAAGTCATAAATATGCAATAACTAATTAATAGGAGTTCCAGAAAGATAGAACATAAGAAATAATGAGAGGAACTTGGCAGAGAAAGAATTTAAGACTATATCCCAGAAATAAAGACACTAATTTCCCAATTAAGAAATACCACCAAAAGCCAGGACAATAAAGGAAAACAAACTCATGCCAAGACATATTATTGTGAAATTTCATAATAGTGAGAGCAAACAGAAGATCCCAAAATCTTTTGGAATGTAAAAATAAGTAATATAAAGAGCTGGCTTTCAGAATGGCATTGGATTTCCCACAAAACCTAGGAAGATAATCAATGTCTTTAAAGGCTTCCCAAAACCTAGAAGATAATCAATGTCTTTAAAATTCTGAAAGAAAATGAGTTCCAAACTAGAATTCAATACCCAAGCAAACTATTAATCAACTACGAAGCTGAAATATATATATTTATTTATGAATATGCAAAGCCTCAAATGATTTCCTCCCATACAACTTTGTTAAGAAAGCTAATGGAGGATATGCTCCATTACAATGAGAAAGTAAACCGTGAAAGGAATACACAAGATTTAGGAAACCAGAGATCCAACACAGGAGATAGGTGAAGGTAATCTCTGAGAGGATGATGAAGGGAGATCTTGGAACTCTCTCAGTACCAGAGCACAATCAGTTTAGACTGGAGCATATATAAGGAGGGTACCACTAGCAATCATTCTAAAACAAACAAACAAAACCCAAAAACAGTTGGATTTGACAGATTATTTGATACACTTGAATATGGTCTCAGAAGATGGAAAACAATTTGAACATAAGTTAATATAAGGAACATAAAAATTAAGCAAATAAAAACATGATATAATTATTAAATCCAAAATAAAAGGAAAAAATTATTCAAGCAAGGAAATCTAATCAGCACACACCATGGCTCAGTTATGAAAATAATCGTGATTAACTGAATATCAATGTAACTAAAATCTATGACTTAATTGGGAGATCAGAGAAGAAATATTTGTGTATGTAGCAGAGGCAGAGTGAGAAAGTTACCCTTTATCTTTTACATTAGGAAGTCAGCAGATTATCTCTAACAGTGTAAAATCAAGAAATAGCATATTTGGGCATATTGGAAATATTAGAAGAACAAATGGAAGGGTAAATATGGTTGCTTTGGGGGATTGGGCTTTGGGAATTGGGAAGCAGGAAGGGATAAAAGTCAAAGATTGCCATTTTCCATTGTAAGCTTCATTTAACTTTGAAAACAATGTATATATATACAACTTTGATAAAATTTAAAACCTGTAAAAAAAGAAAAGCCTAAATGACAAACTACGTCTCAAAATCATCTCTTAGAATACCTGGTTTGTAATAAGTAGTTAATCTTTTTTTTTTTTTTTCTTTTAAGAGTAGGAAGTTTAGATGTTTCCATAGTTCTTTCACACAGGAGGACATCAGTGACCCAGAATGTGGAAACTAGGAGCATGTTGTCCAAGAGCACATGACAATATTCTCATCTTTGGAAATTGTACAGCTTTATTGGGTAGTAACTCAGGTACCAGCAAGGGAACAATGATATATTTGTCCTTATTGGCCCAGCAAGGCTGTTGAAACACAAATCAATGAAGCAATTGAGCAAAAACCTTATGTGCATACATGTGTAGTAAGTGCATTTGCTTGGCCCCAAGACAAGTGTGAGATAGATCAGAATTATGAGACAAGTTAATGAGAGAGCTCCATGAAATGGATAAGTTCTCACTCTCAGAATTTATCTGGAGTGATTCTCAACCTCAATTGCACACTAGATTCATTTGGGGAGCTTTAAAAACTCCTGATTGGCATCCTAGACCAATCAAGTCAAGATCTCCTTCAAATTACCTCAGATGATTCCAATGTGTGATGAAGGTAGAGAACCATGGCCCTAGGTATAAGTTCATGAGACTGGGGTGTCTGCCATTTCCCAAAGCCATGAGAGCCCCGGGGAAGGTAGACACACGCTCAATGGAGAGAGAAGTTGGATATCCTGCCCTGTACCAAGTCCAACCTGCACTTCTTACCCAACCCCACTCTCAATTGGCATAGTTATATGAATATGTCTTCTGGGTCATTGTAGGGCATGTACTCTCAACAGGATGTCATCTTTCCCTCCCTCACTCACCAGAAGAAGAGCTCTGATTGGTCAAAACCTAAGACACTGATGGGGAATGGGTCTTGAAGGCAGAGCCCAGGCTCTATCTTTTCCCTTTTATCCCCAGTGTCCAGCAAAGTAGACCGCTTTTTTCCTGTTTCTAGGCCACTGGCTTTCACAGAGTGGGCTCAGGCACCCTGGCCTCCTCTTTTCAGCATCTCTGCATATGGGACTGGATCTCTCATGAGAATCCAGTGAATGGTGGATAGAACACTGACTTGGGTTACTCGGGCTGCCACAACAAAATGCCATACATAGATGGGTGGCTGAAACAATAGGCACCTACCTCCAGCACCTACCTCCAGGTCTAGAAGTCTCAGGTCCGGGTGCCAGCATGGTTGGGTTCTGCTGACAACTCTCTTCTTGATTTATAGAATGCTACCTTCTTGCTGTATCCTTACATGACCTCTTCTTTATGGACAAGTGAGAGGGAGGAATGGGGGACAGAGTCAGATACAGAGAGACAAAGACAGAGAGGGAGGGAGGGCTCTCTAATCCCATCATGAGGGCCCAACCCTTATGACCTCCTCTAAACCCAAAGGCCTCATCTCCAAATACTATCAAATTGGGAGTTAGGACTTTAACATATGAATGAGGGGGCACAAATATTTGGTTCTTAACTGATGTGTTAGGCCTCTGGCCTGATCTTTGTCTCCAGCACGGTCTTCCAGAGGTTACCAAGCTTTTGACTAAGTCTCAGTAACTGGAAGGGTATTTTAAAATTTATCCAGTCGCTGACCTTTGTATGTGTTCTTCCTCAGTTCAAACACCCCAGAGAGCAAATGGGAAATTTTAAGTTCTGAATCTCTTACTAGAAGCACTTAAATACAGTTTATAGGGAAATCCCCGGCTGGTCTTCCACCGCACTGATGGCCAAAAGATGCCACTGATGTTTTCCATTCTTCCTCCCAATCTCTTAGTATAAGCGATTCAAATATAGAGCAGGGAATTTTGCTAAGCATTTTAGAAAACCAAGAAGAATAATTCCCTCCTAACTCACAAAGCAGGGGTGAAACTCAAAATATTTCACAATGGCAGAGGCATAGGCAATGATTATTTACAAGTGGATATAAGAGTATTTCAATACATTAGCAATAGTCACAGTAATCCCAGTGTGGTCCAACTAAATATTAGCCTTGCCCCAAAGCACTTATGAGTGCAGTGCTGCGTGTGCATTAATGAATTCAGGAATGCACTGGGGAATGCAAAAGGTATGGAAGCAAAGCTAAGCAGGAGCCTCCTGCCCACACCCCGCACTTTCTCCTTTCTGTCCTCAACTTTGGATTCCTCTACCTGAGGCGATCTAGCCAGCCACAGACGGGTGCCGTGCCTTAGAGACGCGGCCCTGAGTTAGTTATAAACTTGAATCAGCCCATCCACCAGACAGGCCCTGGCTTGGGAAATAGAGAAGTGAAAAGAAAAAAGAGGCCCTTCGATTCAGCTGGAGACAGAGAGGGAGGGCGGGTCACCAGCAGTCAAGAGGAGACTCGGTTCAGAGTTGCCTCAAATTACATTTGTCCACACACGCATGCGAAATGTTGCTTAAAAAATAAATGAGGTTAATTTCTCTTTACAGGTTCCCTTTCATCTCGGGGTTTCAAAGCACTTTGCCACAAAAAAGCTCCATCGTCACTCCTTTTTTAATCTAAATATAAACCAAGGGCCCTCAGGGTTAAGGTTCGGTAAAGCCCTTTGAACTTTCCAAAGAAAAAGCACTAAAGGAAAACACTATTTTACCATTATAAGCTCCAAGTGGCCAGGCAGGGACCACACAGCCAGAAAACTCTCCTTCTGAAGAAAGGCCACGCCTCCGCTCCGATGACACGCTCGCTAATTAAAATCACAATTAGAACCAGCAGGGAAGATGGAGGCCAGTGACTAAAACGCCCTTCCCCAGAAGCAGAAACACTCAGGACTGACTCACACAGGATACATCAGATTTTCTCCAGCAGGCATTTGGAGGAAAGAAAAGAAATTCGAGTCCAGGCCTCCCTCCATCTACTGACCCAGTAAACTCCATGTCTGGGTTGGTGACACATCCCTGACTCGCTGCCACCTCAGCAGAGTCCCAGCAGCAGGAAGAGCCAGCTTGGCTTCCTGTGGATGGAAATGTTTGCATCTGCATTTTTCAGCAAAGGAAAGTCTCAGAATCTCCCCAGTTCCAGCATGTGAGTCATTAGTGGGTGTTTGTTTTTGGGGTTCTGGGTTTGAGTCACCACCCTTCCTGCTGTTGGTCTTCTCAATCCAGGGGGAGCGAGCGAAAAGAGAGAAGTAGAAATGTTTGTGATGGTCAAAGCAGGCATCTAAGAGTTGGCAATTGTATCAGCAGCTCATTTGTAAGATTGTTCTGCTCTCCGTAAACAAGTATATGACATTTATAAATAACAGTGGGAAAGAGGAAGGAGGAGGAAGGAAGAGAAATAAGGCCATAAAGGATGTGATTGAGGTAAGCGGAAGTAGAGTCTAGTCAAAGTAAAAATAGGCAACTGCCTGTTTGTCAGCTAAAGGAGGAATGGGGCTGCTGATGTTGATCAAACTCTACATGTGCAGCTCTCTGGCACCATTCCTTGTTGGCCTGGCAGTATGGCTAAGGAGGGGGTGGTTTGCACAGGTGGGGCTGCCAATATCCCCGAACAAGTCTGGAATCTGACAGACCACCTTGGCTTTGAAAGGATTTCTTCCTGATGTCCCTCCATTTCAGTGCTATGCCTGGCACCATTTATCCCCTGAAAGGACCTCAAGACTCCCAGAATTCTACAACAGGAATGTTCTACAAGGGTCTCAATGCCGTACTGGGACCAGGTGCCAAAAAACACTAGCTTGAAAAAAAGATATCATTTTTTTTTTTTCAGAAGGCAAGTGTATATATTGTTCCTCTCAGTCTTGACTGTGATTGAAAACTGAGAATCTACCGACCACAAGGGGACATGGGGTTGCGCGGGGAGGGCAAGATTTTGCGTGAAGGAAGCCTGACTGGTGCAGGTGGGAAAGTAATGGTACATCTTCTTCACATCACTGCTCCTTGTCAGATCAGACAGTTTGGTCTACCTAACAGCTAGTTTTTACTTCACTGACATTGGCCAGTAAATCAAGCCATTTAAGATGGCTGAAAAAAAACAAAGGTGATCGTGAAAATATAAAAACACAACAAAAAAAGCAGGTTTTTGAACTAATGGACAGCTCAACCAGATTTGACCCAGGGAAGACATCTGACCACAGGCATTCCAGTTTCCCTTCCAGAAAGCAGAGAGCCGGCAAGTGGCAAGTGAAAAGAGCTTCAACTTTTCAACTGGTATGAGTGTGGAAGTCAAAACTGGGCCTGTTGTATGCAGTTGGAGGCTGGATACTATGTTTTATTTCAAGAATATATAATGAAAAGATATCTGGATGCCCGCACACTCTTGCTACATTAGGGACTTGATGAAGCTCAGAAAAACAGAGCCCCAGCCCTACTAGCATTCCAAATGTTAGGCAACCTACACAAATCCTTGGCAGAAATGTTGACAATGAAAACTAACTCTGCTGTCATTCTAGCCTGAGTCACAAAGGAAGGAAGAAGTACTACTTGATTCGAAACATTCTCATTTAGGGGAGAAGAAATTATAATGCACATCACCACCAAACGGAAAACAAAGGTTGTAAACTCAGGAGCTGTTTTCCTGGGACCTTGACGTTTTTAAATAAAAGCCTTCGTTGTTTACTGAATACTTTTCACATTAATGTCTTAGTTTCTTGTTCTTAAAGATAATTATCTGTGGATATTACAGAACTTCCTGAACTACCCATCTTCTGTGGGTACATACATTTGAAAGATGCCCAAGGCATATTCCAAAACAAAACAAAACGAATTAAAACACTCCTGATTGTGACATTCTGTTTAAGTCATTATTCATGACACAGCTTTAAAAATTCTCACAAAAAAAGTGATGACTGGAGATTTGACTCTGGAGTTTACTGTTCCAGAATAATCTCTTTACCTGCTTGATCTTGGGTACCACATCTTGGAAAAGTGGCTGATGAGATGTTCTCAAATCTTATGACAATCCATTAAATAGCTTCCATATCCAAACTGAGCTAGCTGCCCAGCTAAGAATATCTAAGAAGTAGGTCCATAGGGATCATGTATCTTCTGTTACTCTGATTCTTTAGCTATAAATGATCAATGTAGATTCCACAAGTGACTCAATCAGGCCAATTAGAGTGCTTCCTTGGAATTTGTCAAACTGCAATGTGGCAAAGAATCCCATATTCTCTGGATGAGAGCATGAGATATGCAATTTGGAGATATGGGGTTCCTTTTTTTCAGAGTAAAAAAATTGGCTCACACCTAGAGAGGTGAGATAGAGAAAGCAGTCTCCCCTCCCCTTCGAGGGGAGTTCAATGCAGGGCTTGATCTCATGACCCTGAGATCATGACCTGAGCCCAAACCAAGAGTTAGATAACTAACTGACTGTGCCACCCAGGCACCTCTGAGTTGTGCCTTTAAAAGGCATGAGTATCCTCACTTCTTAGACCCTTTCTTTTCTTCCCATTGACTATGATACAAGTATTATGGCAGAATGTTGGGAAAGGGGGATCCCTGGGTGGCACAGCGGTTTGGCACCTGCCTTTGGCCCAGGGCGCGATCCTGGAGACCCGGGATCGAATCCCACATCGGCTCCCGGTGCATGGAGCCTGCTTCTCCCTCTGCCTGTGTCTCTGCCTCTCTCTCTCTCTGTGACAATCATAAATAAATAAAAATTAAAAAAAAAAAAGAATGTTGGGAAAGGTCATCAAAAAGACATGACTGCTGGCTGATCTGTGAGCTGGACCCAGACCCTTGGAGGCTCATCCCATCCCCTCTTCTTGGAATGTGAATTCCATCTATCTTTCCCACTTCCAGAGGCTAATCCAAGGGCATAGCCTTGAGACTGTGATGTGATGTTGAACACTTGCACAGCATATGTAGCTGAATCCAGTTAAGGCCTCTTTATGAACTTTTAAGATATGGTGGGAAGGTGGAGGGATCCATTCACCTTGCTGCTTCCCACTACAAATCTTGTATATAAATTCTTTTCACTCATTTAACCTGTCACCTACCAACTTGGAGTGGCCCACCTCCTTCTTTGATCTCTGCCTGCCCTCCACATATGGGAGCCAGTTTCAGGGTATAGCCAGAAAGCTCGAGAGGGTTGAAAACTGGCACAGAACCCAGACTGGCCATCTTAGACTACCAAATGGAAGCTTCACGCCAAGGATGGCAAAATAAAAAGATAGACGTTAAGGTTTATGATATCACGGATGTGCCATATTAACCTCAGCTCACATTTGAACAGCTAACATGATGGAAAAGTAATTGTCTATTTTATGTAAGACACTTTTATGTTTCAGTCTTTGTTATTATAGCTGAAGCTGCCTATTAGCACCGACACATTCAAAATTAATCCGACCTGGAACTTTCTTCAGTTAGCTCACACCACATTTATGTTTTTGAAACAGCTTGAAGTTGTTTTTTTAAGTTTAGTTATTTATTTTTAAAAGATTTCATTTTTAAGTAACCTTTACACCGGACCTAAGGCTTGAACTTACAACCCCTACGATCAAGAGTTTTCTGGTCTTCTGACTGAGCCAGCCAGGTGCCCTGATAAAGTTTTTTAGAAGAGGGAGCTTAATCTAGGCTCTGAATTAAGAGCAAACACTAGGGAGTAGGAAGTATTCTGGCCTTTGAAGGTGGAGAAGGAGGATGGAACAGCAGCCTGAAGTCAGGAAAATGCATGCCTTGCACAGAATTGACAGTTCATGTAGGAGGTGTAAAGGGCATATTTTTGCTTTTGTTTGTTTGTTTGACTTCCTTTGCTTTCAGGAATTGCTCCTCCATTATTCTCTGTGATTCTGATTTTTTGGTCAATCACATGGCCGGCCTTCCACTAGATGGGAATGGATTTGACACTCTGTTGGTCCAAATAGGGCCCTCTATGCTCCTGTCCTAGAACCTGGAACAGCTTCAGAGTGGGCACGTGACCTACGCAGAACCAATCAGAGTCCTTTTGGAAGATTAATAAAGGTGCAGGAGGGCAAGAGATTATTTTCTTTTCTTTGTGACTGCTAGCTATGAAGATAGTGTAAATTTAGCTTTGCCAAGGGTATCACTGCTGTTACAGGGAAGAAGGCTGCCTAAAAATTAAGTTAACTTGGAAGATATAGAGCCTGGAGGAGAATAAAGGAGGCCAGGAGGGCAGAGTTTGAATCTTTGGAGCCAACTGTGCCTGAAGCAAAACTCTCCTCCTATCTTGGACTTTCCACCGGGAAAATACCAATCCCTTGTGTGTTTCTGCTTTGTGGTATTTTTGTCACCTGCAGCTGAAAGAAAACTGCCTACTACTGGACTAACCGGAGAGAAGATTATAAAGTAGACACAGTTGTGTAACAGTGCCCTAAGTGCTCTATGAAAAAGTTTGGACTTGCTTTTGAAGACAACAAGAGGAACCATTTAGGCTGTTCAGGGGGGAATGCTGGAATTCTTCAGTGGAAAGAGCACACCAGGTGCTGCTTCTAGCCTTATCACTTCCTGGCAGTGTTTTCTTGTCTGCACAATGGGGGCAATTTCAAGTACTTTGTTTGATGGCTGTAGGAAATACATTAAATAATATATTAAAACACCTAATACATTGGTACATCTTAAGCCTGCGAACTCTTCCTATAGTGATAGTGGTGGTGGTGATAGTGATAGAAGATAGAGAAGCAGGAGCAGGAGAATGGGAGAGTTGCTCCTTGACTAAGTCAGCAGGAGCAGAAATGAATAAGAGTGGTGTTGAGAGCCATTGGCAAATATCAGCAGGACTGTACAGTCTGGAAATGTGAAGCAAAGGAAAGACAAAAGTCAGTTATGAATGAAGGTTAAAATTTCTGTGGAACTGACTGATTCCTGAACTTTCTCTTCTGCGTTGATCATGAAAAATGGGACAATGACAACAATGAAACAACTCTATGTGTGTGTCTCTGTAGTTGTGCTTGCATATGGGAGGCAGAAGAAGCAAGGCTCCATTGAACATTCTTCCTACTCAGTGCCCACTACAGAATTTGCAGGGTCCTGTGCAAAATGAACATTCAAGTTCTATGTTCAATAAAATTAAAAAAACATCTTTCCCTTTCTTCCGAGGCTTTTTTCTTGATCTTTGTAGATATTTTTTTGTTTTTGCTTTTTACAGTCACATTATCTCAGATATAGGGATACTTACAGTGTCAGTGCAAACCCTCCAGATGCCTGGGACTATGCCCTGCAACTTGGTTAGTGCCTGACCTTGATCCTTCCCACACTTGTGTCCAGGCCCTGTGCCAAAAGCAGAGGGCAGCAGTGATCACTAGACAGGGGTACAAGAAGAAGCAGACAAAAATGGAGACAGGAAGGTGGTGAAAGTTGAGACTTCAGGTGAGTTAAGTTTCCAAAAACCTAGCATTTGCTCCAATGTCCCATTGGGCTTCAATTAAAAAATACAAATAAAAGATAAAATTATTGGGGTGCCTGGCTGGCTGCCCAATAGAGCATATAACTATTATAACAGTAGAGCATATAACTCTTGATCTCAGGATTATAAATTCAAGGCCCATGCTGGGTGTAGAGATTACTTAAAAATAAAATCTTAAAAAAAAAAAGTTAAGATCATCAAGTATTTCTAGATGATGACCACAAACTATTGAACTCCAAGCATGTGGTTCCCTTCTATGATAGTTAATCTTATGTAGCCACCTGACTGGCCCATCGGGTGCCCAGATATTTGGTCACATATTATTCTGTGAGTTTTTGCAAGGATGTTTTTGGATGAAATTAATATTTAAATCAGTAGACTCAGTCAAGTAGACTGCCTTCTCTAATATGGAGGGACCTCATCCAATCAATTGAATAAAACAAAAAGGCTGACCCTCTTCCAAGTAAGAGTTTTTCCTGCTTTCAGACTCATACTGAAAGATCAGCTCTTTCTGGGTCTTGAGCCTGCTGGCTTTTGGACTGGAACTTACATGATTGGCCCTCTTGGTTCTCAGGCATGTGGATTCCAACTGAAACTAAGCTGGGTCTTTAGCTTCCAGACTCACCCACAAGATCTTGGGATTTACCAGCCTCCATTATCACACTAGTCAATTCCTTAAAATAAATACCCCTCCTATCTATATCTATGTCTATGTCTATGTCTATGTCTATGTCTATGTCTATGTCTATATCTGTCATCTATATCTCTATCTGTATCTGTTTCTTTGGAGAATTCTGACTTTCTGGGTATAGGGCTTGTGTACTTTCCTCTGTATCACAGGATGCTCTCCCCTCAAGCTGTCCCCACCAAACTCTCCTCCCCCCCCCATTTTGTTTGTACTACACTGGTCACATATCCATGAGGGTGGCACTGTTCCTAATCTCCCCACTTGCTCCCACATGCCACACAAAGAAAGAGAGAGGGGGAAATTGATTAGTGGAGAGAAGAAGCTGCCTTGGTGCTAATGAACTCTCACTAAAGTCCTGTGCTAAAATAAAGCATAAGTAAATTTTTTGATGTCTAACAATAAAGGTATAGATGCCATAAGACAAGCTTACACATTTCCAGTCTTCCAAGATCACCTATTGAAACTGATTGAGGGAGAAAAATATTAATTTCATATGCTACAGGCCAAGAATTCAGAGGTAATAACTGAACCAAGGTCCATCCTGTGTACAATGAGCTCAGCTCTTTACCCTGTGCAAGGTCAACAGTACATTTTGTGCTGTAGGACAAGGCCTTATCCAAAGCCCTGGGACCAAATGTCAGAATTCAGAATTATCTTGGAATTTTACAAAAGTAATACAGTGTAAGTACTGTATATTATTTACACTTGCAACAGACTCTGGGACAGCACTCTGTGCTAAAATACATTAACATTTCTGAAGTAAAACATGTGAATATTTATGCTAGTTGGCCAGACTGTAAATAGACTCACATCAGTCTAGGTAAGATTTTGCTTTCAAATGAGTTCAGGTGAGGTCAGATTTTGCTGCCAAATGAGTTACAAAAACCCAGTTTGTAGAGCTTTCTGGATTTTGGAAATGCAGGTCAGGGTTAGTGAATTTGTAGTTCCTGTTTCCATGGTTGGCCTCACCTGCCATTCACATTCCTATTGCAATGAAGTCAGAACAAAATGAGGGGGTAGATTTTGGGAGGGGGGAGAACTTGAGGAGAGAGCATCCTGTGATACAGAGGAAAGGCCTAGAGGAAGGCTTAGGATTTAGCCTTGCAATTGCTTTCCACACCCTTTGGCCCAGCCACTGAGAGCTATGTGAGCTTAGAAAATGAATCAGAATCAAGGTGCAGGAGACAAAAATCCCCACAACCTCTCCTGGAGTTGTTCCTTCATGCTCTGTAGCACACCCACAGGAACTTCCTCCTAAGGCGTCCTAATGGCAGTAGCTAGCACTTGGGGCCCCAAACTGGGAAAAGTCATCCAGCTCTTTAAAAAGCATTTATGTCTGTCAACTGAGGGGCTGGTTGTACTTATACTTGGGGAAAGGGCTTTAAGAGACTGTCTACAACATCCAGTCACAGGGAGATTATTTGGAAACATCGTCTTCAAATACACAGGGTGGAGTTACGTGACTATCACATACATAGCACAGGTTAACTCCCCAGCCCACATTCTCTCAGTGTATCTCCCATCATGTGTAAATTTAGCTGGTGTTTAAAATATAGTTGGAGGCCTTATTAGCATTTTATGTAGCCATCTTGAAAATTCTGAGGCCATTGTAGGGATATTGAGGGTTTTGTTTGTTTGTTTTAAAGATTTTATTTATTTACTCATGAAAGACACAGAGAGAGAGGCAGGTACATAGGCAGAGGGAGAAGCAGGCTCCCTTCCTCCCTGTGGGACTCAATCCCAGGACTCTGGGATCATGCCCTGAGCCAAAGGCAGATGCTCAACCACTGAGCTACCCAGGCACCTCACATTGAGGTTTTCTTTAGAGGATGTAATTTCCAAGCAATTGAATGTTGCTTCTGTTAAAGGTGAAGGAAGGCTTTGCCTACAGGGACCCTTCTGCATGGCAGTGCTTCCTCATCCATCTTGGAATCTTACCTACCCTCAAAGTCCCACGACCAATGCCATCTCTGCTGAAAACACCAGGAACAGAGCCTTTTCTGGTTCCTCCAGTGACATCTCTTCCATCTGAGTTCTCACTGAGCATTTTCAGGGTCTCTCATGTAGTATCCATTACTTTTTTATCCTGCCAAATTATATCTTATCTCTAAGTAAAACTGCTTGGTTTTGGTTTTTGTCAGTATTGTTGTTTTCTGGAAAGCACTCATTTTTATATCTAAAACTGTTCCTGGGCCACAACCTTAGATGGAAGTAAATACTTAACAATGTTCTAAAAAGTAAATAATTTTGGACTTAAATTCATTTTCCTGGTGGCAATCTAGGTTAAAAATCCCTAATAATTTTTGTATTTTCCAGAGAATGCTCAGCAAACATACTAACTGGTGTAACCAATTGTGTATTGAAGATTTTTCTCTTCACTGTTAGCAAAATCTTGTTATGCTATCATTTGTTGTTATGAATACTGTACACTTAACTTTATGAGTATTTGTTTGCTTATTATTTCACTGAGAAAATAAATTCTACCTTAAAAAGAATCTCTGACAAGTTATTGGTGAAACTGGATTAGAAAGAGATAGTGTATTATTTTTAAAATCAGATTACTCACTAATTATTACTCAATGTCAGTCACTACTGATTGTGCAATAATGAAAGTAAAATTTAAAAGCAAGAGCCTCAAAAAGGAGTTAGCAAATTAGACTATGAATGGAATGTGTAAAAGAATTAAGACTTAGAAATTTTAAGGCTCACAGCTGTCCCTAGGAATTTAACCAACCACAGTGTTCACAACAACAGAGTATATAAAGGAATGCATGTTATATTGGTTCACATTAAGCCAGGGCTTTGAAGTGCTGAAATTCAAGCGAGAAACCTACATAATCTCCCAGAAAAAGACTCCCAGAGGAAGTGCTATCTAGATAGGTCAAAGAGAAAAACATTGGGGAAGAGGAGGCAGGTTCTTATCAGAGAGTATCTACCACAAAGGCAAGGCTTGGGGAATTAGAGATATAATGGAATACTCAAGAAACTGAAAACTCTAGGGGCACCTAGATGGCTGTCAAAATTCCTGCCCTAGGCTCAGGTCATGATTTCTGGGTCCTGGGATTGAGCCCCTTAAGAGGCTTCCTACTCAGTTGGGGGGATCTGCTTTTCTTTCTCTCTCTTTTCTCTCTCTCTCTCACCCTCTGCTCCTCCTCCCTGCTCATTTTCTCTCTCTCTCTCTTTTAAACAAATAAATAAAATCTCTAAAGAAGAAAAAGTAAAAGAAACTGAAAACTCCAGTGTTTAGTATGGTTGAACCATGGTGCTGGGAAACAAGACTAAAGAGGTATGTCATGGCCAGATCCCCAAGGGCATTGTTTAAGCCCAACTGATGGTCCATGCTGCAAAAAGACATCGTCATATTTACAAATCAGAAAGCTCCCACTGGCAGGAGAAGAGAAAAAAGGCTGAAAGGGAGGACAATGTGATTGAGGGCTTGGAAATGGATGTAGACAGAAAGGGATACATGCAAGAGCTAGTTGGAGGGGTCACTCCAAAACTGTCTTGTTCTTTGACAAGAACAAGATATTGATATTTTGTCTCAATATCCTTGAGCCTCTTCTTTGCCTTTGCTTTGATGTTGTATATTATATAACAAGGCCCTGCTGCCTTGGCTTTGCAGGGCCGTTGTGCCTCAGCCATTGTTCTCTTGCCAACTCAACTGGAAAGAAATAGGGACCTCATAGAGGGATGATAAACCAGATGTGTGAAATTACTTGTATTAACATGTTTAGTAATATGTATGTAATTTACGCAGTGTGGTTTTGACTGACCTGGAGGTACTGGAGAACCAGTCTGGAAATGGACACTTTGCCAGGGCTATGGACAGTAATGACCAAAGGCCTTGCTTGACAAGCTGCCTAAGAAAGTCACTAATTATACAAACTATCCATACAGACAGTTTGTATTAGACAGACAGTAGAGAAATATGCTGTGGCTTTTTCATAGGATGAGCTATGCCCAAACATTACAAAAGAAATAATGTGAAAAGGAAATTAAAAAAAAAAAGAGTATTCAATGATATGCAAAAGAATCAAGACCAGTGATAAGCATGGATAAATGGGAAAGAGGAAGAAGCAAACACTGTCATCAGCTAAAACAAATAAGCAGAAAACAAATAAGCAAATAAGGTGATAAAGTTACCCTTTATAGAAAGTTGACTATGTACCGTGAACTATTTTAGTACAGTATACATGTTATTTAATTCTCACAAATGTACTAGGGAATTAGTCTTTGTTCCTATTTTCTAGACAAGGAAAATTGTGGCTTAGCACATTTAAGTGACTCTCCCAAGATCACACAGCATGTGAGTGCTGGAACTGATATTTATACCTCAGATTTCTCTGCCTTGAAAGGACAATTGTGCTGCTCATACCTCTGGCATGGCAAGAAAGAAAAGATACTTTTCTCGGGGAGGTTAACCTGGCATTTCTGAAGCAGGACCCTTCCGTGCTGAACAGAACAACAAGAACAGTTCATAGGCACCATTAAGTTCATGGAATGCTGGGATCTCCCTGCTGGGAGGTCTAAAAGCATCCATGCATAGAACTGACAAGGCTAACAGAGACACATACAAGAAGTTATCCAAAATTCAATACACCCACCTAAAACTGCTTAGTTCTAGTGATTTAGATGAACATGATGATTTAGCCAATTACTGAAGGTTAATTTATGAATATTTAGAGAATATCAACATTCATTTGGAGCCAGCATTAGGAGCTATGTTCATCCAAGATCAAGTCATGTTGGACTAGTCTCATTTCCACCTTATGTCTATGCTCTTCTAGAAGCTAGATCAGGGGAATGCCATAGAACGACTCAATCTTGGTCTCATCCAGGTTCTTAGAAAAATGTTTTCTAATATCATTGTGAACCAGTGTGAGAATGGTAAGTTGAATGCTAGCTCAGCTGAACAGAACTGTAGCAACTGAAACAATTACATCCCAAGAGGATCCTGACTTGGTTATATTTAGTGATCTACTATAGACCATCATATGTAGGCTTGTCTTTTTCAATATATTTTGGATGACTTGGAGAATGTGATCTATCTTCTGAACTCCAGCTTCATAATAAAATAATTGCTGGAAATCTTAATATGGATATCCGAAGCAACTCAACTGAAAATGTCCAAGACTGACATCATTATCCTCTCTCTCAGATTTGCCTCTCTCTACTCCTCCCAAATTCAGCTAATAGACTGGCGAGACAAATGCTTTCCCACTTCCTTGCCTAAGCTAGTTCCAGATGAGTTCAAAACACTTGCAGCTAAGACCCCCCCCACCAAGGACTAACAGGCCAGTTATTAGCTGAACTTTGGGAGGAGTAGAGAGAGGCAAATCTGAGAGAGAGGATAATGATGTCAGTCTTGGACATTTTCAGTGAGAAGCTGGAGTTCAGAAGATAGATCACATTCTCCAAGTCTTTTGCTTCAGATGCACGTCCTTCTATATGATGGAAAATATGGGTACCAGCTCCATCATTTATATCTCGAAACATTGTCTTATTTCAGACTGCTATAACAAAATACCACAGACTGGGTGGCTTAAATATCAACCTGTGAGAAATATTTCACAGTTCTGGGAGCTGGAAAGTCCAAATGCAAGACAATGTCTAGTGAATACCTGCTTCCTGGCTTGTAGACAGCCACCTTCTCACGGTATGGAAGTACATGGCTGAGAGAGATCATTTCTCTCGTGTCACTTCCTCTAATGGCCCTAATCCCATTAATGACTCCTCTGTTCTCATAATTTAATAATTTTCCAAAGGCCCACCTTCAAACACCATCACATTGAGGATTAGGTGTCAACATATAAATTTGGGGGTTCACATTCAGTCTATAGCAAACTTCTGTCACTAAAAAGGCCAGATTGAAACACGCTTTGGTTCCAAGTTCAAAATTCTGGACAAGGACTCTGATTTGGTTCAAATCAGCTACCCTCCTCTGTATCCATTACCTGCTGCCAGTAGGTTGGAGCTCTATGATTGTCACAGGGGAGGTGTCCTCCTAGACCAATCAGTTAAAAGCCATGGAAAAAACATTATCTCCCTTAAATTAACTTATTAATGGTTTTCAAAATAAATGTATTATTTTTTTTCCACAGTAAAAAGCGACATGTGTCCAGTATCATCATGACAAATCCATCCATTATCCTAGTCTCTACTCCCTCTTGAAAGGCTCCAGATAACTAGCCAACAGATCCCCAAGTGTATAAAATTTGTTCCCTCTCATTTTTTCCAACTAAGTTCCACTTTCTTACTTTAGATCCTCTTCATTTTTCCCCCCTGAAAAAAGCTGGTAGTTTTCGGGTGGCACTATCTTCTGTTTTTGCCATACTTCATACAACCATCAAAATAAACTTCTACAATACAAATCTTGTCATGCTTCCAAAGATTTTCCATCACTCAAACGAATAAAGTTCCAAACCTCACATATAATGTAAGATCCTTGCCAACTAAGCTTGGTGCCACTTCTCCAGTCTTATCATAACTGACTCCTAATTTATTCATATCCCAGGATTTGAATTTGCTTCTTCTGGAAATTCCCCCAGATGTCTCACTCAGAAAAACAAAAAATACCTACTCAGCTGTGGAGTAAGATAGTTCTGAGGCCTTCTTTTTCAGCTGTTGATGGGGAACTGATCTTATATAGAACCGGAGGAGGAAGTAGATAAGGAGATGCTCTAGTCCCAATTTTTTATTTTTACAGATGAAATATTGAGTTTGAGCAGAATAAAGTTACCTTATCTATGTGCTGCTGATCAAGAGCCTAAGTCTTCTTATTCCCATATCACTGCCCCAAATCCAGATGGAAGTGAAAACAAATCTTACAAACAGAAGAGCCAACAAGGGAGGAAGAGAAATATTGTCACAGGGAATAAAGATCCAGAAGAGGAGGATGTGCGATGTGCTTTCATTTTCTGGAATCATCTCTAACCCCAAAGTGTAAAAGAAAACAAGAAAAGCTTGTGAAGGCTAGGGAGAAGAGCGGCCAGACTCTACACACAGGAAGTAGAGGCCTAAGAAAAGGGGAAAAGGAGCAATGACTAGCTTAAGAAATCATTTCCTTAGAATAGGGTGGGTTCAGGGCCAGGAATAACGAGCCCAGATGGTTTTAATGATCAAACTCTGCCTCTTGCCTTTCATCTGGCTGTAGGAGGAACAATCACCAGTGAAGGGCCATATCCTGTCAGGCTCCCACTGGTGCCTTGGAAATATTTCACTGAAGCTGGGATACTTTCCCATTCTCCAACCCTCACACCAAGAAGATGGCTTACCCATTCCCAGGACTGCTCCAGTATTCAGGAATGTGCTAGAATTTATAAGGTGAATAATTCTCTCAATCAAAGAAGTCTCTTTTGATCCTGCCCTTCATTCACTTTAATATGTATATGTTGGAATATGATTTCTGGTTCATCTCAACCTCCTTGACAAAGCAAAAAATTGTTAACATTTGTAAGAAGTACAAAAAAACCAAACAACCCGAGGTCAAAAATGATACTTTCAATCCATTTGACTCTGAGAAAAACAGTTGGTAAGATTCATCTAGAAATCATTCTCCTCACTTTTCTTCTTCTTGCCTTCCCTCAACAAAAATTGAACTATTAAGAGATTCCAAAGTTGAGGTTACCTCCAAATACTGAAGTGTTCATAAAAATTTTACCCCATAATAGCTAGCTAAGCAGAAAAGTAACTCCAGGAGCTCCGAAGCAAATCGTTGGCCTTCCATAGACTGACCCAAACTCCTTTTCCAACACATGAGTAAATGCCAGTATCCTGAGACCCCAGACTGTGTTCTTCTTTTTCTTAGTTTGGAAAGAATGACTAATCTCTGTATACTATTCTTGGACTGTTATTTTGGCCAGTTTAGGAAGAATGGACAAATACTAATAATATCCAACATTTATGGCATGTTCACAGTTTACAAAGCCTTTTTTCCATTTACTCCTTACAGCAGTTCCCACATGAAGTGACTTGACCTGGTCCATCTGTGATGAAGTGGTGAAGCTAGGAGATAAACACGGATCTTCTGAAGCCAGCCTCAGTTTTAACTGTGCACGAGACAGGGTAAGGAATGGTAACTGTAATTAGAAGGCTTCACGTTTCAGTGGCATGGCACAGTGAGGTTGCTGTTGTGCCCAAGATTGCGAATCCGAGAAACCACCAAGGAGCCGACACCTATGCAGGCGCACGAGGGTTATTAGCAAGCTCGAGCTTGGGTCCAAGTATACCCGACACAGTGGAGCAGGGACTTGGACCCCGAAGTGGGTTACAGCTGGGTTTTTTATAGGCTGGTCTAGGGGATTTTCAGAAGGGATGGAGGAACTTCTCAAGTTCTGTTTACATTTTGATATGGGGCTTTCAAGGGCATTGAGCTCTGTTCTCATTCTAATATGGGACTTTCTACCACGGGTATGGGCTCTGTTATCTTTTTGATATGGGATTCCCTGCGAGGGCATTGAGGACATTCTGCAGTTTTTCCTATAAAGTTCAGCTCTTATTCACAGGGGCCTAAGATGGCTGTACTTGTGCTAATGCTAAACTTGAGGTGGAATGGCCTTGATTTTTCTTGGCCTCCACGGTTGCCTCTTCTTCTTGTCAGCAGTGTAGGCTGGCAGGGCTGGGGAATCTGCTTCATATAGGCATGCTGGGACTCATGTTCAGTTTCCCCGGACATCATGGTTTTCCACCACTGGAGAGTCACAGGGCAGGAGAGGGCACACACAGGAGATTTTGATAGGCCAGGCCTGGAAATGGAGCTCATCACTTCCACCCAGGTTCTTTTGTCCAGAACGTCATCTCAGCAAGGGTGGCCAAGATGTCATTCAGCTATTCGCCCAGGTTCACAAGCCTTGGGAAAGTAGATTGGAGAGATTTGCCCTTAGAACTTTGGTTTATCAAGTCTCCATGAAGTCTGTCCTGTTGAAGAGACCATGTTAAACAGTCTCTGGAAATGACTTTTTTTTTTTTTTTTTTCCATTCCAGGGTCTTTTCCTCCTTTAAACTCCCCAGATTTCGGTCTATTCCTATTCACTTTTAGCCCTTCCCTTGAGGCTGCATTGGGATCTATTCAGTCCCCCCCCCCCTTTTTTTTTAAAAGATTTTATTTATTTATTCATGAGAGACACACAGAGAGAGGCAGAGGCACAGGCAGAGGAAGAAGCAGACTCCATTCAGGGAGCCCGACGTGGGTGGGACTCGATCCCGGGACTCCAGGATCACACCCTGGGCCGAAGGCAGGCGCTAAACCACTGAGCCACCCAGGCTGCCCCAGTTCCCATTTTGTTTAACTCTTCACCTGTGTATTTGTCTTTCCCCTCATGAACCGTAAGCTCTTTAAAGACAAAAATGAAAAAAAAATAATAAAGACAAAAATGTATCTATTGGCACAATACTGTGAGATACATTCCCTCCGATCTTCTTCATAACCTTCACCCTCATACAAAAAAAAACCCCTTAAATCTGCCGTCTATGTACAAGATGGTATGCCTGGAGCCTCTATGTACAAGATGGTATGCCTGGAGCCATAGGGAGAAGCAAAGAATTAGCCTTAGGATCTTAAGAAACTTATGAATAAGGCTAACATAAAAGTGCAGGTAGAAATACATTGCAAAGGAAACATAGAGGGAAGAGACTGATTTTGAATTGAAGGGAAGGGGACTGGAAGGACCTCACTAAAGAATTAATAATCATTAAGGTAGCAGGCAGTTACTGAGTTGTCATTACACACCAGAGCCCGCACTACAGTGTCTTATACGTATTATTTCATGTCAGTCTCCTAACAATCTTATGAGATGGCACTGGTATTGCTCCCATTAGCCAGATTGGAACAGACACTAGAAAATTTCCAATACGGAACACTATGAGGACAACCAGTGCAATGTCAATATGGATTGTAGATCAGATAGATAGTAGTATTGTATAATGCTAACTTTCTTGATTTTGATCATCGTTTTGTTGTTATATAGGAGTATATTTTTGTTCATAGAAAATTCACCCTGAAGGATTTAGGAATAAAGGAGCAGGATATAAATTTCTCTCAAATATTTTTGAAAATAGTAATAATTGTGTGTGTGTGTGTGTGTGTGTGTGTGTGTGTATGATAAAGGAAATGTAGCAAAATGTTAATAGTGAAGATGGGTGACAGGAGGATCTGTGCTACTCTTGAAATTTTCGAATTATTTAAAAATGAAAAGGTACAAGGGAAAAGAAAGAAAATTGACAGAGTGATGAAGTGAATTGCCCAGTTCATACAGCTTGTAAATGGTGGGCAATGGTCTCCTGCAGAACCAACTAGCTTTGGCACCTGGACACATAAAGGACACAGATTCTCTGTGCCTTGTCATTGCTCTCGTGCTGCCCCCTCCTCAATCACACCGACCTGCTCAGGACCAATGAGGCACTTGCCTTGAAGGACAAAGCTTTCCCACTTGGCTAGCACCTGTTGCTGGTTGGCCAGACCCTCTCCTGCCTCTGCTTCTGGATTTGGATGAAAATAGCCTGCTGCGGAGCATAGGATGGATAGAAAAGAGAGAATGATACATCCAGGAGCATCTAGGTCCAGCTTGCAGGGCAAACTGCCACCAAGGGGAAGCTGGAGAGAAGCTTTTCCCCTCTCCCTGTCTCCCTGCATCCCCTGGAGATTTCTGTGTGCTGAGTGGACTCACCTCCTTGACAATCTGTGTTCAATGCAATAAAACATCACATCATATTGCTCCACATCTTCCCTTGTGCCAATTATCTTCCCTGTCCTCTGCCTCCTGAATGCAGCATCAGCATTTTAATCCCTGCCTTAGGCTCAGTTATCTAGAAGCAAGGGCTGGAAAAGTGATTAGGTGACAGTGCTCCTAATTTGAGCTGGATCCTAAAGATAGGTCATAACCTGACAGGCAGAAAATTGAGATAAAGGCACTACAAGTAGAGGGAGTGGCCTGCAGGAAAGCACCCAGGATAGAGGTGAATCATTCGGTTGAGCAAGCCAGTACAGACAATGAAATTAAGATATAATAGAAGGTGATAAATGTTGATGCCTGCTGTAGAGTTTAGACATAATTCTGTAGGCACCAGTGTGAGCCATGAAGACTATTCAAGGTAGGATGGATAATTATAATAATAATAACAACAACTAGTGTTTATTAAGCATGCACTATTTGTTAACCTTTGCACTAAGCATTTTTCATAAATTATTTTTTGTACTCTTAACCATAATCCTATGAAATGGGTACTAATTATTATTCTCTATGGCTTAGAAAGGTTAATGAACTTGCTCAAGGTCACACAGATTTTGAACTCCAAATTCCATGCTCTTTGCCACCAGAGTTGGGGTTAGAGACTTAACTTCAGGGGAAGTGTGAGGGACTGGTTGGTGGTAGAGACCTTAGAAGTACACTTGCTCTGAGTTGACCGTCCTGCCTTCCTTTACCGAAAAGAAGCTGAGAGGAGGTGTAAAACATAACTTTTCTTCTTCATATGCATTTTTTTTCAATTTATTCATTCAAGACAACAGTTACAGCACAACAGGAGCTGATCTTAAAACTGGGGATCAGGGAGTGAATGAGATGGCCTCTCCTGTCCTTGTGGAACTTGCAGATTAGTGAAGGAGATAGAAATTAATCAAAGCATCCCATATCTATCATTGCAGGCTGCCGTGTGCTCTGGATGAGCAGAGGCCATGATCCCAGAGTCCCGGGATAGAACCCTATATCAGGCTCCCTCCTCAGGGGGGAGTCTGCTTCTCCCTCTGCCACTCCCCCTGCTCACATTTTCTCTCTGTCTCACTCATTTAAATCAAAAAAAATATATATATTTTTAAAAAAAGTAATCTCTCTACTGAGAGGCTGGGTAGCTAATGAAAAATAGCCAGCCAATGGAAGCATAGCATGTTTTAATATCTTCTGAAATTTAGCAAGTCTGTAACTAAGCTCCTGATTGCTTCCTACCCCTAAAGCTCCTTCCGTGGTTCTCACTTCTGTTCATGAAAACACCTTCTTCCAAGTTGCCCTAGGCCAAGGCATTAGAGGCACCCTTGACCCCTGTTTCTTAGTACTCAGATGGAGTTCTTTGGCAGACGCCACTGCCTTCATTGAGGAAATGCATGCAATGAATGTCCCACCATTACCATTGCTAGCACCCTGGTCCAGTCCATGCTCCTCTCGCAGCATGACCATTGTGATTGCTTCTTTAACTGGCTTCCTTTCTTCCACTCTCTGTTCTCTACAGTCTGTTCTCAACAGGGATCTTGTTAAAATGTTAATCACATTATGTCACCTGTGCCCAGGACCCTCTACTAACTCCCGATGTCTGAGAAGAATACAAAGCCTCACAGTGACCCACTAGGCTCATTGAGACCCCAGACCCTTCCCCAGTGACTGCACACCGCTGGGGCCTCTCCTCCTGCATGTACTCTCTGCTTTTTTTATTCTACTCCAGCCATGGCAAAATGCTTGCTGTTTCTTAACCACTAGACTCAAACCTTCACACTCCCTAGTCCATCTGCCTGGAAATTCTTTCCCCACCTCACCCCACTAGCACTTCCCATACCCCTTCCTGCTCCATAGTAATGCTCACCATCTAACAGACTGTGCCTTCTACTCAGTCCTTTTGTTATTGTCTGTACCCTACCATGTCTAGAATGTAAGTACTTCTGTGCTTACTCATTGCCATGATGCTGGCATTGAAAACAGTGTCTGCTGTTGGTGAACACTCAGTAAGTAGTTGTTAAAAAGATTAATAAGAATTTTATTAATTTTATTAATAAATAAATAATTTTATTAATAAGAATTTTTGAGAGCTTGTTCTGCAAGGCACTTTGAAGAGAGGAGGTCCTGGAAGCCTAGGACCCCATGGATTTCCTTGAATGTCAGCATGGTATCTGGATGCATTACCTCTGGGCGCACTTGTGACCCCAGACCTCATGATACATGCCACAGATCACACTTCAGGATTGAAAGTCTTATGCTCTCAGCGCAGCCCCTTCTGGGGACTGCCTCAGCTGAAGAGAACTGCCCCTCCCAACATGACATGTCTCTCCCAGAGCCATCCAGACCCAATGGCTGATTGATGTCCGGTGTAAAGGTATGGTCTTCTTGCCCCAGTCTAGAGCTCTGAAGGATCCTTCCATCTTGAGAGCTCTGTGAGGTTGACTGAGGCCTGACATGACAGGGCTGACATGACAGAAGTCCCTCCACCTCTGCCTGACTGCTTCATTTCCCTTTCTTCCCCAGAAGCTCTCTCCTGTAAGCCTCCTGCACACTAACTCCATCTCAGAGTGTGCTTCCCAGGAGACCCAGTCTGTGACACTCCCTCCTCAAATCAAGATGCATCTCTGATTCAGATATTGAGACTCACAAATAGTGACCCTTCATCATGACAGGTAAAAACAGACTGTCTCCTAGAAAAAAACAGTTGGCTTCATAAAGGCCAAGCAGTCACTCACTTCTGAACTACAAAATCAATGGCATGCCATTAAGAAGAAAATATGAAGAACTTCCCAGAAGCTCCAAAGAAAGGGGATGTTGTCATTGGGACTTTGGGAATTTAATGCCATGCACAAGTAACATAGATGCTTTTAACTGGGACCTCCTGAAGATAGTTCATGACCCTTTGTGAAGATGATGTCAAGGAAGGCTGTACCTTGACTTCCAAAAATAAAGAGGGTAAATGGACTCTACCTTTCAGGAAGGCTGGGGTAGAGAAGGGTAAAGTGGGGCATTCACAGATTCCTAGGCACTTCTCTGTTGTTTCAGCACATTAGGAGAGAATATTTAAGGTTTACTCATCTGATACAAATGAACAAAATATGAAAAGACCATAAAATAAAATACATGCTTTCTTAATGTCTTTGCAACCAGGGGACACAGGAATCACCCTACTGAAGGCATGCCTGGAGATCACTATTCCAGTCCTTGCTACTTGCTGTTACTCCCTATAATACAAATCTGAGCATGTATTATGCCAGCTTAGATGCAGCTTCTACTTTTGGCTGATTACATAATGACCAAACTCTTTACCACAATATTGAATGTCTTTAAAAATCAAATCACAACCAAACACCCTGGGTTCTATTCTAATTCTTGGGATATTTTTTCTCCTCCCTGCCCCCATCTTTCAGAATCACTTTCTGTTCCTTAAAGAAGCTGGGCCCTTTGTTTGTCCCAGCTCTTTGTTTTGCATTTGCTAATTTTGCTTTCCCCAATTCTGCCCAGCTTCAGTGTTACCTGTCTGCCAACCTCTGACTCTCCCCAACTCTAGCCATAATTCATCGCTTCCATCTTTGTTCTCATGCAGCACTTTGATTGCTGTTCTGGCTTTCTTTCTTTCTTTCTTCTTTCTTTCTTTCTTTCTTTCTTTCTTTCTTTCTTTCTTTCTTTCTTTCTTTCTTCTTTCTCACAATATGAATACATATGAATACATAAACTTGTATTCATATTATAAGATATATAAAAGAGTAGCAAGTAAGAGTAGCATCCTATCACTCATGTTTTGATTCAGAAGTTGATTGGTGGGGGAAGGAGAGGTACACAGGTGCTCATTACATTATTCTATATTCCTTTTAATATCTGAATATTTCATTGAAAAGTGATGATCTTTTCTTTTCTTTGCTACTCACTCATCATCAGCCAGAAGTACTGTTAACAGTATATTGTGTATTGGTTTTTCTAGACCTTTCACTGTATTCTCAAAAATATAAAATCATATATACCCATGTGATAATTTTTTATTCAAATGGAATCATACCATTCCTCTTGTTCTACAATTTTTTAGTTAATAGTTTTTAGTTGTAGAGCAGTTTCAGGTTTAAAGGAAATTGAGCAAAGAGTACAGAGAGTTTCCATTTATTTTACTCCCTTATCGGTTTCCCTATATTATCATCTTGTGTGGTTCATGTGTTATAACTGATGAGCTAATATTGATACATTATCAACTAAAGTCCACAGTTTATATTAGAGTTCACCCCTTCTGTTGAGTTCTCTGGGTTTTCCAGATACATGCTGACACAGATCCACCTTAAAGTATCGTACATTATAGTGTCACCTTCCTGAGAACCCGCTGTGCTGCGCCCATTCATCCCTACCCACCCCACCCCCAGCCACCTCAGCCACTGAGCTCACTGTATTTGCACTTTTACCTTCTTTTCCAGAATGTCAAATAGTTGGAATTGCACAGCATGTATTCTTTTCAGACTGCCTTCTTTTACCTTGCAGTATACATTTTAGGCTTTTTGGTGCCTTTTCATAGCTATAATTTACTTTTTTAATTGGTGTTGATTTTCCGCCCACATCCCTATATGTACATGTACCTTTTCCTCCTTAATAGCTATGTAGACATCTCATACTATGATTGTAAAAACTTCTTTATCCTTTTTCTCCCCAAGGGACATGTGGGTTTTTCAAGTTTTCTCATTGTGTACTTACATATCTTTGACTCCCCATAAACTTTGTACTTCTTAACCAATAAAACACAGTGTTCAGTAAACAGCATTGCTTCTGTCCACAAAGAAAAACTGTACACAAGGAAAGGGTGGTGGTAACTCAAAGCGAGAAGAGGGAAGGGTTCATAGGGTCCCATAAATGATGGCAGAGGAGCTTAGGAGATGGCAGGAGTGGCAAGAGAGGAGAAAGCTGCTCTACAAAGATTTAACAGGGGAAGCAAGATTAGAATTGAGCCTTCAAAGGGTGGGTAGGGGTTAGGAAGACTGGGGCATTTTCATTCTTTTCATTTCTGAAATCAAGAAGCAACCTCAGTGGAGCGCCTGGCTGGCTCAGTTGGAAAAGCACGCAACCCGTGATTTCAAGGTCGTGAGTTCAAGCCCCACGTTGTGTGTAGCAATTACTAAGATAAATACATGAATAAATAAACTTTAAAAAAAAAAGAAGCAACCTCAGAGTGCTGATGCTGACGTCATTGCCCAGTAGCCTGGGGGCCTGGAAATATGCCCACCCTGACTGCTGCTGGCTTCTCCAGCTGTCTGTCCTCTCAGCCTGGGAGAGCATGTAAGAGAAGATGGAATCTCTGTTAAGCACTTTTCCTAAGAGCATGGATGTGCGTGATGTGACTCCCAGGCAGGCCTTGGCCAAAAAAGGCAAGGAGGACTGGCCTCCAGCAGTTCTCGTTCCAAAAATATTCTTTGCTTGTGGAAACCAAGTCAGTGCAGAAGGACTCCCAAGCTGATTGCCTCACTGCTCCTCGTCTGTATCTCACAACACTTCTGACCTCTCTGATACAGAATGCATCACAATGCAGTCCATCTTCCCCTTCTAAGCTGATGGTTCCCATACTCAGGAGCCACACTTTAGCCACCTTAATTTCTCCTGTGGCACCTACCGCCCAGAGTAACCCCTGCTGTTGATTGCTAACTGAGGGAAGTATGAAGGAAGTGTTGGGAGGTACTACTCCTAATATGGGTTCCTCTGGAAGCACACTCTGAAATGAGATTCCAGTGAAAGTCTTTCATTACGAGAAATGACCCAGGGACAACTGTAGGGGAGAGGGAAGTGAGATTGGGAAGGGAAGGCAGCCAATACACGGTGTGTTGTTAAGCAAGTTATTTCTGTGGACAACTGGAGCCTAACCTCCCAGGGAAACTCTGGGAAAAGGTACAAAACATGTCCTGGGAATTATCCTACAAGATGGAAAGATGGCTGAGATATTTATATGCCCGCTCCTAAGAGTCACCATTTGAGGGCTACTCCTAGGGGTGTAATAATTTGTAGCCCTTCAAGCCTGCCATGCAAGGGTGACAGGATGACCTTCTACAGTTCCAGAAAAGTCCCTCAGGCTCTGAGGAACAGATGCTGGAAGGTAAAAGCCAGACCACACTGATTTGGTAAAGTCTGAGGGCCATGTGTAAGGGGAGTATTCGCTACACCATCTTTTAAGGAAAATATTCACAAGAGACCTGAATCCCCTCTATAAATTTGTGACAAGGGGTTGTCCCCACTTCTGCTCCCATACCTGAAGTGGTAGGAAACTTAGTACATCCCAGGGCAAGAAACTTCAGTGTTGGCAATCCCAAGCGTTAGAAGCGCTTCTCCATTTCTCCAAAACCTCCCCGTGTCTAAATACCCCATGGGCTTCTAGTGGAGCCCTCTGCAGCTACTCAGGACATTAAAAGCATGTTCTATATGTCAACCCTTCAAAAATCTGAAAATAATTACTACAGTTCCTCTGCTTATCCATGGTCCCCTCTCTTTTGAACTTCTTCAGTTCTTTCTTTTTTTTTCAAGATTTTGTTTATTTATTCATGAGAGACACACAGAGAGAGAAGCAGAGTGTCACAGGCAGAGGGAGAAGCAGGCTCCATGCAGGGAGCCTGATGTGGGACTCGATCCTAGGTCTCCCGGATCATGCCCTGGGCTGAAGGCAGCACTAAACCACTAAGCCACCGGGGCTGCCCTTCTTCAGTTCTTTCAATATATTCCTTACCACATAGTTTTGAACTCTTAGCCAGCCCTCACACACCTGCCTAAACAAAAATTTTAAAAAGACAAAAAAAGGAAAATAAATGATCTACCATGCACAAAGTTATTGTTAATTGTGGCACACCCCTTCAGCCCATGTTTTACAAATCTATAGGCATAAGATCCAAGTCAGTCCCAAATGTCAATTATGTGAAAGAAAGCAAGGCTCTCCTTTTTCCATTGGCACTAACATTGGAAGGGTAGTGTGAACATGAATCCATTAGGCGCCACTGTGGAAAGCCTAACAATGGAAGCATCCAAGAGGACAACTGCGATGAGAGAGAGGATGAGGCCAGGTGACATCATGAGTCCCTAGATCCAGCAGAACCTAAACCCTATAATCTCTAGACTTTTTAATTGTGGGATCAATAAATCAATCTCAGTCTCTCTGCCCCACCTTCCTTCTTTCCCCTCTCTGTCCTTTCTAAGCAGTTTGAGTTGAGATTTATTATTTGTGATGGAACAATCAAAAGAATCTTAACAAATTTGGGCTCTTCTCCCACGATACTATACAGCCTACATTTTATTCTAGACATAGACATACACAGACAGACACACAATCGTTTATTTTTGGAGGGCACTTTGTAAGTCACCTTCAGACCCATTTGCTCTGACAAACCTCTGAAAGAAGACAGATAGGTATTAAATTGCTATAGTCATTTTTAAAAATAAGGAAACTGAAACAGAGAGGCTAAGTGACTTATCTAGTATCACATAGCTAGATAGTGGGTGGAAAACCTGGTATAAGAACCTAGATCTGTTGGGTCATAGGCCAATGTTCTTTCCACTGTATCTTGCTAGAGTCTGGGTTCTTGACCTGTGTGATCATCCTAAGAAATTCTCCTCTTTGGCTTCAGTTTCCCATATCTATTGTTGAGGACTGTCAACTGTGGTTTCTAATGGTCCTCTCCAAACTTGCATTCTGGTGGTCTATGATTTTGCTTCATAACTCTGCCTAAGACTGGTTCTGTTGGCTTTGAGTCAAAGACCCTGATGAGAGAACATCCCATCAATCAGAGATTCAGTACACACCCACTCACACACATACACACACACACACACACACACACACACACCTGTCTAATGACATTAAAGCTCCAGATGGTTCTGTTCTGAGAAGAAGCAAACATCAGTAATAACCCACGAGTAACAAAATAATTGTGTAGATGCCCTGTATCCCATCTGCTCTATTCCTGCTCAGAAAAAAAAGTGCCTTGTGCTTTAATCTTTTTGTTTTTCAGTCCTCAAAAAAAAAAAAAAAATGAAATAGAATAGGCTTCATGTTGCTGCATTCCTCCTGACAATGATGAAGCATGCTCTGCACTGGCCCCCACGTCACTCGTATGGCTTTGCATTAGTGGTTGGGGTGGGGGTCCTGACAAACCTGCCTTCCCCCTTCAGTGTGGGCGCAAGGTTCAGACACAGCTCCTAGGCCATCCAAGTGCTCTCTCAGCTGGCGCCTATGACTTCTCAAGACTGCAGACAGGGAAGTAGTGTGATCACATACTGATATATTAGTGAGAATTTAAAATCCACTCAGAGTTCCTGCTAGTTGTGGGCATCTCCATGGCTTTCATCTGCTTTGAGATTCTCTTAACCATTCTTGGACTTTTCTTCTTCCTGGATACTGTTTTAAAAGATTTCTAAAAGGAAGAGGGGCCCAAATTCTGTTTTCCTTGCTGTATTTTGCTGAGTCCCAATACAATCCTTTTCAATGCCCCACAACCTAGTGACTTTTGAGAGAGTCAGGATCACTATGGCCCACAGAAGATTTCTGAGATTCCCATCTTCATAGGGAGCGCAGGTTCTTCTCACGATCTTTGTTCTAGGAGCTTCATGTGAAAGGGAGACGTTTTGTCCCAACAAGTCAGCTCATGTTCTGTACTCTGTTCTTTGGAAAATTAATATTACACAGTCATGTGATCATGCTTGAGTGGCCCAGATATGTTATTTCAAAATTTAGAATTAGTTTTAGCTGGGAAGACTTTGAACTTTTGCTGTAGTGGGAGGGTGGAGTGAGTACAGAGGAGGGTAGAGCATATTTCCAAAGTCAGAGTCCAACAAAACAACAGCAAAGTCTCCATTCATTATTTCATTTATAATAAGGTGTGACGCAGTCTTCTGCATGAAGGAAGAGAGGCACTTGGTGTAACCCATACTTTCTCAGGAATCAGAGGGTTCCGGATTGACCAATTATTAATGTCTGCGCTGCTTCAGAGAGAGTCTTAGTGACAGATCTATATTTTGAGTAATATGCACAGTTTGCTACATCCAGCACAAAGAGTGATAAACCTCTAAGGTAGATTCCCTGCCGCACAAGCTGACAAAAGCCCAGCTCTATATTTTAAGCCTCGGATCCTCTAGTTAGATGCAGGGCAATCCCTCGACATGAACATCAGATACTTCATTCCTAGACCATCGGGGAGGTAAAGACCAAGAGAATTCATGGAATGAGTAACCCTCAAAACAGGGCCTCCTCTTCAGTTTTATGTAACCACAACATCAGCTTGCTGTTTCCTGATCAGGCACAGAGCCAGATTTGTTTAAATCTCCTGAGATAACTCCCTGGCCTAATCCAAACTTGTCAGCCCCTTAAGGGTCAGCTCAAACCCCAATATCACTTCTCCCATGAAGGCATTCTCAATTACCTCTCCCTGACCACAGCCTGCATTTTAAGCTATTCTACTTCCTTCTTTGCAGTTGGAATCCAATTCAAGCTCCCCACACCCCAGACTTGTTCTTAGTCTATAATATGAACCTATTTGCTTCTTCCTCTCTGTTCCTCTTCTTTTTTTTTTTTTAAGATTTTATTAATTTATTCATGAGAGACACAGAGAGAGAGAGACAGAGACACAGGCAGAGGGGGAAGCAGGCCCCATGCAGGGAGCCCCACGTGGGACTCGATCCCGGAACTCCGGGATCACGCCCTGAGCCAAAGGCAGTAGTTCAACCGCTGAGCCACCCAGGGATCCCTCTATTCCTCTTCTTAATTTGCTTTTCTGTGGCTCTGGTCCTTGTATCTCATCCCTTGTATCCAACTTCACACCTGTCTCTGGGTCTGATAGCAATTGGGCTTCTTTGGAAATGACCAGAGTTCCTTTCTTTGGCTCTAGTACTGTTGGCCCTTGCCTTTTGGATTTTGTCTGCTAATGGAAGCTCTGGGTATGTCCTTTGACTCATTTTGGTTCCTGGAATCTAACCCAGTGCTAAGCCCTATGGTCAGCTAGTTTCTGACTAACTGGTACAGGAAACTGGACAACCATAGCAAGTAATGATCTTCTTCCCTATGACCAAATGCCTTTCCCAGATGAGCAGTAACTCTCCTAAGGTAGAGCACAGGTCACAGAATAGGCAAGGCCTAACTTCATAGGCTTGAGTTAGATATACCTGAGTTTTAATTCCACCTTTTATTTACTTCATTTACTTACTACACAAATTTGGGCAAGTAATAAGTCTCTTTGAATCTCAGTTTCTTTGTTTCTGCATAACTGGGAATAGTAGCAATAGTACCTACTTCACAGGATTGCTGTGAAGATTAAATGAGCAGTAGGGTGGAACTTTGAAACACTAATTAAATCCTTTTTGGACTAGTACAAACTCTTACACATGGTCCCCAGGTAGTGCGTGTGTGTGTGTGTGTGATGAAGAATCTTCAGAACCTTGAGGATCGGTGTATCAGCATACCATCAGGCAGACACTCAATAAATGTAAGCTTAAAAAAAAGAAGACCAATAGAGGATTGAGAATCAACAGCTGAATGACGAATCCTTCCAGGTCATAAAAATAGGTGGTAGCCAAGGGCTGTTGCTTATGCTGACTTTATAGATTTTCCAGGTTTTAAACCTTCTAGGTACAAGACTCAGATTTCCAGAGGGGAAGTTGGTTGGTCCATTATATTTGACTAGATGGGCCTTGTTTCCAGATAAATCTAAGGAGGTATTGATGAGGCCCAAATTTTCTATTGGTGAGGTCCAAATTGCTATTTGTTTCTGAACCCTAAGACATGCCATCTTCGTGTAATCATCCTTCAAAGTCTAGATTTTTCCTGAGGCTTGACTAGAAGCTCCTGACTGAGAGACCCAAACTACTTAAAGTTTATATGCTGCACCACCAGTAGTGGTCAGCAAAGGCCTAAGGGCCAATCCAGCCCACTGATAGGGTTAACAAATAAAATTTCACTAAAGCACAACCATTCCATTCATTTATACATCGTCTATGACTGCTTTCTCAATACAATGGCAGAGCTGAGTGGTTGTGACAGAGACCAAACAGCCTGCAAAGGCTGAAACACTCACTATTTGACCTTACAAAATATTTGCTGACTCTTGCTCTACATCATACATGTTAAGAGCTCCCAATGTCAACATATAATGATATGTTCTCTTGTATGTTTCACTACTGTAAGCTTTATCTCTGTTATAAGAAGTACACTCTTGAAGGCAAAACCACTCATCCATTTCTTTTGTATCTCCTACAGATGCTTCCTAACATGCCATTCAAGGCCTCTCAGTCAAGCACCAATTGTTCCTGTGGCCTTAAACCCCTTCAGTTTCCTCCACTTCCCTACCTTTCTGGTCTAGGCAAGTCAATCAGTCTTCTTCTTCTTCTTCTTCTTCTTCTTTTTAAGATTTTATTTATTTATTCATGAGAGAGAGAGAGAGAGAGTGAGAGAGAGAGAAGCAGGCTCCGTGCAGGGAGCCTGATGTGGGACTTGATCCCGGGTCTCCAGAATCACAACCTGGGCTGAAGGTGACACTAAACCACTGGGCCACCAGGGCTGCCCCTCAATGTCTTCTTGTCTTTCCTTGAGTATCTCTCTTTACCCAGCTGACTTCTTACGGACTATCTCAAGCTCCTTATCTCTCACTATGTTTTTCTTGATAATCCAGTCAGAAGGCATCTCTCCCTTTTTTGAACTCTGTCAATGGGCTTTGCTTGCTTCCTGAAGGACATAGAGACAATTTCATTCTTTAAATGTTGAGTCTCCCCAAGCAAGTAGTTAGAGCCTGGAGGGCAGATACTGTGTCTTGTAGTGCTATCTAATGTCTTCTCCCTTTCCTACTTCACAGACTATCTATTGCCTTCTTAGTAGAGGCTGCTGTGGAAGAGGATAGGTCCTGGTTTACCATCATACAAATTTGGATGTATCTGCTTATGTAAAATAGTGTCTACAAGAAGTAATTTGCCTGCTACTGCTTTGCATGAGGGGGAGGGTAATTCCAAGAGGAAATTTAGTGCATGAAGTTGGAGAGGATGGTATGGTGTTTGCTACCAAAGCTGGGCCCAGGGATTCATTTAGGCTCTGGGGAGAGGAGATGTTGCAAAAACAGAAGGAGCAGAATCTCAAGAGGTTTTGTAGCTCACAGGGCATTTACCGTATTGCTTTGGGGTCAGGTGATGGTGTGGCTTGGAGTTTGAGGTCTTTCTCCTCATTTCTATATAAAAGGAAGGACTAAAAGAAATATGGCTTTTTTTTTTTTTTTTCCTACCCTACTCAAGGTTTTCAGCTTTGGGAGGTCTACCAGTTCTCCCAAAGCTAAGGAGCATCCTAGGTTAGTGTTCAGATTTTCACCAAAGCCTTGTTTAAAAATATAGAGTTTTATTATTATTCAGATATGATGAGGCCAACACATGAGGAGACAATTGCCATTGGAGAGATGGTTTGTTACTCAGTTCCCCAGAGGAGGGGTCATGGCATGTCTCGCAGGGCCACTGGGGAAGCACAAGTTAGGAGGCAGAGGAAGACAGGAGGGGAATGGAGAGAAAGAGCCTTTATTGTGCTTCTCATGGGAAAGTATGGTGAGGCAGGGCCAGCAGATTTAAGACTGGCTAGTTGGAATAATTTCAGCTAGTTCTGGAGTATAGGGGCTGTATCTGATGGTCTGGCACCTAGCTCTAGGGTGATTGGGGTAGAGGATAATGATCCTGAGGGTGAGAGCCCAAGAAAGGAGGTGGTGGGTTATGACCTCTGAATAGGTTGATTCACAAATGTGCGCTTTTAAGTTTGTGTAAGGCATGCTTACAGGTGAGTCCTTTGCTATCTTTAGGAATTGGCTAGCCCCAAGATATCAAAGCATCAGAAACACAAGGTGAATACAAGTTTCAACGATCAGGGTTATAGTTAAGGACTGTGTTCATTTGCTATAACAAAATACCACAGGCTGGGTGGCTTAAACAACAGAAATGTATTTTCTCACAGTTCTGAGGGCTGAAGTCCAATATCAAGGTGTTGGCATGTGGAGGCCAAGAAAAATTAAGACCATTGCCTTTGTCAGCAGGGGCCCAGGACCCATGATTGGGTTCTGCAAAGGATCCTCTGAAAAAGGGGGGAATGTGGGACCCAGGAAATCTAACAAAAATCCCCTGCCCCTGGACAAGCAGAGCAGGACTAACTCCATTTTGTGCTACACCCACCATCTCATGTGAAACCCCCGCACACGACCTGCCTATTGTTTAAGGCACTCCCTCACCCTAGTTTAGCTATTAAGCACACCCTTATCAGAAGCCAGCACACTTAGGAATGCGGGACCTCTGACCTTTAACCAGCCAAGAAATGAAAACCCCTCTTTTGCCCACCAAACCTGAGCGCCAGTTCTAACCAGAATAATAGGCTAGTTCAAATGGTCACTATAAGGTGAATCATAATTCAATTGGCCACCTGCGTGTGGACCAACATGACTGTGCAACTTTCTGCGTATGTTACAATCTCATTGGCCACTGGCCAACACTGTTGTGCTTCTTAGTCTCGGGGTCCAAGCCCCTGTTCTGTTGTATGGAGTATACTTGGACCCAAGCCTGAGCTTGCTAATAAACCCTCATGCACTTGCATCGGTGTCAGCTCCTTGGTGGTTTCTCGGATTTGCAATCTTGAGCACAACAGGCAGGGTTGATTTCATTCTACCAACTCCTCCTTGACCTGCAGACGGCCACCTTCTCACTGTGTCCTCACATGATCTTTTTAGTGTGTGTGCATCTCTGGTGTCTCCTTATGTGTCCTATTTTCCTCTTATAAAAAGACATCAGTCAGATTGGATTAGGGCCGACCCTAATGGCCTCATTTTAAATTAATCCTCTCGTTAAATACTCTATCTTCAAATACAGTCACATTCTAGGTACTGGGGCCTAGAGCTTCGATGTATGAATTTTGGAGGCTTCAACAATTCTGCCCATGACAGGTACATTGATCAAGTAACCTGTGGGATTGCTTGAGCTGAAGAACATCAGAGAGGTGTCAGTGGGGAGACCTCTGAGGACCACAAGAGAGTGAGGGCATGGACTCAAGTAGAAGGTGGGGAGACATAGGTGACAACTATAAGCCAGGGAAGTCTGGGGAGTATGTAAATATTATTTCGGTCTATGAGCTTCAGGAGTCTTAATGAATTTGGAGTACAGAGACAGTTGCTCCTGTGAAAGATGATCAATATATCCATCCTGAAAATTCCATCAGTACCAAAAGCCAACATCCACAACCCCAGGAGGTCCTCTTTAAAGAGCACAGTAATCACACTTACCAGTAAGAACAGCTAATGACTTGACAATACAGAGTCTGGGTTCTCTCTCTCTCTCTCTCTCTCTCTCTCATTTTAAAAGGTTTTATTTATTTATTCATGAAAAACACAGAGAGGCAGAGACATAGGTAGACAGAGAAGCAGGCTCCCTTCAGGGAGCCCGATGCCGAACTCCATCCTAAGATCCTAGGATCGCGATGTGAACTAAAGGCAGACGCTCAACTGCTGAGCCACCCAGGCATCTCTGGGTCCTCTCTTTGACACCAAAATTTCACTCAAATCTTGCAGGGAAAAATAGCACCAACAGACTTGAGTATCTGTAAGAAAGTACACAACGTCCAGTTTTAAAAAGTTTATTGGAGGGACGTCTGGAATTGTTGGTTACCATGGTGTTTTCAGCAGTATCAAAATTAAACCAACTTGCAGGCCTAGTGGAGGCAGATTTAGACAACAGGTTCTGAAAGGCTTTGTGTCAGTCAAAATTGTTGGTTGCAGTCAAGCAAAAAGAGAGGATTTCTCCAATTGAAGGGTATCAGGAGGTGGTTCACAGAGTTGACCAGAAGCAGGGCTCAAGTGGCAAGGTGGGTAAACAAACCTTGGAGAACAGGTGGGAACTGGAAGACTCTGGAAGCTGTCACAGGAACAATTTTGGGTGGGGTGCTCCTTCTGCGGCTGAATACCAACCCACAGGATTGGTGTGGGTGTGACCACATCTTTACAAGAATAGCCACCAGTGATATTGTTGAAACTGTGTGAGTGAACACCAACAATCCCTATGCTTTTGCATTCGACCCTGAAGATTCTAAGTGCCAAGAGGGACCATCTAACCAACTGGTAAAAATCTAGTTCCCTTGCATGAATTCTTACCACTGGTGGCAAGAGAAATGGAGGCTACCAACTCCTCCTATCTTTTAGTTTTAGGAAAATGAGGGGAACTCTATCCCATATTAATAGGCATATTGGTGAATTCCTCCAAAATAAGAAGGGAGATTGAATGTTGGAAATTTAAAACAAAATCAATAAATGTGCACCAAAGCTATGATTGCAGCCATAAACATTGGAGAGCTATGTCAATAAAAAGAACATTGAATCTAACGTTTTGTCTGTGTACTAGCCCCCTGGTTGGTGAGGCAGAAATTGCTACACATCCACTGAAAATCTGTGCTTTTCTTTTCATGGTGTAGAATTCTCAAAGGGAAGAGACTTCTGATCATGGGACTATATCTCCAACATTCTTTTGCAATGAGGTGCAATCAGATGACCGAGTTATAGCAAGTAGAATGTGCAAGTAATGCATGCCACTTCCAGGCTTGGCTTATAAAAATTCTCCCTCCTCTTTCCCTCTCTGACTGTGTAGAAGGAAGCTGGCATCCCTCAGAAGCTTTTGTGTTAAAGATTACAGAGACTCTGACTACTTGGCCCCTAAATGATTGCAAAGTGGAAGTTCTCCTCACTAACCGGTTCATCTGTCTGATGATTTTACACAAACAAGAAACATATTTTTTTTGAAACATGTTTTTAAAAAGATTTTATTCATTTATTTATTCATGACAGACACAGGGAGAGAGAGACAGAGAAAGGCAGAGGGAGAAGCAGGCTCCCTGCTGTGAGCCCAATGCGGGACTCGATCCCGGGTGTCCCAGATCATACCCCGGACCAAAGGTGGCGCCAAACTGCTGGGCCATCGGGGCTGCCCAAGAAACATTTTTTTGTTTGGGCTTGGGTCATTATACATTGTTAGGTGCTGATATATTTAACTTGTTTCTTTGTTTATTCTAGATGAGAAACTGAATGAACACAGGCTCTAGAATGAGACAGATCTGAGTTCAAGTCTATGTTCCACTACTAATTTCCTGGCAGCTCTTCCTTAATCTCTATTTTATAAAGTGAGATTAGTAGTATCTATCACAGGGATGACTGGGTGGCTCAGCAGTTGAGTGTCTACCATTGGCTCAGGGCATGATCCCAGAGTCCTGGGGTCAAGTGTCCGCATTGGGCTTCCCATGCCTGCTTCTCCCTCTGCCTGTGTCTCTGCCTCTCTCTCTGTCTCTCATGAATAAATAAAATCTTTAAAAAAATAGTCACAAAGGATAGATCTAAGGATTAAATGAAATGATGAATGCAAAATAGCTAGCTGGCATGACGATTGGCACCTAGTAGGTACTTAGTAGGTGGTAGACTATGAACAGAGTATGGTGCATATGATGGGAAGAGGTGTATAAATGGGAAATTAGGAGACTAGTCTCATTCCAGGACTGCTCCTCTCTGTGTAAACTTGGGGAAATCCCTTCACCTCTCTGAACCTTTCTTTGCTTATCTATACAATGACATTGGATGACACCTGGAGTTTTCATGCTGTTCCCTGTGAAAACTCTTGACTCTGCAAAAATCCTTAGGGACCCCTCTCAGAGCCAAGCGGACTCCAGTCCTTGCTCCCTTTCAAAGACAGAAGCTTTGATTCAGTTGTTTGACATACTGGATGTCCAGAAGACTGTTTGAAGAAAAAGTATCACTGCTCTTGTGAGGAAATTAAATATCAATGTACTCCGAGGTCTTCAAAATTCTTCCCTACTCCTTTACTCTAGGGTCTGAGCAATTTAGGGTCTGAGCAATGACGGCTTTAACCCACCAAGTCGTCTTGGGAGAGGCTTCGTCCTTCCTCCCTGACCTGACTAGTTTGCCAGAAGTCAAAGGCAACTTTCAATTTCCAAGATTGCCCAGGCATAAAAGTACTCAGGTGGGGTGGAATCATGACTATGAATAAGAACTAAAAATGCAGCCAACAGGTACAGTCCCTGGCACTGGGACATGAGGGAAGGGCGGGTGCACACTGTTCTGGTTGGAAAATGCCGAAGTCAAGTGCAAGAGGGGGCACACCCTTTCTGACCAGTAAGCTGAGGATAAGAAAGCAGGCAGCCTTAAGGCTCACAGAGCTCCACCAAAGAGAAAGTAGCTGGCTCCTGGTCAGGACCTTCAGCAGCCCAATATGGCTTTCTTTTCCAATACATTGTAAGAAATGTGGCTATAACATGCACATGCCATAGAGAGGGAGGTTGGCCAAAGGCTACATATTTTGCTAGTATTATGACTTTTCAGTGGTCACTCAGCCCACAAATATTTATTTCAATGTACTGGATGGGGATAGAGACAAATCTATATCCTATGTTCCAGTCTGGGGAAATGACATAAATTAATAATCAAATAATATCCATCAGGGGGTGATAACTATTAAAGGGGACAGAAAATAAAGGGGGGTGTTATTTTAGAGAGGTTCTGTTGATGAGACGTTGATGTTGGGGCAGAGACATGCAAGGAGTGCATATGATGGGGAGGAGTGGTGTAGGCTGGAGGAGCAGTAGCCCAGAATGCTCTATAGGCAGGTGGGCCAGGGGAGCAGAGTGCTATGGGGAGTGAACAAGGGGGGTGGCAGGAGCAAGGCCGGAGGTGGTAAGCATCAGGGGGTTACTTCACTTAGAGACCGATGATTCTCTGTAAAGGATGTGGAATTTATTCTGAAGCCATCGAAAGACTCTGAGCAGAGTAGTGACTTAGTTCTTAAAGGGTGACCCTGGGTGCCCCAGCTCTCTAGAGGCACAGGTGGAATGAGAGTGAGCAGTTGGGAGTCATGTAATAATTTAGGCAGGGGACGCTGCTGATGAGAACATGGCAGCAGCAGAGGAGGTGCTAAGCGGTGGGATTCCAGATCCATGCTGGAGGGAGAACAGCTAGTTTAACCCACCCACCAGGATGTCACCACCGACTTTGTTCTTACCACGTGTTCTTCTGCAATCTCATCCCCTTCCTCCAACCATGAGAGAGTATTTCCTCTTGAGCAAAGAGAGGGGAAAGGAAGCAAAGCAAAGAGACAGAAAACAGAATTACTGGCAGCCCCGGTAGCCCAGGAGTTTAGCACCGCCTTCAGCCCAGGGCCTGATCCTGGAGACCTGGGATCGAGTCCCACGTCAGACTCCCTGCAGAAAGCCTGCTTCTCTCTCTGCCTCTCCCTTCTGTCTCTGCCTCTCTCTCTCTCTGTCTGTCTCTCATGAATATATAAATAAAAAATCTTAAAAGAAAAAAAAAAGAAAACAGAATCAGACATGAGTAAGAAAATGAAAAGTAGGTATAAAGACAACAGAAACCAAAATAGAAGGGGTAGGGACATCAAGAGGGAAAAAAAAAAAACAAGAAAAACAAAGAGATGTGCTCCACCATTCTAGCTTCTTCTCTTTCCTTCTTTGTTGATAGCAGAAAAGCAAAAGAAAGTTTAATTTCCTCTATAGGCAAAGCCTCTTGGAAAACACTGGCCAGTGTTTCATGTTCTGTGGCCATGTGCACAATGCCAGGTTGAAGGAGCAGAAATAAAATTCCGGCCAAGAAAAATGAAAACTGGTGGTGGAGGGTGAGCTGCCTGCTCAGAGATCTAAATTCAACTCATCCTGACTTCTATTTTTTTTAAAAGATTTTATTTATTTATTAATGAGACACACACACACACACACACACACACACAAAGGCAGAGACACAGGCAGAGGGAGAAGCAGGCTCCATGCAGGGAGCCCCACGCAGGACTCGATCCCAGGACTTCAGGATCACGCCCTGGGGCGAAGGCGACGCTAAACCGCTGAGCCACGGGCTGCCCCCACCCTCATTTCTGGTAAAGCCTCAGTCCCCTGCACAGTAAGAGACACTGGCCTGCAATACTATTTCCCCTGTCATTTTCCAGAAAAGAAAAACCTCATTTCCAAAAAGAGAGAAATTCCCCATCTCCCGTAGATCCCTTTCAAACCGGCAGAGCTGATTTTATGAAGTGTTTCATGAAGTCACAGTACCCTTGGGGGTAACCAGAAACCATTGTTTTCACAAGGGGAGAAAAAAAAAAGCAACCGGAAGTTACATTCTGCTGGAGAACATAATCATATCCCCTCGCTAGCGTGGGTGAGAACATTCCCTGGCCACTGTAGCTTTTTGATACTGTCACTGAAGGAAATGTTGGTCATAAATCCTGATGAAAGATTACAGGAGCCATTTCCACCTTGGAGCATTGCAGTGTGTTTAAGTGTTTAACATAATCTTAAAATGCAATAACAACCTTCTTCTAATTTAATCTTCGGTCTTCAGCTGTCAACACAGATGCATGAAGCTGGTGAGCAGCTAAAGGAAAAAATAAAGAAGTGGTTGTGCAGGGACCAAAGATACTTTCATTTCCCTCGAAGCCAGACTTAATCAACAGTTTCAAAGAGGCACACAGCAGGCTGTTTGTATGAAATTTTGCCGGAAGGAATTAAGCTGAAAAAGAGTATTTTCCCTTTAGAAATTGCAAAGTTCCAACTGGGACATCTTATACAATAGGTCCACTTCTCTACTGTGAGCATGCGATCTATTTATGAAACTTGCTTCAGTAAATGGAAAACGCAAATAAAGGCAAGGCAAATCCAACACTGTCAACTTCAATTACTTTCCAGTGTTTTCTGTATTCTCTCCCTCGTTATTTCTTATTCTCTCCATACCTTTCCCTTTTCTTGTCCTACCAAACCCCACACACCCAGAGGCATTTTCAGGTTGATCCATAAAGGATGGTCGCCACAACATTTGTGGTTCCAGGCCTGCTCTCACCTTTCACCAAAAATCAATGAACCTGAATTCCAGCCTGGAATTTTCAATGAAGTTTTGTTGTCTTCACCTCCTCAGAAAGACAGGGTGGTTTTTTTTTTTTTTTTTAAGTTGTTTTTGTTTTTTAAAGATTTTATTTATTTATCCATAGGAGACACACAGAAAGAGGAAGAGACACAGAGGGAGAAGCAGGATCCCTGCTGGGAACCTGATGTGGGACTCGATCCCAGGACCCCAGGATCATGACCTGAGCCACAGGCAGACACTCAACCATTGAGCCACCCAGGTGCCCCAAGGACAGGGTGTTAATGGCTCATGTATTAGGGAAAGCTTTGACCTGTGCTGAGGAGTGGGCTTTTGAAGGAAAACCAATAGCCTCCATCAAGTTCTGAAAATACACAGACAGGGGGCCTTCTTCACCATTCAAACTAAGGTGTTTTCTCTCTCTCTCTCTCTCTCCCCGCCCCCCCCCCCCCAGACACACACACACACGCACACACACACACAGTCTACTGGGAGAAAGACTTTGGGTTTTATCAGTAAGTTTGACTCTGGAAACTAAGCAACTATCATTTTGGCAGGGTATCCTTAGGAGTTGAAGGTCAATATGCAGCTGGCTGCCTCTTACAAATTAAGTGTTCCAGTAGCTTCTCATTTTTATCTCCTCCTGGAGCAGAATCCAGCTGAGTACATTAGATGTAAGGACAAGGCCCAGTAACCATGGACTTTGAATTATCACTTCCTAGATAGTCTACTCTCATATCTCAGAAACCAACTGATGACAGCTAGACAACGTAAGGAAGCCATGGGAAGAAAGCCCATAAATCATTGACCAATGATGTCAGAAGAAAGGACTTCTGGGTAGCATGTCAACATTGGAAGAATAGAGCCATTTAATTACAGGTCAAATTAAATTGCATTTAATTACATTAATTCATGTAATGAGTAATTCTAGCCTCCCATAGGTTTTGTAATTTTTTAAAAAGATTTTTTATTTTTAAGTAATCTCTATACCCAATGTAGGGCTCAAACTTACAACCTCAAGATCAAGAGTTGCATGCTCTACAGACTGAGCCAGCCAGGTGGCCTTGGTTTTGTAATTTTTAAAAATTGTATGTTTCTTCATCTTTATCCCTAACTGCCTGAATTATTTTTCTTCCCTGAAGCATCCCTCAGGGACAAGAAGATGTAAGGAACCCCCAGAGAAGTGGAAATCTCTAATGACTAAAAGATGGCATTATTGAAAATGAATATTCCGCTTGAAAGGACACTTGAGTTAGATTGTTTTGATAAGATTATCATTCAAATATAGTTCTTTAAAATTTGAAAATAACACAAGCTTGCTTGAAAGTGAGGACACATCTCTTCACTGAAAAAAGCTAGCTTACTTTTGGGAGCAGCTAGTAAATATTATACGGTCTCCTTTTTTTCTTTCTTTTTTTTGTCTCCTTTTTTTCTGAAAAAAATGTAGTTTCCACTTTTCTTTATTCTTTATTATTTATTGTTCACTCAGATATCAAATATGTACTGCTCATGTGCTCAATCCAAGTGTATTAGACAAAAGCAATTATGCACAATAATTTTGCATTATTTTTGCAATATATTGCAATATATTTCTGCAATATATTTATAAATACATTTTTATTAATGTATAATATACTATATATTTTATTATATACTTAGTATAATACAGTGTATAGGTATATACATATATATATACCTATAGGTACTGCTTTTGAACCACAAAGATATTGGGAGAAAATATAAACGTTTCTACCAATTTAAGTATTTCTGTGATACTTCTGGCAGATACTGCTCAGTGAGTAATCCAACACTTTCTCACCTTTTTTTCTTGTTGTTTCCTCATGACTAGCTACTTGCTTTTTCAGCTTCCCTTGCTGTTGGAGAGGCACCTGGTCAAGTTCTGGCCAACAAGGCATAATGACAGAATTTCCTGGAGGATCATAACAAAGTTTTGTTTTTCCAAAAAAAGGCTAGATGGTGTTAGCATGATCCCTTCTCTTTTTCTCCTTCCTTGTGTGGGTGCGAAGCCCTGACACACAGCAGCCATTTTGTCCCCCTGTGGAATGATGAACATGAGTGAGGAAGGACGTGACCTGAAGATGACAGAGCTGAAGAAAGAAAGAGAGATTCTGGGTCTTAGATATTGTTCAGCTATCTGGCCAACTATTTCCTTTCAGAACGCACCCAAAAGCATTCTGAACTGACATAAAGTCTATAAGCCCTAGACATACACTGAAACAAAACATGAGCTCAAGAGCTCCAGGGTGAATACAAGTAATGGCAAGATGGAAAGTGACAGATAAGAGGAAAGGAAAAGTAGTCAAACATTGTCTAACTTGCTTGGAATGACAGGAACCCAAAAGAGCCTGAGGGAACTACATAGCACTTTGATATTCTTTTAAGAATTAAAATAAGATTGGGGGGTAAAAAGAGTCTTCAAAATACTGCACTTTGCCAATGGGAACAATCAGAGAAATTAGCCAAGTAGTTCAAAAGCAGAGCCAAAAACATGCCAAGTCAGGCCACTATTCAGAAAGTTGCTTAGAGAAGAACAAGGGGGAAAAGAGGAGTAGAGAGCAGAAAAGAAGGGAGGATGAGAAGAAGAAGGAAGGGATCATCTCTGTCCCATCACAGGCCCCCAGAGAGAAGCCTGCTACTGGGTGAATGTTGGTGCTTCGCCTGTATCCACTAGGATTCCTTTACCATTTTTGTTCCTATTACATTTTTTATGCACAGACTCCTAGGGTGCTTTCACTCATAACAGTGGGAACCTGGGTCACTTTGTCAGAGGGCTATCTTTAGTTCCAGACCTCCCTTTGCTTGTGTGCACAGAGAGCCATGAGAGCCTGGGAATTTGTGCACTCCTGAGAGAGCCTTTAACATTGATGGGCACAAGAGTATAAATAAATACTTCAACTCTCTTCTTTTTTTTTTTTTTTTTTTTTTTGAGACAGGTACCTTCTCCAATTCTCCTGAAGTTTTAAAGCAATCCTTGGTGAGATCGTGCTTGATACTGCCCTACTGACCAGCTTCCTTCTATTCCCCACCAAACCTCCCACTACCTCATTATCTCATCCCAGTTATTCTTCCTAATAAAGCACTTTACTGTAAATCTCAGTCCCTGGGTCGGCTTCCGGTGAACCCCACCTAAAATGCCTTTTCTATGGGATATAAATAAAATTGCTCACCCAAGGCCAACAGAGCATAAAAGCAAAAGAAATTAGAGAGACAGTGAGTCAAAAAGAAAATGGGAAGTTTTGCCAAAAGTCAAAAATATGAGCCATAATTCTTTGTGCTGCCCACCCTGGCCCAACTGTCACTAGAGTGAGGTAGTAGTATTTTCCACAAAGATACAAAATAAATTCGATGTCCTTGCTAAACATTAAGCTATTTGTACCACTTGAACACCAAAATCTAATATTGCTTAGAGTTAGTAAGTGGGGTCAGCAAAGAAGGGAGAGCAGAATGACAACCATGGCACAGCTGGAAAGTGTTTCTGAGCCTGGCCCTGACCCTCTTCCTTTCATGGAGACATGGAGAGGAGATACAAAACTCTATTTATGCATGATTTTTCCCAACGCAGGTGAGTGATTAGCTGCAAGGTTGAATTAAACAGTGATGTGTTATATTTCTTGTTAAGAGTTAGCTTCTAGGGCAGCCCGGGTGGCTTAGCGGTTTAGTACCTGCCTTCGGCTCAGGGCGTGATCCTGGAGACCCGGGATCGAGTCCCACGTTGGGCTCCTTGCATGGAGCCTGCTTCTCCCTGTGTCTCTGCCTCTCTCTCTGTGTCTCTCATGAACAAATAAAATCTTAAAAAAAAAAAAAAAAAAAAAAAAAAGGAGTTAGCTTCTAGTGACTTCAGCCTCCAACCTCACAACAAGAGAACCAGACCATGGCTCAGGTGACCAGGGGATTCATGCGTCTTAGTATCTGACCCTGCTTGCTGCGTGGTGGGTAATTTTAGCTAGAAGATATCAGGTCAGTCATCATGGAACCAACTTGATTACATCAAACAACAAAAGGATCAGTTTCTGATTCTCTGGAAAGACTGGATTTCACATAAAGACTAAAACTTTGTTTTCTTTCTTCTTTTTTAATTAAATAATCTGAGAACCAACAGGCCAAGAGAAATAGGAAACCACTGTGTACAACATGAATATCAATGTGTCTAACAGGTTCATTCCTAATTCACTACTCTAGAAAGAAAATATTCTGCCTTCTTGACAAATATGAACAACTTCTAGAAAATTTTAACCAGAGTGAAGAATAACACCTTTAGTAACTCAACCTCCTAATTGACCATGTAGGTATCACCTGAATTCCACAGACATTCCCAATTCAATGCTATTCTCTTTACCAAGAAAGGAACCACATTTAGCATAAAATACAAACACACACATAAAAACAAGTGGAATGATTCAACAGAAAAGTGATGAACTTGGACCTTTCTTCAGAAAGGCTTTATCAAATGTACTTTTAGTCTAAATGATGACAGTTTGTGATTAGTCCACAGGTTGAATTGATTTTAAAATGGATTATATTAAGGAGATAAGACCAAGAGAGTCAGGTCAAAAGTTCACTTTTTATGACCACAGTAGATCACTTCACTTTCTGCACTTTTATTCTTTTGTTTAAATGTAAAATGCATAGATCTTACATTTGCAATTTGTAAGTTTTGACAGATGGATCTATCCATGTAACCATCACCAGGATCATGATTGAAAAAAAAAATGTTGTGCCCCAGCAACTTTTGTCAGCCTCTTTCCAGTCCACCCCCTGCCTTCCAGTGACCACTCTGGATATCTACCCCCTATTTTCAGCTTTCATGTAAATTGTATCAACCAATACGTGCTCTTTTGTGTCTGTCTGCTTTTGTTCAGCATAATATGGTGGTGATTCATATAGTTGTGTGACGCTAGTTTGTTCATTTTTGTCCCTCAAATGTGTACAAATGTGTTACAATGTGTTTACCCATTCACTTGTTGACTGACATTTGGGTTGTTTCCAGTATTTGGTTATTATGCATCAGGCTGCTATAGACATGCTCATGCAGGTTTTTTCATGGGTATGTTTTCAATTCTCCTGGGTGATATCTAAAAGTAGATTTTGTCATTGTAGGATAGGATTGGCCTCTACTTTATAAAAAACTTCCAACAGTTTTCCCAAGTGGTTGTACCATCTTTCACTCCCCCCAGCAACATAGAAAGGTTCCGGTTGCTCCACATCTTTGCCAAGATTTGGTGATGACAGTCTTTCTAATTTTAGCTATAGAATGGATACTATAGATTGAAATAATTTTGAAATAACAAATTAGACTCAGATCTCAATTACTATCCATCCCAGTTTGCAGCAAATTCTTACCACCTTCAGAGTTCATCCTGATATTACTTTCTTTGCACTAATTACTTCATTTCTTGGCCACCAAGAAAAGTTACTGCTTTGAAGAGCTGTAGAATGAACTGTTCCAAAACAGATGAACTTTTTTGAACATTCCTGTTGTTTTGTATTATTTCTATCTCTTTATTCCTTCATTAGCACTAAAATAGAAATAGCATCAGTTTGCTTTATTGAACACAAATCCTTATATTGATACCTCTTCTCAAAAGGAGAAACGCCTTGATGGAAGAAGCTAATTTTTAAGCAGTATAGATAGATAGAGCATAAATTTCTACCCCTCCCCCAGTTCTTCAAAAATTGTAGCAAGAGAGAAACTGGTTTCAAGAACATGTTCTCAATGAGATACCATGCATGCAATCATGATTTTCTTAAAGTTCAAGCCACATAGATTGGGTCATGTTAGAAGTAGTCTCAAAATAAACCTAGATTTTTGGGATGCCTGAGTGGCTCAGTTGGTTGAGCATCTGAACTCTGGATTTCGGCTCAAGTCATGATCTCAGTGTCCTGGGATTGAGCCCCGTGTAGGGCTCTTTGCTAGGTGAGGAGTCTGCTTAAGATTCCCTTCCCCTCCTTCCACCCTCCCTCTAGCTCATGTGTGCGCTCTCTCATAAATAAATAAATAAATAATCTTTTTAAAAATAAAAAATAAATAAATCCTAGGTTTTTAATTCTTCATCAGCTAACCAGATTGATTATTATGGTTGACTGGTTGATTGGTATGATCAATTGGTAGGGTCGGAGCTTCATATGGTGAAGGAGCCTCCTGCTTGTTACACTGTGTTGAGAGGCAGTATAAGCAGGTGGTTAAAATTACACACCTAGATGTAGACAACCCAACTCCAAATTTTGGTTCTATCCTTACCAGTTGGGTGGGCTTGGACAAGTGTTTAACCTGTCTCTTCCTAAACTTAGCCACATATAAAATACCACTATTTTATTATAATAATATCCACATCCTAGAGATTATGAGGAATAAAGGAGTTAATATGTAGTAAATGTTCAGAATTATGTTGAGCATATTTTTAAAGTTACATAAATGTACTATTATTCATTTGAAAAATATTAAGTGCAAGTGAATCAAGTAAAAAGATTATGGGGTCACATTTAGATTTAGAGGTATAAAGTACAGCAGTTGATTAGTAATGTTTGCCACCGGTAAGATGTGTATGTTGGGAGTGTATGTGGAGGGGATGATTAAGTGGCAATATACATGCCAGATATTAGTTTCCTTGATTGAGGCACTCAGAATTGTACTTGTTTTTGATAAAATTGCATATGTGATGCGGAACTACACTTAATCTCGTATTAAGCCGGAGGTTGTCCACTCATGGCCTGTGAGCCAAATCTAGGCATGGGCTGCAAATAGTGGCTGACCCAATGATTGGCACAAAGTAGATGGTCGGTAAAGATTTCCCAAATGAACTGAATAAATAAATAAGGGAATAAATATTTGTATACTTTCTTCCTTTTACTACCTCATCACTCTCCCTTTTTATGGACTGGAAATTTATTAGCTTCTAGATATATAAACCTTTTTCAGTGAAGAGCAAGGCCTAGTACAGTGTGGTATATGCAAAGAGTAGGTACTCAATAAATGTTTAAATAAATTGAGTTCTCATAATCACCAATAAATATGATAATAGACAATAGATTAGCAATAATCAAGAAGACAACAGTTGGTAAAATTTGGATATGGGCAGACTTTGGTTTATGCTTCAGCTCTGCGACTCTACTAGCTGTGTAAACACAGGTAAGTTAGCTGACATCTCAGTTTTCTTTTCAGTATCACAGAAATAATTCTTACCATAGAAGATGTTGTAAGACCTGAATGAGCTAGCATATGTAAAGCATAGAGGTCCTCAATAAATGTTAGTTCCATCTTTCTTTATACTCTGTATTTGTTGAAAACTAAAACTAGTGAAGGAGTAGTAAATTGAGCATTTTTTGTCTCTCTCCCACTGAGTGGCAGCTATGGCCTTTATCATAGAAGGCAGGGATCCCTGGGTGGCGCAGCGGTTTGGCGCCTGCCTTTGGCCCAGGGCGCGATCCTGGAGACCCGGGATCGAATCCCACGTTGGGCTCCCGGTGCATGGAGCCTGCTTCTCCCTCTGCCTGTGTCTCTGCCTCATTCTCTCTCTCTCTGTGTGTGACTATCACAAATAAAAAAAAAAAAAAAATTAAAAAAAATATCATAGAAGGCAATGGACTTCACCTCCAGGTCCAGGTGTGGCTCGTGTTTCGTTAATCCAATCTCATCCCCTTTGCTAGACTGATTGGTTCTTTGTTGTTGTTGTTTTACTGTTATTTTAGTAAAGTACAATAGTAAGTGAAAGGTATAAAAAGCAAAGCTGGCTCCTCTTCTTTAGTGAAGTATCAAAGGTTTGTTCATCGCCCAACATTAGTGATGAGGTAAGTGAACAGTCTATACCTGGACTCAGGCAGACTGTCAACTGGCACTAGAAACAGATCATGCCTAAATTACCACCACCCAAATCCTTGCTGCGCAAGAATGAACACTGAGGGGTCAGCACCTTCTAGGAAACCTGGGCGCTTATAAAAACATGGTTTAAGTTATAGTAAAAATAGCTTAGCAATAGTGTAGCTTTAATCTCCCCCACCTCCAATTAATCAACAAGGTAATCCACAAACTCTGAAGCATGGAGCTGTTGGGAGCATTAATAAGCTGAGCGTAATGCACAGATAAGAAGAAACAGAAGTTTCTCCAAACACTTGAACTGCATTTCCACACGAGTAGGATGAATCTATGCATGCGCAGAGAGCAGGACCCACTGTTCCGTGCCAACGTCCGACTCGCGACTGGGAGCAGAGCTTGGCGACCTGGTGCACCGCTGCGAGTCATGCTGCGCGTTGTCCCCGGCTGGCATTTGCGTGCTCCGCAGCGGTCCCCCTCCGCTGGCTCGCGCCCCCCGCCGCTGGGGCTGCACACTGCAGCGACTGGCCTGGGGCCCAGCGGCCTCTCTGCGCGTGAAGCCTCCTCCCCAGCCCCAGCCCTGCTCACCCCCCAGCCTCCGCCGGCCCCGCCCCCGAGAGGACCCTCCTTGTCCGGGACCTGCTGCGGCTCCTTCAGGCCCACGGGGCTGCCCAAGGCGCTCCGCTCGGGGGAGAGCACCAGCTTCTTGGCATCGCGGCAAGAGGCCACCTGGGAGGGCGCGGCACCATCTCTAGAGGTTGGTTCTTGGTTCCGAGGGCAATCAACGCATGGCATCTCCCCCCTGCAGGCAATGATTCAGGAATGGGCATGAAACCAAATTGTGGACAGTAATGTATGAGAAGATGCTTTCCTGGGAGCTTTTGGGAAATAAATTTTCTTGCTGTCATGAAAGAGTTCCTAGAAACTGCTTATCTCTCCCTGAAAAAAAAAAAAAAAAAAAAAAAAGGATAATGAAGGACTGGTGGCAGCTATAAAGTGGAACTGACACACACCAGGGCTTAGTGGAAATAAACTGAGACCTTGATGTCACTGCTAAGCCAGAAAAACAGTCTGGAAAGATCAATAACCTCTGGGCTCGGCTCAAATGAGTCCTGATATTACCTGCATTGTTTAAGGCACTTTGATCTCAAACCTTATAATGCCTGTGATCTAATATAGGAACCAATAGGGAAATCAAGGTGACATTCCATCCCTAGAACAGTCTGTAAGGCCACTTAAGTTTGTCTTTAGGGTCATCCAAGCGTTTTCCACCTTTCTGCCGGTTTTCCATTGAAACTCTCCTTCCTTTCCTCACTCGATCACCCCTCCAATTCTGCTCCCATTTTCTAACCCTGTTTTTCCCTCTCCTCTCTTACTTGAAGCAAAGTAAAAATAAAAAGAATAATAATAATAAAACAAAATACAAAGTGCACCATCTCAACATACTTTCAGCTGAGAAAAAAGGAGGGGAATCCTGATTCATACTAAAGTCTCAGTGACTGATACATTTCCGTGTAACAGGAGTAAAATTACAATATAGTCCAATAATCCTGATAATGATGGGGTTGCTAACATTATCTATGGTAAATCAATGGGCAATGCTGTCCTTGAAGCCTTTCACATCATGTTGTGAAAGCAGCTACCATTTATACCTCCACAGCTAATGTGTCTACCACTCCACCTCATTTAATTTTTATTTTAGGCCTGCTCTATGGCAGCATCTGGAAGAAAGCCATGGCATCTCTGTCTTATTGAGATCGTAGGAGCTAAAAATAACAAAGGAAGTAAGCAACTGGAAAGCATCCCATCATTAAATATTCAGGAACTAGAGCATATCTGATTGTGTCACCTTATAAAGTCTCTGCCCTTCAGAAGTCTATAGGATTAGAGCTAAGTATGCCAGCAGGGTGAGATAAACACAGAAAACTACGTCCCTTACTCCTTACACTTGAACTGCCCCACTTCTCCTTTAAGAATTTTAACTTCTTTACCTTCCAAAATGTCCCCCATTCTCACATCTTGACCTCCACAGGACCAGTACCCACTTTCTTTCTCCCTTTGTTTAGATGGTCTAGTTCCATGGTCAACCTGATTGTTAAATGTTCACTTTCTAGGGAAGAACATTTGTCCTATAAAGATGTACAAAATTTCAAATCCTTGAAGCCTACCTGCCTTCCAAGCATATGGATCACCCAGTGAAGGCCTCATACTAAAGATACTTGGACTTGGTCCTATCCATTTCTCTGGACTGTGCTTTGACCACATCCTTCTCAATTCTCTCCACCCATTTTGGTTAGATTTCCAAGTTCTAACATATAAAACCCCAAGGGGTTTGATTCCACATTAACTATGTATCCCAAAGCCTTCAGATCTCATCACATCTTCTTTGGCATCTAACATTACTGTCTTAGAGAGGAATTCTTTTTATCTCTGGTGTATGCTTTGCATAAGCTATGCAAGTAAGACCACGTGTCTCTGAGTCTGTGTGATTGGGCCACCTTCTTGTTCAGGAAACCTTCCTTACAGTTAACTGAAGTCTCACTTAAGCCTGAGTTCCACTTTGACTATCCTCTCTCAAGCCTTTGGAACCACATAGAGTGAGCAGCCACTGGTGACTGTGGTTTATCATAGCCTTGCGTGAACGCAGCAGAACAGCTGCAGGATGCTGCAGAATCTGTTTGATAATGGAAAATTCAGATCCAGGCAGATGGAGGTTGTATTTGGAGGAAATGCCATCACATGACCAAAGTTCCTGCTCTGAGGAGAGAGCATACAGATGTTCACATACCACAGAAGTCATGGTGCTTCCCAGTGGATAAAGCAGCACTTTATTATTTCCCGTCCTTCACAACCATAAAGCCATAGGAAAACTCAGACAATCAAAAGGAAATGAGGCTCATGAGCAAGGAAAGAAGCTTTATCTGTACACTAAGCAATAATTTTCCTTTCTTTATACATTTGGCAATTATGGGGCAGGACAAGAATGGTATTTACTCAGTTCTCATTAATAATGACCTTTACCTTTAGGTGAGGCAAATACGTCATTATAATCTTAATGTGATTTCAACAGAACATTTCATACCTCCTAAAAGACTCTGGTATTTAAGCCCATTTAAGTAAAAAAAAATAGCATTTCTTCCTTCCTTCCTTCCTTCCTTCCTTCCTTCCTTCCTTCCTTCCTCCCTCCCTCCCTCCCTCCCTCCCTCCCTTCCTCCCTTCCTTCCTTCCTCAGTCAAGACTCATTACATGGGGGGTCCCTGGGTGGCTCAGCGGTTTAGCACCTGCCTTTGGCCCAGGGTGTGATCCTGGAATCCCGGGATCAAATCTTGCATCGGGCTCCCTGCATGGAGCCCGCTTCTCCCTCTGCCTGTGTCTCTGCCTCTCTCTCTCTCTCTGTTTCTGTCTCTCATGAATAAATAAATAAAATCTTTAAAAATTTTTTTAAAAAAGACTCATTACATGGTACAGAAAGACCTGGGGTTATTCCCCAAAAAGAAAGTTCAATTGCACAAGCACTTGCTGGGATCCTACTCTGTACAGAGGCAGATCCTGTACACACATATGAATGAAAGAAAGAGAAATAAGAAACATGTAGTTAGAGAAAGACAAAAACAAATGCATCACAAATAACTGTAGTATAAAGGAGAGCAATACAAATATGACCACAGTGGTGTGGGCACTCAGAGAGGGGAGAGCATCATGTAAGGCATTAGATCTTGAAAGGGGAGAAGATTTTAGACAAACAGAGGTCTGGAGTACAGTTAGCTGAGTTTTAAATAGACTCACTGGATCCAGTCGAATCATCCTTTGAATGGTCATGAGCATTGAATTTGACTGTTCATAGGTCTTGGCAAGACAAATATTTAGACACCAGCTTCAAACATGAGAGGTTAGTTTTCCTAATGTTTCCATATAAGAATTTTAACATATATATATTTAACATATATATATATATATATATATTTATTAAGTAATTTCTAAGCCCAACATGAGGCTTGAACTCAACAACCCTGAGATCAAGAGTCATATGCTTTACCAACTCAGCTAGCCAGGTGTCCTAAAACTGTATAATTTTTAAGGGAAGGTTTTAAGGGAAAGCAGGCATTCTTCAGACCCCCAGCCTCAGAAACCTGGCTTGGGATCATGGCAGCATGGTAATTTGGGTGGCCCATTTGTAGAGTCCAACTCCAGAGACTCGATGAGAAAAGACAGTGGAAAGAGATATCCATCATGATGGTGTGATGAGCAAAATTTGCTTGCTACTCAGCCTGAACTTTGAAAAAAGATACAAGAGCTGCCTTTTGTGGCTGTGGATATGAACATTTTGGTCAGAATTACTAAAACTTTTCTGACTCAAATGATCATACTTTTAAAAATGAAAATGTCTCATCACTAGGTCCTAGGAAATCTGGATTCTTTTTCCATTGCCAGTTTTCTCTGACATGTCAAAATGGGCACTCTCAATTCCCCTTGGTTTCCCCTGTTATTTTAGACATCATAAGATTGAAACAAAGTTACTAAAGGGAAGTGCTGAAAATGAGTTATATAATAACTTGCAAGAAAATGAGGCTCGTGCTCCAGACACAATGGCCATGGGGACAACCCAGGTTCAGAAATGGCAGTCAGTGGGGCACTTAGGTGGCTCAGAGATTGAGCCTTTGACTCAGGTCGTTATCCCAGAGTCCTGGGATTGAGTCCCACATCAGGCTCCCTGCATGGAGCCTGCTTCTCCCTCTGCCTATGTCTCTGCTTCTTTCTGTGTGTCTCTCATGAATAAATAAATAAAATCTTTTCTAAAAAAGAAAGAAAGAAAGAAATGCAGTCAGTGGACCAAAGCTTGAAACAGTGTGGGCATTGAAAAGATGATAGTAGTGAGAAATTGCCAGAAGGAACCAAAATTGGTCAACCTCAGAAATACCAGTGAAACAGAAGCCAAGAAGGGGAGATTGTCAGAGAGGTTGGTGGGTGTGAGCCCAGCAGTCACACCATGGGACACCCCTTCTCTGTTACTGCCCTCTGGACTATAATTCTCAACTGGGGGCAGTTTTGTTTCCCAGGGGCCATGTGGCACTGTCTGGAGATATTTTTGGTTATCCCAACTTGTAGGGGTGCGTACCACTACTGGCCACTGCTAAGCAACAGCCAGCAGCAAGGCTAAACATCTTATACTATACAGAACAGCCCTTCATGGAAAGAAATGTGCAGAATGCCAAGCTTAAGAAACTCTGCTCTAGGGTGTTAGGTAATGGCTAGGATCACTGCTTTATCATATTAGTTGTTGTTTTTCTGATTATAAAAAGTAATCAGTCACATGTAAAAATAATACATATTTAATCTGCAACTTTTTATCAATATGTTAAATGATGTTTTTATCATCATCCCATCAATTATGGCCTAGAAGTTCATAGTCTGTTCATTCACCCCCACGGCCAGAGGTTATGAATTCAAGTATCAAAGGTACCTCGGCTGCTGCGTGATGCCAAAGTACTTGATAAAGTCCATACTTTCTCTAATCGCTTAAACCAACAGGAACTACTTTGACATTATTTTTGTAGAAAAAACAAACAAACAAACAAACAAACAAACAAACAAACTGTGGTCAAACTCTTTCCAGGAAAGAGTGATCTCACATTTTGAAGGGAGAGCAGCATTTCTCAAAATGTTGAAATAAATGAAATTTGTTTCAGATGAAAAGCCGGGGGTCTTGGGGGCCTGCACCTGGTGCCTAAGCCCAGCACCCACGGCGTGACCATGAATGGTGCTGTCGTCAGCAGCAAGATCCGGAGTGCCATTATGAGAAAATTGCAGGAATTAGGAGCTGATAGAGATGAAAAGCGTCCTGATTGCATTATGGTGGTGGAGGCTGAGACAAGCCGGGAGGACAAAGGACGTCCTATATGAAGGGACAATTTGCTTCCCTTGAGGATGTTTCCAGATGTCTGCAGCATGGACCAACACAGCGGCATTATGTCTGTAAACAGCAGGAGCAGCGGTTAGGTCAGGGGCTGATACTGCACCAGGTCGAAGGGCACAGATTTACTTGAGAGGCGGCCTGCCTAGATTTAAATCCTTATTTTCTGTTTACTGGCTATGTGATGGGAGCAAGTTACTCAACCTCCTGTGCTTCATCTTAAGTGAATTTTCGTTGTCGTAAGGCTTGCAGGAGACATCGTTGGCATTTTACCAGACTTCTTGGCAGCCCTTCAGTGTTTTCTGCCTCCCTTCTTTGGCTTCTCTCTATTTTTGCTTCCACCTGCACACGAACACCCACAAGTCTCTTTGGTGGACTTCCTCCGACCACTGGAGCTGTCCACCCGCAGGGGCAGAGCACTAGGAGGCCTCTGGGTTGTCTTTACCCTGGTCCCAGTTGTGGACCGTCGGGGGTCTCACTCTGCAAAAAAGCTCAAAAAAAAAAAAAAAAAAAAAGAAAGAAAAGAAAGCTCAGCAGTCCCATCCTGAGGCATCCTTTACACCGCAGCGCTCCCGAGTGCGATCAGACCGGCAGGATTGTGCCAAAATCGCCCCCTCCTCTCCTTTTTCATCCTGTTTCTCCTACTCCCTTATGGGTTAAGGCGCGCTGCTTTTAATACATCACTTGCACTTGAATCTTGCTTCAGGAAATTTAAATGAGTTAATACACGTAAATTACTCAGAACAATGCTGGTGCGAAATAAGAGCTTAATAAATGATAACAGATATTCCACTTAACGAGTCTTATTATTAAATGCTGACTTTGTGGTGTGTCACTTACACTCATTTTCTGATTTTATCCTGCTCAAAGCTGTGTTTCCTCCATGAGGGGAGGAAAAGCCAGAAAAATAAGCCAAGCTTGAGCTGGCAGGAGACGAAAGAGGACCCAGTACCAAAGTAAGGATTCAATAGCCAAAGATTTGAAGAATGGATGTTGGGGTAAGGGGGCAGCATCAAGTCTCAAGTATTGGTGGAGTTCACGGCCTCTGTTTAGAAATGGGACAGGGTGTGAGTGGATCAGTGTGTGGGCTGGTGAATCCTGGGAACAGCCTGTCCAGTTGAAGTGGATTTTCTGACAGATGGGAGAATGGAGTCCTAGGAGGTGGAGTTGCATGCAGAGGGCAGCACAGAGAGGACCACATTTGCTTGCTGCACCCCCTTTCCAGCTGTGGGCTCCTAGCTTCCCCTGAGCCTGTCATAGATGAAGACAGGACACTACTGATGTCCCTAAGTGGAAATGAAAGAACTTATGAAGGAAGCACCAAGGTAGAGTACATTCCCAGAAGCAGGGACCATCCATCAGTCCCTGTCTCTCTGGTTTGCCCAGAGGCCACTGTCTGTAAGACGTGTGGCCATTATGTAGGATCCGATACAAATTTTTTTTTTCTTTTTTCCCCGCGTCAGTGATGAAGGGTAGCAGAATATGCCACCCTTTGACGCATTGGTTATTTTGAACCATTGACACTTGAAAAACAGCAATTTCAGGGAGAGAATTTCTCTGAACTCCCCACATCTGCCTAAGACACATCCCCTGAGAGGAACCCAGTTGTCATCGATCCCCTCGGGGAGAGTGGCATCCAAGGTAGGACTGAGTCCCATTGCAGAGGAAGAGTCTAGATGTTGATGTTGACTCCACCCTTTCAGAAACTGTCCTATCTCCCATTTGTTCTTTGAAGGGCCCATTCGTATTTCCTAAGAATCACTGACTCTCCTCTGAAAGGCCTATGTCCTCCTCCCCTTCCCTACTAAGCTACTTTTAATCTGAATTTTCATTAAGCCACCTGGGGAGTTACTCCATTTTCCTGGGGACATCCACATGTATACATAAAACACACATGTAAATAAACTTTGGATTGTTTTTCTTTTGTTAATTTTTTATTATGGGGTGATCCAGTAAATGCTCAGAAACAAAGGGAAAATTATCTTTCCTTCATCACAATGGCAGAGACTCTTTTTTTTTTTTTTTAAAGATTCTATTTATTTATTCATGAGAGACACAGAGAGAGAGGAAAAGACATAGGCAGAGGGAAAAGCAGGCTCCATGCAGGGAGCCCAATGTGGGCTTGATCCCAGGACTCCGGGATCACCACTTGGGCCAAAGACAGACACTCAACCACTGAGCCACCCAGGTGCCCCAGGAGGGACTGTAATTTATGCTTTTGGAAATTGCCTATGGTTTTAAACACTGGGCCTTCTACATAGTGGGTCCTCAACAGTATTCAACTGGTTCATGTTTCACTGCATGGGTTTATCCTATAGAAACAGAACTGGAAAAAAAAAAAAAGCAATGCAAATTGTTACTGTTGCATTACAGTGTGATACAATTCACCAGTCCTATCTCCAGCTCCCATTTCCTAGTCTCCTCTATGTTCTTCTTGTATGTCAAATAGGGTGGTTATGTGTGGGTGTCTTTTTGTTTGTTGTGTGTTTGGGGGGGTTTTCTTGCAGAGAACTGATATCTATATTAAATTGAATTATTTAGTCCATAAACACAGTCTGTCCCTCCATTTGTTTAGATTTTAATTAATTTCTATCAACAATGTTTTGTGGTTTTCACTGTGGAGGTCTTACAAATCTTTTATTAGATTACTGGGTGTTTGATGTTTTTTATCATTTTATTTATTTTTTACTTTTCATCATGATAAGTGTACTCTTTTTTTAAAAAATTTTTATAAGTGTACTCTTTGACCCCTATCCCCTATTTCCCCCATCCCTTTAGCCACCTTGCATCTGGTAACCATCAGTTTGCTCTCTATAGTTAGCAGTCTGTTTCTTGGTCTGCCTCTCTCTTTTTTTTTTTCCTCCTCCTCTGTTCTTTTGTTTTCTTTCTTAAATTCCATATATAAGTGAGATCATATGGTATTTGTCTTTCTCTGACAGACTTATTTTGCTCAGTGTTATACTGTCTAGATGCATCCGTGTTGTTGCAAATGGGAAGATTTCATTCTTTTTTATGGCCAAATAATATTCCATTGTATACATGTATACCATATGTTTATCCACTCATCTGTTGATGGATGCTTGGCTGCTTCCATAGTTTGACTATTATAAATAATGCTTCAATAAACATCAGGGTGCATGTATCCCTTTGAATTAGTGTTTTTGTATTTTTTGGGTAAATACTCAGTAGTGTGATTACTGGATCCTAGGGTAGTTTTATTTTTAATTTTTTGAGGAACCTCCATACTGTTTTCCACAGTGGCTGCATCAGTTTGCATTCCCACCAACAGTGCACGAGGGTTCTTTTTTCTCCACATCCTCACCAACACTTGTTGTGTCTTGTGTTGTTGATTTTAGCCATTCTGACAGGTGTGAGGTGATATCCCGTTGTGGTTTTGATTTGCATTTCCCTGATGATGAGTGATGTTGAGCTTCTTTTCATGTGCCTGTTGGCCCTCTGGATGTCTTTGGAGAGATGTCTGTGCATGTCTTCTACCCATTTTTAATTGGATTATTGTGGGGAGGGTGTTGTGTCAGTTCTTTAAATATTTTGGATACTAACTCTTCCGGCAGGGTGTTTTCTATTTCTCCTGTCTCCTCAGTGTTTGCATGGTTGGTGGACTAAGACAACACAAGCAGCTTGCATCTGCCCATCTCCCCTTCTTCCCTTCCTCCCTCCCAATAACCTAAGTGTGTAGGTGGAACGATGTTTCTGCCTGGGGAGAAATAAGTAGAACATGATGTGCTACAGAAAACACTGAGGTGGTGATTGCTATTGACTGAATGTTTGGACCCTCCTCTTACATTCATATGTTGACACCTGATCTTCAGTATGTTGGTGTTGGGAAATGGGGCATTTGGGAGGTGATTAGGTCATAGAGGCGAGGCCCTTATAAATGAGATTAGCGTCCTTGTAAAAGAGTCCTCAGAGGGCTCGCATCTTCTTCCATGTGAGGGCACAGTGAATAAACTGCTGTCTATAAACCAGGAAGCAGGCCCTTACCAGAGCCCAACTATGCCAGCACCAGATCCTTCAGACTCCAGAATGATGAGAAATCCATTTCTGTTCTTTGTAGGCCACCCAATGTATGATATTTTGTGATAGCAGCCTGAATGGACTAAGGCAGTAACCAGTGTTTTCTGTGCTTTGCTGTGCCTCTACCCAGTTGTGAGGTCCTACGCAGGTCTCTGGTATGTCTCTGGGTTTCAGTGAAATGAAGGGATTGGGTTAGATCTTCACTATCCAATAAGTAGCACTAGCCACATATGGCTATTCACATTTAAATTAATTACAATTAAATTAAATTAAGAATTTGTTTCTCACACCAGCCACATTTGAAAGGCTCAATAGTCACCTATATCTAGTGACTACTGCACTAGACAGTACAGATATATACCATCCCCATTCTGCCAACAGTTGTAGACAGCACCAGACTAACGGGCTCCCAGGTCTTTTCTAGCCCCAAGATCCAAAGACTCCACACCTAGGGTAAAGAAACAAGTTCACCATAGCCTGAAAATGTGATTAAATGAATTCAATCTCTGCATGATTTCACATAACTGTGGAAAGAGAAGTAAAATGGTCATGTATTATTAAGAGGTCTAGACATACTGAAAACAAAACAAAACAAAACAAAACAAAACAAAAGCCATGAAGTACCACTTATTTGAAGAGTTTTACTCTGGCTGAAATGACCTTGAAAGCAAGAACATTTATTTTATTTTATTTTAGATTTTATTTATTTATTCATACATGAGAGACAGACAGAGAGAGAGAGAGAGAGAGAGAGGGGCAGAGGGAGAAGCAGGCTCCATGCAGGGAGCCCGATGTGGGACTCGATCCCAGGTCTCCAGGATCACACCCGGGGCTGAAGGCAGGTGCTAAACCATGACCTACCCCAATGTCCTTGAAAGTAAGAACATTTAGATCTAACATGGCACCATCAATATCCTGGCTGGGCACTGATGACATAGGATGTTTCATGGCTGCATTGGATGGTGTTCAGCGGTTCTTCCCAGGCTTCAGAGCTACATAGGGCCAGTTTATCATTGTGCCCCTGGCTGGCTGTTGCTAGAGACAGGAGCAGCTCCTCTGAGACAGCACTCGGTAATGCCGTCCAAGACCAGCCATCACCCAGGCCAGAAAAATCCACTCTGATTCTGCAGTCACATGTGTTCCCTGTTGTTTGGAGCAGGGCTTCTTAAATCAAATGTGGTGATGTGGTCCTGTCATGATTATCTGTGAACAGAGGTGGCTGTATGTAACTACTAATAAAGTAAGAATGTTTGCATTCTGGTTACATTATTGTTATGTTATTATTATTTACTAAGAATAGCAATTGGTAATTATTGTTTGTGATATTGATTATGACGTCCCAGGGACTGTGCTCAATAGCATACATCTCAAGGCTCATTCATTCCTCAAAACAGCCCTGTTAATGTGGGTCTATTTTACCACTGCCCTGCTCTAAGGAAGTTGTACAGGTCCAGATGTGTGTCACATCTCTCCTAATCCTCCTGGTGTCTATGACCACTGCCTCCATCAGTACTGGGGGGAGCTTGTGAGTGTTATGGTTCATGTGGAATATGTCCTAGGAACACTGCACAGGAGCACATTGAGGCCAGATAGGCATCACTTCTGCTGGATGATGATTGGGCAGTAGCTTCCTGGCTGGCTGCTGAGGCTGGGCTGTCTTCCCTAGATGGCTTGTGCAGCTACTCAACACAGGCAGCACTTCTCATTGGAGTGGGACCTGGAAGCTCCATGGCATTAAGTACCCACACAGCCTCTTGGTGCCAACAGCAGAGGATGCTCATGCTGTCTGGTGGAGCATGGAGAACTACATGGACCCTCTAGATCTGGTTCCTCTATCCCAGGACCCGCTGATCTATTCCTATAAGCCAGAGCAGTAGTTAAACATACCCACATAGGGTCTAATTTCATAAAGTTGTTTTGAGGAATGAATGAGATATGAGATATCTTTTGCACCAGGCTTGGCATGTGCTTGGCATGTGCCAAGCCTGGTGCAAAACATCCAATACATAATTCCATACATGGATAATATGGATGCTGGTATTGTATTGTTAGTAACTCATTCTTTGCAATTCGAAAATGGATCTCATCTATGTGAATGTTGTGGAACAGTTAAAATAAAGATTTGCTCTGACTAACCATACCTTCTTCTATGCCCTGACCTCCCCCACACCCAAAGCCTGTATTTTCAATAACATTTTACAAGTGTGGAAACTGAGACTCAGAGATACTAAGAAAGTTGTCCAAATGGATACCTCTAGGAACATCACCCCCACTTTTTGCATTTCCATTACACATTCTTGAATGGGAAAGAAATGAGGGTGACAACTGAGCACATAACGTGAAGACAGCTTGTGGCAGTGTGTTGAGCATGAGGATTTCATCAGTGCTGTGTGTCACAGCTGAAAAACAAGTTTTCTGAGAGAGTAATGTGTCACTATCAAGAATGGCTCACAGAAAGTGATGATGCGGTGTTGCTGCTGGCTGAGGCTGAAAAAAATTCAACCAACCAGCCAGCCATGTAGTCAAGAAAGACAATGACATAAGATCAATGTGGCCCATCTCTGGAATCCAGTTGTTTGCTTTGCTCTAAATCAACCCAGCTTCAAAAGCTGCAACCAGACAGAATTCTTTTAATGGCTAGAGGAATGTAGAGTTAGGATCTGTGACAAATACGTGAAAAATGCCCTCTCAGGCTGGACGGCCAGTTTGGACTTTGGGCTTCCATGGTACTTTAAGGAAGAGTCTTGGGTCGATTCCAGAATTATTTCTGGAGCATGGGCCAGATCTCAGGGCTTATTCTTCATTCTGTCATTTTCATTATGCTGTTTGCATTGCTTTTATTAATGGATTGGCCAAGGGCTACCTCACTTATTACTAAGACCAGGGTAATAAAGTTTAGCTTTCATGTTTGTAAAGTGCGCATTCCTTGTAAGGACAGAGAAAGCTGTAGGGTGTGGCTTCCTAAAGAGTTATTAGAAAGTAGAACTTAACAGCTCAGAGTCCTGGATCAGCAGAGCAGGGTACAAGTTCAGTCTCACTGCCTCTTGGTTATGTGATATGAAATGAGTCATCCAATCTCTTTAAGCCTCAGTTTTCCCATTTGTCAAGTTAGAATAACAAGAGCATCCATCCTGCAGGGTGGCTGGGAAGATTCAATGAGCAAAGGTCCTTTAGGTGCTTGGCACAGTGCCGGGCTTAAGGCAAAGCAGGGTTTACACTGGCAGTGCTCAAACGTCCAAACAGCCGGTCATCAACACACTTGACAACTGGAACGAGGAGCACATGGACTCATCAGAATGGATGCTGTGATCGCCAGCATCCATGCCGACTGGTTGATACCTACACTGTTTCTGTTGTTAAGTATTTTTATATATCATTTGCTGTATTAATCATTCAATCAGTGTTCACTCTGGTTATTATCATTGCTGTTCTCACAAGGAGAGGAATCAGAAATTCACAGGGCAGAGTGCCCTGCACAGTCCGTACCCATACATTGAGCGTTGTATTCCTGAGCCTCTCATCCCCACCCCTCCTTGTTGCCAGGAGGAAAAGGCTTCACCATAGCAAACAGCGTTCATGTGCCATCCGTCAGATGGGGAACTGTTCAGTGTTTCAGCTGCAATGAAACAGATGAGAACCCCTCGCTTCCGCAGCTGAATGCTTCCAAGCATGTACAACATCATCACCAAAAAATGATCATGTATCTTCATCAAAGAGAGGCAATCTTTCCTACCCCTTTCATGCTCAGTGGAGAAATGATGAGATCAAGAACATAGAAAACAGAACGAGCATGTGAGGAGACAGAGCTGAAAATGATGGATACTCCCATTTATTAGAACAAAAGCAGAAATAATGAACAATGCCACTTTGTGTTCAGATAATGAATTCATTCATGGAAGTCTTACAATGGTCTGGCATGGGGGATAAGATTATTTCCTTCATCATTTGCACCAAAAAATGTGTGTATTTCCAAAATACACGTGTCTTTTGATTTTCCCCCATAGGGTTACTTGGGTTGTCTGATGTTGGGGTATTGAAACAATTGCTTTTGGTGCTCCATCCTTCTTAGAACACAAGCTCTCTGAAGGGTTCCAAAAGTATGCACAAGCACAGGTGCCATGAAATAAGGTAAAAATGCATTAGATGTAAAATCTTATTTTCCCTAAAAACACTAAAGAGGATCGTTTTATACTTTCTCTGTGAGATTGGGAATGGTAGAAATACACATGCCCAGAGGACATTTCACAGAGAACAACAGGGAATTAGAGCATTAAAAATAGCTAGGTGGTTCAGTCGGTTAAGCATCTGACTCTTGATCTCAGCTCAAGTCTTGATCTCAGTGTCATGAGTTCAAACCCTACATTGGAGCCTACTTAAAAAAAAAAAAAAAAAAAAAAAGCTTAATTGTAGTAGGATTTCCTACTGTAGTTCTTGTTGTCATATTTTTATGTTTGAACTGGATAGTTCATTGTTATATTTGAATTTATAGCCATTTGCCCTGGAATTGAGTTAAACTCACCATTGACAGTCTATTAATATAAAGCTGTTTGTCTTTTTTTTAAGGTTTTTAAATTTTATTTATTCATGAGAGACACAGAGAGAGAGGTAGAGACATAGGCAGAGGGAGAAGCAGGCTCCCTGTAGGGAGCCTGATGTGAGACTTGACCCCAGGATCCCTGGATCATTACCTGAGCCAAAGGAAGACACTCAACCATGGAGCCACCCAGGCGTCCCTAAAGCTGTTTGTCTTTTTTTTTTTTTTTTTTAAGATTGTATTTATTCATGAGAGAGAGAGAGAGAGGCAGAGAAACAGGCAGAAGGAGAAGCAGGCTCCATGCAGGAAGCCTGACGTGGGACTAGATCCTGGGTCTCCAGGATCACACCCTGGGCTGAAGGCGGCGCTAAACCGCTGAGCCCCCAGGGCTGCCCAAGCTGTTTGTCTTAAGAAAGAAAGAGGGTAAAGCAAGTTTTAAGGCAGATATAAACTGTGGTAGACAGATCCTTGTGTGGCTCCATGTTTATACCCTGCTTCTCCCTTTGAGTTTGGGAGAAATGTATTACTTGCTTCTAACTGATAGACTATGACAAAACTGACGTAATGTCACTTCTGTGATTATGCTATGATATGCATATTGTCAGCTTGCTAGCACTCCTTGGAGACTGGCTTTCTATTGCTGGCTTCACTAAGCCACCAGAATAGGGAGAACCATGTGGAAAGGCACTGAGGGTGGCCTCCAGGTGCTGGCCACAGCCCTGCTTGAGAGTCAGCGAGGAAGCAGGGACCTCAGGTCTACAAATGAATTCTGCCAACAGCCTGAGGGAGCTTGGCAGTGGATATTTTCCCAGTCAAACCTCTTATGAGCTCACAGCCCTACCTGAAGAAAAGAACCCAGCCAAACTATGCCTGAATATCTAAGATTATAATATGTGTGATGTTAAGCCACTAAGTTTATGATAATTTGATACATAAAAATAGAAAACTAATACATAAACTCTCATCACTCAGCAAGTATTGCTGATCTCCTCTGTGACTAGCATGTAGCAAAACAGCATGGTGGTTATGAAAGAAATATGACCCCTGTCCTGCTCAGATTCTACTTGGAGGCAGAGAATTCTAGGTAAATGGAGGATGCAGCATACTTTATGAATTTCCCTAAATCTCTCTAAATAAATCCCTAAATAAATAGAGCGCTTAGACTACCAAAACCAAACATAGAGAGGCAACATCGACCATAAAATTGCATTGCACATGTCCTTACAAACCCTAAACACATGCGGATAAAGACAAATACCCATGTGGGAAAAAGAACTGCATGGGATGAAACCAAGGTGAGGCAAATGGGCTCCACACAGCTCCTAAATTACACAAATGCTCTCACAAGAAAGCACAGTGGGTTGGTCTGAGAACAGCCACTCCAACTGGAATATGGTTCTACAAGATCCATTATGGGTGTGCATGCAGGGAGATGGTGAGGCAATAGGTCTTGACAGTGCTTGAACCACCTGGGCCCTGAAAAGCCTCAGAGCTAACAGACAGGAGCTCTTTTCTAAGGCAAAGCCCTGCAGAAAGGCAAAACTGCTGGACATAGAATCCAAGCTGAGCAGATTAGGACACTGGGGGCAAAGGAAAAAATAAGGTCCCAATATTAGTAGGGAAGGAAGCAGCTCAGATATGAGTTGGTCTCAGAAAGTTTGAGAACACACACACACACACACACACACACACACACAGTTTCTTATCACTGTGAAAACAACAGGACAGTTCCAGAGCCCTGAAATTAGAAAAGCTGTCCTTTTTCTTAACACAAAAGAACATGTATTTCACTTAAACAGTTACAAAGAGAAAAAAATCGTTGTAGAATCCTATACAAAATTACTAAAAGGAAAGAGAGAGCAAGGAGCAGAATAATGTCCTTATAGACGATGAAATCATGCCAGTGAAAACTAATATTTTAAAATGAACTAAAGTACAATAAGAAAATAACAGAAACTCTGAGAGGGGGCATCAATCAGAACCAGAAAAGGAGTATTTGAAAATAATGGTGACTTGGGGTGCCGGATGGCTCAGTCAGTTAGGTGGCCAACTCTTGATTTCGGCTCAGGTCATGATCTCAGGGTTGTGAGATCAAATCCCACATCGGGCTCTGCACTGGGCATGGAGTCTGCTTAAGATTCTCTCTCTCTCTTTTCCCCTGCCCCTCCTTCCCTCTAAAAGAAGGAAAATAATGGTGACTTAACATAGGAAAGAATTAGAAATAAGAGAAAAAATCATTCCATAAATAAAGACTAAAAAGCAACACAGGAGAAATAGGCCCAGTAGATAACACCTACAAAGCAAGGCAAAGGAAACAAACAAACAAAAGTAAATAAATGAAGAGATTTCTGGTTCTGGTTCTGGTGGAGTATCTAGAACTACACTAACCCTTCTACCATAAACAGTTATAAAACTGGACAAAATATAAGAAGCAGATGTTTTCTGGCATTAGATAAGAAGCTAAGGAAGCCTAAGAGTCCAGAAAAACAGGGAGGTTCATGAAGCAAGCCCTATGTTTGTCCCAGCTCTGCCTAGGGAAAAATGTCCTGATCATGGCACAGCAAGATAGAGTCCAAGAAGAATGACATGGCCCCATTTCACTGAGGTGACAGAGATCATATCTGGGGTCATCTAAAGATAGTAGATTATATGCTGGACTAAAAAGTAAGTGTATTAGATTTCAAAAGACTGAAACTTTATAGAGTATATAACACTCTCTGTCAACAACAGAATTAAATTAGAATCAATAACAAGATCTCGGGGCAGCCTCGGTGGCCCAGCGGTTTAGCGCCACTGAGTCCCACGTTGGGCTCCCTACATGGAGCCTGCTTCTCCCTCTGCCTGTGTCTCTGCCTCTCTCTCTCTTTGTGTCTCTCATGAATAAATAAATAAAATCTTAAAAAAACAACAAGTTCTCTAGAAAATCCCCCAATATACATATATTAGAAAATTTTAAATAATTCTTGCATCAAAGAAAAAGTGACAAGGGAAGGTTAGAAAATATGTTCAACTGAATGATAATTAAAAACAACATCTCAAAATTTGTAGGATGCAGCTAATGCAGTTCCTAGATGCTAAAGTTTTAAATGCCAATATTATCAAGGAAGAAAGTTTAAAATCAATTATTTAAATTTCCATCTTAGTAAACTAGAAACAAATCAATTAAACAAACAGAAAACAAAAAAGAAAGTCACTCTTTATAAGTTGATAGCACTTATAAAATGCTTTTATTTCTTTTATTTCTCACCTATGTTTAGTAGTTTCTGATGCAAAAGTTTTTTTAGCCACATGGCCTTGCATTAGGGATTCTCCTTATTATTTTTTTTAGAGAGAGAGGAAGAGGGGGTGGGTACCCCCTTATGCCTGCACACACAAGCAGATGGAGAGGGAGAGAATCTTAAGCAGACTACATACTAAGTGTGGAGCCCTGCCTAGGGCTCAGTCTCACAACCCTGAGATCATGACCTGAGGTGAAATCAAGAGTTGGATGCTGGGATCCCTGGGTGGTGCAGCGGTTTGGCGCCTGCCTTTGGCCCAGGGCACGATTCCACCTCGGGCTCCCGGTGCATGGAGCCTGCTTCTCCCTCTGCCTGTATCTCTGCCTCTCTCTCTCTCTCTCTCTCTCTGTGTGTGTGTGTGTGTGTGTGTGACTACCATAAAAAAAAAAAAAAAGAGTTGGATGCTTATGTGACTGAGCTACCCAGTGGCCCCTTCATTATAAAGGTTTAAATGAAGAACAGAAATCAATGAGATAGAAAGAAAACAAAAGACAAAAATTTTAAAACCTTAAAGTTAATTATTTGAAAAGGTTAATAAATTGATAAGCAATTGAGAAAATGAGAGAGAAAACAAAAATTATCAACATTAGGAATGAAAGAGGGAACTATCTTTATAGATCCTACAAACATCAAAAGGACAATGAGGTAATATTAGCAAAAACTTTACATTAAGAAATGTAATAACTTAATTGAAATAAACAAGTTTCTTGAAAAGCTAAACTTAACAAAATTGAATAAGAAGAAAAAAAAAAGAAATTTGAATAACCCTATATGTGTGAATTCAACAAAATATTTCAAAACCTTCCCACAAAGAATGCTCCAAGATGCAATAATTTCATGGGTAAATTCTATCAAACATTTATGGAAGAAATAGTAGCAAGATAAATAAATTCATTTAGAAGACGGAAGAGAAGTTAATGAATCTATCTCATTTTTAGACCAATATAACTCTTATTAAAATCTGACAAAGACATTATAAGAAAATTACTGACCCCCTAATGATTATGTGCAAAAATGCTAAAAAAAAAAATTAGCAAGTAAAATACAGCAATATGTAAAAAGGGTAATGTATCATGACCACGTAGGATTTATCTCAAGACTGCAAGGTTGAGTTGACATCTAAGCATCAATCAATGTAATTTATGAAATTAATAGAATAAAGGAGAAAAATCATATAGCTATTTCAGTAGATGCATAAAAACTATTGAAAGGGCATTTGGATGGCTCATTGGTTAAATATCTGCCTTTAGCTCAGGTCATGATCTCAGGGTCCTGGGATCGAGCCCCACATCCAGATCAGCTGAGAGTCTGCTTCCCCCTCTCCCTCTGCCCCTCCCCACTGCTCTTGCATGCACTCTCCCTCTCTCTCTCTCTCTCTCAAATAAATATATAAAATCTAAAAAAAAAACTATTGAAAAAATACTCATTTTTTAAAAGATTTTATTTATTTATTCATGAGAGACAAGAGAGAGAGAGAGAGGCAGAGACATAAGCAGAGGGAGAAGCAGGCTCCAGGCAGGGAGCTGGATGTGGGACTCGATCCCAGGACTCCAGGATCATGCCCTGGGCCAAAGGCAGGCGCTAAACTGCTGAGCCACCCAGGGATCCCCCCTCCTTTTTTAAAAAAAAATTTATTTATTTATTTATTCATGAGAGACACATACACACACAGAGGCAGAGACACAGGCAGAGGGAGAAGCAGGTTCCATGCAGGAAGCCCCCAAAATACTCATTTATGATAAAATCTCTCAGCAAATTAAAAATTGAAGATAAATCCCTAAATCCAACAATTAGATTATTTAAGAAGCCTACAGCTAACAATACACTTAATGATGTAAGAATAAATGTTTTCATTATAAGATTGGAAGCAAGGTAAAAGCTATCCATTCTTACCATTTTTAGTCAACATAGAACAAGAGGTTCTAGCAAGAAACATAATGCAAGAAATAAAAAATTTGAGGTGCCTAGCTTGGCTCAGTCAGTAGAGCATTCGATTCTTTTTTTTTTTTTTTTTAAGGATTTTATTTATTTATTCATGAGAGACACAGAGAGAGAGAAGCAGAGACACAGGCAGAGGGAGAAATAGGCTCCATGCAGGCAGCCCAACTTGGGGCTCAATCCCAGGTATCCAGGATCTGCCCTGGGCTGAAGGCAGTACTAAACCGCTGAGCCACCCAGGCTGCCCAGAGCATCTGATTCTTAATCTCGAGTCATGAGTTTGAGCCCCACCTTGGGTGTGAAGCATACTTAAAAAGAAAAGAAAAAAAAAGAAGAAAGAAAGAAAGAAAGAAAGAAAGAAAGAAAGAAAGAAAGAAAGAAAGAAAGAGAAAGAGTAAGGGAAGGAAGGAGAGAGGGAGGAAGAAAGGAAGAGGTAGGTTTGGGAAAGAAGAAATAAAATACTCTGTTCACAGGCAAAATGAGTGTTGACATAGAAAATCCTAAGCAACCTATAAGAAATACAAAAACTAATATGTGGATTTACCAAGATCTTAGGACACAAGGTCAACTGAATTTGTATATGCTAGCAACAAATAATTAGAAAATGAATTTTAAATTATGTTATTTATAATTTTTACAATAGCTTCAGATCATTAATTACTTAGGAATACATTTCTTGAAAGATCTGGAAAATCTTTACATTGAAAACTACTACGCATTGTTGAGAAAAATTAAGGAAGCTCTAAATAAATTGAAGGATGTATCTGTGGATTGGAAGGAAGTCCAGTGTCCCTAAATTGTTCTATGAAGTTGATGTGATTCCAAAACCAGTAGTTTTGTTTTTTAAGGTAATGATGAACTTATTTTAAAATTTATATGGAAACACAAAGGATGTAAAATAGCTATAAAAACAATTTGGAAGATAACAAAGTTGGATGATGTGGTGGCTTTGCAGTGTCAACTTGGCTAGGCAGAACTACATTTCCCAGAATTCCCTTATTGTATGTTTCCAGGGCCTCAAGGGAAATTTTTTTAATGTAGGATTTGGAAAGCAGATACGATGCAGCAGGCATGTCAGAAGGTTGGAACAGGTGTCTTTTGGTAGCACAATGACATTGTTGTTTATCTGCTGGAGTGTGTGGTTGGCGTAGGCAGCAGCCAGGATTGCACCTTCTCCTGGGTCCTGCTGCAGATTCTGTGTCCTGGGCCATGTCTATGAAGATGGTAGGCAGTGACACCAACATAGAGTTCCAACTCATACTCATGGATTCCAGCTTACATCTATTTTCGTTTCCTGCCTACTTGTCCCATGGACTCGAAGCTCCAGTGTCTGACACTTAGTCTTACAGAGATTGTTTAGCCAGTTAGCACAATGGCACACAATCAAATCCCTGTCATAAATCCCTTTTTAATTGTATATAATCTTCAAATGGTTCTATATAATTGAACCCTGATATGGAGAAGTTATTCGGAATGGTTTCAACACCCACTGTAAAACCTCAGTTATCAGTATAAAGATATGTAAAGACAAATAGATGCTATTAGAAAGTCCTATGGTTAATTGATTTTTGATAAAAGGATTAATGCAATTCAATGGTAGAAAAGATAGTCTCTTTAACAAATGATGCTGCAATAACTGGATATCTATAAGAAAAAAATTACCTTCTCCCTGTACATTACACCATACACACAAATTTATTCAAAATGGATTATACATCAAAGCATGAGAGTGAACTTATACTAAATTCTGAAAGAAAACGTAAGGTAGAAATCTTAGTGAACTTGAGATAGAGAAAATGTTTTTAGATAGAACACAAAAAGCAGTATGTGAAAAGAAAAAATTATAAATTTACATTCATTGAAATCAAAAGTTTCTTTTTCCATAGAATCATTAAGAAAATAAAAAATGAAAAAATAAGCCACAAAATGGGAGAAAATATTCACAATATGTGTATCTGAACACACACAAAGGATTTGTGTTTGAATACGTAAAGAACTTTCACAACTCAATCATAAGAGACAAATACCCAACTAAAAAATAGTCAAAACAATTTTAATTTTATTTTTATTTATTTATTCATTTAAGATTTTACTTTTTTATTCATGAGAGAGAGAGAGAGAGGCAGAGACATAGGCAGAGAGGGGAGAAGCAGGCTCCATGCAGGGAGCCCGATGTGGGACTCAATCCAGGACTCTGGGATCATGCTCTGAGCCAAAGGCAAGCACTCAACCACTGAGCCACCGAGGCATTCCAAAAAAATTTTAATTTTAAAAACAAATTTCTTTTTTCCAGGTGTTTGTTGTCTGATTTTTATTCCAATGTGGTGAAAAATTGGTCAGTTTTAAGTAGGTAAGTGATGCAATCTGATGATTTACATAAATTAACTTTTTTCTATTTCCTGTAACTTTTAGTACTGGCATATTATTACAAAATTAACAAAATAGTTCAGCATTTTTTTAAAAAAGCATCAGAGACTTTAGACACATCACATATGGACATATGGACACAAACATATATGTGGCTGAATAGCATATATTAAAGTCTTGATAAAAGAAATAAAAATTAAAACCACAATGAAATTTTCTTTGTGTTGAGTATAATAGCTAAAACGAAAACTTCTGATAATATCAAATGTTGACAGAGATATGGAGCAACTGAGAGGCTCATAAATTTTTTTATTCAGAGTGTTAGATAACACTACCTTGGAAAGCTTTTCAATACTTTTTTATGAAGTTAGACTGTATACATTTACCAAATGATCCAGCAATTATATGTCTAGGTATTTATCAAAGAGGAATGAAAATATATGCTCAGTAATAAATTTGCATGCATAGCTTTGTTCATAATAGTCTTACACTGGAAACAAATCAAAGGTAACTATCATAACCATCAACAGATGAATAGATAAACAAATATAGTAGTATAAGTATACATTGGAGCACTACTTGGCAGTAAAAATGAATGCTATAATGCACATTATATATACGGATATACGCAACATTATGGATGAATCTCAAAAATATGCTGAACAAAAGAATGTACTCAAAAGAGTGCATACTGTCTACATTTACATGAACTTCTATAGGAGTTAAAACGAATGTATAGTGATATAAATCAGATCAGTGATTGCCTGAGAGAAAGAGGGAGGACAGTAACAAGAGGATTTTTTAGAATGATGAAAATTTTCTACATCTTGACTGGAGTGATGCTTGCATAGGTGTAAACTTTGTCAAAAGTCTTCACCTGTATACCTAAAATTTGTGAATGTTATTGTACATTAATTATACCTTAATAAGGTGGATCTAAAAGAAATGTAAATTTCGTAGGTCCGTCCACTGAAAAGGCCTAGCAACAGTAATTAACCCATTGCCAATGGATACCCTAGCATTTTGACTGTAATGCCTTGGAAAAAGTGCTAATTCCAGTCAGGAACATGTACATTTCCATATACAAAATGAGCCTACTGCACTTTGTCATGCCATAAAGCAAGGTAGTTCTAAAGACTACTAGGATTGGTTTAAAAAAACAAGTGTCATACTAAAGTTCCAAAGATGTAGCAAATTAAGCATCAATAATAAGTTAAAACTCTCAGATATGTTTAAATCCACAAATTCATTACAATACTTAAAGAATATCAACTCAACTAATTGGATTCCTTTGGAGATGCTAGAGAACAACTTCATTATTTTTTAAACTGACAAATAAAAAATCAATGTTTATCCTGACATACTAAGCAAAAAAATGACCAAATAATTGATATGAGAAGTTACCCTTTATAGAAAAATTACAGTTAATAAATAAAGAATGAGTGATAAGGGTGCCTGCATGTCTCAGTTGGCTGAGCATCTGACTCTTGGTTTCAGCTCAGGTCATTATCTCAAGGTCCTGAGATGGATTCTCAGCGACAAGTTGGATTCTCTCCCTCTCCCCCCTTTCCCCCCATCCCCTGCTCACACTGTCTCTCTCTCTCAAATAAATAAATAAATAAATAAATAAATAAATAAATAAATTTCAAAAATGAGTGATAGAGTTAGAATACTACCATCTGAATTACTAAATGTAGGCAATGATCCTTAAGAGTTGGTAACATCACAAAAAAAGAAAGAAAACCAGACATTACATACCTCCCAGGAGAAATACACAGCACCATTTATGGTGTAGCTTTGCCAAAATAACAATGATTGAGGCTAAACCTGGTCAAATCTCCTGAATTGACTACAAATTTATGGGAAATACAAGGCATAAAGAAATGTGTTAAATGACACCACAGGGATGCAGCAACAAAATTGAGACTGTGGGAAAGCTTAAGTCAAACAACTCAAGTTACTTCTACAAAAAATTGCAAGAAGAAAAAAATAAAAGGGAGATGTTAGAGGAATCTATAAGTTAAGAGATGAAACAAATGTATCACAATGTATGGACATTATTTTGAATCAGAGTGAAATAAAATGAAAAACAGTATATAAAACAAAAATGTGAACACTGGATATTTGGTTATATTAAGGGATTATTGTTAATTTTTTCAAGTTTAGAAATAGTATTGTGTTGGGGGAGCACTGAGATACTAACAGATGAAGTGATATAATGTCTGGAATTTGCCTCAAAATATCAGGTGGGGGGACTGGGTGTGGTTACAGGTGAAACACGTTTGGACATATATTGATTATTGTTGAAGATGGGTTATAGGTACATCTGATTTATTAAGCTAGTGTCTCTATGTTTTGCATATGTTTAAGAATTCCCATCATAAAAACTGGAAAATAAAAACAATCTATTTGAGGGTGGAAGAGAAAAGATTGACACATCTGAAACAATTAGCAAATCAGTTAGATGCTGAGAAAAAGCAAAATTTCATCCTCCAAACTCTGTTTCAACAAAAGGGTGAGTGGTCTTAAGTTCTAGCCCCTAGAAGTCTCTGTCATGGGTATCTTGCTCAATGATTCTACTTTGAAGAGCAAAGTATTAATGGGGAATAGTATATTAACCTGGAACCACTTCAATCAATACTAGCTCAAAATACACGGATATCAAGTGGTGAAGCTTTTTTAAAAGCAATGCAGATATTTAATAAAGCTGTTATCATTATTCCTCTCAGTTGTAAATGTTGGCGGTTTATTATAAAGAAGCTAGTTTAAAACAAGATCATTTTTTTTAAAAGCAACTCGGTGATTACATTGAGGAAATCGCGAATGTAAGCAAGCAGTCCTACTATTATGTGAATAGCTACCTGTAGCTTGAAATATATTTTCTAGCAATAGCCCCATAAAGGGTTTCAAAAAGGACTTATTTGGAAGTAAAGACTTAGTTCGAAGTAAAGATGATATCATCTGGACACCGCAATTAATGACTCAAAATGTAGCCTGAGTGATGACTAAGAACTTCAGTTGCAAATAAGTTCTAAATAAAACTGCCTCATGAAATGTGAGATAAGACCAAAAGGGAGTATTTCCAAATCAAGATACGATGTTATATAAAAAGCTATTTTAAAAACTCCTGTGTGTTTAAATGAACACATTAAGCATGGTTAAGTAGACATTTGACTATTTCATTTACATCACCAAAAGCTTATGAGCTTAAATTGGGCATGTTTCTTTTTCCTCTGGTGGGGGCGGTTTCTCACTGGGAAAATGAGTGATTGCTTCCCATCTGGGGTGGCCTATATTCTGGTAGGTACAGTAAATTCACTGTGCTATAGGTTAGAATATAGATAAATGCAGGTGGTGGCTGTCAGGGAAGGGTTCGTGAAAAAAAGATGGGAATAAAATGGGTGAGTTCCGTACTAACAGTGTAGAGAGCTTTCCAGATGTGGAAGAAGAGATGAATAATATATATTTTCTTAACATTTTCTTTATTTACTCATGAAAGACAGAGAGAAAGTCAGAGACACAGGCAGAGGGAGAAGCAGGCTCCCTCTTTTTTCTTCGATGAGTGACTCCATCCCAGGACTCCAGGATCATGCTCTGAGCCAAAGGCAGCTGCTCAACCACTGAGCCACTCAGGTGCCAGGAAGAAGAGATGAATAAAGACACATTAACAAAAGAATATTTACCTGGGGCTCTCACCCGAATAGTAGTTGGAAAATATTGGCTAGCATGGAGGGCCCAAGCAGATGACAATTAGTAATAAGCTATACATGTGGAGTGAGACCAGGTATGGAAGACCTTGACAAGTCAAGAGGGCTCTGGATAAATTCAAAGAGAGTGACGCTCTTTTCACAGTCAGGACTAACATGTGACTTTCATGGATCCTTGGCACTTCGGTCTTTGTGGGTCCCTTCCTTCATAAAAAAATATGAAAAAAAGTATTTTATGACTACATTAGTATAAAGATTAATGTAATCCAGACTGAATTTATTATAATATTCATATTATTGTAGCTATTTTTTCTTCCTATTTTGAAAGAAATTAAAACATTTTCACAGTCCCCTAAAAGTATCATGGGACTTAGGCATTGTGCCTTCTATGTCTGGTAGATAAACTGGCTCTGATTAATGTTTGTTAATGTGTGTTTTATATATGTTACAGAGATTTTATGGTTAAAGAACTGTTACGGCTGTTTCATATATGTGGACCAACCATTTTCTCTATCTGGGGAGGCAGGTCTCACCTGGATCGCACAATGCTTCTTCATTGGCAAAGCTGGTTCAGGAAGGATGAAATCATTTTTTGCGTCTACCATTTGGCTATGACCATGAAACATGTCTTGCCTCCCCAGATGGAAAGCAGAATTTCGTGGGAGAATATAGTGTGTCTGAGAGGTTTTTATCTAGGCCCAGTCACTGGGGAAACAGCTTCTAGGACACTAGAAAAAAGATGATGCTCATCAAAATGGAGGTTGGAGTTGGTAAGGAAAGTCAGATCATCTTCTAAGTAAATTGTATTGGGCTTTGGGGCTGGAGTGTATTGCCTTAAGATCAAATACTTGAATCTGATTCTCATATTGTCCTTTAGAATTTCTATCACTACTTCCTTTTTGTGCTAAGACCAAAAATGCAGGCGGGGAGAGGGGGGCTTTGGGCCATTCTCAGGTAAGGGTTTTAAATGGCAGCAGAAAACCCTTGGGAGCTGATGTGAAACCGAAGCAGAGATCACAACCAGAAAAAGACTGCACAGAGAATGAGGAGCTTAGGAGGAGACTGCATGTCTACTTGCTTGGTGGGGCTGTTCCAGAAGAATCAATTAGACAATACTTCCCTCCAAAACTACTGGAGTGCCCTGTGTCACTCTCCCTTTCAGGGTGGTTGATTGATCCTCTCTGAAACCATCAGGGCTGTAATGAAGAAACATTTATTTGCCAATAAAATGTAGTAGGGCCTGGAAGAGAGACACACTTATCTGAAGGCCAGTAAGGTTAGAGGTTAGAGGGTAGGGTGGTTAGAATTGAGGGTAGAGTGGGGAGGAGAACATAGGCTAGGGCCTTGCTACTCAATGTGTGACCTCTGGACCAACAGGATCTGCATTAGAATACATATTTTAACAAAATCCCCAGAAGATCTGTCAGTATAATTGAAATTTGAGGAGCACTGCTCTAGGATGTTAGCTGAGAGAATGAGGGAAGGGTAGGTTTGAAAAGCATAAGAAGGTAACAACGATCAGGCTTTGGAATCTTGATATTTTTAGAGATAGAGATGACTCAAATATGACTCCAAGAATACAAATTGGGGAGACTAAAGAAAACAAGTAATTTCCCAACATTCATTTGCCTCACAGATAATTGACGGTCTAATTAAAAATTGTATCCATTAATTAAAGCGCTGTCAGATCACATGTTTTGTTTGCCTAGTTTGATGTACCCATTAGCATTATTTTTATGCATTTGAGAATAATTAAGCTGTTCTTTTCCTGCTTGATAAATCAAACTCCGGTTGTGCTTACTCATATCCACTTCCCTCTTCATTATTTAATCTGGATTTCCTTTCTAATGTAACCTTGGACACTGCTCATTGTTAGGGCCATTGCAAGCAAGGTGCCATCTTCTTCAGTGTGTAACCTATTCGGTTACAATTTGGCATCATGAGTGTTACACATGTATTCCAAATATGAACCCCTAAGATGTTACTTAGTACAGGGGACCGGTAAGAATGGTCTGGCACCCTGATGCTATGAACGCGATAGACTAGCCATCATGGGTGACTTATAGGAATTCCTATATTGACAGTATAGGAATTCTAAATTGAGTGACTCTGGATTTCTCTGCTGGGTGAAAGAATCAAGAAAGGCAGGGAAAGGCATTGCATCTGTAAGGGGGAAGAGCACCCTCCTGGTCCTCATATACCAGGCAGCTATCCAGAGGCTGACAGAGTCAGTGACTTATCCAGATGTTTTGACTACATACTAGCTTCACAGATATTTGCAAATATCCTATAATTGAATACTTCTTCCATTTTCATCCCATCATTTTCTTTCACCAGGTAGGCATGCTTCTACCTCTTGCCCTCTCTCCCCAGATGCAGAGGGAAAAAGCACCAGTGAACACAATCTACCCATCGTAACCTGGCTACTTCCAAATTAGAAGTTCTAAATTGGACCAAGGAAACCTGTTCTCTGGATCTTTTTCTCCCTGAATGAAAGGAGAGAATGGAGTTCCTTTCCATTTCCTAAAGCTAAGGAGTGATGAAAGCTGCACATATTGCTTTTCATAATATATATGATCTATTCTTTAAGAAAAAGAAGTAATTCAGAGGAATTTTGGTGCCCAAGATGCTGAGAGGTTTTGGCTCATCTCTCAGGAAACAATTGCAAAGTGAGTTCAGTGGCCTACAGCTTACTCTACAACATTAGCTAACTGTGCTTTCCAAGCATTCTTGTTTCTCATCTCAGGTTCCAAATGTGTAGCCTGAAGGGCAGATCTGGTCTGTGGACATGTTTAGTTTGGACTACCCAGTGTTTTTACAAAATTTCAGCCAAAATTTAATAGGAAAATCACACATTCCTTGTATGACAAGGATCAGCTGAAAATGGCCAGTGAGTACCCCAGGGTGCCATAGTCCTCACCATTCCCAATCATTTCCTGACTTCGAGGCTGAGAGCCCATGAAATAATAGAAAGTCAATATAGAAATATAGATATAGATATAAAGATACAGATATGTTGGTCTCTGACTCTGGTTCCTGGCACAGAGCTCCTAAAACCCTTACAATTTCCTAAGCCAGAGACAACTAATAGCATCTTTTATTCTAATATTTGGCCCTTGACCCCAGTTCCTGACACAGAGCTCCCAAATCCCTTGTAATTTCCTGGTCAATAATTATGCTTTTTGTTCCAATGAGGTGACTTTTGGTGGGCTCTAGGATGGGGGCTGGTCACCAGAATGACCAAGCCATAATTAGAAGCTTGGAACTTTCAGCTCTGCCTCCACTCTCCAAAGAGGGGAAAGGGCTGAAAAAGGGGTTAATGATCCATCATGTCTACATAGTGAAACCCCCATAAAAATGCCAAAGTATGGGGTTTGGAGAGCTTCCTGGTTGGTAAACACATCTACACACTGGTAACACAGCGTACTCCAATTGCGTGAGGACAGAAGCTCATGTGCTTGGGACCCTTTGAGGCCTCACAGCATGTATCCCTTCATGTGGCTTTTCATCTTTATCATACCTTATATTATAGAATAAATGGTAAATGTGCTTTCCTGAGTTTTGTGAACTGTTCTCACAAATAACCAAATCCAAGGGCTGGTTCACAGGAACCTCTGATTTGTGGCCAAGTTGAACAGAAGTTGTGGGTAATCTGAGGATCTAGCACTTGGTGTCTAGAAAGTAGGAAGCAGTGTCTGATGAGTGTCTGAAAGTAGGAGGCAGTCTCGTGGGACTGAGCCCTTAACCCTTGAGGTCTGCCTTAAATCCAGTTAGTGTCAGAATTGAATTGACTTGTAGGATACTCAGCTGGTTTCATAAAAAAAAAATTTGGTATTTTTGGAAACAAAAGAATCCACACTCCTGGTGTTGGAAGTGTTGTGAGTGTGGCAGTAGTGTTAAGAATAAAGGAGAAACAGAAGAAGTGGATTTTCCTTTTCGGTGCTGGTTTTCATTTATTGAGCTTTGTACTTGCCCTTATTTTTCTTGAAGTAGAGAAATAGTTATCTGGGTCCATGTCTTTATTAAGAGTGAAGTAACAAAAAGATAGATAATGATTCAAGGCAACTGGGAGTTTGCAAATTTCTTTTTGAGCTTCTAGAACATTCCTGGATATCCCATATGCAAACTGTATGTGTGTGTTGAAAGATAACTTAAGACCCTGGTTACTGCCTGGACCCTCTGGTCAATTGAATGAATGACTCCTTCCTCTCCATGATTTGGAAAAGAGTGCATAACTTGCCAGTGACAAAACTTAAATAAGTTTGCAGAACCACATGACAGTGTATGAGATGTTCCAACCTATATGTACCTTGAACTAGAGGAGAAGGAGCCACACTGTGCAGTGGTGTTATATAGGAAGTGTCATAGTATTTTCATTTCTGTCTTTCTGCGGAACCTGTTCTTAGCTCAGACTTCAATCAGGAAATAACTCTTCATGTCAAGGTGCCAAATAAAGACCTCTCGCAACCTCCCGCAGACCTGTAGCACAGCACACTAGCTGATATTGCTGTCAAATGAGTTGCTTATAAGAGAGTACCATAGACCGTGTGGTTTGAGAACCACAGAAATATATTTCTCACAATTCTGGTGCTGGAATCAAGATCAGGGAGCCAGCACAGTCAGGTACTAGTCAGAGCACTCTTCTGGGTTGTAGATTGCTGACTTCTCATTGTGTCCTCATAGCGTAGAGAACAGAAATAAGGAAACAAGCTCCTCCTGACTCCTATAGGGCCACTAATCTCATCATGAAGGCTTCACCCTTATGACTTCATCTAATCCTAATTACCTCCCAAAGGCCTCACCTCCTAATGCCAACATCTGGGTGGGGGTAGGTGGGGGGGAGGATTTCAACATATGAAGTTTGCAGGGACACAAACCTATAATCCGTAACTCTGACCCCTGGTCAGGCTAGAGAGCATCCTGTAAACAGAAGACAAATCTATCTGGGATAATGAGTAGAACAGCAGCCCAAATTTCCAGAGCACATCTCCAGGTTCCCTCCCATGAAGAAAGCAAGACAAAGATAAGAGTAAAATTCAAACTTTAAGTAAGTGCAGACCTGAGCATTGGGATATTGCAGAGTGAACAGAGAGAAGACAGTTAGTAGAACCCTGAAGAAGAAAAATGCAGACCATACCAGAAGAGAGGTGATTCCCTTAGCTGAGACCCATTGTCTACTCCCCTAACACTCAACAGTACTTCTTTAGCAGAAAGAACCAGAAATTGCTACAGATTGCTCTTGATGGGGTGCCAGAACAGTGGAAACTTCCTCCTCCCCCTCCTCCTCCTCCTCCTCCTCCTCCTTCTTCTTCTTCTTCTTTTCTTTCTTTCTTTCTTTCTTTCTTTCTTTCTTTCTTTCTTTCTTTTCTTTTTCTTTCTTCTTTCTTTCCTTCTTTTTTGTTATTTTGAGAGGGAGTAAGGACAGGGTAGTGAAAATGGCCAGATTTTTAATGTTCATGGAAGAGTCTCTTTTCAGGAATTCTTAGGAGCAAAGGAAGATAAGAGGGGTTCATTGCTCTGGACCCTCCCCCCTTATAGAACTGTCCTCCAAGGGAGAGGTAGGAAAACTTTGTAGGGGACAAGAGGGATTGAGAAGTCCCAGCTCTTACTCTTTTAAGACTCAACACCTTGAGAACCTCCCTTCAGTTGAGATAAGCCCACTGACAGCTGCCATCAGGAAAAAGCCTCAGAAAGGAATTCACCAGGAGGCAATAGAATGTCGGGGCTGGTAACCAATGTTCAGCGCAGAGAGACGTGGGAAAGGGTATGGGGGAGGGTTAGCAGTAGCATGGCATAGAGCTGAAGTCAAATACTTCACCTTATGTGAAGCACATGAAGTTAATTAAAAGAGCTGTAATTGGGGCAGCCTGGGGGCAGCCCCGGTGGCCCAGCGGTTTAGCGCCTCCTTCAGCCCAGGGCCTGATCCTGGAATCCCAGGATTGAGTCCCACATCAGGCTCCCTGCATGGAGCCTACTTCTCCCTTTGCCTGTGTCTCTGACTCTCTCTCTCTCTGTGTTTCTCATGAATAAATAAATAAAATCTTTAAAAAAGAGCTATAATCTTGAATCAGTCCAGAGTTGGGGCACCATGGGCCCAGGCATCATTGGACCGGTAAGAGTCTCACTGTCACAGGGGATAAAGGTGCCTCAGACAGTGTAGGATCAGACTGAACACCCGTACCTGCAGCCAGGGCCCCAGTGGTATGAGACTCTGTGGTACTTTGCAGCTCTCTCCCCTACTACGCTGGTTTGAATAAGCCCCTGAGATTCTTAGACAATTCAAGGAATTGAGAGACATGCTGTACTTCTTGATAATATCAGTAGGGTTGAATCCACTCGAGGTGATCAATTGGGCCATAAGAGTTACCTGGTCTAGGTAAAACATAAAGACCAAATGCATGTGGTTTTCACCCCATTGCATAGAATCAGTCTTTACAAAAACCCCTGGCTGTTTTCATGTGACTCTCAGCTAAAGGAAGAGAAATACCTGGACAAGGAGTATCCTACTGAACCCTTGCACATGTGACTCTGTGGATGAAACAGGTGATTAGGCCTGCCTTGCTAATTTCTGCCTTAATGAGGTTATTTCCATCTGGATTTATAGATAGCATGGTTCACTTGCTCAGGTGTCTGAGGTGGGAGTGAGGAGGAGGCTGAAGATGAGCGACAATGGGAAAGAAATCTGTTCGCCTTCAATAAGACCACTAGACTGCCAGAGGGAGGCGACAACTACCTGTAGCAGGTACACTGCTTACACCTACCTACTCAAGGCAAGCCCTGAGCAAGTCTGATGGGGTAAGGGGGAATGTGCCATCCCCTGGGAATGGGCTGCAAAGGCACAGAAGCCAACACAGCAGTGGGGACTGGCTCCTCTCATCCCCCCACCTTAAACTGTGGGAGCATCAGGCTTGGGAAAAACAGCCGCCGGTCAGATGCACCTGGGGACGTTTCAGCATGTTCCAAGGTATAAGAATCAAGTTAGCACATACCAGTACAGCTTGAAATGGCAGATAATAAGCATTAATCTCCCTAATAAATTCATTAGTCAGCTGTATGGTCTTGAAAGAGGTTTGTACACTCAGATCATAAATTAAGCCCTAGATAGACATTAACCTTCTCTGGCTTTGCTCTGCAAATCTCCCAGTAGCTCTAATGGGATCAAAAGTTTCTTGAGCCTTCCATAAGATCTAGCTTTCCTTTGCCTAATTACACTGATATAGAGCTTTGCAGAACATTTTTATGGTATAGTTAAAAAAAAAGTAATGCCTAATCTAACTTCTGTGGGCATATTTATTGGAAAAAGGAGTGATAAGGTACACAGTCATTTGGTATCTATTTCTGGGAACAGATATTCCCTAGGCCATCTGCATAAGGAGCTTAGAAGATCTATCCATCACTCATGTGACACTTCTTTCAGGGTGGGCTCCTTTCATGCCTAGGGCCATGGCCTCTTGGTCCATAAGGCCAGCCATCTGGCCAGTTATCTTTCTCTCTGGATGCTCCAACTCGTATTCCCAGGGTAGTGCAGTATCTCTCTTACAGGGTTTATTTTTTTTTAATGTAAACCCAACCCAACATGGGGCTCAAACTCATATCCCTAAGACCATGAGTGTGTGCTCTACCAATTGAACCAGACAGGTATCCCATAGGATATTTTTAAAGATTTTATCTATCTATCTATCTATCTATCTATCTATCTATCTATCTATCTATCATCTATTTATCTATCTATTTACTTACTTACAAATAAGAGAGACAGAGAGAGAGAGAGTGCAAGCATGCAGGGGGAGGGGCAGAGGCAGAGAGAACCTCAAGCCAACTCTGTGCTGAGCTTGGAGCCTGATGTGGGGACTCGATTCCGCTGCCCTGAGATCCCAACCTGAACCAAAATCAAGAGTCCAATGCTTAACTGATCGAGCCACCCATGTGCACCCAGTATAAGGTATTTTTAAGCTTAATTATACAACATCTAGCCAACACTTTGTATTCCCTGGATATAGAGTGCTATGGACTAGCAAAGCTTAGAGAGATACCAGGAACTCTTGACAAAATGGCTTTTCTGCCATTACTCTGCCAATTACTCCTCTCTCTTAATCCCTAGTCTTTTTTTTAATTAAAGATTTTTATTTATTTATTCATAGAGTCAGAGAGAGAGAGAGAGGCAGAGACACAGGCAGAGGGAGAAGCAGGCATCATACAGAGAGCCCGATGTGGGACTCTATCCAGGGTGTCCAGGATCACGCCCTGGGCTGTAGGCGGCGCTAAACCGCTGCGCCACCGGGGCTGCCCTTAATCCCTAGTCTTATTTTTCCTTCCCCTCTGCCTTATGCTGTCTGCTCTACTGAGAAAATCCTACTTTTGCTCGCTATTCTCTCACCTCTTCCCTCTAAATCACAGCACACACGTTCAGAATGCTCACCTCTCCATATTCTCCCTCAACTCAACCCCTAACCCCTATCCCTTCAAAATCTGCCATCAACTTCTGCTATTTACTGAAACCTTTCCAAATGGTCCCTTGTACTTTCTCATTCCCTCTTCTATTTCACTTGTTAGCGTCTGGAGATACAGAGCGTTTGCATAGCAGAAATTGGTTCTAAAATAATTCAGAATTTAAATCTTCCAGGCAGCTGATAACCACCACCAAGGGGCAAATGAGAGCCATAGCAACACGTTGAATGTCTTTGTGACAGGCATGATTTTAGGTGCCTGGGGATATGAGGGTAAACAAAGCAAAAAATACCCTTACCTCCTAAAGCTCACATCTGGTGGCACAACCGATTGATTTGTTTAACTGTTGACTGTAGCCAAACCTTTTAGATTTTTATTGAAGTTCCTTGAGAGTAAACACAGTGAGACTTTGTACTTATAAACATAAGTATATACATATAAAAGTATAAACATACTTTTTAAATAGTTAAGGTAAAAGGGTGCCTGGGTGGCTCAGTTGGTTAAGCATTTGACTCTTGATTCCAGCTCAGGTCATGGTCTCAGGATCATGAGGTCAGGTTCCATGCTGGGTGTGAAGCCTGCTTGAGATTCTCTTTCTCCCTCTTCCTCTGCTTCTCCCCCTCTTCCTCTCTAAAAAAAATTAAGAAAAAGAAAAAAACAAAGAAAGGCTTTTTTCCTTCTGTGTTTAGATGAATCCCTAATAATAATTAAAAAAAAGATGAATCCCTAATGAAAACATAAGTACTGGTAGTTTACTGAGACTGTGATTGTCAACAAAAGGAAGATCAACAAATGCTTAGATCATTGATGGTATCCTGCTGATGGATTTACCCTTCCAATGAATTTTTTAAAAAGTAATCTCTATGTCCAATGTCTGGCTCAAACTCGTGACCCTGAGATCATGCTCTATCAACTGAGCCAGACAGGTGCTCCTTCTAAAGAATTTGTAATAAAAACATTTTTAAATAAAGAATTTATAATAGAAGCTAAGATCCTTTGCATATGGAAAACTCTTATTTTACACAGTTAAACACACTTATCTATACACTGCTTATTGGTTTTTTACATTTCTCTATGTATTTTTCCATATTATGAATGCAAAATATAAGTTTTTAAGGGCAGATGACAGAAGAGAGTGTAGATGTATTTTCAATCCTTGGGTCTGCTTGTTGCCTGAACTCAGAGGTGACAGTCAAATATTTAAGGACACTTACAGTCAGGCCTTGATCATTCAGAACATATATCAGCAGAACATAAGTCCCTGAGTGACTCCTAGAAACCGTCTCCTCTCAACCAAAGGAGAAAAAATGAAATTGAATATGCACATATTAGTAATCTGCAAATATGAGCACCAAAGTGTTTTTTGATTATTTATTTACTTTTGGCCAGCCTAGCATTGCTGAAAATTAAAAAGTGTGTGCATTTTCCAGTTGCCACGGCTTTCCCTTCTGTATTGTATTTTCATTTATATAATAAGCCATCATACCTTCCTGGCCCATGATGGCCTCTGAGTTTGCAGGCCCTGAATTCGAAGCTTTCCTAGATCCCCCCATTTAGGTCTGACATTTCTGGTTCTGGTTCTCTCTCACTGCCTGCCTAGCATTGTGCGGTTTCAATAGGACACAGCAAGTCCATGGGAGACATAAGTTAAATATATTACTTTTAGATGCCTCTTAAGCTTCATCCTCTATCCTTCCAATGATTTGGGTTCTGGATTCAATTTTATTGGTGATCATGGCAGTGACCAATTTTTAAGCATATTTGAAATTTTAAATCTAGACACTAAGAGCAATATGGGCACAGAAACTTCTCCCCTTTCTTCATCCATCCTGAGAACTTTAACTTTCTTGTGATTGGTTAGATAGGGCTGTTTCTGGTTGGTTGTGCCATGTGTCTGTCAGTCTAGGACAAAAAGCAGGATTCAACTGCATTGTGGGATCTTAATGATCTGGTCTGGTGTGGCTCACTTCTTAGGGGATGGTTTTGGGGGCTGGGGATGAAAAGGGAAATGGGAAATTGTTCAGTTTCATATCATGTAGAACCCTGTTGTCATGGCCTGCGATACCACACTGAGGCAGCCCAAAATTATCCTCAAATTTAAAAAACTTTTTTCAAAATGTGTTCCTGGAGCCACCTGAACAGTAGGTTAAAATGCAGATTCAGCCACCCACCTGGGTGGCTCAGCGGTTGAGCGTCTGCCTTTGGTTTAGGTAGGGATCCCGAGGTCCTGGGATTGAGTCCTGCATCAGGCTCCCAGTAGGGAGCCTGCTTCTCCCTCTGCCTATGTCTCTGTCTCTGTCTCTCATGAATAAATAAACTCTTTAAAAAATGAAGATTCCACTCAACATCACTTGGCATCAGGGAAATGCAAATCAAAACTACAACGAGATGCCACCTCACACTGGTCAGAATGGCTAAAATTAGCAACTCAGGAAACAACAAATGTTGGTGAGGATGCAGAGAAAGGGGAATCCTCTTACACTGTGTGTGGGAATGCAAACTGGCACAGCCACTGTGGAAAACAGTATGGAGCTTCCTCAAAAAGTTAGAAATAGAAGTACTCTACAACCCAACAATTGTACTACTAGGTATTTATCCAAAGGATATAAACATAGTTATTTGAAATGGTACATGCACCCCAATGTTTATAGCAGCAGTTTCCACAATAGCCAAACTATGGGAAGAGCTCAAATGTCCATTGACAGATGAATGGATAAAGAAGATATGGTATATATACATACATACATACATACAATGGAATATTACTTAGTTGTCAAAAAGAACGAAATCTTGCCATTTGCAATGATGTGGATGGAACTAGAGGGTATTATGCTAAATGGATTAAGTCAGAGAAAGACAAACACCATATGATTTCACTCATATGTGGAATTTAAGAAACAAAACAGATGAACATAGGGGAAGGGAAGGAAAAATAAAATAAGATAAAAACACAGAGGGGGGAGAACCATAAGAGACTCTTAACTCTAGGAAACAAACTGAGGGTTGCTGGAGGAGAGGTAGGTGATGGGATAGGGTAACTGGGTGATGGGCATTAAGGAGGGCACTTGATGCAATGGGCACTGGGTGTTATATGCAACTGATGAGTCACTAAAATCTACCTCTGAAACTAATAATATACTATATGTTAACTAAATTAAATTTAAATTTAAAATGTTAATATATATGTTATGTATATATTATCCTATCAAAGATTCCTATCAAAGCTGTGCTCCAAATCCCTGTGACCCACTTCAGAATTTGCCTGCAGCTATGATGGATGATTCTCTGCATTGATCTCTTCACCATTCTGCCCGAGGTCTTTTTCTGGGTTCAGAGGAGTATGTTAGTGACACAGAATTCAACCCTCAGCAAGACAACCCTCAACTGAGAAGGGGAAGGAGCCAGAGTACACACCCTAGCTTCTCCAACTTCAGTAGGGCAATTCTAAAGGAATGTTTTTCATGGTCCTTTGGAGGGTTCCTAGCGGGACTGAGCCCTGGCTACCCATGGCAACAACCAGCTCATTAACGCAGTTCCCTGTCTGGCTTTCTTGCAATCTTGTGTCTCTGGAAACCATCAGTCCAAGAAATTGCCTACATCTACATCTTTGTTTCAGGGGCTCCCTTTGGGAAACTCAGAGTGAAGAGCCTCACCAGACAAGAGGTGGTCGAGTAATAGTGGGTAAGAGACTTTGACACTAACTGCCTGGGTGCACATCCAGGCTCCACCACTAACTAGTTAATAAATAGTTAACTAGATATCAATCACTCTGAGCATCAGGTTCCTTATTTGTAAAAAAAGGAGTAACAATAGTCATTACCTCATACAATTGTTGCAACAATTAAATCAGTTCATACATGTAAAGTGCTTCTAATAGTGCCTGGCACATGGTAAATGTATAATAAATGCTTGCTATTATTATTATCTAATAAATCAAAGTTTCTTGGGTGGGGCCCAGAAATATGCTTTTAAAATAAGCTCACCAAGTGATTCTCATGCACAATAAAATTTGAGAACCGCTGATTTAGAGACACACCCCTTGACATTCCTGTTCACAAGAGAACATTTTAGGAAGCTTACTCTATCCCGGCAGATAAGCAGCCAAACATCTTTTACATGAGAAGGCTTGGGAAACAAAAAGTGGTGGTATCACTGTTCAGAGCATTGGAGGAAACAATAACAGGTGATTCCATGCTTTTGGGCTCACCAGGAAGTGAATTCATCTCTTTTTTATCACACAGTTTTAGCCATATTCCCATTGACCATTGGGTAAAATAAGTCCTAAAACACACTAGTCCTTTCAAACCACAGAAAGTCATTCCCAAAGTATGGTCAGGCTGGCAGTGTTGCCCATGATCAGTGGGGAGTCTGCTGGAGACTCTCTCTCCTCTCTCACGTGATTCTCTTACAGGCTAACAATAAAGGGTATTCTTGAAAACCTCTTTCCTTTTGTTGCCAGTGAGATACAAAAGGCAGAATTTTGGGGGAAGTGTTTCTTTCAATCAGATACCAGCAAATGTGGTTTTTAAAAAAAATGAAATCTCAACCCTGCTTAGTACTTTAATCCTGCTTAGTAGTAATAGTGACTAATGGGCCCCAAAGGTAAAATGTCCAAGGGTTATTCGATGAGCCTTGTAGGAACTCTCCTGAGTTTTGCAATACAGGGAATATTAGAAAAATGTAATTGTTTATCCATAGTAAGTCCTAAATATTTCTTGCATCTAGCTTGGCAAGGCATCTCACAGATGACATTCTAGTATTTGAGCCCTCTGGCCCAGAAAGAGTATAGAACAACAACAAAATGGAAGAAATGGAGTCACTTAGGAAATTTTTGGTTATTTCTCAAAAGAAAAATTATCTTAAAAAGGCAGAAAAAGGGGCAGCAGGTGGCTCAGCGGTTTAGCGCTGGCTTCAGCCCAGGGTGTGGTCCTGGAGACCCGGAATTGAGTCCCACATCAGGCTCCTTGCATGGAACCTGCTTCTTCCTCTGTGTCTGTCTGTCTGTCTGTCTGTCTGTCTCTCTCTCACAAATAAATAAAATCTTAAAAAAAAAAAGGCAGAAAAAAGAGTGAAATGAATAGTTTGCTTTATGTACATGGATTCTCCTTCTGGTGCCCACTGAGACTTACAAACTGTGTAGGTTCATTTCACCTCTTTTTATCTATCTCTGACTTTTTGGCCCATTTTCTGACTTATAACCAAAAGAATTTGGTGGTAGTGGTGGTGAACCGATTTTTCTAGGTTATTTCTGGGACATTTGAGAAGATCTCTACTATTTGAGTATTATCTTGTTTGATCTTCATGTTGTCCCTGTGATACATCATACCTTCATTCTACAGATAGAGAAACTGAGGCACATAAGTTAAATGACTTGTCTGAGGTCACATAATAATGAGGAGAATTCAAATCCAAGCAGCCCAAGTCTTCATCTGCTGCTGCTAAATAGTGAAACACAAGATAGTGACTACTAACAAACAATTTCTTTCGATAGCAGATATAATGATAACATTTAGAAAATACTAGGACAGAGGTTAGATCTGAAATTTGAGATCAATTTTAAAATTTTTTAAAATTTCAGAGCAATTTTAGGTTTATGGAAAATTTGCAAAAATACAGAAAGTACCAGATATCCTTCACTCATCTTCTTCCAATGTTAACATCTAACCATGGCACATTTAACAAAAATAAGAAATCAGGGCAGTCCCGGTGGTGCAGCGGTTTGGCGTGATCCTGGAGACCCGGGATCGAGTCCCACGTCAGGCTCTCTGTGTGGTGCCTGCTTCTCCCTCTGCCTGTGTCTCTGCCTCTCTCTGTCTCTATGAATAAATAAAATAAAATCTTTTAAAAAAAAGAAAAGAAAAGAAATCACACTTAATTCGGCTACAGACTATTCCAATTTTACCAGTTTTACACTAAATGTCTTTTTCCATTCCAAGATCTAATTCAGAATACCATGTTGTGTTTAGCTGTCATGCCTTCCCCAGACCAGTCCAACTCATGAGAGTTTCTCAGTATTTCCTTGATGTCTATGATCTTGACAGTTTTGAAGAGGACGGGGCATTTTGTAGAATGCCCCTTAATTTGAGTTTGTCTGACAAATTTTCTCATGAGACTGGGGAACTGGGTTTTGGGGATGAAATCACGAAGTGCCCTCCTGATCTCACTGTATTAGGCGAGGGTATGATATCAACATAGCCTGTCACTGGTGATCTTAACCTTGACATCCTGGTTAAGGGTGTGTGCACTGTCTTCTGCTTTCCGTGCTCTATTCATCGGAAGTAAATCACTGTTAAGTATAGCCCATACGCTCAAGGAAAGAGGAATTCAGTTTCACTTTCTGGAGTGAGGAGTCTCTACATTTATTAACTGGAAGTCCGCGTAGAAGATCTGTCCCTTATCTGTCCTTTATTTATTCATTAGATCATTTATTTTATCGATGTATACTCAGGGATATTAAGTTTACTCCTCATGTTATAATTCAATATTATCATTATTTATTTTATTGCCCAAATTACTTCAACTTTGGCCATAAGGAGCAATTGCAAGTTTTGTCCCTATGTCCTATTGACATGCTCAATTCCTTTTTGTGTGTGGGGGTGTGTAGGGGGGTGAGAATTTGTTCATTTTTAAAACTATAAGATGCTCCAAACTCACTTTCCCTGTCCAGCCCTTTCTCTAAGCAGCCTTGATTCTTTTTTTTTTTTTTTTAAGATTTTTGTTTATTCATGAGAGACACAGAGAAGAAGAGAGGCAGAGACAGAAACAGGGAGAAGCAGGCTCCCTGCAGGAAGCCCAATGCAGGACTCCATCCTGGACTCCAGAATCATGCCCTGAGCCAAAGGCAGACGCTCAACCACTGAGCCACCCAGGCGTCCCGAGCAGCCTTGATTCTTTATGTTGGAGATAGCCTTTAGAAACCAAGATCTTTTTCTTTTTTTTAAGATTTTATTTATTTATTTGAGAGAGAGAGAGAAAGAACAAACAGAAGGAGTGGCAGAGGGAGACAGAGAAGCAGGCTCCCTGCTGAGCAGGGAGCTCAATGTGGGGCTTGATCCCAGGATCCTGAGATCATGACCTGAGCCGAAGGCAGACACTTAATCACCTGAGCCACCCAAGTGTCCCCTAGAAACCAAGATCTTGACACTGGTTTTGTTCATCGCTTCTGGGTGTCGACTTCCAGGCCCTGTCAGCTGACAGAACAAGAAAACATAGGTATGCATACACATGTTTGTATGTATGTACATGTATGTATACATATCTATATTTCTGTATCTAGCCATCTGCATGTACATATATTAAAACGTATGTTAAGGTAAATAAAATGCATATGTGTATATTAAACGTATATTAATGTACATACCTTAAAATAAATGTGAATTTACACTGGTATGTCCTACTTTAATCCAACACCATAAAGCACATTCAGCCTTTCCCTCCTGGGTATTTGCAACTTCTTTCTCTGACAGTAGGTACTTCTTCATTCAATCCTGGTATACACTGCTGACCCATGGGTCTGCAAGAAACAAATTTACCTACTGGAGTAGGTATTTATGCAGAATTCTTTTTGCCTTTAGGCCTGCAGTACCCAAAGTTCCATTTTCAGAAGCTACTGTTGCTCAGCTCATTTTCCCTCCCTCCTTCCACGAGATTATAGCCTAGTTTTCATTTACCATGACATTCCATTCTGAGAAGTGATAGATTTTTATAGTCCATTTGCACAAGGATTTGTTGAATATTAGGACTCCTGGAAGCCATGTAATGCTTTGTATGTTTTCCATGGATTTTAGTGTATTTATACATGAAAGCTCTATATATCATTGTTCAAATGGAGAAAAGCATCCATAAATACAGGAAAGCAAAGACAAAATAAAATAAGTCACCAGGGCGTCTATTGCCTGGAAATAACCATGGCCAAAATTTTAGATTACTTTCTTCTAGACCCGTTTCGATAATAAATAAAAATGGCATTTTGCAATTCATATTATTTTGAATCTGCTTCTCCCCCTAAGTATATGACTAACATAAGAATTTTGATATTTAAAAACACAAATTAAAAAAATTTTCTCTCTCTTCCCCAGGAATTTCAGATTTGTAATTAGAGATGCCAGTAAATGCTAATATATCCCTACCAATAAACAACTGGGACTTCTCCTGACAACAAGAACTGATTAATACAATGTGTGCAAACATTAATTGATGGTGTGAATTAAGAATCGAATCCCCGTTTTAAAGATGTTATACACGCAGTGCAATCAAGGAAAGCATTTAACCAGATTTGTTCATGAATTTCATTGTGTGCTGTTGAATAGCTAATTTATAATTGCATTAGTCTGTAAAATAATCTATTAATAAAATTGGAAGTAAAATGGGGCATAGATTCATTATCTCCGTAAGTTGTGGATGCTCACTAAAGAACATTTTCCCTGCAAATGAGGTACAGACCTCATTATCATGCTCAGCAGAATGGGGAGTGCATCTTTGTCCTTTATTCTTCCCATGCTGAGTAATGTTCCAGCAACTCAACTAATTCATTAAAGTTAGTGGAAAACTTGAGTGCACGCTTAATCTTCTTTGGTGTTAATTAGTGTTGTTGTTGGCTTAAAAAATGGTTCATAACTTTCTGAACTGAAAAATCAATTGCTTATCAGCTTTGTAAAGGTAACTGCATTTTCTGCTACTAGCTCTTAGCCTTTGTGGAGAAAAAGCTGGGCCCTTGGGTCATCATTGCTTCCCATAAGCTTTGCATCCCCACTGCTATTTGCACTCATTAAAAGTCAGAATAAAATACCCAGAGAATCCACCTGGGGAATATTGTTAAGATTAGATTCAGAGAAATCTAAAAAAAATCCACAACTAAATGGGAGAGGAGTGAAGAGCCTGAAGTGTTTATTCAACTAAGCAACCAACCAACCATCAATGACTCAGGACTGACAGCATGGCAGGCACTGCAAATATAGGGTTAATGATTTGGGGTGTCATGGCTGCACCACACAACTTCCAGCTGTGAGGAGTGGGGGGGGGGAAGAAGAGGAGTTAGAGGAGCTGGCCCTATATGCACTCCAACCCTGGGGAGACTGAGGACCCGATGCTGGGGGCCCAGACCAGCATGGTTAGCCACAGCAAGGCCCAGAGCAAGGCGGGCAGTGCTGACAACGTGATTTCCCACCCACCCAGAACCAGCCCCAAGTCCTGGTGGGTGTCCATGTCTGCCCCTGAGGTCCTGGTGGAGATGCCAAGTGTCAACTGTCCAGAAGGTGATCATCTGCCCCCATGGTCTCCCAGAAGATGATCAAAACGTTCCAAGATAGACAAGAGCACCAAATTCTTGCTGGTGATGCTGAGGGAGAATGGAGCTTCATTGTCTGGCCTGACTGCCAACCCCCAAGAGCTCAGAAACTGACTCTAAACCTAGAGACAGCCTTCTGCTCCATGTTCAAAGGAGAAGTTCTCTTCAGCCTCATGCAGAAGAAAACTGAGCTGCCAGTCACTGACAAATTGCTGTCTACAGTCATTTGTTCTGCCAGCTGCTGATCTCTCTGTAGGAACATGAAGAAAATGTTTCATGCCTGTTTCTTCTTCATCCTTGTTGCTATCCACAATGTCTCTTAGGAAGAGGGGAAGATGAGCTGGAAGGACCGTTTGCCTTCATACTCAGTCTGGATACCAGGGTACCAGTTATAAGTAGGAAGTGCTGCTAACAGGGCCAGTCCTTGAGCTGCACGACTGCATGGTCAAGCTATCGGCTCATATTCAGCAGTGCCCCTGTCAGAACTAGGCATCCAACAGCCTGCTGGAGGAGGAGGAGGTACCTACTGCAGTTGAGGCCACTCTCTGAACATCCCTGTACATCTTATCTTCTTGTACAATAAAACTCTTGGCCAAGAGGGCTGGTTCTCCAGCTGGGCTCTGTGCGACCATTGGGACCGTGGTGCCAGGAGGTATACAGGGCACCTAGAGGATTCCAGAAGGAAACCCAAGATTCCAGGAAGCATTCCAGGGACTCTGGACATCCATTCCCCATGTTGCCCAGCCACATTTCACTTCCAGTTTGTCAGTTAGAATTTTCATTCTCCCATGGGTGATTTTTGTCATCACAATAAAAATCTAAGTTTCCCCAATCTAGATCCACAATAACAACAACAACAATGACAACAACAAAAGACATGACCTAGGATTGACAAGAGCATGGGAATGTGAGCACCCTCACATAGCATTGATGGGAAAGTAAATCAAAATATCTTTTCATGAAAAGTAGTGGAAATTTGACAGTATCTATTGGTACTTAAAGTGTATATACTCTATTATCCAATAAGTCCAAATCTAGGAATATATCCTATGAAATATAGTTGATCCTTATTTTTCATGAATTCTACATTTGTAAATTTGCTTACTCACTGCCATGAATTTGTAACCTTCAAATCATTACTCGTGGCATTTCATGGTCATCCATGGATGTAGAGGGGTAAAAACTTTGAGTTAAGAATTCATTGTCCCTATACTTATAGATGTGAAAAAAATCCATATTTATATAGTTATTTCAGCAGATGTGTTGGAAATAACAGCATGAGCATTTGGAATTTACCTGGGAAGCAAACAGAAAAAGAATTTGCCCTTGCAGAGCTTATATTCTAGTAGAAGAAAGATCACTGCAGCACAGTTTGAGAAAACAGAAATATTAGAAAAAAACTCAATGTCCAATAAGAGGTGAGTGAGAGCCCAGAACCCCAGTAATCCCCCTCATAGGTGCATGTCAAGAGAAATGAGGTGTGTATCCAAAAAAGGACACATGCAAGAGAGTTCTTAGCAGCTTTATTTGTAATCAAAGGCTGGTCAAATTATGATACATATATACAAGGGAACATGCTACAGACATTGAAAATGATGTGGTTTAAATTTACAGACATAGAGCAAGTCCAGAAGTATTGAGGACTAAAAAAGTCAGTTTCAAAATACCATGTACCTTAGGCCCAAGTTTGTGAAAATGTGTAGTTATATTGACGTTCATACACACATACTCGTGCACTTGCACATACACGCTCACACATTTGTAGAGAGCTATTTGGAAGATTTTTATAAGGGCTTTCTCTTGGTAATGGGATTTCAGAAAATGTGTACTTTGTTATCTTTCTGTCTTGTTTCAATTTTTTTTAATGTTGAATATGAGAATACAATAGTAGTGCCATTTACTATTGCAAATCTGCAGTGGCCATGCTTTCAAGGATTTATATGCTTTACCAGCTCACCTTTTCTACGTACCTCTCAGAGGATCATGCATTTGTCTATGTTTGTTTTTCAGGGAGTCCTGACTTGCCTGGTCTTTTCGCTGATGGTAGAGAGCAGGAACTCACACATGTCCAGGAACTTTCTACAAATGTCACCTCTCACCCCTTCCACTGAAACCCTAGAAGGTGAAGTTCCCAATAAGCCATGGTCTCTTTCCCGAGCCACCACCCTAGGTAGCAAAATTAGACATCTGTCACAGCCAATTCCCCATGCTCCCCACTCCCCTACCAAAGGAACAATTCAACTTTGGGTGGTTTGTTTTTGTTTTTGTTTTTAATATTGGAAAATAGATATAAGAGAGATTGTGTTCTCCAGTTCCCTAGTCAGCAAACCCAAGCCCTGGTTGTGAATAGTTGTGTTGGGGGGAGGTGTGACACTTCACTCTGCCTTTCAGTCCCAGATAAGAGAGAATGGCTTCTGATATGCCTGTGACAATCCAGGGGAAGAGGGGGATGGAAGTGGTCCCAGAGCTGTTTGAGATGATCTTTTTAGCTGTCTCATTAAAGACCCTTTGTTCTTGTGTGTGTGTGTGTGTGTGTGTGTGTGTGTGTGTTTAGTACTATTCAATTCAACACTTTTCCAATTATTAAAAGGGAGTTTTGTTGAAAAAAATAGGTCATGACTCACAGCATAAATCCATGCTCAAAACAGCTAGTAAACAAATGGACAGAATACTCATATCCATTTGGGCTGACTGTATCTTAAAATGTCTGCTTAGTTATTTAGTCAGGATTGACATGTCAGGGGTGCCTGGGTGGCTCAATCCATTAAGTATCTGCCTCTGGAACTCAGCTCAGGTCTTGATCTCAGGATCATGAGTTCAGGCCCCACATTGGACTCCACCCCGGGTGTGGAGCCTACTTAAAAAAAAAAAAAAAAAAAAAAAAAAGAATAAAGATTGACATGTCATATGCCAGCCTCTTATCCAAGGTCCACATTCTGAGACATGTGCTATTTTTGAACCCAAGGTAGAGGCCCTGAGGGAGCACACATTGTCTGTGGGGCATTGAGATTTACAACTGTAAGGTTTCCATACCCCACTTGCTTTGTCTCAGGCAAATGCCCTCTCTAGCTTCACCAGTCCCCAGTGTGGGGTGCAGAGCTTATCATCAGTCTTGATGCTGAACTTCAAGGGATTCTTGAGCCCTGGTTCTCAAACTTAGTTACATGCTGTAATCACCAGGGACATTTTAAGAAGTAATAGAGCCTACATCTCTCCTCAAGATAATCTGACTAAATTGGTCTGGGAGCAGTCTAGATATTTGGATTTTTTTGAAACTTCGCAGTTGACTATAGTATACAGCCATGACAGGGCACCTGGGTGGCTCAATGGGTTAACTATCTGCCTTTGGCTCAGGTCATGATTCTAGGGTCCTGGGATGGAGTCCTGTGTTGTCAGGCTCCCTGCTCAGCAAGGAGTCTGCTTCTCCCTCTCCCTCTCCCCTTCCCCCAGCTTGTGCTCTCTCTCTCTTTCTAATAAATTTTAAAATCTTAAAAAAAAAAATATGCAGCCATGTCTGAGAACCACTGTCCCAGAAGGCATCTTGTGGGACCAGATTGTATGCAGGGGTCACATTGGCTTCTCAGAGGTACATCTCTCCCAATCTAATGATAATCCCTTATTCAGAGAGACTACAGAAGTAATGAAAGAAGCAGCTTCTCATTACCATGCTGTTTATACAGAGACAGACAGACAGCCTGCCTGTCATGGAACAGAACAGCAGCGGCTAAAGAGCTCCTTGCCCTCTATCGGTAATCCCAAGGATGCACCTGACAGGGAATAATATGACATTATGCCTTATTCCCAACGACTGAAACAAAAATGCCTTAGGGTGCTGTGGCGCTCATCCATGACTTGTAAAAAATAGCAGTTGTCTCCAATTATGGTGCAAAATAATCAGAAAGCATGTCTTCCGCGATATGCTCCCTATGCTTTGTGCATTGTTTTAAACACAGTCCTTTATTTCTCACAATTGCTGCCTCTTAATATAGTGAAGATGCATTGAGCACCAAGGTGCAGGGTGCAACGCAAGCTGAGAAGCATTCCCACATGGAAAAGGAAGATTTTGCTTTCATCACATCAGTGAAGATCACCACCCTTCACCTCCTGCTGCCTCTTCAATTTGGCCTTCCAAGCAACCAAAGGACCCTCAAGACAGTAGCTATATGCTTTAATTAACAGCTACCACCTTATATCTGAAGCTGTGCTTGCCACAATGTCGAAGACTCATCTACAGATTTCGAGTGTAGTCACCAGTCTAAGGCAGGGAGCCATTCTGTTTCTTGTTCAAAAGCAGTTTCCTGAGGGCAAGGAAAGTGAGACTTTTACTCTCCACTCCCCCCCCCTCAGTTGGCCCATCCCTCATCAATTCAAGCTGAAGCAACAATTAGCTTGGCTACAGTTTAATCTCATTTCAAACACTCCACCCAATACGTCATTAATCCTCAGTGTTGCCTAAATCAGCAATAAGGTACAAAGGTTTTCTCAAACTGGCAGTTTTAGACCAGATACCATCATAAACCCAGAGGCTTACATGTAGTTCAAGGGTTATGAAGGAGAGAAAAACAAATCTCAAATGGACCTTCTTTGAACGCAGGGGTTCCAGTAGAAACAAAGGTGATTTTAATGTGGTTTTGGCTTCAAGAAGAAACCCTTGAACACATCCCACTTTTTCTGGTTGCTGATCCCTTGTCGCCTTTTACCTTTTTCTCCCACGTCGTCCTTGACTAGGAAACAGTAAGTGCTTGAAGTTCTTGAATTGTATTCTTAAAATATCCTCTCAGGTGCAGTTCACTTTGCCTGTAAGTCTCTCTGAAGATCATTGATTAGAATTAGAACTTTTCCTCAGAATTGATGGAGAAGTGCCATTTGGCCCTCCAAGGTCATGAAGGACTCCGTTTAGAAGAACAACACATAATACTAAAACCTCAAGCAGAATTTCCCTGATCCTCATAACCTCCTTATGTTTTTAAAACCGCTCTTGCTGCTTCCTGTTGAACAGCTTCAGAGACTGAGCCTCTTGGCTCTATGTCCACCATCATTTGGTCAAGCAAGGCGAATGTACATTTCTGGCCCAATTCCCTTTCCTTTGACTTCTCTGCTGGCTTCCGGCAGGAATAGGGAAGGGGCTGTCTTTAGGGGAAAGCCTACCAAGGTTGCTCACAACCAGATCTAAAGAGTTAAAGGATCTGACCCACAAAGGGCAGCAGCTATTTCCAGAATATGAGGCAAGGGGGGAGAGTAGGGAGTGAGAGATAAAAGATGCTACAGATCCTTTGTTTTGATCAGTTAAGGAAACACTAGCTGCCAACCCTAAGAACAGACAAGGACTGATCCTGCCTGACCACTTCCTTGTGGTCTGGCTCCCACATCCAGCTCAGGAATTTATTTTTCCCCCCACAACAGCCTGATAAACACTGTATCCTATCTACATGAGTTGGAAGAAACTGGATTCTGAGCTTTTCAAAGTCACATTCAAGGTTAATGTCTTAATCCTCCAGAAGTTGAATGTGTGTTGGAGATCCCCATCCATCAGAAATAGTGAGGGCCTGGGGCACCTGGGTGACTCAGTGGTTGAGCATCCAATTCTTGATTTTGATTCAGGTATTGATTTCAGGGTCATGAGTTCAATCCCTACGTTTGGTTCTATGTTGGGTGTGGAGCCTATGAAAGAAAGAAAGAAAGAAAGAAAGAAAGAAAGAAAGAAAGAAAGAAAGAAAGAAAGAAAAAGAGAAAGAAAGAAAAAAGAGGGAAGGAAGGGAAGGAAAGAAAGAAAGAAATATTGGGGGCCTAAGGGGATGGGCTAGATTTCCAACTTTTTCCATAAAATGATTTCAAGGCACAAATCCAAGATTCTCTGCCCCCACACTCAACACCTTGCTGCCTGGCTGGCATATCACATATCGGTCTTCCATGGTTCTAAATGATTATCACTATTTCCATCCCCCTGAAAGGAGGTGAAGGCTGGGGACCAGTGTTTTACAGGGCAGTGTTTTGGGCAATTGTGCTGTGGATGGCCCTGAGCTAGATACAGTGCATCACCATTGTGTTCAGGAAGCTTGGCTGATAACCTTCGGGCTGTCAGCCAAGGCATGGGTTGCCAACCAAGAATGCCTGGAACCGTCACCTGGCTTCTTAGGGTTAACCCAAAATGCAGAACTATATAGAAGGTTAGGCCTGGGGCCATCCTTGAGCATAAGTAGCCTGCCTTCACATGGATCGTTGAGTAAACAAGCCCAGAGCGATTAAGTTACTGGGTGGACCAGTTTCAAAAGCTGTTGACAGTGCCAGGCCACGACCCCAGATTTCCTGACCTCTGGACCAGAGAGCTGTATCACCCTTAGTTTTAATAAGACTCAGATCGGCACTAATGCACAATATGCCTGTGTCTGCCTAAAGTGTTCTTGCTCCCTGGATGCCTCCTTACTTTTTTTCATCTATTTTTTACTTTTCTTTAAAATGCAGCTCCTTAAGTCTTCTCTGTCATCAAGTATGAGATAGGCGACCCTCCACATGGCCCACTGTACGCCCTACATGCACAACACCAGTAACATTGCACTGGAACCCCCCCACTAACTAGTAAATTCCTTAAGGGTGAAGATTATGACCATTTTGATTTGTACAAAAACAATGCCCGAAACAACGTCTGACGCACGTTGGTGGCTCGTTCCTGTCTGGTGAATGACAATATGAGCAACATTATCATCAGTGCATGACACCCCCAGCCACGTGGTGGTAAGCTTCACTTTACGGGCTCTCTGGAATTCTACAGTCCACAAAGATGGCAATGACAATAAGCTATTTAAAAGACAAATAAAAACACATGAGTGTGTCAAGCAAAGGTCCTGGTGTTGTAAAAGCCCATTTTCCAGGTGAGGACAGGGAAGGAGAAATTCATGGAGGAGTTGAGATCATGGATATATAAAACTTAGTAGCCAGATCTGAATTTCAAGTGCCTCATAACGAACTCATGCTCTTGTCGCTAAATTTGCTGCCTTGTCACTGAGACAAGAAAGGCTTTCTCAGTAGGGTCTTCCTCCTCTGTCCCTTTAGGCAGAGAGAAGAGTGTGGGTTTCCCCAGTCCTGTCCCCACCATCTCCCATTATCTCATCTGGCCAAGGTTAAAGCATAACCAAACAGCTAAGACTTATTAGGTTCTTATCACTGGAAACATCAGCTTTGGAGGCAGAAATGGGCCCAAAGACTTCTTGGATGTGAGACATGTGAGACCTGTGAATCATGGTGTACCTATTACAATTATGTCAGGATGGATGGAAAGGAAGAATGGCTTGCCTTCCTGGCTTGGAACAGAGGAAACCGTTGGCTTCCTGCAGCCTTCCACCTCTTCACTGGTAAGCAGAGATTAATTCAGTCAGGCTCCTGGAAAAGAAATGTTCAGTCCTAGATTAGGACTGAAGTGTGTCATAAGAATACAGGCTCTTGCTGTTAGTAACAAGCATTCATCACCATTGATACATTATATAGTGGTTAATACTAATAGCAGCTATTATTATCCATTACTAGTATCTATTTCTACATCAGATTTAGGGTGGAGATGGAGAATAAGGCTCAGAAAGAACTGTGGTGAGAGGCTCTGAGGATGGAGGACACCCTCTGCTTGTTCTCGTCAATTCTGCAGCCTGGAGGCCTAAAGCCTGGGAGGCCACTAAGTGCCAAGCCCCCTGCTGGCCACAAGCTACAGTGACGTGGCTGAACTTCCCTTGAAGATCCATTCCAGAGCAGCGCTGGGGCCCCTGCAATGCGGAAGGGACATCACTTATAAAGCTCACTCCACTTAGTATAGCCAGAGCCTGAAATGAACACAGTGGGGTGCTCCTAGAGCCTCTAAAACTGCAAATGTTGATGGAAAGCGTGCACCTGCCTGGACACAGTGAGTACTTTCTTGGAGAGTCAGGATGGCTATAAGAAGCATCTCCTTTTTGACCAAACATTTCCAAATGGTTGGGTTTTTTTAATTACTAACTTCTTTCTAAAGTTACTATCCTAAAAAATACTGTGTTCTCTAACAAAATCAAACTGGGAACTCCAAGTTGTGGCCACAGAGGGAGAATGCCCAGATGGGAACAAATATGAATGAACCACACAGTGAGGACCAGGCCCTCCTTTCCAATGTACTTCTGGTGCTGTCTCACCTTGAACCCACCTTGCCATCATCAGAGTAGCCTCAAGGCACTCTGATCCCTCTGTGTCAGTCTGACCTAATTGTAAAAACTCTGTTCTCAAGGACTCCCTAATTAAATTAAAAAGGGTATAATCAATACCACAAAAAAAAAAAAAAAATCACACAGGAAAAAAATGTGTAGGTTAAAAAAAAAAAAAAAGCACAAACTGTAAAATGAACTGGTTTCTGTTCCCCTGGCTGGTGGACTTTATCCGAGTTCCCCAGCTTAGGTTTCTGCACATCCCCAGCTCCAAAGAGTCCTGCCCACACCAGGGCAGCCATAATAGAGCAGAGGGTTCAGGATTTGGGCTCAGAAGGGAAATCGCTCATGTTCAGATCCCCACTCTACTGCTTACTGGTTCTGTGGCTTTGGACAAATTCCTTGACTTCTCTCTGCCCCAGCTTTCCTGCCTGCCTTAATAGGATGCCCTTCATGGTGTTATTGTGGAGAATATCTGAGATAATACTCGATAACCACTTAGGATGGAACCTGGCACACAGTTAATGTTTGCCAAATGGTGGCTGTTATCTATACCTGGGGACATTGATCTCAGTTGAGGTTCTGAAGGGTGTGTGCGCTCCTCAGGTGACTGACAATACAGAAGATTCTACTTTTTAAGTGCATCCCCACCCTCAACGCCGTCCCCCACTATCCCAACCCATCCATCTACAGGAGGTAGGTTTCTCTCTGTTTTAATAAAAATACTATAGCCACAGAACAAATGCACCATTCCAAACTAGGTTTATAGAGCTATGCGAAGAGGATTGTTCTCCCATAGATTTCTATGCCTTTTGTCCTTTTTTGATAGGGATTTACCCAACTGCTCATTAGTGGTTTCCTTAATCCCTTGCAGGAAAATGGGTTCCTCTTAAACTTTGCCACATAGCATGTTTCCCAACTTGTGGACTGAAAAGAATGTGGAAATCTTCACTAGTCAGTGATGGGTAGCCAGAGATATCTAGCAACCACACACCTGAGAACTGAGAATTAGGAAGTGAGCTTCCACATATCTGTCTTGGAGCCTACAAAACTGATGTCACAAAATCCTGAGCTCTAGATGAACCTACTGCCCCCTACAGGCAAAGGGAAGACTGGAAAAGACAAGGCTTTTATTAGTCTTTTCCTTAAAATAAAAATGTCTGACATCCACAAAGGAGAGGACTCCCACCAAGCCAAACCACACCAAACAAAATATGGGGCTCCTGGCTGGCTCAGCCAGTAGAGCATGCAACTAGATGGATGTCAGGGTTGGGAGTTTGTGCCCACGCTGGGCATGGAGCCTACTTAAAAATAAATTTAAAAATAAATGAAACAAAACAAAACTCTGGTGTTTTTTTTTTTCCTGGTGCCATAAAATCTTTATGTACTCAGGAAACAATTTTTGACAATTTATTTATGTCACAGGATAGGATTGTGGGTCATGTGTGATGTTTCCCCCCATTTTCCCAGAATTGTGAATAAGGGTCATCACTGAAAACAAAAGTCACCCAGGAGCACAGAGTCAGAAAACTCACAGAATGAAGCCATTTTGCTTTTCTTCCTTCTGCTTCCACAACCCCAAACCCAAGAGCAGGGGAACATAAGAGAATCGCCTGGGATGGTGGAGGCTGGCTGGCAAGCATTCTTTGTGCTGCCAGCCTGCCTGTGTGCCACCAGGACTAGGGAAGTAGCAGGGCGACAGGCAGTGTGGCGGGGGCTGTCAAGCATCCACACTCACCATCCTGTACCACACCCCACTTTCCCGGCTCCTGAGAGGTAAGAGGCACATCCGTGCCCAAATACCCAAGGGATGGCATGTAAGCTCTATGGCTACAGCCTTGTCTGACACTATCACAGCATGAGCAAGGGCTGCGCCCAGGTCTGACCAATGCTGCCACGAGCCAGGGGTCTGTTAGACAAAGTGGCTGGATTTCCAGAGGGACCACTCACACCTTGGAGGGCTACCTTGAGGCACCCCCTGTCAGCAGGGAGCATTGGAGCTCACAGAGAAGAGTGAGAGCAAAGGCCTACAATCCCCCCCACCCCCCATTCCACTCCTAGCTCTTAGACCCCCAAGTCTAGTCTTTGGGGGTTGGCTGAGAAGGAGAAATGATGTGAATCAGAAATGAGAAAGTTTTAGATGAGTAAAACTGAACTTTAAGACTAAGATGGGCCGTTTTACAAATGAAAGTAAAAAGCTATAGTGTTAGATGAGGGACTTAATTCAGCACACTCATTTGAAATTATGGAGAAAACATGTCATGATTCAGACTCTTCCATATACCAGGTACTCACACCATTCTTCCTCCATCCCCAGTCACTGACAAGATAGAAAGTAATTTCTAATAAAATTACAGCTTCAAAAAGAGACCTGCTGCCTGAGGAAAATAGCACCAGGAACATAATGTGTAGCTCAGAGCTTCCAGCACCATATGACATTCACTGCCCAATAGTAGAAAAAAAAATAAGCTATCGTTCACTAAGAGAAATAAACATTTCCTGGGCCCCAAGTTCTCAGAATTTATCATCAGACTTTTGCTTATTGTAAGGAACTTTCCCTACAGCCATTTTTTTATACAGGAAATGCAAAGACATTTCCCATGTGATTTTGGTGCAGGGCCCAGTAAACAGCAGTCCTGAGAACAATGGTGAAGAAACAAGTCCTTCCCGGGATCCTCCAGCTCCGGCTGAATACAACACACCTGTGGCTTGTTTCTGGCTCAACAGGTATTATCCTCTCCTCACAAAGGAGCTCTTAAGCTCCAAACAAGCTTTCTCTCACTAATCTCCAAAGCATTTCTGTGGCAGGAGCACAGGAGACCAAGGCTCCTGCTATTTTAAAAACCATTTAACAAGGGGACTTGGGTTCATTGTGCCCGTGTCTCCTTACTTGCACCACCACAAATCTTAAGGGAACAAAATCACTAAAGCAAAACTAAAAACTCACAACAGTGAGCATGAAACTAAGAGACAAGGGGCACAGCACAAACTAATGTGGAAATGCTATGGCGTATCCCCTTGCTGTCTCCCGTCAGCCATGGCCAGACAGGGAATGGGGGGGGGGGGGCACCTGAAGCAAGAAACATCTTCCTCCACTTACGATGAGGCTACCTACTTAGAAACCCACTGTAAATTGAAAACCTCCTACAGCGAAGTGCACTTAGTACCCCCGACCCTCCAAACATCCTAGCTTAGCCCTGCTGGCCTTCAGTGCGCGCAGAACACTTAAATTAGCTTATCATTGGGCAAAACCATCTCACCCGAAGCCTACTTGATAATGAAGTGTTGACTCTCTCCTATAATTTGGTGAATACTCAACCGAAGTGACAAACAGAATGGCCTAGACTGTCAGTGTCCCACCTGGTTGTTTACCCTTGGGATCACGTGGCTGACTGGGAGCAGACGCTGCCACTGCTCAGCAACACCAGAGAGGATCTCACTGCATACCGCCAGCCTAGAAGAAGATCCAAGTTCAAAACCCAAAGTTTCTACTGAATGTGTATCACTTTCACAACATCATAAAATAGAAAAATCATCAGTTGTGAGTCAGGGACCGTCTGTAGTAGCACATGCTGGCACTGTTTTTGTGGATGGTTACCATGGGAACCTGCCTCTCTGCTCAAATGCTGAGAGTCTATCAGGATCACATCCTTATGTTCCACAGGCCCAGAAGTAAAGTGTAGGAGGGAGGTTGGATGAGGGGGAGGGGTCAGCACTGATGAAGGATGTGAAGCAAATAGACTGTTGGAGGATCAGGACACATTTGCCTGCTCTGTTGGAGGTCTCAAGAAAGAGGCAGAAGACAGATGGGCCTTAGATGTAGGTCCTACTCTATATCCTGCAACAAATTCATTCATTCACTCATTTATACGCTTGCTCCTTCTTACATTAAATTTTATGGAGCACCAACCATACTCCAGGTACTCTACAGGATGCTGGAAATTTAAAGACCAAGAATATACAGTCCCCACCCTGAGGGAGCTCATAGTCCACATGGCAGACACACACACACACACACACACACACACACACACACACTCAATTAGCCATAACATGGTGTTAGTATGAAAATGTAAAATACCACGGAATCAAAACACTGAGAGCAATTATTTCTTGGGGTTGGTGTGAGGAGCTGGTAAGGGAAAGGTATATTGAGAGGTTAATATTTGAGTGGGGTCGGGATCCCTGGGTGGCTCAGCAGTTTAGCCCCTGCCTTTGGCCCAGGGTGTGATCTTGGAGCCCCAGGATCGAGTCCCACATCAGGCTCCCTGCGTGGAGCCTGCTTCTCCCTCTGCCTGTGTCTCTGCCTCTCTCTCTCTCTCTCTCTCTCTCTCATGAATAAATAAAAATCTTTAAAAAATATTTGAGTGGGGTCTTGAGTGAGAAGTTTGTTAAATACACTGAAAGGGGGAATGTCCAGGCACAAGTGAGGTACTGAAAGACTATCAACAATGACAGCGCTCAGAGCATGCCCAGCTTCCATTCTATGTGCATTAGGGGCATTCTCTCATTTACTCCTCACAATGACTCTGTAGACTAAGTACTGCTATGCCATTTTACAGGTAAAGTAACTGAAGCACAGAGAGGTCAAATGCATTTGCCCACGATCACACTGGTATTAACATTGGGTGGCAGAGCCATGTCTCTGGCTCCCAAGCCCATCCTCCTAACCTTGGCATTATTAAGCTCATCCCACTGGTTTTGAAAGGCCAGATCACAGGACACATGGGGAAGGGGGAGAAATAAGACATGTGACTGTCTGGAAGCAGACCCTGAAACATGGGTGCCAGTGCAAGTAGTTTATTTAGGAGGTGCAGGGGGCACTGGTAGAAAGTGGGAATTGAGGTGGGGAAGGAAGGCAGCAAATGGGGAACACATTCACTGAGGCAGCTGCAATAGTGAGCAACTGGAGCTTACCCCTTGGAGCAGCTTTGGAAGTTGGTACAACACACACCTCTGTCACCTAGTGAGAAAGGTAAGGGTGTTGGGATATTCACACACCAACTCCATCGGCTTGTAGTTGAGGTTGCTCTTGGCGAATGTTAACTTCCTGGCACCAGAACAGAGTTTGTGTGATTGGGGAAGGGGAGTCGGGCACAGAGGTGCACCTGGGAATTGCTGGGGCATGTTGGCCATCAGGTGCTTGCATATGAACAGGGATGGGTAGGGTCTGCTATAAAATCAATCTTGCATCAGCATAGAAAGAGAGTGGAAGCTGAATTGAGAGGTCCAGTTTCTCCTAAGAGAACTTTCACCTCAAGTTTCTTTTGGTTTACCCTCACCGGGACATAGACATGCTTTTCTTTCCCCAACAGGGATTGTGTTCTTAGTTGTGGGAAACTGGTATTTTAGACTCTTGAACTTTATTACTTGGGTAAACGCCAGAAAACTTCACTACACAGTGTGGGTAGCTTCTATAGAAGATTATGTCATTCAAAGCTAAAAGCTGGAAACTCTATCAAACAACATTTATATCAGAGCTTGAGTAGGTAGAAAAGAAGGAAGAGGAGGAAGGGGAAGAGGCGGAGGGGAGAGGAAAAAAAAAAAAACTTCTGCTAAAACTAGCAAGCCTCAAACCCAGCTCTTCTATCTCACTGTTTGCACGAAACTTAGAATAGCACACACAGTTTCCAAACCAAGGGAACCAGGAACTAACATGAGACCCCACCCCACCCCAGCTAACCTTGAAGCATTTATCTACCATGCAACATCCCTCTGGTTGGTATCCCCCTCACCTTCCCACCCCCTCCCCCAAGGTCTGATCTACCCAAGTTTTTGTTTTCCATTACAACTACAGTCTATGAAGGTAGGTGCTTATCCTTCAATTTGAACAGATAAAAACGAATAAATCCCAAACTTGTAACACCCCTGTGTCTGCTCCAGCAGGGGGTCGAAGGACACAAACCCACAAAGTCTGTTCTGTCGTGCAAAAACCATGGGGTTTTGTTTCAGAGCATGTCCTAGGGCTACATCAGAGACTGATGCCATGGCTATGGGGCTAGATCACTCAATTTAAATGAGGTACTGAGTACCTCAGAATATATGATACCGTTACAATTTTCAAACGTTAGGAAATTTTTGCAAGTAGAACTCTCGTATCCAACTTATCAATGGCAGAAAACAGGTGACAAGCCTGCTGAGCGGGGACAAGTGGGCACTTCAGAGTCATACAGAGGGAGAACTGTATCTTAACACACTTACTTCCTTTGGCAAATGACAATTTCCTCTGATAGTCTCATAAAAAATTTTCAAAAAAATAGCCAACATCAAAACAAACATAGTGGATTCATTTAATAAGTCGGTATCAAATTTAAACGTGTTGAAACATAGACCATGTGAAATCATGTGTAGACCACAGTGCGAGGATACCGTCGCCTACCTTTGACACGCTCAAGTCACTTTCCAGACGTTGCTTCATTTACTCTTTCATCCTCAGGAGAGAGGACAATTCTGGCAAGTTAGGAGTATTTCCTGCCCTTGGGTGGGATGGGATGGGAAAGTATGGCTGATGTTGGAAATTTTGAAAAGCACAGCAGGATTATCAAAACACCAAGAATCACCCCCAAAAGGTAAAAGCAAGAACAAAGACACCGGTGTCATTTAAGGACAGACAGAGCCTTTTACAGAGCAGAGTATCAAAGAAAGCTCATTAGGCCTGGCAAGGCTCATTAAAGAGAGCTTCAGACAGGGCACTGACTCACAGGAGGCAACTCAAGTGTGGTCCAGGGTGGCATGTCCTCCCTGAGGCTGCAACCGCCAACAAGATGGTGATGGAAGGTGGGGGAGTGATCTGTCAGTGTCTTCAAGGGCCTCTGGGGCAGAGCCATGGTGCTCTGCCAGCTGTGCAACGGAGACTGTGGTTCAGCTCCGTAGCCAGGGCTCGGTTACTGCACAAGACGACCTGTATAAACAGGCAGGTAAAGACCATCATCTCCTGGATGAGTAAGGGCTCTACCACTCATATTTATTTATAGTTTAGTTCTACCAATTAGCAAATAATGAAAGAAGTAGAGGCGATGATATCAGAAGAGTGTGTAAAAATCAAACTTCCTGGGTGTAAATTCAGGCTATGTCACTAGGATCACTACCATCTTGGGCAAGTAACCACTCTGAGCCTGTTTCCTCATCTGTGCAATCTGGATTTTACAAGAATCTTGTGAGGATTAAATAAGATGGCAGATGTAAGGAATTTAGTATAATACCTCCCAGTAAATGGGAACTATTATCTTGATAGTAATAAGTTACACCAAGGTAAGAGCAAAACTGATGTGGAAAATTATAATCTATGTATGAGGGATGTGGTAGGGGGACGTAGTGATGATAGGTGATGGTTATTATATCAGCCCAAGGTAGGCAAATATGGTTACTTTGGACATGAAACTAAGCTCTGAGTTTCCTAGAATCTAAGGGAAAAGGGAATCATTAAGGCCAAATTATTCTTGTTATGTTATTGAAAAAAAATTTCAGACATAATTCATTCTCAGTAAATTTGTGTGAAATGCAGGAGTAACACTAACCCAGCCTGCTTCTCTTCCTTCACTTCTCCTGAGAGAACTACTACTTCAATTATGAAGCTTTCCAGAGTGTCACTGCCTCAAGCCCTGCTTCTAGGGGACCTGATCTAAGTTACCCCTGTGACTAGGGCCCCAGATTTACTCTAGAGCCATCTCACCAATTCTGGGTAAGCCTTGATCATTTTTGCCACAATTTCTTGGTGATCGCTCCTCTTGAGTAGATATTAGATGAGTACGTGTAGAAAGGCTTAGCATCATTATTTATTTATGGTCATGCAGGTCCAATGGGAGATCTGAATTTTAAAATTTTATTTTCTCAGGAAAAATTGAATTTGCCTCATGTGTGTCTTCAGTAAACTCCAAAGAGGTGGGAATATGCTCATCTACTTTCCCTTAATTTACTGTGTGTATTCACATAAAGAATAGCTTTGCTATCTAAATTTTAAGGACTACAGTTATATGGCAGATTTGGTGGTAGAAGCAGAGGTAAAACTTTTCTAAGAATGATTGTGGAGAGGGACGCCTGGGTGGCTCAGCGGTTGAGCATCTGGGCGTGATCTTGAGATCCGGGATCCAGCCCCGCATGGGCCTCCCTGCAAGATCCTGCTTCTCCCTCTGCCTCTGTCTCTGCCTCTCTCTCTCTGAGTCTCTCATGAATAAATAAATAAATAAATAAATAAATAAATAAATAAATAAATAAATCTTTAAAAAAGGAATGATTGTGGAGAGATGTATTTCTAATTGCCTCCCTGCTCTCCCTCCATTTGTAATGACCGCCACAACCACTATGTGTGTCCTGTGATGACTGCAAAGAAGGTTCTTGTTTGAGAAATAACAAAGCTCTAACCAGCTAAAGAAGAAACTGAGTTACTTTCAGAAGAAGACTAGGTAACACCACCAGAGATACTGTCATTACACTAAGAACTAAGGATTTCATGGGGCTCTCAAAGGAGATTGATCTTTTAGAATTTGAAAAATTAATCACTCATTGGAGAGATTTTGCTCACTAAGTGATTTTTGAGTGGAAAGGAAAATTTTATGGTCCCAAAATGTGTGTGACTTCATATTCACCCCTTCTTTATTCTCACATCTTTACTGAAGGTTCTTAGACATCACTAGCAGGAATAAAAACTAGTAGAATCATATGGAAAATAATCTGGAAAATTCTATCAAAATTACATAATTTGAAATGTATATTGACACCAGAAATTTTGATTTTAAGAATGTATCCTGTAGGTAACTTAATATTTGCATGTGGGTATTTTCTGCAAGATTGATTCTAATAGAAAAAGACAGGAAATGACCCAAATGCTCATCAGTGAGAAACTAGTTAAATATATCTACATAAAGAAATGGAGCTTCAATAAAAGGATAAAAAGCCCTCAATGAATTGACACGGATAGATTTTAAAGACTGTTAAATTTTTAAAAAGCAAGGTATAGAACAGTATGTAGACCCAGCTACCATTTGCATGGGAGAAAAAAGGAGGGGTGCCTGGCTGGCTCAGTCAGTAGAGCATGTGATTCTTGACCTTGGGGTCATGAGTTTAAGCCCCATATGGGGTTCAAGCCCCATGTTGGGTATAGAGCTTGCTTAAAATAAACAAATAAATATGTAAGAAAGAAAAGGAACAAGAAATGTCTCTCTTATTTGCATGCACATGCATCAAAAATCTTTGGAAATAAGAAACTAATAACAATCATTTCCTTATTTCAGGTTAGGAAGAAAATTGGGCAGATGGGCACAGTGGTGGAAGAAAGACTTACCTGCAATGCCTTTTATATATTTGTTTTTTGAACTATATTTAATGTACCTCCATGTCAAGACAAATAAATAAATGTAATTTAAGATAATCTTTTAAAATGTTTATTATGTGCAGAGAACTTTGATCACCACACAGCTCTGCTTTCTAGGAGTTTCTAACCCAACTGATGAGATAGAGGCAAACCGTAATCACTGATATGCCACATTTAACCAAATCTAAAACACCATTAATTTTAAGTCATAGATTATATATGTGTCACTAGGAAAAGAAAGCATGTGGCTAATTAAATTATGGCACAATACTTCCTCTTCATTTACAATTTTCATGTTATACCTTTTTTTAGACACTCATTTACACATCGATTTTTATCATATATCACTCTTGCATGATATATGATGTACAAGAAAAAGTGAAATAGATTAAAGAATTCTTAAAATGTTTTCTTATTTCAGTCTAACTCTTTCTAATCTTTTTCACACAGTATTGTCCTTTGTCTTATCAAAAGGTTTGGTGACATAGTATTTCTAGAAAGTGTACCACTAGGGCAGCCTGGGTGGCTCAGTGGATTAGCACTGCTTTCAGCCTAGGGCCTGATCCTGGAGACCTGGGATCAAGTCCCACATCAGGCTCCCTGCATGGAGCCTGCTTCTCCCTTTGCCTGTGTCTCTGCTTCTCTCTCTCTCTCTCTCTCTCTCTGTCTCATGAATAAATAAATAAAATATTTTTTAAAAAAAGAAAAAGAGGGATCCCTGGGTGGCGCAGCGGTTTAGTGCCTGCCTTTGGCCCAGGGCGCGATCCTGGAGACCCAGGATCGAATCCCACGTCAGGCTCCCTGCATGGAGCCTGCTTCTCCCTCTGCCTATGTCTCTGCCTCTCTCTCTCTCTCTCTCTCTCTCTGATGACTATCATAAATAAATAAAAAAAAAAAAGAAAAAGAAAATGTTCTACTGATATTTCCAGAATTTTCTTCCATGCTGCTGAAAACCTTACTTGCAAATTTTGATGCAATAGTGATTGTAGAATGAATCCAAATTCCAGAACTATTGATATGTGGGGGGAAAAAGTGTTCTTTATAATTGCTTAAATATAAGAGAGGAACAATTTCAAGACAGAAGAGATTTGGGGTATCATGGAAGACGCCTATGGGGGCCAGAATTGAGGCTGGAGTTTAAAGAATGAGAGTGATTTTGGAGTCAGAGATGAGCAGGACAAATGAGTCATGTAAGCAAAAAAGCCTGGCAAATGAAGTGGAAATTACATCTGGGGGAAGGAAAAAAGACAATGTGGCCTTGTAAAGGGAAGAAATGGAGTTAAGGACATAGGACAGAAACTGGGACCCAACCGTAGTGCCCTGAATGGCAGACTCAGAGGTTCAGACTTTATCGCATAGGGAAACAGGGAATCCCCAGACAGCTGGAGACTCCAGCATTTGGGAGAGCCATCAATGGAGCCTTGGAAGCATTCATTTGGAGTAGAAAATATTAGCCAGGGACAACTTAGCTAGGCTGAAGAGTGGAGGGAACAAACAAACAGAACATCCAAAGAAAACCAAAAAAAATGTATACAGAGAGAATCCTGGGCCATAGAATTAGTGCCTGAAGTACTATTGAAGATTTTTCAGTTAATATTTTCCATTTTACAGATAAAGAGAATTTCCTAGAAGGCACATTATAGCTTGCAAGTGGCAGAACCAGGACTAAAAATTGGGTTCTGTGATTTCCTGAACAGCGCTCTTCCTAATGAATCATCTCAGCAAGTAGCAAAGGAAATAGTTTCAAGGAAGCAAGTAGTCAATAAAGCCAAATGATGGCGAGCAACGAAGAATAAGCCCAAAGAGGCCATTGGAAAATTGACCATTCATTGCAAATTCCTGATGACCTTCGGAAGTCTACCTTTGGGAGTAGTCTGGGTTGGAACGTGATTGTGAAATGTTGAAGAAAGGGGGAGGTTTTGCAATTAAAGTCACCATCAGGAAAAGTTTATTATTTTTTCAATGTTTCCTTTCAAAAGGCTCTCAGTACACTCCACAAAGGACTCTAGATTCAATATTATTATTTCCTGGAAATCCTTCAAAATCATGTGACACATTGTCCCTTGGGCAAGACAAAAATGTTATTCACAGGTGGCAGTCACCCAGATTTTCAAATCTTGCCTTTCAACTCTCAAAGAATCCATTGTTTTCTTACAAACAGAAATGTACAAACAAAGATGTTAATCAATAATAGTCTGGCCTATGGGTTTTCAAATTGCATCTCTATGGAACTTTCTTCACTGTGTAATTATCAAATACTGCTTTCTTGTACATCTGCGACACTAAACATAGTATATGTGGGCACCCGAACTGAGTTTCTTTCAGGTGAACAAAAAATCATATGTACCACAAGAAAGTCATCTTGCTAAATTGGCTACTACCGATGCCACTGTAAGCCCCTTAGTATCTCTGGGTGACACTTTTATCTTACAAACATCCTCACTAACAATTGAGGAAATTTAAATTAAAGCAATGAGGTGACATTTCATATTGGTAAATATGTATTTGATTGACAAAAAGTAAAATATTAACAATGTGTAGAGAAAGGGACTCTGGTTGGCATTAATTATTACATCTATTTTTTATTGCAGTATACTAGGATTTATTAAAACTAAAAATGAGGGGCACCTAGGTGGTTCAGGCGATTAAACGTCTGACTCTTGATTTAGGCTCAGGTTGTGATCTCAAGGTCCTGGGATCAAGCCCGGCTTTAGGTTCTACCCTTAGCAGACTGCCTGAGTATTCCAGCCTTCTCCCTCTGCTCCTTTTCCTGCTTTTGCTTATGTGTCCTCTCTCTCCCCTTAAAATTAATAAATAAGTCGTTTAAAAAAACAACAACAACACAACTAAAGGGGGATCCCTAGGTGGCCCGGCGGTTTGGCGCCTGCCTTTGGCCTAGGACGCGATCCTGGAGTCCCGGGATCGGGTCCCACGTCAGGCTCCCGGCGTTGGATCCTGCTTCTCCCTCTGCCTGTGTCTCTGCCTCTCTCTCTCTCTATGTCTATCATGAATAAATAAATAAATAAATCTTAAAAAAAAAAAAACAACTAAAAAGGAACACTCCCTATGACTTAACACTCTCCATTTCTATCGACAGAATAATATATGCACATACATAAGGAAGCATGTTCAAGGATATTTGCAATGGTTTTGTTTATAACAGTAAAAAATTAGAAACAACCCATATGTCCATAAGTTGAAGGCTGGCTAAATGTGTATGTGGTAAAAATATCAGTAGACCTGAAAGACACATGGTTGAATTTTGAAAAGCAAGTTGTAAATAGATATATTTAGTATAGTATCATTTACAAATACACATTGAATAATACTCTGAAGTCTCTGTGGATATACTAACATGTAGATATGTGTGTCCACATATGTGCAAGCACATACTCCAAAACTGGGAACAGAGCTGACCAGGGAAAAAGTGAGGTGAAATACCAAGACTTGGGGTTAGAGGTGGAGGAGGAAGGAGGAGAATTATAGCTTTATCTATAATGGTTATTTTTTTTAAAAAAAGGAGAGTGTAGTTATGTATAACGTCAAATTTAAATTATTTTTTAAGAAAAGTTTGTTAAATACTGTCAAAACCTCTGATTCGTTTAGGAGACTTCAACTGTGATGGCACTATGCAGTATAGCCTTGATGAACGTTAAAAACATTTTTCTACGTTTGCATGTACATAGAGCTGTATCTGTCACTGTCTGGTCGAGATGATAAAGACTTTAAAGGTATTTTCTGCTTAAAATAAAGATTGAAAATGAAAAATAAATATGCAAAACAAACATGAGGTTCCTTTCAACTCTGACCTAGTTTTGAGTCTGTAAGAAATATATTACTCCAGTTAAAGGCCCGAGAATTAGTATCTAGAGAAACAAATTGCCTTGTAGTTTAAAACAACAGACCAGTAAGTTTGCTAAGTTTCTAAGACCCTAATGATACAGATGCTGAGTGTAGCTTTAGGCATCTTTCATCAATGCCAGGCCTTCAGAATAAAAAAGAACATGGCTCATTGCCAAAAACATTTGCCAAGTCCCAATTTGCAAGCACAATTCAGCTCATTTGCACTTCTATCTTGATCTTGAGTGTTTCTCTATTAAGTAATAATAGAACAATGACTTTGTCTCTTGGTTGGAGAGAGCTATGATTTTGGGCAGACCATTCTTTGGGACAAAAATATTCAGAAATATATGTAGCTTCCCATTTCTTATTGGGTTGAACACTCTCCCATGTTGACCTCTTAGGTTAACTCATGGGGGATACACCATGAATGCCAAAGTACTATTTTATCTCAATAATTTGGTCAAACAAGCATTCATCGCTAGAAGGAAATCGTGCGGTCCTAATTTCATGAATGAGGATTTTCTAGTGTTCCTTTCTCTGAGGGCCTGAATTAATCAGCAAATTAGATCTCTTATCAATAAAAAAGAGAGAGAGAGAACAGACCCCTGCTGAGACTCCGAGTCACATATTGAGAATACGTTGTGTTCAGGAACCTCTGATATTTGTATAAAGGAATTATGAAACTCAAGAAGGAGTTGATATGAACCATTGCCAACAGATTGCTAATGGGTGAGATGACAGGAGACATCTGTTGTTTTTGCCTGCCCAGACACCATTCCTTTTTTCTGGCAGTGCCATCCTGATTTCCCCTCTCTCACTCTCAGTTCATGAGGTTCAGGTTGGCCTGTCCCCATCACCTGGCTCTAGGAGTGAGCTCATGACTCAGATCTGGCCATCAGAGAATTCCATGCTGCCGGTCATGGTAACTGACTCATAGATAGATGCTTGACCCAAGCCAGGCTAATGAGAATCCAGGAAGCTTTACTAGCACTGCTGAGGGAAAGATGCATACATTGTGTTCATAGAATTAAATTCTGGAGCCCAAGTAGCCCTGTCTACTAAGAGTGTCTACCTAAAAATAAAGCCAACGCTTTGAAGAGCAGGGCCAAAGGGAGAATGACAGTGTTGTGATGGCATCTCTAAGAACTGAAGCCAGTGCAATGCCTTGAGATTCTCAATTATATGGCTCATTTTGGTTTTGTCCGTAATTTGAGTGGGGTTTTGGTCACTGACAACCAGAAGAATTCAGACTAACAACACCAGCCATACAGTATATTCAGTGTATTGTTAAGCAAGTCTGTGCAGGGACGCCTGGGTGGCTCAGTGGTTGAGAGCCTGCCGTTGGCTCAAGTCATGATCCCAGGTTCCTGGGATCAAGTCCTACATCAGGCTCCCCACAGGGAGCCTGCTTCTCCCCTTTGCCTATGTCTTTGCCTCTCTCTCTGTGTCTCTAATGAATAAATAAATAAAATCTTAAAAAAAATAAAAGGATGCCTGTGTGGCTCAGTCGTTGAGAGCCTGCCTTTGGCTCAGGGCATGATCCTGAGGTCCTGGGATTAAGTCCCACATCAGGCTCCCCACAGGGAGTCTGCTTCTCCCTCTGCCTATGTCTTTGCCTTGCCTCTCTCTCTCTGTGTCTCTCATGAATAAATAAAATCTTAAAAAAAAAAAAAGCAAGCCTATGTAGACATTACCCTTCCACTCTGCTTACCTGAGTCCTAATTTTTCTTCAAAGTCTGGCTACAATATTGTTTTATCCTCATTCGAAGTCATCTAGAATCCCACTGGACCTTAGTGGGTGTCATCATCTTTCTTCATCTGAGTTCCTGAAGTATTGGCTATCATTCATTATTACCCCTATTTGTTTCCCATATATTCACATATCCTCTCTCTCCATGTTGATTAAAATGGATCTCAAGGTCAGGAACCACATGTACTGGCACCTCCTTATCTCAGTGACTTGTGTAGGTTAGGGGCTAAATAAATGTTCATTGATGATACATATAAAAGGCTGCAGCCTGCGTGATCCAGCTCTGTGGTTTTGTCTCAACTGCTCGCCAACATACACACATGCCCCCCAACCGAACATGTACCATATACATATACCCCACACATGCACAGAGCCTCAAGTAACCAACGCAGAAGGAGCTCCATCTCATGTGTTGCCTTGGAGCCCTATTTGGGAGAGGACAATCCTAGCAGCTGAGCTCCTCAGAACTGTAATGGCTTGACTACACTGACAGACTGTTTGGTTTCTCCATCCCAGCCCTCAGTCCCAACTGAAACTCAGAGAAGTGAGGAGGGAGAGAACAAGCTGAGGAGAAAGGAGAGTCCCAGTGAGTAATACCCAGCCCAAATGAGTGCTGGGACTGTAAACCAGCTCCAGAAGAAAAACAGTGAAATGAAGTTTTGCTGCATCATAAGTACATGTTAGAGCAAACACACAGATTCACCAGGCACAGGCCCTGAAATAAATTACACAGGACTTGTAAGGAACAGGATCTGGGCGGGTGAGAATTTTAATAGCAACACAAAATATGACTCAGGCCTTGGCTCTGCCCCTCAGGCCTTTCCAACTCTCTGACCTTGGTTTCATCATCGCTCCTGCCACATAGCATAGAAAAGGCCTCTGCAGAGTTAGGCTTATTTTCCTTCCCCTACTTCCAGCTTCTCTGTGTGAGTGGCATGAAAGCCACATAAGGCAACCTCTATCAAAGAGGAAAATGAGTTTTTAAAATGGTTTAGGGTGGGGGATGGGCTAGATGGGGGGGGCAGGTATTAAGGAGGGCACTGTGTTGAGCACTGGGTATAATATGTAAGTGATGAATCACTGAATTCACTGACAATGACTCCTGAAACCACTATTATGCTATATGTCATCTAATTAGAATTTAATAAAAATGTGAAAAAAAGAAAATAAAATATTTTAAAAGTATACATATATATTTTTATATTTATATATTACATATTTATATATTTTTTTCTTTTTAAGAGAGAGAGTACAAGTGGGAAGAAAGGTAGGGTGAAGAGAGAATGAACCCCAAACAGACTCCACACAGTTAGTGTGGGAGCCCAATGCGGGGCTCTATCCCATGAACACAAGATCATGACCTGAGCCGAAATCAAGAGCCAGATGCTCAACCAGCTGAGCCACCCAGGTGCCCCTAAAATAAAGACGTTTTAAAGAAAACAGTTAACAAGTGGGAACATTCACAGTGTAGAAGTCACGGAGAGGGGAGTGTTTCAGTAGCTACTTCGATCAGAGATTAACAAAGGGACTCCCCTTTGTAGAATTTCACTCAGTAATGGGATAGCCGTCCTCTCCTGAGCAGGCATACCATTCCAAGCACCTCACTAAGCACTTTCCAAATGTCCCTTTACTCAGCCTTTTCCCCAACTATTAATTAGATCACTTCAAAATTCTGATTTTACAGATGGAGAGACTGAGGCTTAGAGAGAGTAAGTAGCTGTTCTAAGATGGAAACAGTCCTAGAGCTCAGGATCCTCCTACTCCATACTTTTACCCTCTCCATAGCATTTACTGTGATTATTTACTTTGTGAAATAAATGGTACCCAGAGAAACAGCTTTTCTCTTTGCTTGGTGGAAAACCTTAGGGAGGACACACCATAAAATTATAAAAGTCTTGGTTCCTAAGGACCTCCAGTACCCAACGCTTACACAATATCCTTACGTTACTTTCACAGAGCAGCCTAAATTCCCAGCTCCCAGGATGTATCCACCTTGGCTCCCTGATCCTCCTTTGCATGGAACTTGTTCTGAGTAGCCTGTCATTTTCACCAACAGCTTTTGTATTAAAACAGATGAGGGCATGGAGCAGGCCATCAGACATAAAAAACTGAGCTCTGAGAAGCAGGGTGCTTGGAACAAACAGAACCAAAAGAATGTCATGTACATTCAAATGACAGAGGTGAGCCTCAGGTCCGCCACCCGAAATAGGCTACAAGTAGCACCCTTGCTTGGGAATAGAGCCAAACAAGAGAGACCCATTCTTTCTACTTAGATATATAGACATTAAATCCCCAAAATTGTGGTTTTGGTTTTGCTCTTAATTTTGTTTGCTTTAAACTGTTTCTACTTCCAGTTCTGGAGAAGAGAATGATGCCCTTGCATTCACCCCGAATGTGCTTGGAGACCTTGTGATCAGGTTCTGTTACAAGTCATTTAGAAAAGGCTATGGGAAATAGAAGCTCTAGGCCTCCAGCACCTTCAGCAAGGCAGCTCATATAGCCGGATCATCCCTCTCCTCTCCCCCACCCCCCACCAAACCCAAGCAGCTTATAATAGGAATCAGGGCTGGCCAGACTGACAATGACACAGACATGGGCACTTGCCTTATCCTGTTGGGGCTCGTCAGGGAATACCAGCTGCCTGAGAGCATGCTCAGCAAGCTAGGCCATGGACGACTGTCCCACAGCTCTCCACTGGAACTTTGCTGGGAGCAGATTGCATCTGTAAGCTATTGAGTACAGGTGCACAATTATAGCAGCACATTGTTTCATTATTCTCAGCACCAGGCTTGAGAGCTCCAAGCCAAAAGAAGAACTCACCCTGTTCCCAAGCCTTTTGTTACTGGCTCCTGACTCCCATGTCTCCTGGTCCTTACTCTAGTAGCTGGAGATTTCACAAAGAGTGAGAAATAAGAACAGGTATCCCCGGCTTATTTCCCTTGCTTTCTGCAGAGGTAAGAAAGTGATCACAGGGCATGAGATGCTCTAAAATGTTCCTAAGATTTTTTTCTGATCTTCCATCTCATCATTTACCTACAAAGGAGGTAAGATCACCCACATTTTAACTTTCAGGGCAATGTTTGCTCTCAGCTTGTGGGTCTCCCTGCTGGACCGGGCATCGTTTTTTGTTCTCAGAAAAGAAAGTGGTGACACAAATCTGCCCTCTAGTGGGCAATGAGGAGACTATAAAGCGTGGGGAAAAGGAGCTCCCAGAGAAGAGGGATGCTTGAGATTTTGTTGCAGTTCCCAAAACCGACCATTAGATTGGGATTTTGCCAATACTGTTCAGATTGAATATGCAGATCATGTCTACCAAAAGTTGACTTGTGACTCTATAAATGTAATGGCTTGTGGGAGAATAGAAATATGACATCAAGAAGTGGAAAGCCACTGGGTTTGGAGTCAGCTTTGAGGGGCACTAGAGTCATGTGACTTTTATTTTTTTAAAAAGATTTTATTTATTTATTTATTCATGAGAGACACAGAGAGAGACATAGACAGAGACAGAGACACAGGCAGAAGGAGAAGCAGGCTCCATGCAGGGAGCCTGATGTGGGACTCAATCCTGAGACTCCAGGATCACACCCTGGGCCTAAGGCAGGTGCTCAACCGCTGAGCTACCCAGGTGTCCCTCATGTGACTTTCAGATCACTCAACTATAATCTGTCAAATTGGGATGATACTACCCATGTCATGAGAATGCAGGACATTCTGGAATAAATATTATTTGTACTAAGATTCCACTTCATGGATTCACCCCATGGCATAGTGTTTAAGCACCTAGATTCAGCAACCTGACTGCCTGGATCGAAATTTAGCTCTGCCATTTGCTAGATATATGATCTGGGCATGTTTTCTGGCTCTCTGTGTTTCAGTTCCTCCTATTACCAGAGGATAACATACTTTCCTCGTAGGGCCATTCTGAGCAATAAGTGAATCAATGTCTGCAAAGTGGTTACAATGAGATCTAACACAATATTTGCAAATACTTGTTTAAAATTCACCATATTCCACAGTCAAATTAAAAGGGTATGTTGATCACCTAGGAATGCGCAGCACAGAATTAGAGAGGTACAAGACTGTTTATAATCCAGCCAGGGAATAACAGTAAAAATAGCAAAGCTTTATTAAACACTTACAACATAGTAGGCTTAGAACTATGTATTTCCCTGTTTGATATTAATATTAAACAGCGGCTAGATGCAAAAGAGCACATGCCATATAATTCATTTATATGAAATTGTGGAAAGATAAAAGGATGGAACACAAATTAGTGGATGCCTTGGGGCAGGGCAGGGGCATTGGGTTTTGACTGGTAAAAGATGAAAATACATTTTCCAAGGTCAGAAGAATGCTTTATGTTTAAGGACTCATTCAAATGCATATTTAAAATTTTACTTACATAAGTTTAACTTCAGTAAAGTTGATTTTAAAAAAAAGAAACTTGAAGGGTGCCTGAGTGGCTTAGGCGGTTAAGCATCTGCCTTCAGCTCAGGTCATGACCACAGAGTCCTGGGATAGAGTCTTGCATCAGGCTCCCTGCTCAGTGGGGAGTCTGTTTCCCTGCTTATGCTCTCTTTCTCTCTCAAATAAATAATTAAAAAAAAACCAAACAAACAAAATAAAAACCAAAAAAATCTTGAAAAACATCAATAAATTGAAATGTAGGAATTTAGCTGTCTAGAATAAAAGCTTAAAAATATTTGAGACAATCAGATACTTATAAGAAAATATGTAGTCTTAAATGTTTTTATCAATAAAAATTAAAAAGTGAAAATAAATGAACTAATAGGCATAAGAAACTATGAATAGTATAAACCCTTGATCAGGAGAATTAAAAAAATAAAATTAGGACTTAAATAGGGAAAAACAAAACACTGATTAAAAAAAGAAAAGTATGTAAAACTCTGAAAACCATGGGAAAACAGAGAACAAATAAAAATAGACAACATTAGGGTGTTATACTATATGTTGGCAAACTGAATTCAAATAAAATAAATAAATTAATAAATATATGTATATACATAACATTAGATAGCTATTAAGCTATTAAAAAGCTATAAACACTGGTATATCTAAATATAAAATGGCCATAGGAGAATACTGAAAGAAATGAATGATTTTTAGCAAAACATCACTAGAATTAACCCAAAGACAGGTAGACATTTTGAAGCAAGTTTTTAAAAGAATAATATACAAATATGTTGGATGGAAATAGCCAGTGCCTCCCAGATGCCTCCAACTGCCACAGCCTCTTCCCTAGGGATTCCTTAGAAATCCTCCAACACACACATATAATACATCAATCAAAGGGTTAATAGCTAGCACAGTGGTGGGCCACCAGCTCTAAAGATGGTGTCCATCTGATTGGCCAGCACCTACTTTACCATATCATATTACCTGCAGGAAAGCACTCTTATAATAATAATAAACTAAGCCCAGACCCTAATTCTGTTTTACATATATGCACAAAAATAGCATTACCCTAATACCAAAACCAGGTAAAGACTCCACTAAAAAATGAGAATTTGGGGATCCCTGGGTGGCGCAGCGGTTTGGCGCCTGCCTTTGGCCCAGGGCGCGATCCTGGAGACCCGGGATCGAATCCCACATCGGGCTCCCGGTGCATGGAGCCTGCTTCTCCCTCTGCCTGTGTCTCTGCCTCTCTCTCTCTCTCTGTGACTGTCATGAATAAATAAATAAAATCTTTAAAAAAAAAAAAATAAATAAAATAAAATAAAATAAAAAATGAGAATTTATTGGCAATAACCCTGATGAACACAGATGCAAAAATTCTCTATAAAATACCAGCAAACCTAATCCAACAATACATTAAAAAAAATCATTCACCAAAATCAAGCAGGATTTATTCCTGGCTTGCAAGCATGGTTCAAATCAATCAACATGATACACCATATTTATAAAGGAAGGATAAGAACCATACAATCATTTCAATAGATGCAGAAAAAGCATTTGACAAAGTACAACATGTATTCATGATAAAAACCCTCAACAAAATAGGGTTAGAGGGAACATACCACAACATAATAAAAGCCATATGTGAAAAACCTACATCTAACATCATCCTCAATGAAAAAAAACTGAGAGCTTTTCCTCTATGTTCAGGAACAAGACAGGGATGTCCACTCTTACTACTGTTATTTAATATAGTACTGGAAGTCCTAGCCACAGCAGTCAAGCAACAAAAGAAATAAAAGGCATCCAAATCAGCAAAGAAGAAGTAAAACTTTCACCATTTGTTGATGATATGATATTCTATATAGAAAACCCAAAAGGCTTCACCAAAATACTGCTAGGACTGATAAATGAATTCAGTAAAGTTGCAGGATACAAAATCAATGTACAGAAATTCGTTGCATTTCTATGTACCAATAATGAAACAGTGGAAAGAAATTTAGGAATTAATCCCAGTTAAAATTGTACCAAAAACAATAAGATATGTAGGAATAAGCCTAACCAAAGAGATCAAAGACTTGTACTCTGAAAACTATATGACACTGATGAAAGAAATTGAGGATGACACAAAAAATGGAAAGACATTCTATGCTTATGGACTGGAAGAACGAATATTGTTAAAATGTCTATACTACTTAAGGCAATCTACACATTTAATGCAATCTCTACCAAAATACCACCAGCATTTTTCACAGAGCTAGAACAAACAATTCTAAAATTTGTATGGAACCACAAAAGACCACAAATAGCCAGAGCAACTTTGAAAAACAAAGCTGAAGGCATCACAATTTCAGACTTCAAGTTATATTACAAAGCTGTAGTGATTAAAGCAATATGGTACTGGTACAAAAATAGAATAGGAAACCCAAAAATGAACCCACACTATATGCTCAATCTTCCACAAAGCAGGAAAGAATATCCAATGGGAAAAAGACCGTCTCTTCAACAAATGGTGTTGGGAAAACTGGACAGCAACATGCAAAAGAATGAAGCTGAGCCACTTTCTTATACCACATACAAAAATAAATTCAAAATGGATGTAAGACCTAAGAGTAAGACCTGAAGTCATAAAAATCCTAGAGGAGAACATAGGCAGTAACCTCTTTGACATTGGTGTTAGCAATTTCTTTCTAGATATGTCTCCTGAGGCAAGGACATGAAAGCAAAAATAAACTATTGGGACCTCACCAAAATAAAAAGCTTCTGCACAGCAAAGGAAATAACAAAACTAAAAGGCAATGTACAGAATGGGAGAAGATGTTTGCAAATAACGTATCTCATAATGGGTTGGTATCCAAAAAACATAAAAAACTTATAAAACTCAACACCCCAAAATGAATAATCCAATTTAAAAATGGGCAGAAGACACGAATAGACATTTTTCCAAAGAAGACATATAGATGGCCAGTAGATACATGGAAAGATGCTCAACACCACTGATCAGCAAGGAAATACAAATCAAAACTACAATAGGATAAACTGGATGATGGGCATTAAGGAGGGCACTTGATATAATGAGCCCTGGGTGTTATATGCAACTGGTAAATCACTAAACTCTACCTTTGAAACTGATAACCCGCTATATGTTAACTAAATCGGATTTAAATTTTAAAAACCAAAAATAAATAAATAAATAAATAAAAATAAATTTTAAAAGCTTACAATGAGAAATCACCTCACACTTGTCAGAATGGCTAAAATCAACAACACAAGAAACAACAGGTGTTGGCAAGGATGTGGAGAAAGGGAAACTCTCTTGCACCATTGATGGGAATGGAAACTGGTATTTTGCATTTTGCATACACACACACACACACACTGTGGAAAACAGTATGGAGCTTCCTCAAAAAGTTAAAAATACAACTAACCTATGATCCAGCAATTGTACTATCAGGTAGTTACCCAAAGAATACAAAATTACAGGGGATCCCTGGGTGGCTCAGCGGTTTGGCGCCTGTCTTCGGCCCAGGGCGTGATCCTGGAGCCCCGGGATCGAGTCCCACGTCGGGCTCCCGGCATGAAGCCTGTCTCTCCCTCTGCCTGTGTCTCTGCCTCTTTCTCTCTCTATGTCTATCATAAATAAATAAATAAATAAATAAATAAATAAATAAATAAAATACAAAATTACAGATTCAAAGGGACCACATGCACCTCAATGTTTATAGAAACATTATCTACAAAAGTCAAATTATGGGAACAGCCCAAGTGTCCACTGACTGATAAATGAATGAAGACAATGTGTTATATATATATTATATATATATAAAATATATAAATTTTATATATTTATATTTTTATATATATGTCTTTATATATATATGTATATATATATATAAAGACAATTACCATATAAATTTCATTCCTATGTAGAATTTAAGAAACAAAACAAATGAGCAAAGGGGAAAAGAGAGAGTGTGAAAGAGAGTCATATCAAGAAACAGGCTCTCAATTATAGAGAACACAGGGAAAGGAGGGAAACTGAGTGGAGAAAAATTAGAGAGGAAGACACACCACTAGAGACTCCTAACTCTGGGAAACAGACAAAGAGTTGCAGAAGGGGAGGAGAGTGGGGGGATGGGATAATGGGCGATGGATGGGCACTAAGTAGGGCACTTGATGAGGTGATCACTGGGTGTTATACTATATGTTGGCAAATTGAATTTAAATAAATATTTTATTTAAATTATAGAGAGGGATGCCTGGGTGGCTCAGTGGTTGAGCATCTGCCTTCAGCTCTGGGCGTGATCCTGGGTCTGGGGATCAAGTCCCGCCTCAGGCTCCCTGTGAGGAGCCTGCTTCTCCCTCTGCCTACGTCTCTGTCTCTCATGAATAAATAAATACAATTCAAAAATTATAGAGGACAACCTGGTGGTTGTGAGAGGGGAGGGGTTGGGGAGATGTGTTAAATAGATGATGGGGATTCAGGAGTGCACTTGTGATGAGCACCAGGTGTTGTATAGAAGTGTTGAATCACTATGTTGTACACTTGAAATTAATATTATCCTGTATGTTAACTAACTGGAATTTAAATAAAAACTTAAAAAAGAAAATACTAAATTCACAAATGCAAATAAAGCACAGGTATGTAAAAACACAATCCCCCCAATAGCATGGTTTTAATAATAACTGAATGTTTAGAAATGCAATTATCATTTAAATTAACAGAAGATTATACTTTGGACCAAAATGTTATTAAGGTTTGTTTTTCATTTCGGCCTTGTGACATTTGAATCACCTGCCCACCCACAAAATCTACCTTTTTGTATATATAGTCATGGAATTTCTACATGTAGTTAAATATTTAACTACCCCTATTTTCTAGTAGATTTGTACCTAAACACTTTTATCAATATTCATATTATTTTATTATGAATTACTTTTAAATGTGTCCTTTATACTTTAGGTGATAATAATCACTTCATAAAATTAAGAATATAAGCAATTATACTATTTATTAATTTCACTTCAGGATAATAAAGGGAGTGCTATGGGTTGAATGTGTCCCTCCTCCTAAATTCATATGTTTAAGACTTAACCCCCAATGTGATGGAAATGAGGCTTTTGGGAAGTGATTAGGGTGACAGGAAGTCATGACGTAGAGGCTATCATGAAGGGATTAGTGCCCCTACAAGAAGAGACACCACAGATCCCAGTCTGCTCTCTCTCCCCACACAGGCACTAACAAAAAGCCGTGTGAGCAGACAGTGAGGTGATGGCCACCTACAAGTCCAGAGAAGAAACCTCAGATTGAAACTCACCCTGCTAACACCTTGACCTTGGACTTCTAGCCTCTAGAACTACCAGAAATAAAATTCTGTTGTTTAAGCCACAGTCTGTGGTATTTCATTATGATAGCATGATCAGACTAATACAGCAGATGTCATGAAATATTTTTAATGAAGGCAAGAGAGCTTTAGGACTAATAGGATCAGGAGAACTGATTTCACACCTAAGCTATTCCAACAAATTTAAGGAGAAATTTTTCACTTTTTGAGGCCTGGAATCCACTCTCTCTTTTAATAGTATCTGATCTTTCTCAGATGTTATTCTCTTTATTAGTGCATTGTATTTGGATTACTTGGCCTCTCAATTGGATATAGACCTATATATCCTTTCATTGCCCGAATACTGCCAAGTATAGGTAAGAGACCCAAGTTCAGAGAGTTGGAATTGCCTTCCATGACTTTGAACCTTGAAAAGACTATGTATAAAAAGAAGAGAATATCAAGTAATGCCCTAGTGTCAAGTATGATTCTTCAGCCTTTGTCAACTCCCTTTCAATAAATTATCCCTATGGTTGATGGAGACATCGTTTTAGAGATCCTACCTAAAGTAGTAAGAACAGAAAACAAAAGAAGTATTACATATAGTAAAAATAAAGATACAAGATCTTATTTGTTGATAGCATGATGACTATATAGAAACCCTAAGAAACTTTATTAGAATTCTGGTGTAAACTAGAGAATTGGGTAAAAGATCTGAAAACAAGTTATATAAGGAGAAATCAAGAGCTTTTTAAATATTGCTAATAAATTTTAAAATTAAAAATTAAAAACATCCTCATTCATGATTAACTCATATAATACAGAGGAACAAATTTTCAACAACAAATTAGGATCTATAAAAGAAAAGCATAACATAATTTTAAAAGGTATAAAATAAGACTTCGGTAAGTAGACATATCATCTTGGCTAGAAATGCTTAATATCTCAAAAATGTAAGTTTGATCCAAATTAATATAAATAGGGGATCCCTAGGTGGCTCAGCGGTTTGGCGCCTACCTTTGGCCTAGGGCGCGGTTCTGGAGTCTCAGGATCAAGTCCCACATCGGGCTCCTGGTGCATGGAGTCTGCTTCTCCCTCTGCCTGTGTCTCTGCCTCTCTCTCTCTCTCTCTCTCTCTCTCTGTGTGTGTCTATCATGAATACATAAATAAATAAATCATTAAAAAAACAAATTAATATAAATAAAAATCACAACCCAATTTTTTTCCTGAGTAAGGAAAAAGGTGTAAAACGTTTAGAGATTAATATCTCCCCCATTCCATGACTTGTCCTTATTCTCTTAACAATGTCTTTCAAAGTAAAGTAAGAACTTTACTTTCAAAAGTAAGTTCTTACTTACTTTTGATAAAATCCAATATATCAGAATTTTCTTCTAGGAATAGTACATTTGATGTCAGAGATTGCTTAGAAGTCTTTGCTTATGTCCACAATAGCCAAACTGTGAAAGGAGCCTCGGTGTCCATCGAAAGATGACTGGATAAAGAAGATGTGGTCTATGTATATAATGGAATATTCCTCAGCCATTAGAAACGACAAATACCCACTATTTGCTTCGACGTGGAGGGACCTGGAGGGTATTATGCTGAGTGAAATAAGTCAATCAGAAAAGGACAAACATTATATGGCCTCATTCATTTGGAGAATATAAAAATTAGTGAAAGGGAATAAAGGGAAAGGAGAGAAAATGAGTGAAAACATCAGTGAGGGTGACAAAACATGAGAGACACCTAACTCTAGGAAACGAAGAAGGGGTAGTGGAAGGGGAAGTGGGCGGGGGGTTGGGGTGACTGGGTGATGGGTACTGAGGGGGGGCACTTGGTGGGATGAGCACTGGGTGTTATGCTATATGTTGGCAAATTGAACTCCAATTAAAAAAAAGAAAAAAAAAAGAAAAAAAAGTCTTTGCTTGACCAAGATCACAAAGCTTTTCTCCTATTTTCTTCTATAAATGCTAAAATACTAGATTTTACAGTTATGTCTATTATCTATTATTATTATTATTATAAATGCTAAAATACTAGATTTTACAGTTATGTCTATTATCTATTATTATTATGTCTATTATTATGAACAGATTTGAATACAGTGTGAAGCATAGATTACATATGATTATCCAAGTATCCTAGCACTTTTTATTAAGAAGACTACCCTTCCTCTACTGAATTGTTTTACAGTGTTGTTAAAAGTCAGGTATCAGTTGTAAGGGTCTATATCTAGATACCTGACTGCATTCCACTGGTCTATTTGTCTGGCTTTCTGTCAACTATATATACATACTGTCTTGGTTTGTGCAGTTTTATAATAAATCTTAAAGACAGAATCCTTCTTTTTCAAAGTTTTTAGGCTATTCTAAGTCTTTTCGATTTCCAAAGGAATTTTAGGAATCAGCTTGTCAATTTCTAGAAAATAAAGCCCCCTGAATTTATGTATCAATTTGGGAAGAATTAACTTTTTAGCAATATTAAGCCTTTTGATCTGTGAACATAATATAGCTCCCTGTTTATTTAGGTCTTCTTTAAGTTTTCTCATCAATGTTTTATAGTTTTTAGAGTATAGGTCACATATTTTGTCAGTTCTATACCTAAGAATTTTTTGATACCATTTTTAAGTAGTATTCTTAATTCAATTTCTGATTGTTCATTGCCAGTATGTAAAAAATACAATAAACTTGCGTGTATTGATCATTTATCCTACAACTTCCACTAAAAAAAATGTACTAGTCTTAATGACTTCTTTATAGAATTTTGTCTATGATCATGTTATCTTTAAAGGCAGTTTTACTTCAACCTTTCTAATCTGGGAGACTTTTATTGATTTTTCCTCCTTCTTAAAACTTGTTAAAACCTCCAGTATTATATTAAGTAGAAACAGTGCAAGGAAACATCCTTGCCTTGTTCCCGATCTAGAGAAGAATGCATTTTACTTTTTGCTAGCAAGTATGATATTAGTTCTAGGTTTCTCATGGATGTCCTATAACAAGGTTGAGGAAATTCAGTTCTGCTACAAGATATTTGAGAGGTTTTGCTGGGAATGAATGTTGGATTTTATCAAATGCTTTTTCTGCATCTATGGAGACCATCTATGGAGACAAGCATAGTTTTTCATTCTTAGTCTATAAACATGGTGAATTTCATTGATTTCGGTGGGGGGAGGAGTCACTGATATTTTTAATGTCACATAAACCTGGGATAAATCTTTGTTATTAGGCTCATAAACAGGATTATTATGACCTATTGATAAATTTATTTCATTTTCATTATGAAATAACCTGCTTTATTATTTACTCTAAAGTCTACTTTGATATTAATATAGCCACTCTAGATTTCTTTTGATTAGTGTTAGCACATGCATCTTTTTAATCTTTTAAATTTTAACCTATATATGTCTTTATATTTAAAGTGAGTATCTTACAGGAAACATATAGTTATGTCCTACTTTTTAATATGACAATATCTGAATTTTAGTTGGAGGGGTTAAACCATTTACATTTAATGTGATTACTGATATTTTGGATTTAAATCTACCACATTGTTATTTGTTTTCTATTTGTCCATTTCTATTCTTTGTTTCCCTTTTCTTCTTTTAGTTCCTTCTTTGGGTTAATGAAATATTTTTTATGATTCCATTTTATCTCCTTTTTGGCTTATTCGTTGTCATTCTTTTTGTGTTATTTTAATGGTTACTTTAGGATTTTTAGCAAACATCTTTAACTTATCACAGTTTACCTTCAAGTCATACTATATCACTTGTACAGAATAAAAACTCATGATAATAAACTTCCATTTCTCTCCTCCTAGCCATTGTGCTATAATCATATATTTTACTTCTATGTATGTTATAAATACAGCAATATCTTATTTTCATTTTGAACAGTTGGCTTTTTGTTTTAAGATTTTATTTATTCATTCATGAGAGACATAGGCAGAAGGAGAAGCAGGCTCCATGCAGGGAGCCCAATGTGGGACTTGATCCTAGGTCTCCAGGAACATGCCCTGGGCCGAAACCACTGAGCCACCCAGGCTGCCCTAAACAGTTGATTTTCTTCTAAAGAGACTTTGAAAATAAGAAAACAGTCTTTTATATTTAGCGAGGTAGTTACCATTCCCAAGGCTCTTAATTCCTTTATGTAGATCCCAGATTTCCATTTGATATCATTTCCTTCTACCTGAAGCATTTCTTTTAAACATTTCTTAAAGTGTAGGTCTGCTGGTGATGAATTCTCTCAGCTGCCAAGTGTCTGAAAAAGTTTTCATGTCATCTTTGTTTTTGTTTTTGTTTTCATCTTTGTTTTTGAAAGATATTTTCATTGCATATAGAATTCTAAATTGATGGCTTTATTCTTTCTGTACTCTAAAGACGTTTCACTGTCATCTACTATACTTATTTTCTGCTATCATTCTAATCTTTGTTCCTTTGTACGTAATGTGTCCCCCTCCACCACCACCCCCCATCTGCTTTTGCATTTTTCTTATCACCAGTTTTAAGCAATTTGATTAACATGAGCCTTTTTGTTGTTTTCATGTTTCTTGTGATTGGCTTTATTGAGCTATTTGGATTGGTGAATTTATAATTTTCATTGCATTTGAAAGTTTTGAGCATTATTTCTTTAAATATTTTTTCCATGCCATTCTCTTTTGTGGACTCCAATTGCATGTAAATGAGGTTATTTGAAATTTTCCACAGCTCACTGAAGCTCTATTCCTTTTTTTTTTTTTTTTTGTATTTTTAAAAATTTCAGTTTTATTGGGGTATAACTGACATATAAAATTGTAAGATATTAAAGTATACATTGTGGTGATTTGATGTGCATGTATGTTGTGAAAGAACTCCCTCATTGAGTTAGTTAACATAGCCTTCATCTCACATATTTATTTACATGTGTGAGAACATTTAAATTCTACTCTCTTAGCAAATTTAAATCACACAATATAGTGTTATCAATTATAGTCACCATGTTTTACATTTGATGCTCAGTTCTGAGCATCAATTATTATTTATCTTACAACTGAAAGTTAGTATCTTTTCATAAACTTCTTTCTAAAAAAAAAAAAAAAAAAAAAAAAAACTTCTTTCTAGTTCCCCTACTTGTCAGCCTCTGGCAACCACTTTCTTACTCTCTGATTCTGAGATTGACTGTTCTTTTCTTTTTTCTTTTCTTTTCTTTTCTTTTCTTTTCTTTTCTTTTCTTTTCTTTTCCTTTCTCTTTTCTTTTCTTTCTTTCTTCCTTCCTTCTTTCCTTTCTTCCTTCCTTCCCTCCTTCCTTCCTTCCTTCCTTCCTTCGTTCCCTCCCTCCCTCCCTCCATCCATCCCTCCCTTCCTCCCTTTCTTTCTTCTTTTTTGGATTCCACATTTAAGTGATATCATACAGTATTTATCTTTCTCTGTTTGGCTTATTTCATTTAACATATCTTCCAGGTCTATCCATGTCACAAATGGCAGGATTTCCTTCTTTCTCACAGCAGAATAATATTCCATTGTGTGTGTGGGCATGTGTGTGATATCTTCTTTATTCATTTTTCTGTTAATGGACACTTAGGTTGTTTCCATATCTTGTCTATTGCGAATAATGCTGCAATGAACATGAAGGCGTAGATATCACTTTGATATCTTATTTTCAGATTACTCCCCCAAATGGGATTGCTAAATCATATGGTAGTTCTACTTTTTAAAAGACTTTATTTATTTTGAGGGAGAGAGACAGCATATGCATGAGTATAAGTAGAGGGGCAGAGACAGAGAGAGAGAGAGAGAGAGAGTCTGAAGCAGACTCCACACCATTAGAGTTTTCAAATAAGTTGTCAATCCTGAAATATAATGGAGTTTTCATGTAAGAATCCAGATTTCCAGCTATTATTGAAACATCTTCTGGAACCATCTCAAATCAACTGTAGTGTATTTAGAAGTCTAACTCTTAGCAATCAAGGCATTGGGGATGAGTTGCTGGGGTAAGCTCTGGACTGCACATCTTCATTGCCCCCAGTTTTACTCTTTTCTCCATTCCTCCCTGTATCCAGGAGGTTGACTTCTATGACAGCATCAAAAGATGTCCTGGTTCTCTGGCTTCTCAGTGGGTTTGGCCTATCAGGGACACTGGCAAGGGACCGGGCGGGGGCGGGGCGGGGGGGAGGGTGAGGAGGGGAGAAGGCAGGATGAGAGTCTGGTTTCCTCTTTGCTAGCTTACTACAGATTGGTCAAGTCCTTCTTAGAAAGGCTGCAGCTTTTAATGGCCTTATCCACACTCTTCTCTCTCTCTGGGTTCTAATGGCCCTGCCTAAGTACAAGGAGACTTGGAAATATAAAGAAACTAATGGGAATTCTAATGGAATACTTAGTGGATATTAGTGCCCTGACAATAGAGACTCTGCAGGAACATTTATTCCTCAGTGCCAAGCTAAATTCTTTTTGCTGAAAGGGAAAGAGTAGTGGGAAGGAGTTATTAAGGCACCCATCTCCAGATTAAGATTTAATTGTATTCCTAGAGACTCTCTTCTCTTTATGTTCTTTCAGAAGAGCGTTTCATCAATATGAGTAGGATCATCTCCCCCCCGCCCCAGTCTAGTCTATTTACAAAATGTTTTGACAGCTCTGAGTAGAAAAGTCCCTAAAGGAAATATTAGATATAACCATATCATTCTATTCTAATCATATTTTATATTCTATAATATCAGCTTAAAGATATTCTTCTCTGGAGCACAAATACACATTCCCACATACAAGCATGCACAAGCATTTCTGTACAGTACCTCAATTCATGTTTCTCTGCTTTTCTGCAGCCGCTATGTGGTCTTTATCTGCAGCCTTCTAAATATTTAGTGATGAGCACAGTCTAATTAGTTGATTCATTAGATCAATAATCACCTTTTCTTTTTTTTTTTTTTTACAGGAAAAAGGTGGAATCCTGCAAGAAGTAAAATGCTGAAGAATGTTTTTGGACTTTATAAGATAAAGATAAAACCTGCCTGCTAATATTAAGAATATCAGAAAATACCAGCGATTATTTAGGATATAGGACATATATTCTGTGGATTCTGTGCATTCACTACCCCAGAGCTGAGGATAGATCAAAGTGCAGGAAGCAATAGACATCACCTCATGACAGGCTTAGCTGTTTTTTTTTTTTTGTTTGTTTGTTTTTTAAGATTTATTTATTTGAAAGAAGAGAGAGAGAGACAGCATGGGTGGGAAGGGGAGATGGAGAGGGAGAGAGAAAATTTCAAGCATACTCTGCATTGAAAATGGAGCCTACTCAGGGCTTGATCAGAGAACCCTGAGAAGGGTCATGGATGACATCACCTCCCTAGAACAATCATCAAGTTATTTAATAGTCCTTTTTATCACTTATGATCCACATATGATGCTTTACCTTATCAATTCCTGAAATATACCTGTAAGGGGATTAGGAAATTGATAATTTTCCCTGGGAGTACAAAAGCAAATGGAAACATATTTTATCACTTTGTTATATGCTGGTTTTATGTGATTTCTTAGCAATTTGTGTGTAGCAAACTGTTTCAATAAATGTGTATCATCTGCTAAATCTTGCCAAGTCATGTACTTTGTTTATTTTCTCACTCAATTTTCTATGGCCTATGTTCCCCAGAGGGCCACAGCTGTTTCCTTGTGGTGATATATAACGGGCAGAGACCTTGGCTTTTTGGTTTACTCTGTCACATTCACAGTGTCATTGAGAATCATTATCCTGAAGAGATACTTGCACCCCCACATTCACTGCAATATCATTCATAATAGCTAAAGCATGGAAATAACCTAAGTGTACATTGATAGATGCATAATAAAAACTGGCATATAATATATACTATATAATGGATTATTTAAAAAGGAGGAAAATCTTTCCTTCTGTGTCGACATGGATCAACCTAGAGGATGTTCTCCTAAGTGAAATAAGTCAAACACAAACACTGAATGATATCACTTATATGTGGAATGAAAACAAGCCAAACTAATAGAAATAGAGAATAAGGAGCACCTGGGTGGCTCAGTCGTTTAAGCATCTGCCTTCGGCTGGGGTCATGATCCTGGGGAGGATCAAGCCCCACATCGGGCTTCCTGCTCAGTGGAGAGTCTGCTTCTCCCTCTGTCCCTCCCCCCATGCATTCTCTCTCTCAATCTCTCTTTCTCAAATAAATCAGTAAGATCTTTTAAAAAGAAAATAAATAGATAAAATGATGTTTGCCAGGTGTTGGCAGCAGGGGCAAAAGGAAAATGAAGAGATGTTGGTCAAAAGGTGGAAGACTATGAAGAGTCCAGTTATAAGATGAGTAAATGAGGATCAAGCGTAGGGCAGCATGGTGACCATAGTTAACAATACTGTATTACATACTTGAAAGTTGCTAAGAGAGTAGATCTTAAATGTTCTCACCACACACAAACAAGTGGTTATTATGCGATGTGATGGAAGTGTTAACTAACCTTATTGTGGTAATCATTTCACAATATACACGTGTATTAAATTATCAGATTGTACCCCTTAAACTTAAAAATATCATATCTCAATTATATCCCAAAATATGGGGAAAATACGTCTTTAAAAAGTGTCATAGAATTAAAGTTTCTTGTGTTTATGTCATTGGTAATAACAGATGTACTGAAATTTATTTCCTTTGTGAAACCCTTAATGAAATAATGGATCTAGTGGACAATCATCAATGGACAACGGCATGCCTCAAGGAGAGACAAGCCAGATATCATCATGAGCCTTTTGATGGAATATATTACCTTTATGAAATATTGTCAAACAATAGAACTTGGGGCGGCCTGGGTAGCTCAATGCTTTAGCTCCGCCTTCCGCCCCCGGGTGTGATCCTGGAGACTCAGGATCAAGTCTCACGTGGGGCTCCCTACATGGAGCCTGCTTCTCCCTCTGCCTGTGTGTCTCCCTCTGCCTCTGTGTATGTGTGTGTGTCTCTCCTGAAAAAATAAGTAAAATCTTTTTTTTTAAAAGTTCTGTTAAAAAAATAGAACTTGAACAAGATCAAGTCTTCATGTGTAATTACCACTTTACTGGAAACCCAGAGCCAAAGGATCATGTTTTCACAATGGGGATGCAATTAGCAAAATCCAGAACCTAGAAAATTAAAATGAATGACTTCTGCAATACATTTTAAGGAGAAATAAAAGAGGAGAACAAGGGGAAGACGACTCAATTAAGAGAATGAAGTGACGCATCAATCGACGTGTGGGACTTATTTGGATCCTGACTCAAACAAACCAACTACAAAAAACAAACGAACTGGAACAACAACAAAAACTGAGACAATAAAGGAAACATGCTTGGATATTTCATGATACTAAGAAAAGATTGTTAATTCTGTGAGTGTGATCAATTTATATATATATATATATGAATTCATATATATATATGAATCTTTATATTTTAGGGCTAAGTATGGAAATAATCATGGATTAGATGTCAGGATTTCTGGGATTTGTGAATAAGGTGGGGATTACAGGAGCAAACAAGAGCAGCCATGAGTTGGAAGACAGATATCTGTATCTGGAAGAAGATAAATGAGGGCCCATTGCTCTTTACTTTGGTGTATGTTTGAAATTTTCTGTAACTTTTTGAATTAATGAAGAATCATTTGCCAATGCATTTGAGTTTACCAGCACACATCATGTATAAAACCGGTAATTAATAATACCTACTAATACTTGGAGCTACGCAAGTTTAGAAAGCAGTTCATTTACCATCCCATTTCCTCCTCCTGGGTCCTACTGAGAGAGATCCATGTTGTTCAAACCCCCACTTTGCAGAAATGGATGCAACTCAGGGAAGCCCAGGGCAATTGCTGCCAGGAAGCCACAGTCCAGAACTAGAACTTAGAGTCTTAGAAATTCCACGTTGTAGGCTCCTCCCCCCCCCCCAACAGCAAGGAGTTTTAAAGGGAAAGAGTGGGAGTGGGATAAAGAAAATAATTGTTTATTATTCTCCAGGACCTGCCAGAACAGCGACTTCGGGAAGCCCTGCCGGGTGGGCAGGTACTCGCGGTGGCCACCAGATGGCGAAGGCTGCTCGCCGCCCGGGAGAACCGCGCTCGCCCCTGGGCGCCGACCCTGCAGCGCGACGCGAGGGCCGAGGGCGAGGCGCTCCGACTGCGCGCGGAAAGCAGAGTCGAACCTAGAGTCAGAGAAGTTGCTGTGCGAGTCCTGCTGCCTCCACAAGCTTATAGAAGCAAGTTTAGGGCTTTTTAAGGAGACCTGGAGGTGGGGGATTAAAGTGGAGGGTGCACGCCCTGCTGCCCAAACCAAGCAGTGACTCGCGCGTGGGGGTTGGACGAGGATCCCTCGGAAGCCCGCGCCCTGCGGGGACCACCTCCAAGGGTCTGCTCCGGACGTGGCGCAGCTAAACCCTCCCGCTGGGGACCTCGATGCTCCTCTTCCGCGAAGCGCAAAGGGCTCCTAGGGCCGAGGGAGAAAAGAATAAGGGATAAATAGACCTTTAGGAGAGAAGGTTTATTTTTCCTTTCAGCCATAATAAGGGAAAAGTCGGTGGCCCTCAAGGTCAGCGTCCTCATCATGTTAAAAAAAAAAAAAAAAAATGTCCGTCGTAACTTCAGGCGTCATTCCGGTCCGGGAAGGCGGGGACCCCAAGTGTGTGCGCTGAGCCCAGGCCTCCGCGGGTCGCAGGATAGGTGAACTCCGCCCCGGCGAGGAAAGGTGCGGGTGGACAGATTGCGCGGGGTCGAGACCACCCGGGCCGGAGCTCGAACACCCGAAAGCCTGCATTTGAAGGATGGGAGACGGAGGGGTGGGGATGTCACAGAACCGGACTCAATCGGGCTCATTGCAGTTTTGCAAATGGTCTTTAAAAAGCGCCTCCCGGTGACGCCGAAATCCCCGCCAGGTGGAAAGCCAAACCTGGGCAGTGGGCGCGCAACGTAGTGGGGGACATCGCGGCGCGAACGCGAAAAAAAAAGGATGCAGCCAGCATCCAGGCGAGTGGGAAATGAGTGATTTTAATTTCTGTCCCCCACTGGAGGATCAATTTCGATTAAAATCAAGGGACCTGCGGGAATGTTTTTACTCCGGTGCGTTTCCTTTACACCTGCAAATTTTTTAAAAAACTGCATCATCAGCACCTTCGAGAGAGAGAGAGAGAGAGAGAGAGAGAGAGAGACTTATTGGTTCAGAAAGAAGGAAGAGACTGCAGAGGAAAGAGAAGGCTGCGAGTCTGCCTTTACACCAGTTTAAAGCTAATCAAAGGTGTCTGGAGCAGAGGGAGGCAAGGACCAAAAGCTGATCCCGAGCTTGAAATTTTCCATCACGGAGTTGGGAGACGCTTTGCTGCAGACTCCGAGCGGGCTCCAAACCCCGGCCCCCGTTCCCGGTTCGGCGCGCTAGTCAGCAGCTTCCCCCATCGCTTACTTCTTTTCCTACTCTTCCGGCCTTTCCCAGTGGGCGGCTCAGCACCCCACTGCCAGGACGGCCACCCCAGGCCCCAGCGATTCGCAGCTTCGGCACCCAGAGGGAGGAACCTGGGACCAAGGGGAGCGACCTTGGGGCGGGGTGGGGAGCGCAGGGAGGCTCCGCCCCGAGTTCTTCCCAAACCAGAAAAGACTTCCAGGGGCTACCCGGGAGCTTTTTTTTTTTTTTTTTTTTTTTTTTTTTTTTTTTTTTTTAACTCTAACAACCAAAAAAAAAAAAAAAAAAAAAGGCTATGTAAAGGACAGCGTGGAAGATGGCAACACCATTTCCAACTCAGAGTCGGGTCCTTTTTGCACTTGGTTCTCCTCTGGGCTCTCTCATTGCACTTTATTCGCTTTTGTTTGGAGCAGGAACCGAGGTGGAGCGAACCCCGGCGGAGCAGCGGACCCCAAGCCGGGGTCTCCTTCTTGCGCCCGGGAGCGCCGCCCCGCGCGGGTGCAGACGCGGGGACCCTGGCAGGGAATGTAAACAAGCGGGGCGCCGAGCCCTTGATCTTTATTTAAATAGAGGCTTGTTTATCGGTGTCATCCTAGGAGGATTAATTAGATACATCTCTTCACAATTTGGTGTCTGACACTCCATCTTAGGAATGCCTTATCACAAGGTGTTAATTGGGGCCACTCAGCCACTTACGTTTCTATTAAACACTGTGAGGGACTTTTCACAAGTACCAGGTTCTTTTTACTGTACGGTGCAAAAATATACAGGACTCGAAATAGACTGGGGCCAGAGTCAGCTTTATCCCGGCGGCCGGGAGCATTCTCGGGCTTTCTAGAGGGCGGAGCACCGCTCCGAAATTCCGTCGCAGCTCCCAGGACCTTAAGGTGCCTTGGGGGCGGGCGGGGCGCCGTCCGGGTTGGGGGGCGCTGCAAGCCCCCCCTCCCGAGGCTGAATCTGCCATCCACAACAAATACACAAAACCAGGTTTCGAGCTTTCGCTTCTAGCGTCGTAAAATTCCGGGCGGCTTTGGCAAAGCGCTTTGGACAGCAGACACGGTCACAGACCCGGGGCAAGAGTCCCGGCCCCCGAGGTCGCGGGCGGCGGGGGAAGGACTCGGGCGCGGGGAGGGTGCGGGGAATGGGAAGCTGGGGAGAGGCTCCCGGCGGCCTTAATTGGGCGCGGAAGAGGAGGAGGTCCCGGCTGATTGCTCGCCTCCCAGCAGCTAATCCTCTTAGCAGCTGCATTTCCGCGCCACGCAGTTTAGCAAAATGACCCTCCCGGCAGACCTTTACCCCGGGAGGGTCAGGAAGGGGCTGGAAGGGTTTGCAAGCTGGGCCAGAAGCCGTCTGCTGATAAGCCTGGCGGGACGTCTGGCTGGGGGACAAAGGGCCCTCCGCCCCACTCCTGGGTTTAACTTTTCGGCGGGCCCGGGGCTCAGCCGGGGGATGCGGTGGCCTTCGCCCTCCTGGGGAATGAGCCAAATAAACGGAGCTAGACTCCGGGCGAAGCGCTCCCCGGACGCTGTTTGCAGAGCGGAGCTGCACGGGACGACCGGAATCCTCGTTTGTAAGTGTCGCGCCCGCCCCTGGCCCGCGGCGTCCCCGGCGTCTCCCGCGTCTCCGGCCGGGTTTGCCCGCAGCGCCCGGCCAGCGGCTGCCGAGGGAGCGGCCCGCGACGCCGGCGGGGGCGCCCGGGGCTCCGCGTACCGAGAAGCCGCAGGTTGCAGCCGACACTGGAGTTGTGGGCGGCCCGCTTCCCGCCGCTTCAGGGACCGGTAACCCGTGGGCGCTCAAGGGGCCACGGGGTTTCCCGGGGAGCCCACGTGGGTCCGGGGATGGGCGGCCCCAGGAGAGCCTAGGAAAAAGCCCGGAGAACCAAGTGGTCGCGGGCCGAGGCGGGGCCCGGAGTCCAAGGGCCGGGAGCTGAGCTTTTCCAGGCCAGGTTAAGCCTAGCAATGGGCAATCCTGCATCTCTGCAACCTCCCCTCTCCCCCCACCCCCGCCGGCAGGCCCAATACCCATTGTCCAGACTTCCCAGTGGGGTGAGGAAATAAACCCATTCATCTTCAAGAAAAAAAAAAAAGAAAAGAAGATAAACAAAAGCAACCCCACCCCCTTGTGACTACAGTGTCCACTTACAGATTCTAGAGCCTGGGGGAGAAGGGGGGCGGGTAGGGGACTTAGTGTTCATGCTGGAGGGGGTGGAGGAGGAAGCAAAATGATTTTCAAAACAAAGATTAAAACCCTTAGTACAGAAGACAGCTCTGCCCGTTCCCTTAATGAACCACATTTATTAAAAATGACTAAGACTGTACATAAAAATCCAAGGTATCTAAAAAGCCTATAGGAGCTGTGGCATCCGGTTTTAGTTTCTTCACATTATCGAGCTGGGTAGAGGGGATGGCAAAGAAAGAGGGTGAAGTAGGAGTTTTCATTAAACACGTTTCAAGTTAGTACAGAGTAGCTGAATACATTCTTAACTATCTAAGAAGTAAACAGAATATTCCCCAATATCCCAGATGATGAGAGAACCTATCCCCCTGGCCCTGCAACTGCTGTCGGGTGATTTGTGAATTCTTTACAAAGCCAAAGCACCAGTTTTACATAATCTCAGACACATAAGGAGGCTATTTGTACAATATATCCCACATTATTCTACAGTGGATCTAAGCACACACAAAACTGTACACTTTAAAATTCTTCTTTTTTTTCTTTTTTGGCGACTCCCTCGCCTGCCCTCTCCTGAGTCCTACTAGCCACCCCAGCATGTTAGCAGAGGCCTAGCAAGTGAAGCAGTCCTGAACTAGGGGCAAACATGGCTTGCTGCAAAAGCCTAGGAGGAAATCAGTCAGGTAAAGCCAGCACCTTCACATAAGGTTTTTCTCACCTCCCAGGCTTAGCATCTTTTGCCCCTGGCAGAAAGTAACAGCAAAAAGTCCCCCGTTGAAGCTTAAGGCCCAGCCCTCTCTTCCAGAAGCAAAACACCTTGCCACTCTGGGATTCTCCTTGCTTACAGATTTACAAATAGAAACGAGAACCGAAGCTTTTGACCCACTGGCTAGCGCTCAGCACTCAAATCTTCACAGCCCGATTCTCGGAATGTTTAGTGCCTCCAATAAATAAATCCAGAACCTCAAATAACCTTCGAATTTTAAAAACGCTTTAAAGTCCTTCATTAATTTTATTTAAAAAAGAAAAAAAAATGGCGAGGCTCATTTCAGTTACCTGCAGCAATCAAAAAGCTTTGGTACCTTCTTTTAGAGGATTGCACAAAACGGGATGCATCGAGGTGGAATGCAAACGTCTTTTTGGCAAACCTAGGCAAAGAAGACAACAAAAAAAACACCACCAAGTCCATCTGCAAAAAGTGAGCTCATTTTGACGAAGTTAAAATAACTCTCTAGGGAGTTGTGTAAAAAGCATAATACCCCCCCATGCCTTTTGAGGTGTCTTTACTGTACTCTTCAGCGTTAATGTCCTCACACTTTATGGAGGGCGAATTTTCATTACTAGAGGTGCTAGGAGACAGCCGCCGTCGCTTACAAGCACTGGTGTATACCCCCGAATCATTGGAATCGAGAGACTTGATGGAAGGGGGTGTCTCTATCCAAGAAGAGCTAATTTCTTCTTTGACTTTCTCCTTGGAGAGCTGATCTTCAGAGAACACAGGGGGGCTTGTTCTGGAGGTCCATGGGAGTCCAGCTGCCATTTTCCTCTGATAAGAACCCCGACCACCCCAGCCTGCCATGGCAGGGAAGGTTGGGTCAGGGTAATACCCCAGGGCGTGGGACGTCTGGAGGGGCAAGGATTTAATACCATAGGGGAGCAAGGTGCTGGAAGTATATTCAGACTCATAGGAACCGATGTCTAGTTTGTTGGTCCCAGGTTGTTGGACAGGCGTGACAAGCCACCGCTGGGGAGGGTTGGCCACCTCTTCGCTCTGTTGGGGTGAAAGGAGGCCGTTGGTCTGTGGCACGGTTCTCTCGCCATTATAATATCGGGCTTGAGGTAAAGTGTTGACAAAGGGCTCCGGGAAGAAGGATTGAACGCCGTACCGACCTCCAGGGACAATCTGATGGGATCTAGGAGAATCCGTGGGAGATGGAGTTAACCTGTCATTTTCTGAAGCGGTGTACATGCTACAATATAAAGAGAAACACTTAAAAAAAAAAAACCCTAATGTTGTCCCCAAATAACCACCTCCCAGAAATCAAAAAAGCTCACATAGTAGGCTGTACTGGGAGCACTAGTCTGCTGGAGTGGAGGGATGGAGGTAGGAGATGCACTGGTCTACTTCAGCTGGACTGTTGGCTCATACAAAAAAAAAGTTTCCTCCCAAGCTCTAGGTGTTTAAAATATAGAAAAATCTGCCTTTCCAGGTCCTAGAACTTGGAGAACAGTGCAATTCTCCTTTGTCAGTGTCACAGAAGGAATGCTGGCTATGGTGTTAGAAATCCCACATGTAAATGGTCTGTTGGGGCCTTACTGTTTAATGTTGTGAAAATGACATCCTCTTAGTTTTAGGTTTTTCTTATGTAAAATAATAATAATAATAATAATAATAATAATAATAATAATAATAATAAGAGAAAGAGTAATAATACCCAATCCTAAGAGGCAAAAAAAGTGGGATCAAATGAAAGGCATATAAATGCAGATTATGAAAATTTCAAATCGCCACTCAAATGTTAAAAAAAAATAGCTCCTCATTTTAGAGCCCTTAACATTGCTTTAGAAAATGAACAAAAGGGACGCCTGGATGGCTCAGCAGTTGACCGGCTGCCTTTGACTCATGGAGTGATCCCAAAGTCCCACATCAGGCTCCCTGCCTGGAGCCTGCTTTTCCCTCTGCCTATGTCTCTGCCTCTCTCTCTCTCTGCATGTCTCTCATGAATAAATAAATAAAATCTTTATTAAAAAATGAACAAAATCATTCCATGAAAATTCCAAAGCAAGATTAGCCATGGGGGGGGGGGGGTGCGCAAAAATAAAAATAGGTGAAAATCCCAAACAAATGTGAAATCTCTTCCTAGAACGTTCTCTGGGAAGTGTCTGGTTATATATGTCCTGTTCAAAGACGACCGTGCAAATATGAATAAAAGCTGCACTTACGAATCGTAGTTGTCTCTGAAGCCTTTTGCAAAGGGGTTATGATCAATCTTTAGTTGAGTTATCTAGACAGGGGAGAAAAACAGTCGTTGAGTGCTTTGTCACACTGGATCTAGCTGTAGAGATTCTTGGGACGTTTAGGAGGACACTCACATCGGTGTTTTGGTAGGCAGTCACCGCAATGAACTGCGTTTCGGAGAAGGTAAAGGTCTGAGTCTTTGAGGGCTCATTCAGATCCTCCACACCATCCTCTGTCACTTCAACAATGTGCAGTCGGGGTTGGTACTTGTGTAAAGACTGTAACACTATCATCTGGAAGTGATACAGAGAAAGAGTTGCCAAATCCAAAGAGTCTCTTAGATGTAAATCTTAACAAACTACACGTCTTGGAATGGGACTCCTGCTTGCTCCCCCACCGACAGTTCCCTTGTTCTATAGCCACTTTTTAAGATCTTATCATTGCTGCTTTTGAAACTTAAACCCTAGCTAGCTGGGTATGCGTGTTTGAAAAACACTCTTTTCTCTTAGTTTACAAAGTCTCCCGAAAGACTTTAGCATTTCTTCTCCTAACAGTCAACTCACTGTTAACCGAAATCTAGTAAAAATGAGAAAGGTCAAAAGGGAAAAAAAAAAAAAAAAGGTCAGAACTAGGTAAGCAAACAGGTGACACCTGCAAATATTACAAATACAGTGAAGAGTATGGAAACTTGTTAGGAAAGAGATCTATGGCCAAAAGACACCCCGTCCTCTGTCACTCTACCTGGGTGTTGTTGTTATTTGCGCCTTTGTTATTGGTGAGTTTTAATTTCCCAAAGGAAATCTCCTGTCTCATCCAGTGGGAACCAGTATTAGGAGACTCTGGGTGAACATACATTTTGTTGCCTAAGAGAAAATGAAACAAAACACAAAACCCAAGCAGATAGGGCTGATTACAAATGGACATAGGGGAGGGATGTCTGTTACTTCTGGGCAAAGATCTGAGAGATAGTCTTCTGGCACAAGGCTCCCCAGGACTCTGCTCTCCACTCTCCAACTAGACTCCACTGACAGCCCTCCCAGGGCCCCTGTGCTCCCTGCCTTCCGTTGACAAGGCAGTCCTCTTAATGCTACCTCCAAATAAAAATGAGAGCCACCAGGAGATGTCTCTTGAAGGTCAATTTGGGCCCTTCTAAAGCTGGAAGGGCAACATCTCTGATGGAAAGTGGCTGGGTTCTCATGTGGACTCAACCTTGAGCAAGGCCTTCTCAAGTGAAGGTTAGAGTGTCAGGAGCCCTTTCCACTAGAGCATTTCATAGGAATTGGTGGGGGGACTAGGGTCATGGTTAAAAGTATCCAAGTTTATACTGGTAGGCAAGAAATGTGACTTGGCAGTTCTCTCCCACTCTCCCCGTTTCAAACAATCAATATCAAGCAAACTCAGACTAACACCTCTAGGCCCCAGACCAGGGTGGAAAGTGTTGGATTTAAATGAATTTTTTGAGTCAGGGGTTCCCCGCCCGCTCCTCCCCTGCCTGGGCCTCCTCTCTCCTCACCCTGCATGTTACTGTCCGCCTTGCCGCAGGTCACCCACTTGCCCCCCTGGAATCGCCAGTGGTTGGGGTCCGCCAGCACCACCTCTACAAACACGTTGTAGTGGGCAGTGGGATTGAGTCCGTTTATGTTGAAGCTCAAGAAAGGAAACATGCGCCTGTGCAAGGGAACAGAACCAGGATCAGCGATTTGAGTCCAGATGCCTGAAAGCAGGCCAGGTCTGCCCGCATCTGGGGTGGGTAGGCGGTAGGACATTTAACAGCCTACAGGAAGAACCGAACACCGGTACAGAAAGGGGCCCTAACTCTGCGAAATACACCAGTTGTCAACTCTTGGAACGTGTCTGTTTTCTGAAACCCTTTGCCCCAAAGTCAGTATCTCCCAAATTGAGGTGCTACCACACCTTCTCCCCACTCAAGTCCTTAATTTTTCTACCAGGATGTTAAAAACCATTCTTTTCTTCTACGTTTAAGGGCCAGAGAACAACATTCAGTTGTTCCTGTTAAAATTTTTGAATTGTGCTCGCCAGGTTAAAAGCTCCCCTCGAGCGCCCCTCTCCCGGCACCCACCGCTCACTTCAACCATTCGCACCCACCGTTAGCAGTCGGATGGGGATCAGAACTTTCTCACGTCCCGAACCCCACCAGGTCCGGCTCCAGGGCCTGCCTGACGCACTGCCGGACCAACTAAGCCTCTGATGCCGCCTCCCCCAGGCGCCCCACGGCGACTCCGGCGCCTAAAGCTGCGGGAGCCCCCCTGCTGCGCTCAGGAAGCCAACCTTTGCGCCTCTCCCCCGCCGCGGCTCCTCGCGGGTACGCGGGGACGGCTCGGGATGCCGAGCGGGCGGTTCTAGTAAATCCAGCTTTGTGGACAAGCCCCGATTTCCATTTCCGCCTCCTCGCCGGTCCAGATGAGGGTGACGGGAGGGGAAGGGATGGGCGGGGGCGCAGCTGCAACATTAGCGCCGTGCACAGAGCAGTGCGCGGGCCGGAGGGACACCCGACTGGAGGTGCGCGCGGGAAAGCGCCCTCGGAGCGTAGCGCTGGGCGAACGGGCACCGCTCCCTCACCCCCGGCCTTCCCCGGACCACGCAGTCACTCACTCAGTTGTCATTCACCTCGGGGCCCCTCCGCGCTGCTCTCACCTGCCCTGTTTCGTAATGATCATCTCGGTTTGGTGGCGGTGGAATTTGAGCCACAGAGGCCGGTTGCACAGGTAGACGTGGGCACGGAAGCCGGAACCAGGAACCCCCAACCCCCCCAGTCCTCCGCAGGACCCCGCGGCGGCCGCCCCGGGGTACGGCCCGTAGAGCGGGGCGCCCTGGCTGTACTGATAGGCCCCCGGGCCGCCGGCCCCGCCGCCGCCGCCTCCCGCGCCGCTGCTCGCGCCGGCTCCGGGGCCGAACTGCGCCCTCCCAGGTGGGCACACGGCCGCGGGGAAGCCGCCGGGGGGCAGCATGGAGCCGTAGGGGTAGCGCGCCCCGTTGGGAGCAGGGTACACGGATCCGTGGGGCGCCGCGGCCGCCGCCTGGTAGGGGAAGAGCGAGCAGGGCGCGGCCAGCTCGGAGCCCTGAGGCCCGGGGGACTGGAGGTAGTAGCGCTCCGAGCTCAGGCTGTCCATGGAGTACCGCGCGGTGGCGGCGGCGGCGGCGGCGGCGGCCGCGGCGGCGGCGGCGGCGGCGGCCGAGGGCAGCTCCTCCTCCCCGCAGGGGGAGCCCTTGCGGCCGTCCGGGGGCCCGGGCTTGGCCACTGCCGCGGCGCTGGCGAAGGCGTCCCCGGCGTCGGCGTCACTGAGCATGGCCGCGGGGGCCCCCGCGCTGGCGGCCGTGGGCTCCCCGCTCCCCGTCTCGCACGCGAGGCTGCCAGGGAACTTCTTGGGCGCTTTGTCTAAGTCCAGCCTCTGGGGCGAGGGGGCCGCGCCAGGGAGGTGGCCTGCGCTCCCGCCGCCCCCGCCTCGCGCACTCTCCAGCGGGTAGAAGTGCGCGCCGGGCAGGTTCACCGAGCTCACCAAGAGCTGCTCCCCTAACTGCATGCTTTGCGAAGCGCGGACGGCAGCTGGCTGCTTCCTCTCCTCCCGCGGCCTTAATATAAAGGCAGGATGGGGGAGCCAGCGCCCTCTTCCGAGGGGAAGGTAACTTCCCCTTCCTCCGGTGCTGGGGCTACCCACCTGGCCGCTCGCGGGCCGCTAAGGCGCGCGCCCGCGCGCCCCGAACACAGCGCCCTTTCCGCCGGGAAAGCGCCCTGGGTTTGAAGGCAGGAGGTGGAGGTTGACCGAAAAAGCACTCTCCTTTTCCTTCCCCGTCCTTCTGGCCTCTCTGGACCCCCGGCCTCCTCCGCGCTCACCCCCCAGGAATAAGAAGATTTAGATCTCTGGCCCTATCCACCCACCAGCGCTGCTATAGCCTTTCTGCCCTTCTCGACTGCCCAAGTGCGGGTCAAGTTGACCACTTGGAAACTTGCAGCCTGTCATTGGCTGCTTTATATATGTGCGGCCAGGGAGGGGCTTCGCGGCCCCACAACCCGGGGGCTCTCCCATTGGCTGACGGAGGTGACACTAATTCAATTAGGCATTTACTAATTGGATCATGTCGACTGCGACTTTCTTTTCCTTTAGTCTTTTTTTTTTTTTTTTTTTTTTTTTTTTTTTTGAGACTGTCCTACTGTGAGAATCAGTCGTGGTGTCCGTATTTTGCTGGAGTTTAGGGGAACAGGGTTTGGGGTCTCCTTAGCGGGGTCCACTGCTGGCACAGAAGTCATCTCGGCACTCGGAGAGGAGGATGCCGGGGCGGGAGCAGGTTTTAGAGGCTGGCACGAGAAAGGCTCTGCAAGCCGAGAGCTTGCAGGAGGCACCGGTCCCAGAGGGTGGGGATCTGGGCAAGCGAGGTTTCTCTCCACACCAGGAGTTGTAGCTTCAGGTACACTTTCCTCCCGATGGTGGGAGGCTCCCAGGCCTTCAGCACACAAGAACCCCATTTTGTTCGGTCCCGCTCTTTTACTTATCGGGAAGGGTTCGTGAAGAAGAACCTTGCGCTCGGCTTTTGGGGTTCCGGGGTCGGTGAGAGCACAGCGTCATCCTTGAGGACCCAGCTTATGAATCAGAAGCCCGGGTGGGGTGGGGTACTGGAGACACCCTCATCCTCACGCCCACACGCCTGCTTTCAGGAGGCAATCGCATTTGCTCCCCACAATTCAAAATCCACCGCAGCTCAGTTTCCCTGAACCTCGGATTCCCTCCACACAGCATCTTCAGCTGGGCCTGGCACCAAGAGACAAAGGTTCCCCAGCAGCAGTGCGGTTGAGATTCCCTGCGCCTCTCCTCTGCGGCGCAACACAGAAGGTAGAATAATTAGTGAAATAATCAGTTTGATATTGAATCAAGCCCTTTTGCCCCAGCTGCCTGTTTCTCCCTTGCGTTTCCGCAGACAGTAGAGTCAAGAGTGGTGCCGTCTTATTTTATTGTTTTATTACCGAAAAGGGGGGAGGCACGTCTCATTGCGGATAAGGAGAAGCATGAATATTCGCTGTTAATAAGCAATTACAGACGCGGCTTGTAAGCGCTCCGGGAGCGCATTTTCCGGCTGAGATGTTGGGACTCTGCTTCCCCAACCGAACGCGATCACACGGGAAACTCGTAGCCCACAACAGATGAGGCGGCCGCAGGATTTGTTGAGGGCACACGCCAGTGCAGAGCGCCTCGAAGCCTTCCGACCTGGGCTCAGACCGCAGCAGCGCCAGCCGACATCGGCACGTCTGGGGTAGAAACCGAGACGGTCCGTAACACACTCGGACGCTCCAGGGAATTTACCAGTTTTTCGGGGGGGGGGGGAGGAGGTGAAAACCGGGGGTGTGAGGTTGTCAGGGTCAGGCCACAGTCAGTGGAGAGCGAGCACATGAAGCGAGTGGGCCGGGCTGCGGCCCCGCAGGTCCAGGGCAGAGCAGCCCGGGAGCGCGTCCCTGCAAAGTGGCCCAGAGCGCGCCCTGCCCAGCGCTCCTAGCACTTCGTCCTGCCAGTAGAGTTCGGGTTTGACGTGGCTCCCCGCTCTGCCCACCCAGCCATCCACTCCCACCTTGCGCCTTTTGTTTTACTTCGACCCATGGAAGTCTGGGAGAATTGAATTTTTCAAGTACTTTGTGCGTTTGAAGACTTCGTCATTTCCAAAGTGATGGGGAGTCCGCGGGGGGTCCCGAGAACCGGAGAGGAAGGGGCTGCGCGGTTCGGGCCGCTCGGAGACGTAGTCCGGGTGTGGGGAACCTGGTTACACGACTCGGACACGGGCTTCTCCACGTTAGGCTGGACCTGAACCGCACGCGGGACGTGTGAGGGAAAAGTAGGGGTGAGATCGAATCTCACATTATTTGGAGATAGGGTGGCTGAGGGTAGATACCAGTTTTGCGCTTGATCACAGAGAGAAAGCGGGCTTCCGTGTCCCTTCAGACTGCTTTCGAGGCGGCCAGGGAAGCGCTGCGCGTGGCAAAGTGCCATCGCAGGCAACAGGCATCGTTCCGACCCACTCTGGCGCAAATAACGCGGGCCAGCTGTCCCCCGCGCCACATCAGAAAGGGTTGATTTTATTCCAGCCCCAGAGCAAGCTCTGAAAGCGCGTGGGTTCATTCTGAGTGCTACCTAATTATTAAATATATACACTGTATGTGTGATCAAGATTAACGTGGACTCTTGGCGCGGGAAACTGCAGTTTATATCTCCTCATCTCCCCCGATATATCTATTATTTTACCCAAACTTTAACACATTTGACAGATGGAGAAATAAAGAGGAATTCAAAGAGAATCCAAATCCAAGCTGCACAAAACTGCTCTGAAACCTGGGATTTGGGGAACATGGAAAACATATCCATGATTTATATTGCATTTGTAAGTTACAAATTACTTTTTGACATCATACAAAAAGCACTGTGTCAACTAAAGATGATTTTTTTCCCCCCGACAACATAAAGAAATCTCATTGTATTGTATGGTTTTTCCTGTATTGACTAATTGCATTATCATTATCGTCACATATGGAATATACTAATCTAAATGCCTGAAGAGTTATAGATGAGCAAATCTGTGATTTCCTACTTGGAACGGATTTTCTTTTGCTGGCCCAATTTTACTTATAATCAGAGAAAGAGACATAAAAAATATTTTCATGTATCCCAGCCAAACTTTAAAATCCATGCACTCTTTTCCAGAAATAGGAACAGAAAAGAAAGCTAAAGCAGTGGCTTCAGTGAACATGTCAGGCAGCACCCTCCTAAGATTGGGTGGGCAAATAACAGCGCCTTCCAGCCTGTTTGCTGTTTGATTTCAATTACACCCCAAGCTTCATGAAATCCAAATGAGACATTTATTGAAAGGTGCCTGGTTTTATGTGGCTCAACTGACAGTGTATTGGAATACATTGAACAAAAACATCAACACTGGGGAGGAAACGTGGAGACCCCTTGGAACCCCAGACCCAAATGCCGGCTGGATTAACTCAAATCTTGCACCTTTCAGCCTGAGCTGGAGCAAGCAGCACCCTTTGAAGGCTACCAGAAAGCCCAGGCCAAGCCTGTGTGTGAGCCTATGGAAGATCTTTATGCTCTACTGGTTTAAGCGATCAAACCAGCTTCATGCCACCATCTCATCCTGAGAACACAAAGTTATTGCCAACCCGGGGCCAGGTGACCTCTTTACCCATCTCTCCCCACTTAAAGGTAACCACTATCGGTACATTCTTTTAAGAGCAACACTGAGAAGCATTTTGCTAGAACAGGAGTATTACACATCAAATACATATGCATGTATATAAGTTACAGGGGTGAGTTATAGATGAGTGCAGTGATATATGGTTTTCCTCCTGCCCTGCCCCCCCCTCCACACACAACCAAGGGGGCCCATATAAATGTCCCAATAAATTCTATTATTTTCACCCCCACTAAAAATGTGTTATCAAAACACCGTCCGTGTTATTCAAACACTTTGTAAATTCTGAGCAGACTTGCTGCCGGTTCTCCTTTTAACCCTAGGAAAACATTCCAACATTACCCGGTCACCAGCGCTTCGCCTGGACTCTGGGAAAACGTCAATGGGTGTTTTGTGGTGAGTTGGTCCTTTAACTATTTATCTATGGCCTTTTCTTTGTTGATGTTACATTTTATTTCACCATCTCAGGTTAACTCTTTGGCCCTTTGTTCTCTGCTGGCCAGACCTGCCACCTCCACTGCGCTTTGCAAAGGGGGAGGGAGCTTTCATCACGGTAAAGTTGTTCGTGTTTCACTTTTTTTTTTCTTTTAAAGAAAATGTCCTGTAAGATAAAACACTTTGGCAAGGACAAGTAGTTTTGATTCTGCTGACAACAGCAAGATACACCCACCAACCCAGTTTCACTTTTATAAGAATTTATATTTCACCATAACGGTGAAATAGACTGATCACTTGCTTTAAAAAAAAACAAAAACAAAAACAAAAACTCGCCAGTTCCACAAATGTGTGAGGCAAAGGACCTTAAACCTTAAACTCACTTTATTTTTTTCAAACAAACATGGAAAATTTAAAGTATTTTCTGAGTTATCAATCTATGTCCTTAGATTGCTAAGAGCAAATATAGTTCACTGGCAAAATCTGAGGAGGTGGGAGAATCGTGAAAAGAAAGTTAAGAAATATACCCAAAGTTGCTCATTATGAAAAATAACTGATGTTTTCTTAAATATTGAATCAAGAATCTTTTCTTATGAAAGTATTTTTTAAACTGCAAATGAATTCCTGGATTTCAGTGCTGCCTTATCATTATTATATTCACATTTATGGAAGTACATAGATTTACATAAATACAAGAAAACCATGTGGGAGCAAAGTAAATGAAGTAAAATATGCTCAGAAATAAATTATGGGGCTGTTTGGCTAATTATTGCTACATTAAAATACAAAAGGATTATACAGGGTTCCACCTGTTTTGCTTACTTTTGCACCCTGAAAGTCCTGACACTTAGTAGCGGTTCATCTGTTAACTGAAAGGAAAGGGTTACTAAACCAGAACAGATAAACTAGCTCAAGGACTGTCAGGTCTCAGGCTTTATAACCATAAAGACCAAAGTGAAAATGCTATTTTCTCCCATTAAAAGAAAAAAGATAACACAGATCTTCCTAAGTTAATGGACCTGACATCTTTATCTTTTTAAGACTTCTTAGGACTTAAAAAATCTTTTCTAGACCTTTTCTAACCAAAAGTTATTACATTATTGCATGGCTTTTCCTGTGTATTTCAAAGTTGACCCACTTCCACAGGAAAATAGAAAAGTTAGTGCTGGAATTGCAGTACAGCTGTTGATGGCAGCGAGCAACATGCAGCCAAGGAGAAATATCATCTTGAACATAAATCACCCGCATGTCACTAAGAGAGCTGACAGGCCGAGCCTATGGCAATGGATGTTTCAACAGAAGGCACCTCTATGGTACAGGTGCGGCAGGATGTCTTACACAACAGGTGGGCAGGATCCGATCCTGTTGACCAAAGCTTCAAAATGACCAGGCAGCTGGAATCTCCCATTCAGGCCCCCAGTGAGAAATGGGGAGAGGGGAAATCTTGGTTGGGGAGTTACTCAGCAGAGAGCTTTAAGCCGGTAAGATAACCGGGGAAGAGAGGGGGAGGGAGAAAGAAGGGCACCAATGAGATCATTCCATAAACTAAGAGAAAAGCAGAATGTTCTATGCAGAATTGTATGTACTTGTGGTTGTACCTTTTACTAGCTTTGTGAGTCTGGGTAAGCTCCCTAACCTGCCTCCAAGGTCCAACTTGTAACAACAGCATACAGAATGTAAAGCAATTAGAACAGCAAAAGTCTTTCCTATTACTCCCCATCACGCTTCTGTTGAGCTCTCTTCTTGCCCTCTTCTTACTAGATACTGGGGCGAAATGAGGATGCCTAAGCCATAGTCTTTTCTCTTCCAGGGATTCCCATGCTACTGGGGGAAGGCTAGGAACCAACAGGTCAAAAGCAACACGAACTAGAAGTAGCAAGCAGGATTGAGTCAGTTAGAACCTGAGGGGAGAGTCCCCAGTTGCTGATAGAGCTTCTTTCAATTTCCCCAGAACCTCCTGGGATGGAAGGGGTGGGGGAGGGGTGGAATCCAGGGCCCTCCCCTTGAGCGCGGCTGGGAAGGTGCACTTCAAAGCGAGGCGGCTGGGGCGCCCTAGCCCGGGTGCGCCTTCCGCCCCCTCCAGGCTCCCATTAGCATTCTGTTTTTCCCAGGCCTCCTGGCCCTCCCGCCTCCTGCCGGGATTTTGCCGTTCTGGCCGATTATTTGTCAAAGAAAAAAAAAAATAGGGTATTTAGCTCAGGTTTTGTTGTCCACCTACTAGGTTAAACGCCCGACCGCGAAGGAGTTGAGTGAATGGTCGGATGCCTCCCGCAGGGCTCTCCCTCCAGGAGAAGGCACCCTAAATGGGGAGGAGGGGGTCCTTAAAAGCACACCGTCTGGATCCGCTCGTTGGGGGGCCCTGCGGGCCTCAGTGGAAGCATCTGCAAATTGAGAGGACGTGAGCAAAGCAAGATCAACCGTAGAGGGCTGCTGCTGAGGAGGGCCCCAAGTCCTGGTCAGCCTGGACCGCTTAACCACTTAGCAGGGTCCGGGAAGGTCCGTGGAACCCCCTCCTCCCAAAGATTGCAAGGAGTCCACAGGAAAGGAATTTCCAGGGGGAGCAAAGAGCATCTGGAGTCATTACTTCATCTACTTGGGGCCGACTTGTCTCAAATAGAGCTGATCCTCCAATCCAGAGCCAAAGGAGGAAAATAAAAGCAGCAGCAGCTGACCATAGGCCAGACTCCCTGCTTTATCTCTGCGATCTTTTAAAATCGGCACCTTAAAATGTTTTTAACAACCCATTTTACAGAGGGGTAAAGTGTACTTGGAGAAATGAAGGCCCTTGCCCACAGGCACACCGCTAAAAATGGTAGCCCGGGTTTTCCAATCCTGGCGGTCTGAGCTGCGGGGCTCTCAGTTGGAGGGGTTAAGGATGCGTGAATGGGGAGGGGTGTGGGGCATTGTTTTCTTTGAGGGGTTTGGCTTCCAGGTAAGTGTTGGAATGGGAATCCCCTATGAGGGAGGAAGAGAGTGGATGGCACTCGCTGGACCTTTAGAATGAGTCTCTTTTATGGAAGCTGGGCCCCATAACTCTACTTTAAATACCAATCCTGGGTTCAGGCTGGCATTCTTGCTTGGGACTTCTCTCTACAAGCTAGGGCCGGGCCAAGTCCTTGGTGTACAATATTCCACGTAAACCCTCGCTACCTCTTCACGGAGGTAGGTGCCTTTATCATCCCCATTTTACAGATAGGAAGGAAAACCGAGTTTGAAAGAGAGAGAGAGAGATCAAGTAAATTGCCTGAGGGCATACAATTTGGGAGTTCCTGCTCCGGCGGACCTGATTGCTGGGAGGGCAGTGCTCTTTGCCCAGAACACTGAGACCTTTAATAGAAAACCGAGGTTTCTGGGCTCGAGCTTTGGCAAAGGGGCGAGCCACAGAGCGAGCAGTGGCGAGCGCTGCCAGTTCTGGCCCCCCTGCCTGTCGCGTTTCCTTTCCCTTTCCCCTTCCCAGTTACCCGGCGCGCAGCGCAGCGCCCAGGCCACGCGCTCCAGGGCTGGGATTGCGGGCGGTGGGGCCTTCCTGGCTATCTGGCGGACGCTCAAGCCTTTCATTTGGGGATGGGCGGGGAAGCGAGGCGGCCTCCCAGGTCGGTCTCTCCAGGCGCGCCCGGCCTCTGCGGCCGCCCTAACCTGGCGACACGCAGCCCAGGGACCGAGTCCCGCCCTCAGAGAAGCAGACGGAGTCTCTCGGAGCTGGGAGCGCGCAGCGAGTGCCTCTTCCTGACGCAAGATAGAGCCCACCCACGCCCCGGTGTGTGTGGCCCGAGCAAAAAAAAAAAAAAAAAAAAAAGTCAATTCCAGGCGGGGCTGAAACCGAAGCTTCTGCGCGCCAGGCGTGGGTTCTCGGCTTCTGCCCCGCTGCAAGCGCAGAACTCCTAATGCACTCGGGTAGCCGAGCGCCTCAGTTTCCCCTGTCGCTTTCCCCGCAATCACCCGGGTGCCTTGAGTGATTAGATATGGGAGTGTCCCACATATTTCTGGTCTCCGTCTTTGCCTTTTCACTCCGCGAGCCTTTCTGTCTGTATAATGGATAAGCCTAGAAGGCAGAGGCCAATTTGAACTTTCTTGACTTTACCAACCAGAGATAAATGTATATACGTATTACATAACATATTGTATGGTTTTATAATAAAATATAATACCTTCCACAATAGAATGCGTTATATACAATACCATACAATATATAGCACAATATAAAATCTATCAATCATCTATCTCTATATCTATCCATCCATACTTGCGTAAGGCTTTAAAAAAAAAAACTCAAAGGCCACCAGGTTGCATCGTCTGGCACACACCTTGGCCTGACGGCGAGCACGATTAATTTCTTGTATTCTCGGGGCTTATTATACGTTTTGCACCAGCAAGTGTGTGTATGCACCCGAGTTCCTCTTCATGTGTCCCCCACCCATCTGCACGCTTTTATAAGCACTCTTCAACAACTTGATTGTTTTCCTTTGAAAATACGCCTTCAAGTTAGTTCCTGGGGAAGTCGGAGTTTTTGCAAGCTCAACACACCCCAGGGCACAAATGACCCGAAAAGCTTAAGTAAATTAAATTGGTGTTTGGGGGCTTTCCTTGCAGCTGCGCGCGCCGACGCCGAGCCGAGCCGAGCCGCGAGCCCCTGCGAGGCCGAGCGCCTGCTGCTCTGAGGCCCCGGAAGCGCGCGCGGCGGGAGGAGCGCTGGGCACCGCTGCAGGCGCAGCGCCCCCTTGCACGGCGTGCGCGGAGCCCCGCCTGGGCCTCGCAGTGGGGGCTTTCGTGCCTTTGAGACCCCTCATTGTTCGTACTCTCAGACCCCAGAAGCAGGTAAACAAGCTCTCGGACCCTGCCCCGTGCTCCCGGGGCTCCTGGGCGGGGGAGCGATCTGCTAGACAGTCCCAAAGCTGATCAAAGAGGAGGACCTGGAGGGGACCGTCGGCCGCATTAACATCCCGCCTGGCTGGGCTGCGGGGGGCGGGGATGCAGTTGGGTAGACGCAGGCCAGAAATCGCGTGCGGCCAAAGGCCCAAGAAATGACCCAATCTGAATTACTCCCTAAGTCCCCTCAGGCTGGGGGCGCCCAGGTGGCTCAGGCGGGCGTCGGCCTTCGGCTCAGGGCTTGATCTCAGAGTCCAGGGATCGGTGCCCCCCGTGTTGGGCTCCCTGCTCCACGAGCAGCCTGCTTCTCCCTCTTCCTCTGTCACTCCCCCTGCTTGTACTCTCTCACTGTCCCGGTCAAATAAATAATCTTTTTTAAAAAAATCAATCAATCAATCAATCAGTCAATCCCCTCAGGCTTAATGGCAACTCTTGAGTAAGCCAAAGCTCTCTATGCTTCTTAGAAGATGCACTGTGAGGCTCAGCTTCTAGGGGGGTGCTCTGGTGCGAGACTGTATGGACAGTGTTGACAAAGATAAGCTTCCATGTCTTTAGAAGCTGGTGGGAGATACAAACATAAAGCAATTAAGAAAATATCAGAAAATCATCAAACAGGCTAATGCAGTGGTTGCCAATCTTGGCAGAATCACCTGGGGAGCTCTTAAAAATCCCAATGCCCCCGTAATATCCCAGGAACAATTAAATCAGGATATCTGAGAGTGAGATGCAGGCATCAGTAATACTGGAAAGTGTCTAAATGATTTCAATATGAAGCAAAGTTGGAAAACCACTGGGCTAATGGGCTCCGGGGTTGATGGAGGTCTTTCTGAAGAAGTAACATTTGATCTTAGAAGGGAAAGGGGAAAAGACTGTGAGGGAAAACCCTGTGCTGGGGTCCTTTGCTGGCTGGTACTCTGGGATTGGCAGTGGAGAAGGGAGAAAAGGCATTTTAAGAGCAGAAAGAAGCAAGTGATAGCTGAGCATCTGGTCACAGTGCTCTGCATCCCTGGGAAGTCTTTCAATTGCCCAGTTCCTAGGGAAGCTTTAAAGATCACTGGAAAATACCTAGTTTAAAATGATTGATTTTATTTCTTTTTTACTTTTTAAAAAATGATTGATTTTAAAACACAGAAGTCAAATAAAGCATGGAAATATTTTAAACATAGAATAATGCCAAAATGCTTCTTCATGAAGTATTTCATAAGGACATCATGAATTCTAAGATGCTATCCATTAACATATATCATTATCTTGTCACTAAGAGAGAAAAGGCCAGCTCCTAAAATTTTAATTTTGTGCTTACTTTAAAAACTGCTTTTTTAGACCAAGTGTTATTTTCATATTTCATTCCTATATACATAAAAGGAAAATAAAAGCTGGAAGCCCAGGTCAGGCTCTCACCTGACCAATAGTGATTGTAAGACATCATTGGTTATAGAATGCTTCTGGATTTCCAGAAATTAAAAGGTGTGTCCTAGAATTTATGCCAACCAGCATCATCTAATGAGCTCACTGCTCAATGCTTTACACCTTTTAGTTCATTCAATCCTCACAACTATATGAGGTTGGAACTATTTTTTATTAACATTTTACAAATAAGAAAAGAGAAACATTGAAGGGTAAGTTACTTTAAATCAAACCACTACTAAATTGCAGAGATAGGATGTAAACCCACTGGGGTCTTAACCAGCACACTAAGCTGAGAAAATTGTCTCCATTGAGTCAACTGAAACTCAGAAGGGGAATAGAGGTGAGGGGAAAGAAAGGACTCCAGAGCTTAATTAAGTGGTAGAGTGAGGTCTCTATTTCAGTTGGACCTCAGTTTTATAAATGTTTAGGGATAGAAGAGGATCACGTGGCAAAACAACATTATACAGCGAAGAGCATTCATGTCATCCATTAAAAAAACTTATAAGGAAATGATAATCTGCATTTTTCAGGCCATATTTTAAAAATAAACTTCCAAAATTCAAGTGTAGTACATACTGAAAAGTACACATATCCTAAATATATAGCTCAATAAATTTCTCCAAATCAAATGCCCTTGTATAACCAGCAACCATGTTAAGAAATCCAGTTTTGCTTGAACTCCGGAAGGCCCCATGCCCTCTTCTGGTCAGTGCCTGCTAAAAGGTGGCCACCATTTTGACTTCTATCACCATCAATTAGATTCCTCGTTTTTTGAATTCTGTATTAGTGGAATCTTTTTTTTTTCTCCACCTGCGTGCCTCCCTGCCACCCCTTGCTATATTAATGGAATCTAATAGTGCTTCTTTCATTCAACTTGTTTGGGATATTTGCTCAATGTGATGCATATGATTACATTTGTACATTCTTTTTGCTGTGTAATATTCTATGGCGTGCATATATAATTTGTTCATTCTGGTGGAGACATTTGGGTTGTTTCCAGTGTGGCTTATTACAGAGAGTATTAGTATGAACACTCTTGGACATGTCCTTTGGTGAATATCTGTAGTGCATTTCTATCAGGCCTCTGGGATTGCTGCATGATAGAGGTCAGATCATATATTTTTATTTTTATTTAAGTATTTTAAAAATTTTTGCTTAAATTCAATTTAGTTGGCAGCGTATTATTAGTTTTAAGAGTAGAATTTAGTGATTCATCAGTTGCATATAACATCCAGGGTTCATTACATCAAATACCCTCCTTAAAGCCCATCACCCAATTACCTCATCCCCTCTACCCACCAGACCATATTTTTATATTTTTATTAGATTTTACTTATTTATTCATGATAGACACACACACACACACAGACACACACACACACACACACACAGAGGCAGAGACAGGCTCCATGTCGGGAGCCCGCCGTGGGACAAGATCCGGGGACTCCAGGATCGCCCCCTGGGCCAAAGGCAGGCACCAAATCGCTGAGCCACCCAGGGATCCCCGGGACCATATATTTTTAAACAAGGTTTGTAACATTTTAAAGTCTTATATTGGGAAGCCTGGGTGGCTCAGTGGTTGAGTGCCTGCCTTTGGCTCAGCATGTGATCCTGGAGTCTTGGGATCAAGTCCAACATTGGGCTACCTGCATGGAGCCTACTTCTCCCTCTGCCTGTGTCTCTGCCTCTCTCTCTGTGTCTCTCATGAATAAATAAAATATTTAAAAAAATAAAATAAAATCTTGTACTATTTAAGCATGGCAACTTTTACTTATAGGACTGAATTGTAACAGTGCTAGGGAGTATTAAGGGAAAGAATATCATGTTAAAGAAAGAAGGAAAAGATAAAGAAGAGGCAGGAAGGTCAATGCTAATGATACTTTAGCAGACATTTAGTGTTTTGTGTTCTGGTATCCAAGCCCTAAATGTTTATGAATGCTTACACTTTTTCTACAGATCATTGAACGTCCGTACATAAGGGTGTTGACAAAGCAGGCAGGGATTGGGAAGTACTAAGAATGCCAGAGGAAACCCCTCGATTTCCCTCCATCTTATATATTTATGACTCTCTAGCAATTGCCTCAGTTGAAAATTTCTAGCATAAATGTGGAGGCACTGATACTAGTAAATTCTCAAGTCTCTGCAAATTCTCAAGGTTTTCCACTGATACTTTGTTTTTTATAATCAACGAAAAACTTTTTTCCCTCTTTAGGATATATGATGTTTGTTTAGGAAAGAAAAAGAATAGTGAGAAAAAAAACCAACAACCCTGAGCACTTGTAACCAAAGCTCTAAGTAATAACCCCTCTTTTCTCTTTGTGGCTACATATAGGGTTACTAATGGGTATCTTACCTTGTGTCCATCTTATTCGACTTGTTTTTCCAAAAAAAAAAAAAAATCCTATTTTATTCAGACATTTATTCCTTCCTCACGTGACTCAAGGAAAGGTGATCCTAAACCCAGCATGGGGGAGAGCCTTCTGTAGTGTAAGCCAATCAGTATGCATTGTTTCAATGGAAATTGCTACTGGTCCAGACTGAGGGGGATAACTTGGAGTCCATGGTTAGGCCAAAGGTTTATTTTTTCCTTTTACAGTCCTACTTATGTAGGAAAAGGAAGCAAGTAGCCTGATGGCTTCGGGCACCATCGTAGGATAATGAGCGGTATCTCTTTAAGGGACCCAGTGCTCAAGCAACAGATAAGAGAGGCAAAGACTCTGGATCCTTGAGGACTTCTTTGAGTTGCTGATGGTTGGACCTGCCCTACCTTCTGAGATAATAATTAGGTTAATGTGTAAGTTAATTTGAATCAATATCCTAACTTTAACAATTGTGTATCTTTCCAGATATGGGTGGACATAATGTTACACAAATATAATACAAATGTAATATGCAAATATACAAACATTGTTCAACTTTTCCTGTTATAAGCAAAGCCACAATAAACAACCTTGCATGGAAATCTTTACATACACTACACTATTTCATTGTGTAGTGTATGTAGTGATCTACACTATTTCATTGGAATGAATCCCTTGAAATGGTGTTATTAGACCAAATATATTTGTATAAAATTTTAGTATACATTACCAACTTACATTCCCAATAAAAATGTTTAAGAACATCTATTTCTCCTCATTCTCACCAACACCAGCTATTACTTACTCTTCTAGTCTTTGTCATTCTGGTAAGGAGAAGATTACTTTACATTTCTAAAACGACTAATGAATTTGTGCATCATGTTTAAATTTAGTAGAGCTCTTTAGATATCACATATATCATACTTTGTAGAGTGTTACAAGTATTTCCCCTTATTTTAGCATTTATCTTTCTTTCTCTCTCTCTCTCTCTCAGAATATGATGACATATTCTGCACAGAAAGTTTGAATATCTTTCTTAATACATGTTAGACTTTAGGTGAACCTGTAGAAAAACCAGACCATCTTTTTTAAGATTTTGTCCAATGTTTTCATATCATGTTTTTTTTGATACATTTGAAATTAATTTTGAAGAATAGAATGGTGGAAATTCATCTTTACATTCTAACAAGTAGCTAATGAGTTGTTTAAAAACCATTTACTGATTAGCCCTAATCTAAAGTGCTTCAAAAAATATATACTACATTTCCATCTAAACTTGGGTATACATGGATGGAACTGGAGGGTATCAGGCTGAGTGAAGTCAGTCAGTCGGAGGACAATCATCATATGGTTTCACTCATACGAGGAATATAAGAAATAGTGAAAGGGATTATAAGGGAAAGGAGGGAAAATGAGTGGTAAAAATTTGATAGGGAAACAAAACAGGAGAGACCTCTAGCTCTGGGAAATGAATAAAGGGTAGTGTAAGGGGAGGTGGGCGGGGGGACGGGGTAATTGGGTGACAGGCACCGAGGAGGGCACTTGATGGGATGAGCACTGGGTGTTATATGTTGGCAAATCAAACTTCAATTAAAAAAAAAAGAAAAAAAAAAAGAAACTTGGGTATACTTTTGGGTTCTATGAACAGCATTGAACATTTGGCTTTTTGTTTTAGTGACATATTCTTTTTCTTAGCTTTATAATTTTTCCCCATAGCACCAAAATATACACCGCTTTTTTTAAAGATTATATTTACTTATTTGAGAGAGAGAGAGAGAGAGAAAGAGAATAGGGGAAGGGGCAATGGGAGAGGGAGAGAAAGAATCTCAAGCAGACTCTGTGCTGAGCCTGCATTCAGCCCCAGGAGGGGTGTGGAACCCAAGGAGGTGCTCACTCTCAGGACCCTGAGATCATGACCTGAGCAGAAATCAAGAGTCAGCTTAACCCACTGAGCCACCCAGGTGCCTCTACACTACTTTCTTTTTAAAGCAATTTATTGGCTATTCTCTTATTAGCCAAGAAAGCCATTCTTTTAGATGAAACTTAGAATTGGAGTTTTGATCAGGATTGCATTACACTCAGTTACACTGGATTACATTGAATCTAAAAATTTATTTATAAAAAAAAGATGTCTTTACTAAATAGACTTTCTTTCCAAAATTAATGTATCTAACATTTACTCAAGTGTTCTCTCAATATAACCTGTACATTTTGTGCATGTGGGCTTATATCTTTCTTTTTTTTTTTTTTAAAGATTTATTTATTTATTCATGAGAGATATATAGAGAGAGAAGCAGAGACACAGGCAAAGGGAGAAGCAGGCTCCATGCAGGGAGCCCGACGTGGGACTCGATGCCGGGGCTCCAGGATCACGCCCTAGGCGGAAGGCAGGCGCTAAACCGCTGAGCCACCCAGGGATCCCCTGGCTTATATCTTTCTTGATAAATTAATCTGTATGTATTTTTGTTGAGTATATTGTTACTCCTACTATAAAGGAGATCTTTTATTACATTTTCATTTTTTTTTAAAGATTGTATATATTTACTTATTTGAGAGAAAGCAAGAGAGAGAGAGAGAGAGAGAGAAAGTATGAGTGCGGAGAGGGCAGGAGAAGCAGAAGGAGAGGGAGAAGCAGTCTCCCTGATGAGCAGAGCGCTTGACAGGGAGCTCCCTGGTCCCTGGGATCAGGACCTGAGCTGAAGGCAGATGCTTAACCAACTGAGCCACCCAGGTACCCCTACATTTTCTAATTGGATTTTATTTGCTATAGTGAAGCTATTGATTTAAAAGAATCATCTTGTTATTAACTACTTTCTGAATTCCCTTATGACTGAGTAGCTTTACATTTGATTATCTTTTGTTTTTTCCCATCATTCACCTAGACATAGTCATAATCCCTCCTCTTTTCTAATAGTTTAATTTTTGAATACTGAACTATCTTTTACAACAAATGTTAAATATTAGTGTCACTAAGCTCTTTTATCTAACTTTAGTGGAATGTTTCTCATATTAAATCATACAGTCTGATGCTAAATTTTGAATATATATGACAAATGTAGGAATTTAGAATACATTTGAATATGTTTTTGTAAATACATAGTTTGTGTCTGTATTTTGTGGATTTATGCAAATTAAAGAATTTGCCATCTACTCTTAGTATCTAACATAATGTCACATCTTAAAAAATTAAATAAATAGCACATTTATGGGGCACTGGGGGGCTCAGTCAGTTGGGCATCTGCCTTCAGCTCGTGTCATGGTCCCAGGGTCCCGGTCCTGGAATTGAGCCCTGCATCAGGCTCCCTGCTCTCCCCCTACTTGTGCTCTCTTGCTATCTCTGTCTCTCTCAAATAAATAAATAAAATCTTATAAATAAATAAATACATGAATAGGATGTTTATTCAAACGAATTATTTTTAAGGTAAAATTTATTAAGGTATGCTTTATATACAATGAAGATTCACTTTTTTTTAAAAAGGTTTTATTTATTTATTCATGAGAGGCACACAGAGAGAGGTAGAGTGGTAGGCAGAGGGAGAAGGAGGCTCCCTGTTGGCAGCACGACATGGAACTCAATCCCAGGATGCCGGCATCATGACCTGAGCCAAAGGCAGATGCTCAACCATTGAGCCAACCAGGTACCCCTAAAGATTCACTCTTTTTAGAAGTGTGTAGTTTGATAAGTTGTGACAAATGTATACAATTGTGTAACCAATACCATAGTCAAGATAAGGAAAGTTTCCATCACCCTGAAAAATTCACAAGTGCTCCTTTGTCATCAGTCCCTTTTCACAACCCCCTCATCTCTGGCAACTCTGGTTTCCACAGATATTAGTTTAGTTTTTCCTATTTAATCTATCATTATGGTGAATTTTACTAAGAGATTCTCTAATATGTAATACCCCTGTGATCCTGGAGTAAACTGACTATAGTCATATTTTATACCCATATCCATAGCACATTGCTAGACTTCTCATGCTAATCTATTATTTGGGAATTTTCATAAATACTTAAAAAAGAAATTGGTCTGTGTTGTCTGTCAGATTTCAATCACAATAGTATGCTAACTTTGCAAAAATAAGCTAGAACTTTTTTTTATTATCTATGGAACAGCTTAAATACCTGTATCAGTTTAATAAGAATGTATCCCTGAAATGAATACAACCTGGAAATGCCCTTTAAAGCTTTTTTTCTATTTTCTCTTATTCTCATCCATCTATTTAGTTCATAAATTTTCAAACGTTTTGCAGTTATACCACATAGTATAGCTATATAATATAGCGATCTGTTTTACATAGTAATATAGTCATGCTTCATGTTTGGTCTCAATTCTGCCATTTTATTTTATGATTTTACTTCTTGCCACCTTTTTTGTTTTCTTCTTTTTGTGTGTGATGCAGTCTATATCTTTTGTCTTCTTTTCTCCCTCTCCATACTTTACCCGTATTTCAGAAAAAACCTACTGTTAGTGACTATTTTTATGGCTTTAAGCAATATATTTAAGTTTAAAAAAATTTTAATTATTTATTATTATTGTTTTTTTATTTTTTTATTTTTTTGAAAGAGAGAGAGCATGTGCACATGGGCAGGAGGGAGGAGAGGGAGTGGAGGGCAGAGAGAATCTCTAGCAGGCTTCACGCCCAGCATGGAACCCCATGTGGGGCTAGGTCTCAGGATCCCAAGATCATGACTCGAGCCAAAACCAAAAGTCTGGCCTTTAACCGACTGTGCCACCCACGTGCACCCCTTATACTTATGTTTTTTTATGCCTCAGAAACACAACTGCTTTTATAGACTATTGTGAATAAGGACAACCAGGTGGAATGGACGTATCATGGCAGAGTGTGTATCTGTCTATTTCATTCACTGCTTGGATTCTCAATGCCTGGTGCAGGGTCTCAGCCATAGAACATGTTTCATACCTTGAAATCGACTGTGTGAATGAATTAGTACAGCCACTGCCTCACGCCTTTGAATTTCTGACTGTAGACTTTGAGATTTAGTTTCCAGTCCATTGTATCTACATTATACCTATCTTCTTATAAGTTTGACATGTTGTTTTCCCTTCAAAAAATAAGAACATTTAGGTGTGCCTGGATGGTTCAGTTCCTTAAGTGTCCAGGTCTTGATTTGAGTTCAGGTCATGATCTCAGGTTCTGGGATCGAGCCCCAGGGCAGGCTCCCTGCTCAGAGAAAAGCACAGACACAGGCAGAGGGAAAAGCAGGCTCCCCCAGGGAACCCAATGTGGGGATTCAATCCCAGAACCCCAGGATCAGACCCTGAGGTGAAGGCAGATGCTCAACAACTGAGCCACCCAGGGGTCCCCTTTTCATCTTCTTTTTAAAAGATTCATCTATTTGTTTGAGGGCAAAGAGAGGTAAAAGGAGAGAAAGCATCTTCAAGCTGACTCCCAACTGACCCTGAGATCATGACCTGAGCCAAAATCAAGAGTTGGATGCTCAACGGACTGAGCTATCCCAGTGCCCCTCTTCTAGATTATTCTTATCATGGTTTATAATAGTAGGTTATTTGCTCCTTTGTTTTAGCATGGCTGGCTTATTCTTTGTGTAGGATGGCTTTTGTTCATTTTGTTTGTTTTGTGGAAGAAAGTGTTCTGTAAGCCTGGGCCACCTTTTGCAGAAGTCTATTTTATATTTATTGTATTATTAAGTTGTTTGTTTAGAAATGTGATTTTTCATATTCACAGTTTTCTAGCATTTTCTTCTTTACAATACTGTAAACATTAAACAGATTTACACTTGGCTTTTCTAATGTTTGGGGGTTTTAGTTCAGTTTGCTTCACCCAGACAACTATTGTTTGTGGGGGGTGTTCTTAGACTTGTCCTGAAACCAGACCTGATGCCTATTAAGACCCAGGCAGATAAAGTGAATGAGGGAAGCAGTGTTACTGCCACTTTCTTGTCTCTTAATATGTTATTGTATTTTATATCAAGATCAATTATACTGCTTGAATTTTTAAAGAACTCTTGTTGAAATCCCAATTTTTATTTTATTTTTTAAAGGTTTTATTTATTTATTTGAGATAGCACAAGCAGGGGGCAAGAGGGAGACGGAGAAGCAGGCTCCCCAGTGAGCAGGGAGTCCAACTTGAGGCTTGATCTCAGGACCCCAGCCCAGGATCATTACCTGAGCTGAGGCAGACACCCAACTGACTGAGCCACCCAGGCGCCCACCAATCTTTTATTTTGATGATGATTTTCCATAGTTTTTTGTATTTCTGGTTAAAGTTCTTACTGTGCATTATTTCATAACGGGTCATCCATTTTTTTGACACACATACATTTTATTTGCATATTCCACATGCAGAAATATGCTTTGCTTTCTGAGTCTATTGTATATTTTCCACTTTCAATAGAGACAGAAGGTTAAGTGCTATTTGATTTTTTTTCTTAACTCCACCATAAGAAAACACAGCTCAGGCAAGATGGTGATAATACCTGGTGTTTACTGGATGTGTCACTGGATTGCAGTGTATATGTGTGTGTGTGGGGGGGGGGCACTATTTTAAGTATTTCGTGTATAGAATCATTTAATTCTCATCACAAAGTTGGGTAACAGCTATTATCCCACTTTACAAATAAGGAACCAAGGGGTACAGAAAGATCAGGCAACTTCCCTAAAGTGAACACTGGTCAAAAATGATGGAATCTAGATTCAAACCCAGGCAACCTGGTCCAGAGTCCATGCCCTTAGCCACCATGCTTGACTGCTGTCTGCAATGCAGCCATCACAAGTGCAGCTGACATTAGAGATTGCAGACAGAATTGGAATTGGGGTGTCTGTGGCACATTGGACCTCCCCCCCATCTAAAGAGACAATCCTGATTCAGCCCTAGCCCACTGCCACCTGGTGAGAATAAGAGACTACTTTTGTTAATTCTTCTCATTTTTATTCAAGAAAGATCAGAATTTAGATATTTGTGCAAATTTCTGGATTTTAAAATATTGAAAACCATTTACATATCTTAAAATCCAGAAAAATGTTGTCTAGGGCCAAGAAAGCATATCTGTGGGCTGAATATGGACTATAGGATATCTAATTGAACACCTGGTATAGACCATCTCTTCTGGACCCAAATCTACTTCCTAGATGGCTCACTATGAACAAAAAGCAATAAGAGAGATAAGGTAGAAAAATGTTGTTTATATACCTTTTTTCTTTTTTTTTCCTTCTCTTCTCCCCCTCCTTTGTCCTGGTCTTCCTCCTTCTTTTTTTTTTTTTTTTTTAATGTTTTTATTTTTATTTATTCATGAGAGAGAGAGAGGCAGAGACACAGGCAGAGGGAGAAACAGGCAGAGGGAGAAGCAGGCTCCATGCAGGGAGCCTGACGTGGGACTCGATCCCGGGTCTCCAGGATCACGCCCTGGGCTGACGGTGGCGCTAAACCGCTGCGCCACCCGGGCTGCCCTTCCTCCTTCTTTAGTAGGATTATAAACCGTTGCTACCAAAAAACTATAGTTGGATTAAATGAGCTTCCAGAATAGGGAGAAAGACTTTAGCAGAGTACCAAATAAGTCAAAGGATCTTAACAACTGACTCCAGGTATGTGATTTATCCTGGACAACATAAAGCTTTTCCTAGGACTACAGCATTTTTTTCAGTGCCAGCTACATTTAACACAAATTTAATCCAAATTTATAAAGGACTGAATAGGTGCCAGGCTCTGTCCTAGCCTTGAGGATGCCAGGATTAATAAGGTTAGATTTATGTCTTTTAGGATTGTTAAATCTATTAATTCTTTAACATTGTCATTATTATTTTTTTAAGATTTTGTTTATTAATTTGAGAGAGTAAGAGAACAGAGGGAGAGGGAGAAGCAGACTCCCTACAGAGCAGAGAGCCAGATGTGGGGCTCGATCCCAGGATCCTGAGATCATGACTTGAGCCACTTAACCAGCTGAGTCACCCCAGCATTCCTTGTTACTATTATTATAATGTGATCTTACAAATGTTACTGGTAATACAAAACGAACCAAAGAATGGCAACAACAGAAAGAAGACAATTTAATTTGAAAGAAAAAATTATATTTTTAAGATGTTATCTAGAAAAAGTGAATGTTTGAATTAAACCAAAGAATCACTACTTATAGATTGCTTGTTACTTATTTATTTTTTGCATGCCTCATTCTTTAAAGATCTAGTATTACTACTGCTGAGTACAATGCTTAAACTTGTGATTCCAGAGAAAAGGAATGGATGTAATGTCAATCTCTTTATCTGTGCCTGTAAAGACAGAAAGCAACATTTTTGCCAGTATATTATCTTTGTCTAAGAAGGCCAATGGTATACTTTCAATTAACTTTCTGTATTTAGGAGTTCAGAGTATACACATTGATACAAAATGAACTGCAGCAACTGGATGTGGAGAAGAGGACTGTTAAGTACCCCAGATTTATGAAAATTGTGCGAATGTCCTCAGATTTCCCCTTTCAGAACATGAGGAAAGTGGCCAATTACTTTTCTGTTGAAAATTCTCAGATGTGTGACAGAGTGTGACAGTTTAGGGAGTGAAGCCGTTTCTCCATTAAAACTAGCCGTTGAACCTCTATTTCTTCTCTGAAGAGATCTGATGGCACAGGGCATAGGGACCTACAGGATAAAGACTTGGTTTTCATTCTTAGGTTCATAAATATATGATGGGCAAAAGGCACCAATTAGATGATTGAAACTTAAGGTGATAGTTACTTTTAAAGTTATGGGACAGGACATTTCAAGAATTTGAGGAAATTTTATAAAAAATATCTTCAAGGGGTACCTGGGTGGCTCATTTGGTTAAGCATCTGCCTTCAGCTCAGATCATGATCCTGGGGTCCTGGGATGGAGCTCTGGCTTTGTGCTCCCTGCTCAGTGGGGAGCCTGCTTCTCCCTCTTCCTCTGCCTCTTCCTAGGTTTGTGCATGCTCTCTCTGTCTCTCTCAAATAAATAAATAAAATCTTTAAAATATTTTTCAAAAAAGAAGTCTCAAATTTCTTTTTAGCTTCCCAAATGGTTGAAATTAGAAAACAATTTCTAATTGTTTCTAATCTAGCAGTATAGATTTGAATGTTTAAAACTCAGACCTCTTTGGAATTTACAGAAGCTAAGCAGTCAATCTTTTCTAACAATATTGGGACTAAGGGAGGAATTAAGAATAGAATTAAGGTATCTTTAAAAGAGTAAGGAAAGCATATGAGTAGCACATGCCCACACTAATAGGATGCAGCCCAGACTACAGTTGCTTCAGGTCCTTTACATTTCCATATGAATTTTAGATTTAGCTTGACAAATATCTATAAAGCTGCAGGGTTTTTTTTTTTTTTAAGATTTTATTTATTCATGAGAGAGAGAAAGGCAGAGACATAGGCAGAGGGAGAAGCAGGTTTCCCTTGGGGAGCCTGATGCAGGACTCGATCCTAGGACCTCGGGACCATGACTGGAGCCAAAGGCAGATGCCCAACCACTGAGCCAACCAAGAGTCCCTATAAAGCTGCAGCTTTATTTTTTTTAATGTTTTATTTATTTACTTGACAGAGATAGAGAGCATAAGCAGGGGGAGAAGTAGGGAGAGAGGGAGAAGCAGGATCCCCTCTGAGCAGGGAACCAGATGTGGTGCTTGATCCTGGGTCCCTGAAATCATGACCTGAGCCAAAGGCAGACACCTGACCAACTGAGCCACCCAGGTGCCCAAAGCTGCAGCTTTAAATGAGTTTATAAAACAAAATGAAAAAGAGGAGGTAAATGAACTAAACACTTAAATTACTTAAATCACTATTTTAGAAAAAGAAAAACGATGTATTCATGCATATTTTCATTTATCTTTGTTAATTTCTTCCTTTTATTGTTCCTTTTGCTATGAAAAAAAAAAAAAAGCCTGCTGGGATTCTCATTGGGACTACATTAAGTCTAATTCATATCTTAACAATATGGAAGAAAAAGGCAGAGTCTTCCCCAGAAGCTCCTGGCTTCTTCTCTAGTCTCAGACCTGAAGTAGCTTTCCTATCCTGGTCATCACTGAACCAGTGTCTGTGCCTAGAGAGATCAGGCCACTCCTGGCCTTGGGGATGGCACACACACAACCTCACAAACATAGAGAGTGGTAAGGAACAGGAAAGGGGGAAAATGAATACTTGGGGGTAACAAACACTAAGTCACTGCAGAAGACATTAATCTAGGGATGGAGGTGCTGGGGAAGAGCACCAGGGGACTCCTGTCTGTTCATCCTCCTGCTCAGCATCCAGCCGGACACTTACTGTGTAACCTTCACTATACAAAGTGCTGGGTGTATGGGAATGAAGAAGACACACAAGATCTTTCCTTTCAAGGAATTTGTAAAAGAGGATACAGAAGACAAACCAGAAAACAAGTAGGTAAGGCAATTGCAGATCCTGATACGAGTGAGGGAGAAAGTAGAGCCAGTTGGTATGAAAAGCTGATGGGAGAACCGCTCTGGACAGAGAGCCCAGGGAAGCCCACCCTCGGGGTTCCTATCAGCCCCAAAGATGGGCAGCAGCCTGAATCAGGAGGAAGTGCATTTTCAGCATGGGGGCAGCACACACAGCACCCGCCATGTGAGGACCAATTTATGATTTTCTTGAACCTGAAAGGAGACGGTTCTGGAGACAGTGGCAGACAGTGACGTGAGAGGAGATGAGAAAGGTGCTCAGGGACCAGATCGTACAGCACTCGTGGTCCCCGAATAAGCATTTTACATTTTAGTCTAAATGCTATATAATAGCAATATGAGCAGCAGAGGATTATAAGCAGGATTTATATTTTTAAAGTATCCCTCCAGCTGTCAGAAAAGGAGTTCAGAGTTTGTGAACTGGTCTAAGCAAGTGATGCTAGTGGCTTGAGCTCTGGGTGTTGCAATAAACATGGAGATCACTGGCTTTAAGAGATGCTTTGGATTAGACACTGCTGGGCTTGTTGATTAGGTGGATGACATATGTTTGGGTTTGGGGTGGGACAGTGACCACAGATAAAACTTGAACTGGATTCTATGCAAATTCTGATGAAATCTGCAGAGATTTTGGGATATGAGTACATACAGTGAGACAGCTACCTCAAATGAGTATAGAGAGCAATTCTTCATTAAATGGTATTGACAGCCCAGCTCAGCAATTGTGGAGGGACAGGAAACTTCATTTTATTTTATCTTTTAAACCTGTTTTTGTTTTTTTGTTATTTAAGTTTTATTTATTTAAGTAATCTCTACACCCAATGTGGGGCTCGAACTCATGACCCCCGATATCAAGAGTCACACATTCTCCTGACTGAGCCAGCCAGGAATCACAAGGAAATTTCATTTTTAAACCTATACCTTGAATAACATGTCAAAATTAATTCCTGGTGACTTTAGAGTGAAAGGTTTTAAAAATAAATACCCTCATATATCACATTTTTGGAGCATACTTAATTTTCTATCTTAGAAAAGATGTTTTTATAATTACTGAGGAAAAGAGAGACAAATTTGACTATAAGAAATAGAAAATGTGCATAATTTAAAAAACATCAAACCAAAATGAAACAGTGGAGTAAGGAATACTCATTGTAAATATCATATGTCAAATAAGGGAATAGTATGATAAGTGATAATGAACAAAATTTTTCATGAAAGAAGATTGCATCTTTAAAACAAAGATTTACATTACTAGTAATTCAAACAATTCAAAACAACTAAATCAAACCCATGAGTCCCTCTTGCCTAAGGAATATTTTTAAAACAATAAAACCTAATACTGCTGAAAGTATCAACTGTGGTGCTGTAAATGGATTTACTCCTTTGGGAACCAGATTTACCCAAGGAATCAAGGACCACAAAAATGTTAGTATCTTTTACCACAACTTGAGGTTTGCCTCAGTGACTCTTCTGGACTGTTCTCTTCCATACCTCCTCTCCAGTCAATGCAATGGAAATATCTGCGGATTTGAAATGCTCTGCGTTTCTGACTTCATCATTTTAAAAGTGAATATCTATGGGGCGTTTCAGTGGTGCAGTCGGTCAAGCCTCCAACTCTTGGTTTCAGCTCTGGTTGCCATCTCTGGGTCTTGAGATCAAGCCCCATGTGGGTCTCTGCGCTCAGGGCAGAGTCAGTTTAGGATTCTCTCTCTCTCCCTCTGTTCCTCTCCCCTCCACTGCACATACTCATGTTTGAGTGTTTTCCCTCTTTCTCAAATAAATAATCTAAATTTAAAAATATGAATATTTGTGTAAAATGCATATAAAATCAGGAGAGGAATATATAACTTTGAGAGAAGTTGTGCTATTTCAGTCTGATAGGTTAAAAAATGGTATGTTACCTTGATTTGCATTTTAAAAATTAAGGACTGAAGTTGAGGATTTTTTCCATGTTCATTACCATTTGCATTTCTTTTTAAAAATTAACTATTTGGGGTGCCTGGGTGGCTCAGTGGGTTAAGCTTCTGCCTTCAGTTCAGGCCATGATCCCAGGGTGCTGGGATAGAGCCCTCTGTTGGACTCCCTGCTCAGCAAGGAGTCTGTTTCTGCCTCTGCCAGTTTGTGTGCTTGCTCTCTCTCTCTCTCAAATAAATAAGTTAAATATTTAAAAAAAAAATCAGCTATTCATTTAAATTGGATATTTTAGATGAACAAAACCTTGTTAGTTACTACCAACTTAATTATTAAACATTAATCTTTTGTAATACATATTTTAATACATCAGTTTTGCTTAAAATAAGCCTTCTTAACTGCTACTACAGATAGTTTCTTAAATTGATGGCTGGGACAAGTCAATTATTTGCAGGAGACATCTTCAGCATTCAGGAGTCGCTATCTGATTGGTTGAATTTGGATATGATTCCACGGGTCCTCACATCTGCTAGTGACACACTCAAGGCAGACTGGAGGATTGTGGTTTTTTTCTTTATATAGAATGTAATAACCTTTATTTGTTCTCACTATATAGCTGATGATCTCCAACTTAGTGGCTTTTGCAGATGAGATGCTCTAATGTTGCACCAATGTATGGCTGAAAACACACATACTTATATTGTGGAATTCTCCAAATTGTCACAGGTGTGAGAAAGTGGAAATTGATTGTTTTCCAGTGTTTCATGTTTGATGTTCCCTAGTTGGCCTGAGAGGTTGTGGTCTTGGGGTCTAACAGCACTTGGTTCATCTATTAACAAGATGCCTTGAGGCACCTGGGTGGCTCAGTGGTCGAGCGTTTGCCTTCCGCTCAGGCCTTGATCTTGGGGTCCTGGGATCAAGTCCCACATCAGGCTCCCTGCATGGAGCCTGCTTCTCCCTCTGCCTATGTCTCTGCCTTTCTCTCTGTGTTTCTCATGAATAAATCTAAACATTTTTAAAAAACAAACAAAAAAACCAAGATGCCTTTGGCCAAGATGACAACCCGATGTCTAGCTGCAAGAGCCAAGGCTAGTTTCTTCTCTATCAAAGAACAAGCTAAGAAAGGAAAGTATAGCAAATAAAGGACAAGGTGGGAATGAGGCAAGACCACTGGAGTCTATTCTTGTGACCACTTGAGTTACCTTGTGTTTTTCTTCCTGATGTTGGCCAAATATCCAGAGTGAATTATCTTAGGTCTGGTTAAAGCAAGAGTTGGAACAGACACTGTGCCACTTGGTTTGACATGAGTATATATATCTTTTAAGGATTTGTCTATGGTACTAGGAATCCTGTTTTCTTGAGAGGAGTTCTCTCAGGAGAGTGGCACAGGATGTGTGCAAGAGAGAGGGGTGGTGGCAAAAGGCATTCAGGAAACCTAAGTATGAGACCAGAATGCAATGAAAAGAGGAACTATCCATGCACCACCATTTACTGGCTAGGTGACTCAGCACTTTCTCCGTGCTTCCGTTTCCTAGAGATAATAATTCCTACCATATAGGTTTGTTGTGAAGATTCAGGGAGTTCATTCAGGAAAAGTGTTGTTAAAAGTATCTGGCACTAGTAAGTAGTCAGTAAGTATTAGCATCATCAGGACCGTCACTATTAAGAGGGTCATCCCTCCTGGTCCATCTATAACAAGTCACTTTCCCATCAGCTGAAGTGTCTGAAGGTGGATGTTAAAGATTGTTGTGCTAAAGGGAGAATGAGACTTTCCCAAGGATAGGATGTGAGAAGAGAAAAGAGAAGGGAGAGACATTTTAAATCCTATCCAAAAGGAAGAGCCACCTGTAGGGGTAATGAGGCCACTGAGAGACTGTGGAGTGGACGGATGGGACACTTCAAATAGCAGAGGGGAGAGTGGCCAAAGAGAGGAAATGCTTCACCTGTGTCATAGGAAGTGCATGTTCCCTCTGGTGGTCTCCGAACAAAACATGAAAATTCCCGGGAAGGAGAATCAACTTTCATCAATTGGCAGCCTCACATGTCATCATATGACAATGACAGAATCAGACCAGTGAAAGGTTTCTGCTTCTTTTCATCATCTTCCCGCTGCTCTGATTCCCAGAATGAGTCAGCAATCCTGATGGGAAGAGGGGAGGATGAGGCAGGAGGTGTGGGGATGAAGAGCATGAGAACAGGTTCAAGCTGCTTCCCCCAGCTTCCTGTCTTCAGAAGCCTCCAGAGTTAAGAAAGGAGAATGTTTTACTTTAAAATCATGTTCGAAATTCATGATTAGTATATGAGATTACAGAGGTTTAGCTACTAAGACAAGTTTTCTAACTTAAAATGATTGTAATCCTGCCTGCCTTCCTCCCCCCGCCCCCTCCCCGCCACTTTCTTCTTTACAGAGTTATTAGAAAAATCACAGGACTGAGTTTTCATCCTGAATTTTATCCTGGGGCAGAGGGCATTTCCACATTGAATGCATTTTAGCAGGAGAGTAGGAGGCCTAAAATAAAGACGAGGTCCAATTACATGCTGTAAGTTCTCTTTGTTTAATATAATGCTTTTTTTTTTTTAAAGATTTATTTATTTATTTTGGAGAGAGAGTTGTGCGAGCATCCACATGCCCAAGTGGGGAGAGGGGCAGAGGGAGAAACAATCCCAAAAAGGCTGAGCACTGAGCTCCAAGCAGGGCTCCATCCCAGGACCCTGAAATCTTGACGGGAGCTGAAAACAAGAGTCAGCCACTTAACTGACTGAACTACCCAAGTGCCTCAAGTATGACATTTTTTAATGTCACTATGAAGGAAGGATAATAAACCATCTGAAGACAGCTTCTCTTAACCGGATTATGCACATAAAACAAATTGTCCACATTTGCACCATGTTCTTTTATTCTGGTGTCACTGCTAGTTTTGAAGGATTTTATTTGACAGATGGTACCTAATGCAGCTTTTCCCCCCTCGCCTATTGTGAAGAGGAAACCATTGCCAAGATTTCACAATATGAAAATTGCTCCTGTTTCCTAAAGGGCAAAAATGAATCACTTTCTTTCTGGATTCTGAACAAGTTGGGATGGCTCAGAAAGGCATTGCCGTGGTTTACTTGCCAGAGTGCTGACATTCAGTGCTGTATATTTTTCTGGGAGAAGGTTTCATATTGTCTCCCTAGAATAGCCAGCCAGTTCCTAATGTTAAAGTGCTAATGTTGGAAGCAAGGCATTTACGTGGCATAGATTTCCGTGTGTGGAGTTACAAAAATTTTGTGTTTTTTAAACTAAAGCAGTTTGCAATGTGTACCAATTATGACTTTTTTACTCCTAATCTTGGCATTGTTAAGGAGTTCTTAGTTAAGCTCCTGGTAGTTGAAAACAGTAATAACTTGTTTTAAAATGAGAGATTGAAACATCAACTCAGCTCATTCTTATTATGTCTAAATTGCCCTTGTTTTTAAAGATCTGTACAAATTACCACTTCTTTCAGAAGGCTTTCCTAAAATTTTCACTTTTAGCAACACATCACTCTTCTGGTATTGACTTTTATTTTCTCTCTCATCTATTTTGTTTTCTTTGCCTAATTTATTTTGCACTGCCTTCTCAACACATTTATATGCTTCATAATTTTGACTCAGATATTTATAATATATCTAAGATACAGCTATCTATGCAATTTATGATAAATATTCCCATAACCTCATACCATACCATACCAAGGCATTTGGTAGGACCTCAGTGAGTCTGATTATGAGCATAACTGCTTTCTAGGAAATTAGTGTTAATGAGGAAACAATTATTAATTAAATAATTAGACTAAAGAAATGGTTCTTAAGATAGGAGCTGCTATTTTTGCCCTCTGCTTCTGTTAAAGGATCCCTCCCCCGCCTCTATTTTGCCCCTTTCCATTGACCTGCCATGTGATGTCAGAGAACTTTTTTAAGCTGCACACCTGATTACGCCATGCCTCTGATCAGTGGCTTCCCATGATGTGATCTTCAGGATAAGAGTCAAGGTGTGTGGTCGGCTCCCAGGGTTCTTGTGATCTGACTGCTTATCACTCTCCCAGGCTCCTTCCACTCTTTCCAGCACATGCTTCAGCCCCACCCCAGAGTCCTCCTACGGTGACTGTACAGGAATTTGCCTGGCCTTGTTGGCTTTCCACCCCCCCTCCCACCCCCCCATGCTAGGTTGAATTGTGTCCCCCACCCTTACTCATGTGTTTAAGTCCTAAGCCCAGTACCTACAGAATGTAGCTTTATTTGGAAATAGATTCACTGCAGATGCAATTAAATTAAGATGAAATCATACCTGAGTACGAGAGACCCTTATTCCAGTATGATTGATGTCCTTGGAAAAAAGGAAAATTTGAACACACACACACAACCAGAAGGAGCATTGTGTGAGGATTGCAGTGATGCTGTTACAAGCCCAGGAATCACCAGAAGCCAGGAGGCAAGCCTGGGACAGAGTCTCCCCCAATGCCTTCAGAGGGACACCTCAATTTCACACTGCACTTCTAGAACTATGAGACAATAAAGTTCTATTGTTCTAAGCCACCCTGTCAGTGGTTCTTTGTTATGGCAGCCCTAGAGGCTAGGACATCTTCTTTATACTTGGTAAACTCTTACCCGCTGTATTCGGTTCAACTGTCTCATCTTTTGGAAGCTTCTTCTGACATTCCCACCCTCTCCCACTGCTGAATTAGGAGTCTCTTCTGGCTCTTTCTTCAAATCTTTAAAATTTGACCATTGATTTCTTTGCTTGTGTCTCACCATGATCCACGTCTTATTCATCACTTTATAGCAGCTCCTTGCTTTCTTATCTCAATACATGATATTGAACAAATGAATTTTTACCTTTTTGATGACTGTATCAGCAGCCCTGTGGAGAAATATTTATTTCAGAGGAATGTGGTGACATTCATTTTCTAGAGAGACATCTAGAGGTATAAAACACTGGAGTGAAAATAAATGATCAAGGTTACCTAGCATCTCTATGTCACAGCCAAGAGCAATCTTCCACATTTGGGATTTAATATCAAAACATTTTAGAGACTTCCAGAACCTCCCTTTTCAGATAGAGAAGCTGAGATCTGTTTTGTTAGCTAGAAATGTCTCCTCATTTGCATGGGAAAAAAGTCCAGGAAAGAATGAAGTTCATTTGTTTGGATGCATATGAAACAATTAATAAGGTTAGGGAGTTCTGAGAAATTTAAATGAAGAGTCAGAATGTAGACTTATCAAAAAAAAAAAAAAAAAGAATGTAGACTTATCTTGTAATGTAAACTCTTTTTATCTCATCTCAAGATGAGTGGGTGGATCTTCCACCATGGAAGAGTGTCAAATTTCATTTAAAATGCATCTAAGTATACTTTCCCCCCAGCTCTCACTGGTCCAAATTTAGTCAACAAATCTTTGTATACAGCAGAAGAAAGTTCATTTTAAAACGGTTGTTAGAATTTAAGAATCCTAAAGTGATCCAATTCAAGGCTCTCCTGACAATAATATTGATATAGTCTGAGTCACAATTCTAGTGCTACCTCCTAATACAAATGAGTAAAGATTCCATGGCTAGCCCTGGGTACCTAAGCACTTTCTGCTGCTGGTCTTCAGGAAATTCACCGTGGACCTAGTTGAAAAACAAAATGGAAAGGAGTGGAAGGATCACATTTGTGTCATAAGCAAATCCTTTCTAAATCATCAGGAGACTGCAGAGATGGCCACAAAGAGATTTTGTCAAGGGTTTTATACAACTAAAATCAATGCATCCACTTTATCTGTTTTGAGCATACTGGGGACGCAACCAGAGATGTCACTTAGAGTTAGAGCTGCTCAGAAACCTTTAAGGTGTCAATTGACCATATTTTTAGGTGCAGAAATGTTACATGGACACACCACAGATTCACCAGTGATTTACTTTTAAAATCTGCAACAAATGGACCCAGGAATCTACAAGGGAATAAAAATATCATGAGAGCAAAGCTGAGTTGAAGCAGGGTAACTCAAAATCAATATTTTGCTTTTAAACTCTTAAGGGGAGACCCAGGAGGGCTGCACTCATTTTGTCCTCCTTACTTATTATCCTCAGAGGATGAGGTAAAAAGTGACAAGCCTGCTCCTTACTTCAGTCAGGACATTCTCTGCTAACAAGCCACTTGTTAGAATCCTTAGCTTCAATTTCCTGGTGAATGGCTTTTTAATAGCTAGGCTATCAGATGCTGGTTCAAAAAAAAAAAATCAGACTTACTTTCCATATTATATAAGAGAGATTGCATTTGGGGAAGCAGGCAAAGGATGGTCAATGTCAAACTTGATGGAGGAAAAGGGATCCTCTTGTTAGCTGTACCCATGAAGTAAAGGGAGTTGGAACACCACACATTGCGGCTGAGCTGTTCCTGCTATGAGTTAGAATTCCTTGCTATTAACTCAAACTATTTTCTGTCCTTGTCCAGGGACAAGCAGAACTGCATTTCCATTACTTTGCTGGTACCTGCAGTAAGTGCAAACAGTAAATTGAGGAGTAGGTGGGAATTTTATTTAAGGAACAGCCTGGGAATAGTTTTTATTCTGAGAGGATGACATTATTTAAGTTTTCTCCTTAAAGAGCCTACTTTTTATTTTTTATTATTTTTTATTTTTAGATTTATTTACTCATGACACAGAGAGAGGCAGAGACATAGGCAGAGGGAAAGGCAGGCTCCATGCAGAAAGCTTGATGTGGAACTTGATCCCAGGACTCCAGATCACGACCTGACCCCAAAGGCAGATGCTCAACCACTGAGCCATCCAGGTGACCTGAGCCTACCTTTCAAAAACAAAACCGAAACTAAGTTTGATGATTTCAAGGGTTGAAACTATTTAGAAATCAAAGACAAAGGTCCTGGTTCAGTGTGAAATGTCCCCTCAACACCTGACTTCTTGGCTTGTTGTGCTTGCTCGATAAGCATGGCTGGCTTGAGCATTTCCTTCATAGAAAATACAGGAAGAGATGACCTCAGTGGCTTAAATTTTACTGTTGTCAAGGAAGAGTGGGAGAAGTATTATGCAAGATGTGTGAAGGAGAGATAATGCTCAATGCACTCATATATAAAAATATTTCCTGGTATAGTATTTAGGGTCCAAACAGGAAAACAGACACTGCAACAGTTATGTTGGTTGAGAGAATTTCTTTTTCTTAAGCTTTTGTTTTTTTTTCCCGTAAGCTCTACACCCAAGGTGGGGCTTGAATTCATGACTCAGAACACGAGTTGCATGTTTCTCGGACTGAGCAGGCCAGGTGCCCCGAGGGAATTTAATATGAGGAATCAGCTATACAGATTGATAATACTGAAAAACTACACAGCAGTGGTTGAGGTAACTCAGAGACAGTAATTCCAGGAGGCAATTATGAGCAGAAAAATGACCTAACCACAAAGGGTTAAACCAAGATATTTTTTTTTTTTAAGAAAAGAGTATTGAATTATTTTGCTCTCCCCAAGTGCAAAAAACTTTTTTCTTCCTTTTCTTTTTTGCTTTTTCAATTTTTAAGTGAACTTAAACTTATTAGCGCATTATTGGGAATATAAATGTAAATGTATTTACTGGGTTGGATGTGAGGAGGAAAATGATTTGGAGACAGCAGATCTAAAGAGAAACAAACAAATAAGCAAGTATCTCGCACTGTGAACTCCTTGCAGTCTTTAATTCACCACTGGATCTGCAGCCTGCTATACAGTGTCTGGCCCGAGAAACACAATAGATGCTCAGTACAATTTGTTCTGATCCCTCCCAAGTTGTAAGTGCTAAGGGCATGAAGGTTGCAAGGTATTATGGAAGTCAGTAAGAGGGGCACTCAAAACTGATCTGCGTGGTTAGGGAAGAATCACAGGGAGTAGAAAGAGAAGGAGGTAACTAGGTGACAACAGTGCAGCAGAAGGTAAAACCACCTGCAGGTTTCCTGACAAGTGTACTAGAAGGAAACCAGGTGGTTGAGGTGGAGCAGCAATGGGGGAACGAAAGGATGAGGTGGGCTATGGTCAGTGTTGCATTCAGGATTTCAACCACTTTCTGAGTTAACCCACAATTTATTTTTTTACTGGAGAATAGTTTATTTCACTGAGAAGCTAAGTAATATTTACTGCACCATTCTCGTAAGATAATGCATATAAATAGAAGTATTTCAAGGTAAGGAAGTGTTGAGTGAAATATGAGAGAACTAGAACAGTTAAGTGGGAACTTGGATATGTGCAGACTTCTTACCAGCTCTGTGATCAAATTGTATATATAAGGGCATACTCAGGATAGATGAATAGGTAGTTAGATGGATAGATAGATTCTGTAGGAATTTAAAGCAACTATTTGTCTATTTTAAATTATTTAAGTGAATTCTTCTTTGTAATAAGGTAAATAGCACAGACAAAACTAAGGTTCTTTACCCCACATTGAAATCCTGCATCAGGGCAGCCCAGGTGGCTCAGTGGTTTAGTGCCCCCTTCCGCCCAGGGCGTGATCCTGGAGACCCAGGATCAAGTCCCACATGGGGTTCCCTGCATGGAGCCTGCTTCTCCCTCTGCCTGTGTCTCTGCCTCTCTCTCTCTGTGTCTGTCATGAATAAATAAATAAAATCTTAAAAGAAAAAAAAAAAAAAAGAAATCCCACATCAAAATCCCCTATCTTGATATAAATACTTTGGAAGTTATGTTATGACTCTAATTTCTTTCTCTAGGTTTTTTTTCTTCTCTATGCATTTATATACATATATATGACCTGTAGAAAAATACAGAGTTATAGTGTTTTTGTTTTTAAAGTAATTTGTGGGTGAGCCTAGGTGGCTCAGTTGGTTAAACGTCTGCCTTTGGCTCAGGTCATGATCCCAGGGTGCTGGGATCAAGCCCCACATGGGGCTCTCTGCTCAGTGGGGAGCCTGCTTCTCTCTCTCCCTCTGCCCCTCCCTTTGCTTTTGCTCTCTCACTTTCTCTCTCAAATCAATCAATCTTTAAAAAAATGTAAGTTGCATCGTACTGTATATTTTTCTCCTAGTTACCTTTTTTCCATTTCACATTGATTCTTAAACAGTGTTTTATGCTGGTAATCTCAATCTAATTTAATCTTTTTAGCTGTGAAGTATTTTCCAATATGGAAATAATTCCAATATTTCCAAATAGTTTACAATTACAGACATTCTATCATTTATTCTATTCTTTTGATAGAAATTTAAGTTGTTACCAGTTTTTTAGTCATCACTGACAATGTCAATATAGACAAATTTCTGCTTTCATGGAATTTACCCTAGTTGGGAAAGAGACAATAAACAAAATGAAACAAAATACAAAGGATATTAGAAAATAATAAAGTGTCAGGAAAAAATTAAGATGGCTACAAAATGTCAGATGGGAAGGTAGCTGTTTTAGGTGAGGAAAGGCTTTATTGTGAAAATGATTCCTTTATGACCTGAAGGAAGTGGGAAGGGACATAAGGATATATAAGAGACATACTACATGTCTTTGCTACTGGTTGGGAATCCTCAGGATTTTTGAAAGCTTATTAGCAACGCTAGAATTATTTGTAACATATAAGAGCCAACTGAAGTATGTTTTTAAAAGATTTTATTTATTTATTCATGAGAGACATAGAGAAAGAGGCAGGGACATAGGCAGAGGGAGAAGCAGGCTCCATGCAGGGAGCCCAATGTGAGACTTGATCCTGGGATCCAGGATCAGGTCCTGAGCCCCAGGAGCTCTGGATCATGACCTGAGCCAAAGGCGGATGCTAAACCACTGAACCACCTGGGTGCCCCTTAAGTACTTTTTTTTAAATACTACTCCACTATAGTAAACATGGCTTCAGCATTTGCCAAATTGTATTTTTGTGACTTTGTAAGTTTTCCATTTTCTGCCTTGGTTAATCACTTTTTATTAGCTTATTTATCTATTTATTTAATACATTTTCTCAGTTTTGCTAAGTATAGTGAGCCTTTGGATTCCCAGTTGAAACTATCTAGTGCTTTTATTCCATAGCTTTTTATATCCAGATGAGGTTGACCAGACTAAATGAAATATTTCTACTGAGAGTGTATATATTCTATCCATTCCTCTGAGAAATTGGGTCTTGGTGTATGGGGTCACAGACTCCATTGAGAATCTGATGAAAGCTATGGATTATCACTCTGAGAAACATGTATTTTTGTCCTCTTCCCACGAGATTTTGCATCTGATAATAGTGGGTTCAGAGATATCCAGAAATCCAAGCATAGATCAGAGTACAGGGGATCCCTGGATGGCTCAGCGGTTTAGCACCTGTCTTTGGCCCAGGGCATGATCCTGGAGCCCCGGATCGAGTCTTGCATTGGACTCCCTGCGTGGAGTCTGCTTCTCCCTCTGCCTGTGTCTCTGCCTCTCTCTTTCTGTCTCTCATGAATAAATAAATAAAATCTTAAAAAAAAAAAAGATTAGAGTACAGAATAAAACAAAACAGAACAGAACAAAACAAGAAAGGAATCTTTCTGAAACTCTAAAATCTGTCCCCAGTATAAAAATGATCTCTGGAGAACCTGCTAGCTGAGTCACATACATTGGAGCCTCTGAAGGACTGCCTGGTTTTACCTGTGCTTCAGCATAAAGCTGGAGCCCATAAAAAGGAGTGAGATTTTAAAAAACTCCACCTCTGAAGTTCATTATTGTGTTTACTCTAGGATCATTTAATTTATTGTGTTTTGGGATGCCGGGGTGGCTCAGCAGTTGAGTTCTTGCCTTCCGCCTAGGGCATGATCCTGGAGTCATGGGATCAAGTCCTGCATCAGGCTCCTTGCATGGAGCCTGCTTCTCCCTTTGCCTATGTCTCTGCCTCTCTCTCTCTGTCTTTCATGAATAAATAAATAAATAAAATCTTTTAAAAAATGATTTATTGTGTTTCTTTGTCGAGGTCCACAGGAGAAAGTTCTTTGTCTTTTTAAAATTTTATTTATTTATTCATGAGAGACACAGAGAGGCAGAGACACAGGCAGAGGGAGAAGCAGGCTCCATGCACGGAACCTGATGCAGGACTCGATCCCAGGATCCCAGAATCACACCCTAGGCCGAAAGTAAGCGCTCAACCACTGAGCCACCCAGGCATCCCAGAAAGTTCTTTGGGGGATGCAGATTTGGGAAAAACTTTTCTACTTTCCTGACCAATGGATTTATTTTAATTTGCAGTGTCTCCTGGAAATCCTATCATCTTGGTGGCTGCTAGAAAGCTGAGATCCTGTGGAGGGGCTTCTTTTAGAATGGGAGAGGTTACAAGAGAAGGCCTTCTTTTCCAAGGGCTGTTTGATAAACAGTGTGATAAATGCCTTGGGGAAAATGTTCTCAGGTATTCCTCATAACAGAACTATGAAGTAAATGCTCTTTTCAATTTCCATTTTCTTGAGGAGGAAACTGAGACTTGGTAAGTGGACTTGTTCAAGGTCACAGAAGACTAGTAGGGCAGAAGCATAGACTTAGTTGTCTGACAGCAAAATGCTCTTAGCCACTCTCTAATGCTCCCTTGCACGACCAGTATTTAGGATACTTAACCTTTCCTCTTTCTCTGCCTTGCCATCCTGCTTTTATCCCTGGTTTCATTTTTTTTTTTCATGTGTTTTAATTTTATTTTATCTTAATGTGTTGTATACTTCTTTGCAAGTTGCCTTACATTGTTTTCGGAAAAGGGAGAATATCAAGGAATAAACACAGATATTTCCGGGTAGTAATTGTGCACTGAGTAAACTTAGATAAACACTTAGAGCCTCCCTATCTCCTAATTTATTTCCCCCTGCCCCAGAGTGCTATGCATACTTCGATGCTTTCAAAATCTTATCTAATCAAGACACCGAATATTTTATTTTGTTAGAAAAATCCCATATGCCAGTCCTTTCTTTTTCCAAACAGGTCATTTTTGCCATTATTTCTTCCCCTTTGAGATAATGTATTTATGATTTCCTCCTTTCAAGTTAGCGTTAAAGTCCTTACTTCCCTCCACCATCCTGTATGAATTAGCAGGGTTGGTTTTTTTTTTTTTTTTCCTCTGAGACATTGAACCCTTCTTTATGGAAAGATGGTTCTGTAGGAGGGTAATACATTGGGATTTGAAATGTCGGCTGTTCAGCATTTCTTGAGAGTCACTGATGTATTATGTTTACATCAAATTGCTTAATTTCTCAGGGTTTTGGCTTTGACATCTAGGAAGTGATGGCAAGACATTCACTCTATTTTTCTCACAGGGAAGGAGTAGTTAAAGATCAATGAAGCTTTCTGAATGAGCAGGAAGAGGTGCTGGGCACCCAGCAGGGTGGGGCTCAGTGCTGTCTCTGGAAGATCAAAGAGCTGGGCTGTCTCCTGAAGTCTCTTCTTCCTTCTGTTATTGCAGGGACCTGGATGGAGGCCATGGGTGGGCTGAGGAGGAACAGTGGAGGAAGTAAGGGAGGGCACCAGGGAAGTGTGTATATGTTTTCAAAGAAAAAGGACTTCTGGTGAAGGAAGAGCATATGAAGATGATTCCCCTCTTGGCCATAAGTCAGAAAGGATCTGATTGTGCTTAGCCCTCTTAGAATGGTAATAATGCCTTTTGAATGCTTTTTTCCTCCAGGTTTCCCAAGATTGCAGAACTGAATTTCTGCCCTTCTCCTTATTATCCTTTTCTTTTCTCCTTGTACGATGGCACACAGCCCTCCGCATGGGGTGATGCTCATCATTCTTCCCTGTGGAGCCTTCACCCTCCACACAAAACCCACTCAGCAGACTATAGCTCTTGCTTGCAAGAGTCTGTTCTTTGCATCATAAACCTACTCAAAGGATATCATTGAACTTTTACCTCTCTCACTGTCTCTTAGAACATTTTCCCTTTTTCATTGTTTGTGACCCTGCCAGATATTTTTCTCCACTCAGGGAATGTTGATCAGCCCCTACCGCTGTTCCTGCAGAAGCCCTTCTCTCGACCTTGTTTTGAACAGAAAAGCATGACTTCTTAGCAAAAGTTCACCTTGGGAGATGAGCATAAAATGCAGCTGGTGGAAAAGTCAATTCTGTGATGAGGGCAACAGCCTATCTCTTATTTCTTGTCCAGTCTATGAAGCTCTGGAACAGCCCACTGTTCAGGGTGCCTTACCTCTTTCTGCTCCAGCCAACCTAGGACTTCTACTTCAGCCATGTAGTCCTCTCTTGGTGACTGCTTCAGCCGGTAGCACGCCAGGGGTTTGATCCATGTTGCTTTGGTTTCTTTTGAATGACTTCAGGTCTGTTGCCTTAAGGAACCATGACTTATGGAGCTTTTTGGATTAGCATCTTGCTCATGGCAGTCATACTCCCTACCCCACCGCCCTTAAAGTGACTTGCCAGTTTATCTTTTCCACATGATGGAAGAAGTGTTCCAGCTTCTCTTTCACATGGTGAGCATGCACCCAGGCCCCAATCCCTCCTCCAGCTGCTTAGAACTACAGTAATGACTGTGTTTTCTTTCTCCTTAAATCCTGTATGGGAGATGTTTGCAGGATTCACTGAATAAACAATAAAAGAATCAATTGACAGGCTAGCCAGGGAGATGGGACAAGATTCTCTTTGGAGATAAGGTGGTACCAGGGTCATCAGAATGATTGAATTTGGCAGAACTACTATACAAAAAAATAAATAAGTAAACCAAAAGATGTTTTCTTTCTCCAATCCCATGAGGAGGTACTGGACTGCAAGGGCTCAGATTCTCACTTCTTGGCTTCCTCCAATTGGGGTCAAGAAAGTGAGTACTTTGTGCACTTAGGTGTGTTTGGGTTTATTGGCAGTTACATTGCATCACTTCTATAGCTCAGGGCTGGGTGAGTCCAGATCTACAGGTAGAAAAGAGCAGCTAGAGACAGGGTATTGTTAACGAGGCTCTAAACTGGCTGCAACCTGGGGGAGGACAGGGAGTCATGGACACCAGTGGCTGCATACACAGTTGTGACCTTCAGGAACTTGAAAGCAGACCTGGTGGGCACCGAGCATTCCCTCAAGCAGGCAAGAGCTGAACTGGAACCACCGCAATATCAGAAAATGACTCTTTGTGGTAGGGTCTCTGTTTCATTGTTTGACCAACTTTGGGTGGGTGGGAAAAGACTTTGCTTTTCTCATGGTGACATCAATTCTGCTTCCACGTCTTCAAAGCTTCTCATTATGCCTCCTTTCTTTTTCTGATTATCATTCTTTTTTGCTTCCCATTCTATGCTTATTTTTTATTTTTTATTATTAAAAATATTTATTTATTTTACAAAGAGAGAGAGAGAGTGTGTGTGTGTGTGCATGTGAATGGGGAGAGGAGCAGAAGGAAAGGGAGAGAGAATCCTGAGCAGACTCTGCACTCAGCAGGAGCTTGACATAGAGCTCCATTTCAAGTCCCTGAGACCGTGACCGGAGCCGAAAATCAAGAGTTGGCCACTCAACCGACTGAGCCACCCAGGCACCCTTCATTCTAATATATTCTATATTATTTTCAAAGTATGAGGTGGAGACAGAGGAGGAAGCATGGTCCAGATAGGTAACTCAGTGTAAAGACCTAATCCTATTTTTGAGCCGGCTTGGAATAGCTTTTTTATGTTTGTCTTTCATCGTGTGCATTTGGACAGAGATCTCTGGAGTCCTGGCACTTGCAGCATGACCTTAAAAGCTTTGAATCAACATCCGCTGGCCCACAGACTCCTTGCCCCATGAGGAGATGTATGGCAGAGAAGCACCAGACAGTGTCGTGTAGAACAATGCATCTCAAACTATATTTGGTGAAGGTCTGTTTCTTTAATATTTATAATGATTTTAGAAATAATATGTAATATTGTGGACCAATAATTTTGTAAAATTCAGTCAAGTGCATAGATGTTGTGGCAATGTCAAGTCATGAAAGTTTCTGAATACTTAGGCTTACTCTCTATATTTCCCTTGCTGCATGAGTGTAACTCATAGTTTCTGGACTGACAACAGGCTGTGAACCACCTATTGAGAAGCGCTGCTCAAAAACCCTCTTCTCTGACTTTAAGAGTAAGGGTTGTCATCTGTGGTTTTAGTAATAAATTCCTTTTTTCACTCAAGCTCATACGGTTTCTATTATTTGCAACCAAAGGAATATAATAACTTATGTAGAAAGTAGCCAGCTTTTTTCTCTATTTTATTTACTTATTTATTTATTTATAGATTTATTTATTTGAGAAAGAGAAAACATGTTGGGGAAAGGGGTAGAGGTAAAGAGCATCCTAAGCAGATTCCACACTCAGCATGGAGCCTGACATGGGGCTCGATCCCACCACCCTGAGCCAAAACCAAGAGTCCGACACTTAACTGAGTAAGCCATCCAGGTGCCCCTCAATGCTCTATTTTAAAGGACTCATGGAGATAACTCACTGGCCCCACCCTTTTATACATGATGCATTTCTTAAACTGTAGACTCTCATCAAGTGATATGATTACACACTGTAATGCATGCTTTTGTTTCCAGAGAGTTAAGATATATTATATCCTTAATTGTATCTGACATCTGACATTTTAGGTAGTCTCCAACAAGATAGTTCTAGATACTATGTATATTCTTTAATTGTATTCTGGGGTGGTTTTGTTTTGTTTTGTTTTGTTTTTAGTGTAATCTCTAAGCTCAACATGGAGCTTGAACTCATGACCCCAGGATCCAGGATCAAGAGTCATCAGCCAGGTGCCCTGTTTTTGCTTTTTGTTTTTTGTTTTTAAATTGTACTGTGTCAATAAGTTAAATCCTTGAGCATCTCATCGAAGGTAAAGATTTTCTGTTTTTGAGACACAACATATTTTTTACCTTTGTATCAACTGTGTTAATTTATGACCCATATGCTATATACAAGTAGTGCATGTACTTCCATTTTTCTGTGTGGAATCATTCATCTTCAATGTTATTCATCAAACAACATATTAGAGTCCATATCTGGTTACGTAGATATATAAATACTTATAAAAAGAAATAGATAAATCTGTCTATCTACCTATTGAATTAATAGTATGAACATATCATGTTCAAAAAAGTGAGGTTATTCAAAAGCTGAATATTGTGGAATTTCATAATAGTATCTAATAAGAAAAGTAAAAAAGAAAATTCAGAAATATTTCATGTAAAATAACTTGAGAATTGTGCTCTAGCATAACTAAATACATGGTGATGTGTATATATGTAAATGAATCAAAGCTTTTTATTCAATTATTTGTCTGCTATCTGCAGAAAATATTCATCCTAGAAGCACATTCCACTTTTGCTCCTCTCCTTCCCTCTTCCAATTCCATCTTCTTTTCTCCCCTCCTCTTTTTACAACCCCTTCTCCCTGTTTCTTTATTTCTTCTGTAATGATTTGCCAATTATCTACTTATGGCTGTACACAGTGCTAAGAGTGAATATGGAAAAGTATAGCAAATGGTCCTTACCATTTGCAAAGTCACTGGGGAGATCAGATACGTACAGCTCTGCAGAGTTAAGCAGCTTCACACGAGTTAAGGAACCAGCTCAAGTATTGTGGTAGAGATAGCAGAAGTAGAGATAGCAGAGGGTAGTATATATAATGGTGTACATAATGAGAAGTGCTCCGATTAGGGACTATGAGTTCGCAGGAGGCAAAGAAAATGTTATCTGAGGACTTGAGGAGCCAGGGAAAGGGTCTCTGAGAAAGCACATTTGGAAGTGAGCCTACAAGGAAAACTAAGACTTGAATTAGCAAGGAAGTCTGGGCAGGAAATTTATGAGATTTAAAAAGGCACCAGGCAAAGCAGCCTGGTATTCTTGGGGTAGAATGTAGGATGATTTGTCTAGACCAGAGAAAAACTACAGACAGGATGTGATTGATCTGGCAGAGAATCAAGAATTGGTTCCTACTATGGACCCATTAATTACCAATCTATTGATCTTGTTCCAACAGGATTCTTAGACTATGGCTCCTTGTTTGGGGTTCTCCAAGGTCAAATATCAGTGCCTTGCTGTATTCCTTGGAATTCATCTCTGCTCTCTACACTTATGAGGCTGTTTACTGCAAATATGTACTTTTGCCTTTGAGCTTTAATCTCCCCCCACCCTGGCCATGTGAGCATGGTTGCTGGTGCAAAGGATAGGCTGGAAGTTTCAGAGTTAAGTTTCTCAATTGATGTCCGATGAGAACTTGGTGGGTACCTATTCCAGATCCTTTGCCCTCCAGTTGGGATAAAACCAGGGTTTGCTTTTGTGTCCCAGGGTTCCCCATCGGGAATGAAATCTAGTGTCCCACAGTGGACATTGTAGTATTGGCCATGCACCATTTATTGACTGCATTCCTTTCCATCTCACTTTCCTACTGTCTTACTGGGGTTTCTCAATGTCCATTCCCAGATGGACTCCTTGCACTTGAATCTTGTGTCTCAGAGTCAAATTCTGGGGAATCCAAATCAACATACCAAGTAACCTCCTTTTCTGCATATTGGTTTCATTAATTGAAAACGGATTCTCTTCTATATGCAGAACACCTCCCCATTGCAAGTCCTTTCAGTAGATAAAAGATGATATGACTTTTGGATCAAATGGAAACACTGATATATTAATTTTTAATGGTAAGTGTTATAATAAAGAATGCCCCCATAGAAGTTTATTTCTCATTCATGGAACACTCCACTGATGTTTTTTTCCAAGCAATCAGGGACCCAGTGTGGCAAAATCTCTGTCACTGACAATTCTGTGTAACTTCTAGGGTTTTTCTAGGGGCCATCTCCATCCTAGTTAGTGGGAAGGAGGAAAGAGCATGTGGGAGAGTGCTCACAGAAGGGTGTGTGTTTCTGCTCAAGCCTGGAATTGGCACACATTCTACTTCTATTCCACATTCTGCTTCAACCAAATTCAGTTACAAGGTCAAATCCAAGTGTAAGGGAGGCAGAAAAATGTTGTCTAGCTGTGTGCCAAAAGAAGAGGACATGGATATTGTTGTACAACCATCTTTGTCAAAATGGACATATTAATTGAATGGATGAGTAAAACAAAAGATAAATATTCCATGTGGGGCTGGGAATGGTGTCTGTCTGGCCCATCATTGTATGCTTAGTGCTTGCAGCATTCTTAACACATTCAAGGCGATAAATACTGGGGTGAATTATGCATGTCTACCAGTTCCTCCCTGGGAGTGTGTAATGAATCTCTACGTATCTCTTATTTCCGTGGTTCCCTTGAGCTCACCTTGGGGTCTGAATTCAGATGACAATGTATTGGGAGCCAGTGAAGTTTCTGTACTGAGGGAGTATCTAGACTATGCTGTCCAAAGGAAGAGAGACTTTTTTTTTTTTTTTCATTTTCCAGGCTTTATTGTTTCAAGTAGGTTTCTCATTTGGAATGGAAGGTCATTTTTAAAAATGTAAAAAATGAAAAAAATGTTTATCTCCTAACAAATGCTATGTGTGCCTCAACTTTTAGGGATGTGGAACATCAAAAAAGCTCCTCCACATGACAGCTGAGATGTTATCATAAAATCACAATAGGGGGAATCTTGCTGGCTCAGTTGGGAGAACATGTGACTGCTTGATCTCGTGGTTGTGAATTCGAGCCCCATGTAGGGTATAGAGATCACTAAAAAATGAACAAACAATAAAAAATACACACAATATTTAGAAACAGAATTTTGATACCTGAAATATAACAAACTTACAAAGCTTTTCCAGTATTTATAAGCTGTTTCTGTGGATTTTTTAGAAATCTTCTAATATTTTAAAACCTTTTATTAATGTAAAAATATATATCAAAAGTCTATGGTTAATGAATTTTCACAAACTGAACACATTTGTGCAGCCAGTGCCAAGATCAAGAAGCAGAATTTGCTATCATCCTGAAAGTTACCCTCACACTTCCTTCTAAGCCCTACTTCCTCTAAAGAGGTAAGTTATAACTTCTTTTAGGTAGCCTAGAATTGCCTGGTTTTTGTACTCAGATGAGTTAAATAATATGCTATATACTCTTCTCTGTTTGGCTTCATGCACTCAAAGTATCTTTGTGAAATTCACTCATGTTTATGTAGTCAGTCCTCACTGCTGTATTATTCAATTATACCATTATTCAAATATACCACCATTTATTATCCACTCTATTGGGATTTTAAAATTATTTTAAATAAAATTTATTTATTTGAGAGAGAGAGAGAAAGAGAGTGAGCATGCACTAGTGGAGGGAAGGAGCAGAGGGAGAAGGAGAGGGAGAAGCAGACTCCTCAATTAGCAGGGAACCCAATGGAGGGCTTGATCCCAGGATCCTGAGACGATGACCTGAGCCAAAGGCAGACACTCAACCGACTGAGCCACCCAGGCTCCCCCTATTATCCATTCTATTGTTAATGAGCTTTTGAGAGGTCTCCATTTTTGGCTACTGCTGGCACTGGTGAATTTTTTTTTTAAAGCGGTGCTTGGTAATGAAATTACTGGACTCTATTAACAGAGCTCTGTTATTGTCAATTATTCCTTTTTCAGTAACTGGATTTATTTTCTGTAAGTCAAATAAATGATGGGTGTAGGTGGGAGTTAGGAAAGGGAACTAAAGGGGAGGCCCTGTGCAGTGCGGAGGTCGCTGGTGTCACCTGCCAGCCGGGGCTCCTGCGCGGGCTGTTGGCTCCCCGCCCCGCGCACCCCGCCCCGCGCACCCCGCCGCAGCTTCAGCACCCTGGCCAGAGCGAGGCTCAGGCTCAGGCTCAGGCTCAGGTCGCCGTGCGTGGGGCTTCGGGAGGAACTGGGCAGCCCTTGCGCTTCTCCCCCAGACCAGCCCTTAGTGAGCCGCCTGGCCCTCTACGTATTGCTCATACGCCGGAGGGGCTGCAGGTCCGGCCACATCCCGACCAGAGCCACCGTGAGAGGCCACCTGGGACCTGAGCAGCTGCCGGGTTGCCTCGAGGCTGCGACGTGGCGGGAGTTCCCGCAGGAGTCCCGAGAAAACCAGGCAGGACACGGGATGACCTGGTCAACACCAGTGCCTCAACTGGGGTCCCCCTGGCCGCTGCCTGCGCCCAGCACCGCCCCGAGGTCATGATCTGCGTCATTTCAAATCCGGTCAACTCCACCATCCCAATTGCAACGGACGTTTTCAAGAAACACGGAGCTTACGACCCCAATAGAATCTGGGGTGACGACCTTGGGCATCGTCAGGGCCACCTCTTCTTTCTTTCTTTCTTTCTTTCTTTCTTTCTTTCTTTCTCTCCTTCTCCTTCTCCTTCTCCTTCTCCTTCTCTTCTCCTTCTCCTTCTTTCTCCTTCTCCTCCTCCTCCTCCTCCTCCTCCTCCTCCTCCTCCTCCTCCTCCTTCTTCTTCTTTTTAAAGAAAACGGCAGCCTGCTTTTATTGATGCACGCATCGACGGACCTGCGATTGGAAGGGGCGGTGTGTTAACATGACACTCGTGGTTAACGCAACGGAAACGTGAGCGCAGGAGATGGCTTTGCAGGGACAGGATGCCTTCATAAGTCAGGGAAACGGACTGCTAGCTGGCTGCCCTCTCATTTCAGGTTCTTCACAAACTCCTCTCCCTTCTTGATGGAGGCCTTCAGCCCGGGGATGGCTTCTGCTATCATCTTCTCTCCAAAAGGGGACACCTTGCCAATGCCTAGATTCTTCTCGATGCCCTTTTTCCCCAGCAGCAACGGTATGGAGAAATAGGCACAGCCTGCTTCCTAGGATTTAACAAAGGAACATTAGACAACTGCTTCCTTCCCGCGGGCCACCACTTTCACTGCAGAACTGAAGTGTGTGGATCCCGTGGGAGTCAACCCTGTCGTCGGGAGCCTTGCCGGGAAGACCATCACCCCCCGATCTCCCAGTGCACCCCCAAGGTGGACCTTCCCCAGGACCCGCTGGCAGCCGTCTCCGGGCGGGTCCAGGAGGCCGGCCTGAGGTGGTGAAGGCCAGAGCTGGGCAGGCTCTGCACCCCTGTCCATGCGTGCGCTGCAGCCGGGCTTGGCTCCTCCCTTGTGGATGCAATGAACGGGAAGGAAGCAGTTGTCCAATGTTCTTTATTAAATCCCAGGAAGCAGGCTGTGCCTGTTTCTCCACATCATTACTGCTGGGGGAAAAGGGCATCAAGAAGAATCTAGGCATTGGCAAGGTGTCCCCTTTTGGAGAGAAGATGATAGCAGAAGCCATCCCCGGGCTGAAGGCCTCCATCAAGAAGGGAGAGGAGTTTGTGAAGAACCTGAAATGAGAGGGCAGCCAGCTGGCGTTCCGTTTCCCTGACTTATGAAGGCATCCTGTTCCTGCAAAGCCATCCCCTGCCCTCATGTTTCCGTTGGGTTAACCACGAGTGTTGTGTTACCATCGCCGCCCCTTCCAATCGCAGGTCCGTCGATGCGTGCATCAATAAAAGCAGGCTGCCGTTTTCTTTTTCAAAGAAAAAAAGAAAGAAAGAAAAAAGAAAGAAAGAAAAAAAGAAAGAAAGAAAACTAAAAAAAAAAAACCTGTTATCTATTACTGTATGATAAAGAACTCCAAAATTCAGTGGCTTAAAAATAAGTTTTATGATTTCTCATAATTCTGTGGGTTGATTGAGTTAACTGAGCAGTTCTTCTGCTCTGAGAGGTGCACCTGGAATCCTCATGTGGCCGCAAATCATCCCGGGAATATCCAAGATGTTCACCCACATGTCTGGAAACTTGTCTGTTTCTAGAATGGCTAGAATGGCTGAGGGCTGCCTGCACTACCCTTCCTCCTTCTCTCTCTATATCAATACTTCCCATTTATTATGAATCTAGCTCAAGCTTCTTCACGTGGTGGTTGGACCCCAAGAAAGGGAAAATGGAAGCTACATGACCTCTTGGGGCGGAGGCTCTAGAACTCACAGAACATCACCTGTATTCTATTAGTCAAGGCAAATCACAGGGCCAAACTGAGATTCAAGAGGAGGGCTATTGGACTCCCTCAGTTGATGGGAGAAGCAGTGTGCTTTTATGGATGAAAAGAATAGTTGGTAGCCATCTTTGCAGACAATCTACATCAGTAACTTATCTTGTTTCCAGCCAGAACTTGGGGGGGGTGGGGAGGAAGACTGTGCTAAGTCTTTATGGTTATGTGGAGAAATGAGTAGACATTGGTATGGGAAAGGAATAAAGTTGATGGCATAGAGGAGGAGTGGGTGCTGCATAGCATTGGAAGGGCAATGAAGAGTCAGGATAAATATATCATCTGCTGCCCTTCATTGCTGTGGGTAGATTCATTCATCTAGCAAATATTTAATGCAGGGGACATGAGACAGTATAACAGACTGAGAGATAATTTCTGGGAACTACAATATCCTTCAGGACTGCCTGTTCAGATGGCAGTAAACATTTAGAAATTAGATTGCTCAAAGGACAGAGAGAGGGACAGAGGTAGGGACTCAAGGGAAATTGGGACGCCTGGCAATCATGGAGGGAGGGTTGTTACAGAAGCTAGGGGGAGAACGGCCCAAGATGATTCCTGAGGTACTCGGTGGCCTGCAAATGCATGGCAGGTACTCACAAACTTTTGTACAGGCTTAATTTAAGAAGCTATGTAGTAGAGAAAGTTTCAGGATTGTTGAGAAAATAGAACAGTCTATGAAGATGTTCAATCAATGTGTTGGCTGTAGGTGATGGTTCTAGAGGATTGCCAGGGTTTTGACCATTTGATTCACCACTGGAAAAGGAAAGATTCAAATTAGGAAAACCTGGGTCACCATGGATTTTTGCAATTGGTTGAAGGGGAGACACATTTCGGAATTTATAGGCCCCCAAATTTGAGTCAACTCCAGGTGATATCCCTGATGTTTTTGGTGACCCAAAGAGGATGTCAAAGTTCAGGGGGCTGAAGGGAGCTCTGGTCAGTAGGGCAGCAACATTATCAGTGCACTACTCATATCACTGTATCCACACCACTTCAGCACCTGATTGTCTTTGTCTCTTGTCTTTGGAGCCAGTTCTGTCACTAGAAGAGACAGGATTTGGTGTGTAAATAGCCCAATTTCCTTGTTCCTCAAGAGACAACCTTGAGGTGTGTGTTCCACTTTGGCTCTAAGTGAGATTAGGCTCCAGCAGCCTACAGTTTGTAGCTGGCTTGATAACATATGCTTTAATGACCACCTTGCTTTCAACTGTTTTAAAATATAGTGTATTAACAGACCAGTCAGATCAGGTAATGATTGCCATTGGAAAGGTAGTTTGTTACTCATAGCTCCCGAGAGGAGGGGGAACTCCCTGCCACAGGGGTTTAGTGGGGTAAGGGGAAAAGAGTGAGGTTGGTCAGGAGGCAGAAGGAGAGGGGAAACTAGGAAAAAACCCTTATTGTGGTTCCTCGAGAAGGAACAGAAGGGGCAGGATAAGTGGGTTTAGCATTGGCTAGTTGGAATAATTTCAGCAGGCTCTAAGGCATAGGGGTTGTTCCTAGTTGTCTGATACCTGGTCCTGGGTGACTAGGGCAGGTGATTAATGGCCTGGAGTATGAAAGTCCAGTAACAGAGGTGGTTAGGATGTGGGCTCTGGATTGACTGGCTAATATTTGAAACTCTCTCATGAGCAATTTTTAAACTATTTCTAGGAAATGGTCAACTCTGGGAGGTGTGAGGGGTAGTCCCTTCCGACCTCCCATTCTCCCCAAGTCTCTAGATGTCAAAGCATCAGAATACAGAATATAAAAGACATGATGAATATAGACTCTTACTCCTCCTCTCCCATATCCAAGTTCTTATCTTTTCCCAGATAAACAACCTGAATTTGAATCCTTCTCTAAGGCTCTGCTTCTTGGGTAATCAAAACTAATTCAGGTGGTTATGGTGACTTGCAAAAATCTGGATTCGGGTAGCTCAAATAAGACAGAGGCAGTGAAAATAGAAAGAAAGGGGTTCTCCAGCATACATACAGTATTTTCACTCTCAGAATTGTGTTAGTTGAATCAGAAAGTATATAGGTATCTTTTTTTCCAAAACAACTTCAATCCTCATTAAAATTTAATCCTAATCCTTATTACTGGCTGCTTGATTGGTATGCTGGAGCAAACTCACAGCACCCCATTAGAACTGATTTCTAGGGATGCCTGGGTGGCTCAGCAGTTGAGCATCTGCCTTCGGCTCAGGACGTGATCCTCGAGTTCTGGGATCAAGTCCCACATTAGGCTCCCTGCATGGAGTCTGCTTCCTCCTCTGCCTATGTCTCTGCCTCTCTCTTTCTGTGTCTCTCATGAATAAATAAATAAATAAATAAATAAATAAATAAATAAATAAAATCTTTTAAAAAAACTGATTTCTAAATATATAGAAAATTTGAAAGCTGGTTGTCGTTGTTGTTTTGAAAGCTGGTTGCTAAAATGTTAGTAGCTTGAAATTGGTGATGATGGGGATATGTACCTAACAGAAAGTAGCAAGTGCTGCAAGTCAGGGGTTGTCTTCCATAGGAGTTGCTTTACTAGCACACCACTGCTATAGTGGGAGGTTTAGGAATAAAAGAACAAAATGTCATGGAGTTTTAGTATTGGGAAAGTAATCAGGAATCATCTAATATAATTTCCTAAATCCAATATAGGAAATGAAATCCAGAGAGGGCTAGGGAGAAAGTTACCCAGAATGAGAGTTGGTGGCAACACATCAACCAACATAATTCCCTCAGTAAGTAAGATTCCTCACAAATCTCATACCTGGGCTGGGTTTTAAAACCATTATGACTATTACTAGTACTGGCATATTTTTCCATTTCCATATTTTATTGACAAAGTAGTGTGTGTGTTGAGGAGGGGAGATGGAGCAGGAGAGAGAGAGAGAGAGAGACGGAGGAGAGCCTTCCACAGTATTCCCCACTGGAGTTCAATGTAATAGAAACCATTTTGTTACAGGCTGCAGAAAATAAATAAAAATTCCCTGAGCATTTGTTGACACTGTAAATATGGAAAGTCTGTTATTTAACAGTAGTTAAATAGATGCCAAGGGGGAACATTGTGACAAAATCTCAACCAAATATTGATATGAACATATTTCTGTTTGCGTGAAAATATGTTCCCTCCGTATGGAGAAAGGAAACTGTAAGGAGAGAAATAAAACAACACATTGACGAAATGTTGAGTGGAGAAGCTGTTTATCTGCCAGAGCAAACCACTCCTCTTCATTCTGTGAATTTTCCTAGAGAGGTTGTCATGAAATTTACTTACACAAGTGGGAAGCCAAAATTGTTCCATTCAGGGAAAAATGACAGATTTTAAGGACTGCTGTTTGGTAAGGTTGAAAATACACACAATATGGTTAGGTTCTGAGCAGGTATTTTGACTGAATTGTCAGGGCTTTTTAAGTCCCAGAGAAAAAGTTAAGTGATTTCACTTTGAGAAAATGGTGCATATTCATGTATTTACCTACAGAAATTTATGTTTGATATCATGATCCTTGTTCCTGAGAGTCCAACATGTTTCAAATTCGGTGCTTCCAGCCGATAATTGATTCCACAGGTTTAGACCCTCCAAGTCAGATTCCAGATTAAGAAAAATCAGAATATTACCCTCTCATAACCTTCTTTTCTTTCCAAATATGAGACATATTGAGACCATTATTATGGTTGAGACTAATGAGAAAGAAGAGATCAAGCCAGAAAGATGAAAAATAAAACAACCCCTAAATGCATCATACTAGTCTAACTTCGAGAAATACAAGAGACAACTCCTGATTGAGGGGCATTCTACAAATACCTGCCCACTACTTCCCAAATGTCAGGAAGAAGTCTGAGAAATGGCCACAACCAAGAGGAACATAAAGAGACAAAACAAACAAACAAGCAAAAAAGGAGAAAAAAACAACCTAATGTGTGTGTGGCCACAGGTGTGGGCTCCTGGAACAGGGAAAGGACAGCAGGGAGAAACTGAGGCAATTTCAGTAAGATATGAATTCCAGTTAATAATAATATATCAGTGTTGATTCATGAATTGTAATAATGTACCCCGCTAATAAAGGATGTTCAGAATAAGGAAAACAAAATGTGGGATATACGAGAACAGCCTGTGAAATCTTTGTAAGAATTTTGTAAATCTGAACCTGTTCTGAAAACGTTTAATTTATTAAAAAAATAAATCAGAAACTTACTTGGCAGGGGTGGGGGTGGGGGAGACAGAAGAACTGTTAGGTTTGGCTTTTATTTTTATTCATCGTTTGTGTACAGTCTTATCTCACTGCTGTCAGGAGAAGCAGCCACGTGCTTGAAGCAGGAAAAGGGAGAGAAAGAGGATGAAAACATCAAGGACACTTGAGGACCTGCCAGTGATAGTACATAGTATCAAATCGGACCTGGCTTTAAATTACCCGGTACTCCAATCAGTGGGCACCTCGCGTCCAGGAACCCTCTCATTCTTATTCTACATGGGAACAGTTATGTCTGTGGGAGGGAACTGGGAAAGAAGAGCACGAGCTTATAAAGTCCACCTCCTTTTAATGGGGCCCTTATTGAGGAAAAGAGACTAACGGATAGTGCCTCTTGCTTTTTATGCCTACATTTATTTCCTGCATTTGTCTCTTTCTGTGATGGTCTCCAAGGATGGCCACCCTTAATTCCTTTCCTCCCCATAGGTACATGCTGCTCTTCACATCAAGAGGTGGAATCTAACTCCCCTCCTCTTGGATCTGGGTTGGGCTGAGTGACTTGCTTCCTTGAGAAGTGGGGAGGAGCTGACATTTTGGAACCTCTGAGGCTGGGCCATAACAGGCTTCATGGCTTCTTCCTGGGCTTCTCAGGATGCTTGCTCATGGGACACTCTCTTTCAGGACTCTCCTTGGAAACTAACCACCATTCTGTGAGGAGAATAGTTGCATGAGAGGCCCCCTATGGGTACTGTGGTCTCCACAGCCCCAGCTGAACATCCAGCATTGACTGCCAGCTGTTTGAGTGAGCCATGTCCCATGTCCAGCCCAGTTAAAGCATCATATGGTTCCAGTGCCAGCCACTGTCTGACTCGAACTGTAGGAGAGATCTCAAGCTAGAGTAGTCTAAATGGGTTCAGTCGACCCATAAAGTTGCATGAGAAAATAAAAGATGATTGTTTTAAGCCACTAAGTTTTGGGGTGGCTTCTTTTTTTTAAGATTTTATTTATTTATTCATGAGAAACACAGAGAGAGGCAGAAACATAGGCAGAGAGACTAATGCAGGACTCGATCCCAGGATCACGACTTGTGCCACAAGCAGATGTTCAACCACTGAGCCACTCAGGCGTCCCTTGTTCTAAGCGTTTCATACAGATTGACTAACTTAATTCCAAAGACAACCCAATGAGTTTGGTACTGTGATCATCTCTATTTCTTTTTTCTTTTTTTAAAAGAAACTGAGGCACAGAAAATTTAAGAAATTCATTGAGTGTTGGCTAGTAAGCATTAAATCCGGTTTCAGACCTGAGTCATCTGATTCTAAAAGCCATGTTTTGGGGGCATGCATCTAGGGGCCCTGGATGGCTCAGTTGGTTAAGCGTCTGCCTTTGGCTCAGATCATGATCCCAGGGTCTTGGAACCGAGCACCAAGCTGGGCTCCTTGCTTGATGGGGAGTCTGCTTTTCCCTCCCCCTGCTTGTGCTCTCTCTCACTTCATCTTTCTCTTTCATGAATAAATAAAATCTTTTTAAAAAAAGAAATAAAAGCCATGTTGTCACCTGTCACTCAACGTCTGCAAATTTTAATAAGGTGTATTTACTTTAATTAATCAATTAATACTTATTATAATTAATTCCACATGTATAGTTAGCTAGGCATTGGTCTTAGGCTTACCATTAACTGTGCAAGGTAGCCACCTTTGCAAACTCTTTAGTAACAAGGCCTGCATTCTTGTGTGCATGAGTAGGAAAAATGAGACACATATATATTCTCTTCATAATTTTCAGCTTGTATACAGAAAAGCGATGGAAAGAGTGAAATTGAGGACAAACAAACAGCAACACAAACATGGCATAGGGTCTGACAGATTTGGGTCTGAATCCTGGCTCTGGCTCTGGAGCTGATTGCAAAGCTCTGCTTAGTTTCCTCATCTGTGAGAGGCGGGCACTGATCCATTCATTTTACCACAGAGAAGTAAATGCATTTTTGTACATTCAGTACCTGAGCAGAGTGGGAGAAGCAGGTTAGCAAAGTTATGAAAATCTTGGGGTTTGAAGTCAGACAGACTGGGGTTTGAAACCCATGTCCCAGGCCTACTCAGTATATAACTTCAGAAAACAAATGTGAGAATCACATGAGCTCATGTTTGCAGCACATCTGTTACATGCTGAGAAAGCAAAGAGAAGTAGTTGTGCTGATGCTAATGTTACTTCTACTGCACCTCCTTTCTCTCGTTTCATTCCACAGACTCTCATCCTTTGGGGAGGAATGGGCATGTTTGTATTAATAGAGGTTTCCCCCCTCATTTTATTTTTATTATGGAATAATTTAAATACAGTCAATTCACTATTTTTAGTGTACATTTCTGTGAGTTTTGATCGATGCAGGCAGTTGTATAAACACAATGACAAGACATATAACATTTCTGTTACCCCCAAAATGCTTATCACTCTTTTATGTCAATTCCTACCCCAACCCTAGGCTTTGGCAGCCACTGGCTTGTTTTCTGTCTCTATTATTTTGCCATTTCCAGAGTGTTACATAAATGAAATCATATAGCAGGTAGTATTTTGAGTCTGGCTTCTTTCACTTAATGTAATGCATTTGAGATTCATCCCCAATAGGGTTTTAATTACTTTTAAAAATATACATTTTCCCTCTCTGCTGCATCATTCTGTTGGTGATAGATGAATTAATTAAGGGTGAGATTTCAGGAGTCCCTCTTACACTCAGAGATTATTCTATTCTTTGGTTCACTCCAGTGCCAGCAAAAACCCAAACCAAACTAAACCTAACGAAAACAACAGAATATTGGAATATCAGTTTCATCCAATTTAGAATAGTATTCTGTGACAAGCAAAACTTTAACACCCCTCTTTTATTTTTTGCACAATTCAAAAGGAAGAAAAGAAAAAAGAAGACTCACTATTTTGACATATTGTTTCTGATTTACTCATTCATTTTACAGGAATGCTTTTTTTAGTGACTTGGTCACAGAAATCTGCAGCATCTCGTTTTGAATTCAGTGTCTTTGGATACCATTTTGAGACACTTATATTCTCTGCACTTAGCCATAATGCGATTTCCACTTTCATGCTGATTCCATACATACTAGTTGGCAATGGATTGAAATGAAACCTGCTGAGGAGAATCCGTTGACAGTAGGAACTCAGGAAGATCAACGGGCTTAGGGAAAATGGATCATGGTCTTTTTCATGCTTCTTCTTATTTTAACTCTTAGAGATTCCAAATCTTGACTTCCTAGCACTTACTGTTACATCTTAAACAAGGAGGTAGGGAAAAAAGAGACATATGGAACTGTGTTTTCGTTCCCTAGAATCGAGGTGGGAAATAGGAAGGGAAGGCCAGAGATGATTAAAATGGAATAAATATAGCAGAGTTTGGGTGGGGGGGGGGAAATTATAGCTAGTAAGCTTTTTTTTTTTACTGATTTACTGCAATGATTTCCTCCAAATGACAATTCCAAACTTCAAATGTATTATTATTTTTAAGTCTCTAGTTGGCATCCTCATGCTTTGCTACTACAGAAACTGCTAGTCGTCTCCCCATATTTATTCTGACAATACAGTATCCCAGTGGTAGGACTGTTCATTCAACAGATAATTCTGAGTACCTCATAGGCATTGTGCTATATATAGAGAATTCAAGAGGTAAAGCAAAACAACCAACTCTTGCCCTCATGGAACTTACAAGCTGATGAGTTTGAGAATATCTTATAAACTTATGATCATAACTTCCCAAGGCCCTAAAGGTACCATGATATCAGTGTACCACATAAGCATTCTCCAAAATATAACTCTATTTGATAGGACGAAGAAAATAAAGGGCATGGTGTTTGCTTTGAAAAATGAAAGAAGATGACTCCAGAGATTTTGAAGCTTTAATATTGTTGTTTTATTATTCTTGCAGTCTATATTTTATTTTATTTTATTTTATTTTCAGCTTTATGGAGGTATAATTGATACAATATTTAAGATATTTAAAAGACACTGTGATAGTTCGATATACAGTTGACCCTTGAACAACATGAGCATTAAGAGCACTGGCAAACCCTAGAGTCAAAAATTGTGTATAACTTAAAAAAAATTTTGTCAGCTTCATTAAACTTTTTTTTAATTTTTGATTTTTTTTTTAGTAGGTTCCATGCCCAATGAAGGGATCAAACTCATGACCCTGAGATCAAGAGTCACATGCTCTACTGACCAAGCCAGCCAGGTGCTCCCTGTGTATAACATTTAACCCCTTCCAAACTTAACCACAGAGGATCCCTGTGTGGCTCAGTGGTTTAGCGCCTGCCTTTGGCCTGGGGCGTGATCCTAGGGTCTCAGGATCGAGTCCCGCATGGGGCTCCCTGCATGGGGCCTGCTTCTCCCTCTGCCTGTGTCTCTGCCTCTCTCTCTTTCTCTCATGAATGAATAAATAAGTAAAATCTTAAAAAACAAAACAAAACAAAACAAAAACAAAAACAAAAAAAAACTTAACCACTAGGGGCCTACTATTGGTTAGAAGCCTTACCAATAACGTAGTGAATTGATATATTTTCTGTTATGTGTATTATATACTATATTCTTATAATAACATGAGATCCAACAGAGAAAATGTTATTAAGAAAATCATAAGGATGAGAGAATATGCTTACAGTACCGAACTGTAGAAAATCCATGTTTAAATGGACTCTCACATTCAAACCTATGTTGTTCAAAGGCCAACTGTACATTCACCTCATGATATTCCCATTCAGTTAATGAACATATGTCACCTCACATATTTTGCCTTTCTGTGCATTTAAGAACATTAAAGTTCTACTGTCTTAGCAAGTTTCAATGATATAATACAGGGTTAGGAACTATAATCACCATGTTTCACATTAAAACCTCAGAAGTTACACTTAGGTTGCTCCCATATCTTGGCTACTGTGAACAATGCAGCCGATGAACATTGAGAGAACAGATATCTTTGAGATAATTATTTCATTTTCTTTGATATATACCCTGAAGTGGGATGACTGGATCATATGGTAGTTCTAGTTTTAATTTCTTGAGGATCTCCATACTGTTTTCCATAATGGCTATTATAATTTATATACTAACCCTCCAACAGTGTTCAAGGGTTCCTTTTTCTCCACATCCACACCAGCAATTATGTCTTATCTTTTTGATGATAAATATCCTAACAAGTATGAAGTGATATCTCATTGTGGTTTTGATTTGCATTTTCCTGATGATTAGTGATGTTGAGCATCTTTTTATGTACCTATGGCCATTTGAATGTCTTCTTTGGAAAAAGGTCTAGATATTCAGGTCCTTTGCCCATTTTTAAACAGGTTGTTTGTTCTGTTTTGTCTTGCTTTTTGCTATTGAATTGGATGACTTCCTTGCATATTGTGAATATTAACCTCTTATCAAACAAGTGGCTTACAAATATTTTCTCCCATTCCTCCCATTCCATAGGTTGCCTTTTCATTTTGGTGATGGTTTCCCATGCTGTGCTGAATCTTTTTAGTTTGATGTAGTCCCATTTGTTTTAAGATTGCTTTGGCTATTCAGGATCTGTTGTGGTTCCATATATTTTAGATTTTTTTTATTTCTGTGAAAAATGCTGGTGGACCTTTTTTTTATTGCTTTGGGTAGCATGAATATTTAAAAAATATTAATTTTTCTAATCCATGCACATGGGTTATCTTTCCATGTATTTGTGTCTTCTTCAATTTCTTTTATCACTGTCTGAAGCTTTTAAAGTGTCAAAGAAATTCCTAGTTATTTCTTTGTGTCTCATTATTTTTTATACTGACTCATTCCCAAAAGGGTTTGTAGTGACTTATAAAATATAAAATGTACAATTAGATAAGCAAACACATACACAAACAAAATTCCAAACATACAACAATGGCAATAACAAAACAAAATAAAAGTGATTTCCCAATTGAATTAAGAGAAAATCAGTGTAAGTAAATTGAAATATTGGAGTAGCATTAGGGTAAAGTAAGATTTAGAAAATTAGAGTAGCAAAAGCATACCATAAGAGCCATATTCTATAAAGATGTATGGTGACAAATTTAGATCTCTTCTGATTAGTTTAGCAGGGAACAAGATTTGTCCCACAATTCACAGCACAAGTACCATAAAGCAAAAATTGCTACTTGAAAGAGGCAAAATTATTCTTGGTACTGAGACAGGATAAATTTCTTCTCTGAGTCTTTGGAGGAAGTAATAAAACTGGTATTAATATAAATAAATATCCATTTTATTATCAGAGTTATCACCTGTAGTAACTTGAATACAAGAGCTTTGTGAAGAAGACATTTACAAATATCCCTGTTTTCCCTAGTTCTCTGATGATGCCAATTATTACCATATAACAGAATAAATAAGTCTGTTATATGGGAACTTTCCTGTAGAGTTACTTTGCTGTAGAATTATTTTCCTGTATACTTCTGGGTAAAAATAAGGGATGTGGCTTCTAGGGGAGCACCAGAAGATGAATAGATAACTTCCCAACATCTAGCCTAGTCCCAGGAGCTCTGGCTGGAGGAAACAACTCTGACCAGTGCTCTTTCTTTCAGGCCCCAAGGACAGAGATAGTTGGTTACAGTACTGCAGGTGACCTAAGTTGTCCTGGTCAGCAAGCTGCTGCAGACCTCTTCTACTCAAGGAACCTACTTTCCATCTGTCTGTTGCTTCTGACATTGTGCTTGGGCCTTGATTTCCGTGAGACCATCCATTCTAATGGTCCTCAAGACCTCCTCTGTGGCTTCTACTTCATGCTGTCTTGACTTATAGTTGTTCAGCGTCAACATCTCCCATGAGCTGTGAGATATAGGCTCTCCTCCCTTCAGTGCTAACTTCTGAACTAAAGCCAGAAACAAATGCTCCCCACTTCTTGAAAACTCACTACACTTTCTCACTAGCTGATATTTAGGCTCTACAGTTCCTTTCTTCTTAGGAACTTACCCCAAGTTCCCCCAAGATTCATCCAGAGCTCAATTTAGATGCAGGAGGGACTCTTTTGCATGTAAACTACTCCTTTCCCTTAAGTGCAGCCAAGATTATCACATTAAATGTAAGGGCTCTGACCTCCTTTTTTCTCAGACAAGGACTATAGCCATGGTTCCCCCCCCCCCCCCCCCCCGCCCAATTTGTTTGGAAGTCTTGTACTCTACAGCTTCTAACATCACTAATTCAACTAATTCAGTTATTTCATGTCTAAGAAGGTTCATCAAGCCTACTTCTCAATAAAATCATGGTAGCCCACCCCATCTACTCACCCACATACGCAAGGACATGCTCAAATTCAACCAATTAGGCAGTCAAAAAACATTTCTTGGATGTCTTCAATATGCCAGACAAAACAGTGATAAACTGACTTAGCATCTTTCTTCATAGATGATGTTTAAGTAAAACTGTCAATGGATAAGCAGAATTGGCTCTCCCCGGGGCCTCACTAGATATAGAATTTCAGATTGGAATATTCTTCCACTGTTCCTGTAGTGTCTGATTTAGTCAATTTCACCTGATTGATTGTAGTTGGATAGGAGCATAAAATGTCTTTTAAAATATTGTAGCAAATATGTCATAGCTTCTTTATAATAACATTTTTCATTGCTTGTTAACTCTTACTGATGGTGAATTTTTCTATCCAACTCATCTCCCTTCTCATTCCTGATGCCTGTTTCCCTTAGGTCTGGCTCAGTAAATGAGGATTACAATTCAAAGTCTTTTACAGAGAGCAGTGGTTACGAACATGTGTAGAATGCAACCAGGATTAGAGTCCAGGCACTAGGAATGATCTTGGAAGTTTATTCTTCCTTACTAGGACTTAATTTCCTCATATGTAAAATGGGTGAAAATGATTGCACCTCTCTTCCTCATGAAATGAAAGTAGTCAATAAATGATGTCTATTATTATTACTTAACAGAAATCATAGCATTCTAAAACCAATATAAGCCTTAGAAATTGTCTATTTATACACAGTTGATAGCATCTTTTGACATAAATTTTTCTTCAAACTGCGCAAAAGATTTCCAACTGCACTGCGCATGCAGACGTAACTGCACAAATTGCCTTAAGTATTTCAGGTTGAAGAATATTGGAGACCTAAGTTGGTTAAAAATTAAGCTTGGATTTGGCACCTAGTAAAATAACGTTTTCTGACAAAGCTCTAATGAAAATAAAAATAGCTATAAAAGAGTCTTTTACACCAAGCTGATTCATATCCTAGTTAAAAGTGATGTTTTATGTCTATGCCTGTCATTACCCTGGTTTCCATTTCAGACAGGAAATGGCTTAAATAAGAAACATTTTCATCCATCTCTCTTCTCACTTGGCATTGCATAGGACGTTTAAGGCTGGACTGGGACTGTGTCAGGGGAGTCCCAGAGAAACAACAGGCTGGCATCTAATTTACACTAAAGAGTTTAGGGGAGAATCAGTAGAAGTTCAAATGAGAGGTACCCGGAGACTAAGGGCTTAGTTATAGAATATGAATGAGGTTAAGAAGCCAAGTATCTTAATCCATTTATGCTAACTGGAGGCTGGAAGCTGGGAAGTCCAACATCAAGGCACTAGCAGATTCTGTGTCTGGTGAGGGCCTGTTTCATGGTTCATAAGATGGCTGTCTTTTTCTTCTTTTTTTAAGATTTTATTTATTTATTTGAGAGAGAGCGACCGAGCGAGTGAATGAGAGAGAGAGAGTATGAGCTGGGGAGAGGGGCAGAGAGAGAGGGAGAAGCAGACTCCCTGCTAAGCAGGGAGCCTGATGTGGGACTTGATCCCAGGACTAGGATCATGACCTGAGCCGAAGGCAGAAGCTTAACTGACTGAAGCACTCAAGTGCCCCAAGATGGCTGTCTTCTCACTGTGTCTTCACATAGTAGAAAAAGTGAGGGAACTCTCTGAGGTCCCTTTTATAAGAGCATTAGTGCCATTAATTGAAGATTTCACCCTAATCACATCATAATCTCCCAGTGGCCCTGCCTCCAAATACTATCACATTAGAGATTAGGTTTCAACATGAGAATTTGGGAGAGATACAATCATCCAGTCTTTGGCACCAAGTCTCTCAGAAAGGAGGCAATCTAATGGATATCCATCAAGTTTAGACTCTTTCACTCAGAATTTCTTCCTCTTCTTCCTCCTCCTCCTCCCTCTTCTTCTTCTTTTCAGAGTCTATTCTTAATAATGATATATGTCATCTTGAGGCTATTTTTATCAGGCTTATATAGGCCTGTGGTGTCATGGTTGTGAATGATCTGAAAGGATAGTCTACCTCCTGGGAAGGGGGAAATACTTTCAAAAAAGCACTTCAAATAAGTCAGCAATAATATTTAGTGTACATATTCAGTTTAAGAATCAACTGTCAAGAAAAAGCTACTAGAATTAGAGAATCAGAAGGAACTTCAGTTTTCCTGTCTCTTTAGCATCCCTCAAAAGAAAAATTCAAACATGGCCAGTGTCCAAAAGGCCATTTTGTTGTTGTTTTTCAGTTTATTAAAAGATAGATGTTTTCTTATATTGAGTTGAAATCTGCTTCCTTGTGACTCTATACACTCAGTAATTCTATTTTTTTGTGAGTGGAAGGAGGCAGATGACTTCTATGATGCTTGGTATAAGAACATGTGATGCTTGGAAACATTCTTTTGTTCATATTCTTCTTTCTCTTCATAGCCTACCCGGCATCTCCTGAAAGAACTTTGAAGGTCAAGACAAGAGGAGATATCATATATTTTATATAAAGTTTGGGACTGATGTCCATTTTCTTTCTGCTTTTTTTTTTTTTAATTCTGGTAAAATGCACATAACAAAATTTGCCACCTTAACCGTTTTTAAGCATACAGTTATACAGTTCAGTGGTATTATGTACATTCATGTTATTATACAACCATCTCCACTACCCATCTGCAGAACTCTTTTCATCTTGCAAAACTGAAACTCAGTACCCAACAAACATACTTCTTATTCCCCATCCTTGACCCCTGATAACCAACATTTTCTTTCTGTCTATATTATTTTAACTACTCTAAATACCTCATGTAAGTGGCATAAGACAATATTTGCCTTTTTGTGACTAAAAATAACACAATGCTATTTCACTTTGCATAATCTCCTTAACCTTCTTCATCTATGTTATATAGCATGTTAGAACTACCTTCCTTTTTAAAATGGAGTAATTGTCTGCTGTATGTATATAGATCACATTTTGCGTTTGCATGTTTGTTTTCTTTAAATTTCGTATCAGAAAAGGAAGAATCAGAGAATTCAAGGTACAGATGGAACTTCAAAAAATGATCTTTAATGTAGTATAAACACACACACACACAAGCAAACACACACACACAAAACATTAAAAAAATGACATTGACAAAGCCACCACAACATAACTGTACACACTCACTACATTTGCTACGATTTAAAAGGCTGACATCACCAAGTATTGTTAAAGATGTAGAACAATTAGAACTTCAATAAGGATGTAATTTGGCAAAATCCATTTGGAGAACTATTTAACAGTGTCTACTACAGCTGAACATAAGACTCCTGGTTTAAGATTCCCCCCCAGGTATAGAAGTAAAAAATCTGTACATGTGTGCACCAAGAACATTTATGAGCATGTTCACAGAAGCACTACTCATACTAGCCCCAAACTGGAAACTACCAAAATGCTCAACAGTGGAACAGATGAATAAATTTTTGGTATGTTTGTACACTGAAATAACTTACAGAAATTAAAATGAATAAACTGCTGCTCCATGCAATAATATGAGTGAATCGTAATGAATTACAAACATAATGTTGAAGGAAAGAGGCCAGGTAGAAAAGTACATGTTGCATAATTCTATTTACATGAAGGTCAAAAACTGGTGAAACTGATCTAAAGGAAGAGAAGCCAAGCCACTGGTTAACTTTCAAGAGTTGAATAGTACTGGGAGAGGAGAATGAGGAGGGCTTTTGAGGTTTTGGTAACATTTTATTTGATCTGGATATTGGCTTTGCGGGTATGTTTAAATTTGGAAAATTAATTCAACTGAAAACTTAAAAATGTGCACTTCTCTGTATGTATGCTTCTTAGAATAACCACATATGCTTTAAATATGATGACCATGAATTTTAAATGCTATGCATGTTATACATAAGTATTCATGGAACATGTGTAATTATGCATATACTATGTGAGTGGTAGGCTTTTTGAATGTTTATTTGTGACAGTATTTTCATGATGTTATTTGTGCAACAAGTTATTATTTTTTAAAATTTTGCTTATTTATTCATGAGAGACAGAAGGGGAAGAGGCAGAGACAAAGAGAGAAGCAGGCTCCCCGGCTGAGCAGGGAGCCCAATATGGGACTGGATCCTAGGACCCTGTGATCACTACCTGAGCAGAAGGCAGATGCTTCACCGACTGAGCCACTCAGTCGCCCTGCAACAAGTAATTAAAACCAAAGAGATACTATTTATTATACTTACTTATTATACTCCCAATGGATCCAAATTTCCAGAGGAGATACCTTAGAGAGTAGAACAGAACACAAACAAGCTAACTGGGTAGTAAATAGAGGAAAATAATGAAAAACATAATATCCATTTTTAATACAAAAATTTATGCTATGCTTATTTATTGAGCTATTGAAAGGAAACCTCTTCTTATCCAAGAATCATGGGACTTTAATTATGGAAAGGGCCATAGAGTCTGCTGAATCCACCTCCTTGATTTTTTAGACATGATCGAAGTTCCAGCATCACACAGTTTGATGATGGCAGGATCAGGACATGTTTCCCTTTTCTTAGTCCAGTGCTTTTCTTTTGAATCAGCTACTGGCTACCTCTGGATTTCTTCAAAGCTGTGACAGAGCCAAGGACCAAGTGCCTAAAAGCCACACTGTGCAGATAGTTTGAGAAAGTTACCAATTATTAGACTCCTCTCTGAAGCCACACAGGTTTGCAAAGTGATTTTGCAGTTTCTCCTTTCAAGAGGTGGAGTCTGTTTCTGACTCCTTAAAACGGTTTGATCACATGACTTGCTTGACCCGTAGAATGAGGCAGAAAACGTGCTGAGCCAGTTGTGCACTCAGGTCTCCAGAAATTGTGAGCAACTTAGCTTTGTCTCTTTGTCAGCCATCAGGTGAACAAGCTCCGCTTCTTGGAAGATGAAAGCACGCGGGGCAGAGACGAGTTGTTCCAGGCCCTCGTAGCTTCGGCAGCTGGCCATAGCCTAGACCAGAGCTTCAGGCCAGTTGTTGGCCCACAGGACTGTGAGTTAAATACAGGTGTCTTAAGTCACCAAGTTTTAGGATGTGATGGCTTTTTGCACATCAAAAGTGAATGGACACATCACATCACCTAACTGTTTTAGGGTTTGTCTCATTTATCAGTGGCATTGCAAATTGATGTCCTTTTCTTCCTGTTTTAAGTGAGAAAATATCTTAGAATGGAAGATAGAAATTTTAAAGAGGCAAAGGAGATTTGGCATGCCCAGCATCTTTTTAAATAAGGCCTGGACACTTGCCCCCTTCCCTGCGAAGACCTACTGGGGACATTTGACATTACTAGCACTTTGATATCAATTCATTTTTTGTTCTCTTTCTCACTCAAGACAAACAGACCCAAATACTATACATTACCTATCACTTCCCCTTTCTCCTTTATCACCACTTAGGGGTGAGATGGATCATCCCCCTTCAGGACCTTTTTTTATTAGAGTTGCTGGTTGTTGTAAAGGAGTGACACTTCTGACTGACTCAGGTTGTGGTTACAAGTTCAATACTCTGTCCTCAGAAGCACTTGCTGTTTCAGCAAATGCTTGCAGAGATGTCCTCTGTTCTTGTAGACAAGCAATTGAATTAAGGTGTATTTCTTTCAAGAGAAGTAACTATTCATTCTGACCTTTTCCTGCTATTCTGTCCACTTCTAGAGCACTGTGTGTGCTCTGATGGTGACCATGGCCCTAAGCCAGAGGGAGGGAAGTCTCACCATATTGTTGTCAGAGTAGATAAGCAGTGGGGCACATGAAAGGGAAGTGCTCCAGGATTTGTGGGCTGCTTAGGCTCAAAGATGCTCTCTTCTGATCCAGCTAACAGGGACGAATGGAAGCATAAAACCCACGCTCATTAGTGACTCTCAGGCTCCCAGCAGGTGGGAGGGTGGGAGGGTGGCTGAGCAACAAGCCAACTTAATGCTTTGTACTTTCTCCTTTAAAACACACTCACATGCGCTCACATGCCCACACACACATACACACAACATTGTCTCATTTCAAAGTTGTGACAGCTTTCAGGAGTAGAGCTGCTGTTATATAAGATTAATGAAAAATGGTTACCAGTGGCTTTGGTTCCCATACTTTTTTCCTTTTCTATCTTCATAGCTTCCTGCTTTTATTTCCACTCCACAAATGAATATAGAGCACCTAATGTGTGCAAGGCAATGTGCTAGGTACTACCTTGAAGGCACAGAGGGGAACAGTAAAGATCCTGCGAGTTGGGAAGCATCTATGAAATAGTAGAACAATATGTCTAAGCAAAGCAATGAATTATAAAAGTTGTTTTTCAAGGCAAAAATGTCAGGGTATATCAGAATATTTCTTTGCATGGGAAATCCTCAACTCTTGGTATTTAGATTCTCCATTCTCTTCCTGATCACAATGGTTTTTCTCCTTACATATTGCCTGGAAACTTCATTCTCAGCCAATAACTCTGACACCAATAGACTGATCCAAGAAGGTGGGAGGTCTCCGGAGCCAGGGCACCATTGGACTAGATGATGCCTAGAATGAAGAGGAATGATTAGAACCTGAAGCTGGAAGCTGATCCCATCGAAGAGCCCTGCAGAAGAAGGAAACTAGAGAAGGGAATTGTTCACCTAACAGATATTCTGAATAGAAGAACTGACACTTTCTTTAAAGTTTGTCTTTGCTTTTTCCTTTACGCCTTTCACTCTCAAGTTACTTGCATCTCTTTCCCACTAAGGGTGTCACGATTGGGCTCTTCTTCAAGAGATATAATGCTCTTGGGATGCTCTCTCCTCCTCTCATTTGCCAAGTTACTTCAGAATCTTCCTGGTAAAAGTTCTGGAAATAACTTAGCCCCAGGTAGATAAGGGAGAATTCAAAAAGCAAAACAAAGCAAAAACACCACACCAATGTTAACATCTCATTTTTCCACTCTGTCTTGTCCCTCCTTGGTCCCCACCAAGGAAAGGCTAAATTCCTACTTCTGATGATCCACTGAAGTTGATTAGAAGGACAATGGGTAGGCGGGAGAGTGAGTGAGTTTTATGAAAGGAAAAGCAAGAAGGTTGAAGGGGTCTTGAAAAGTCTGGTGAGGTTCTCCAAAACTGACAAGGAGATGAGGTATGAGACCAACTGGCACCCTATTCCTGCACAGTGCTCCAGGGATTTGGGAGAATCTCAGAGGAGAACAGCCAGCTTGAGCATGTTTCCAGTAGCTTCCAGAATTAGCAGTCTCCGTGCCACAGCTTGGCCCAGCAGCGCTGAGGCGGTATGTCTTCTTTGACTCTTTCTAGGGGAGCCCTTTACAGTATAGTCTTTAGACTAGTCACCTAATGTGTAGGTGAATGGTGGTCTCTGAAGTTGTTTACTGCAGCAGCCCTGTTAGGGACCACCTGGACAGTGGGCAATCTGTGGGGAACACAGCTGTGAGCTAATGCTCTAGGCTACCTCAGACCCTTGACACTTCCTTAGGATGCCTAGGGTAGTGGTGGTGGTGGTGAGCACTAATAAGAATTAATTTCTCTACAACCCTTTGAGCAGGATGAGTGCTCAAAGGAGGCAAAATTTGATGTATCAAAGTCCAAAAAATGAAATATTATTTCACCTTCTTTTTAAATTTTTCAATAGAACAAGATTCAGAGCCAATCCTATAGGATTTCCTTAATGGGAATTCCAAATGATTCTTTTGTTTGCATTTTTGCTGCTGAATCAGAACAGGTGCCCATTGGCTAATGACTAACCCAGAGTCATGATCATCCTTTTTCATAGCCACAAAAAAGAAACACAAACCCAGGTGCCTGGGTGGCTCAGTCAGTGATGATTTTGGCTCAGGTCATGATCTCAGGGTCCTGGGTTGGAGCCCTGTGTGGGTTTCTGCCCTGAACTTGCTTGTCCCTCTTCCTCTGCCCCTCCCCTCACCTCCGCCTCATACTCTCTCACTCTAAAAGAAATTTAAAAAAATTTATTTTACTAAAAAAAAAAAAAAAATTATTTTAAAAGAAACAAACCATCTGGGGGAAATGAGATCTAAGGAATGCAAAAACATGAATGCAAATTAAATAACCTTACTTTCAGAGCTTGGTCCACATTTTCCCTAGGATATCACATACTATTGATGTTGCCACAGCTCATGATTTTCAGATATTATTTTCTCAAAAAAATTAGATATCAAAACCCAGTTGGAGCCGAGAGTATGAAGAACATCTTTGCCAAAGGCCATACCTTAGGGTGGGTGTTAAGTAATTACAATGCCTGCAGCAAAAGGAATGGCTACAACAAGGCAGATTTACTATACTATTTGGATTTTAACTTCCTTTTGTAGTTAATCCACATGCCATCTGTTTAACAACTTTCTCCATTTATTTCTGATTAGTTCAACACAGAGGGGCAGCACAGATGATATACATTCATCTTTTTGATTTTGTTAAGCACTCAAGCTAGTGATTACAGGATGCAGGACTAGGGTCTCCACCACCGGGGAGCTAGCTGTGCTATTGTAATCCTTCAGGTTAGCTTGAAATACACACTTCCTCCAGGCTGCCTGTGAGAGGAAAGAGATTTCTGCAAGCAGATGTCCCTTGCCCTAGAGGCTGACCGACAAGCCAACAATGAAAACCAATACAGGCTATCCCTCTGTTCTGATGGGGCACAAAAGAGCAGAGGGGGTGGAGAGGTTTACTAAAGTGAGCAGGAGCTCACTGACAGATTCTTTTACAACCAGCTTTCTCAACATTGGCACTATTGCCGTTTTGAGTAAGCTCATTCTTTGGTTGGGGACCTGCCCTGTGTATTGCAGAACTTCTAACAGCATTCTTGACCTCTACTCACTAAATGTCTGCAAGCAGCCCCTTGACCTAGTTATTTCAACAAATCTGTCTTCAGATATTTCCTGGGGGCAAAATCTCCCCCCCCTCCCCCCAGTTGAGGTCCACTGTTCGATTGCAAATCTCCCAATCCCAAAATCAGTTGCGAATTACACTGGAAGCCCCAGTAAAGCCCGGATCAAATTCACAAATAATTCAGTTTGAATGAAGTTCTGACCAACCAAATGTATATTTATCCCTCTAAAAATGTTGCTGGTACTTGCAGACCAAGGTACTTCTTGAATGGGGGACAGCAGTGGTATAACAGCTATGGGAATGAGGTGCATGCTGAGATGCCTGCAGTGGCTGCCAGAGACCCACACACCATGGTGGTGATGTGTGTGAGCGAGTGCAGGGCTTTGCTTTCTCTCTCGCATTCTGAGGGTTTGTCAAGGTCTGGCCACACCCGCCACCCACATTGGTTTCTCAGAAATCTATCACCTGAGTAGCAGCAGAAGAAAGAAAGCCTGAGGAAACACTGCTATTCCACAGTCCAAACAACTCTTGGTTTTTGGCACAGTCAGCTAGAACAGAGAACTTTTTTGCTCCTTCACCTACTTGTCCCAGCTGGCAGAAGGCCAGCACATCTCATGGGACAAATGGGTTTTGCTAATCATTTCAACTGAGGACATCACACAAAGAATATTTAGTGAGTACCCTTATAGGAGCTAAGCTCGACCGGAGATGCTAGTTAGAAAAACTGGATTCGAATGTCTCCCCATTTCTTAAAATTAAAAAATGATTTCATTCGTATTTATCCTGCTTTCTCCACTGTCGTATCTATCCAAAGAATGAGCAGATCTGGTCTCATTGCCAGTCTTCTAGCAATGGGTGTCCTTGGCACCAATTAATAAGATTAAAAAGAAAGCTGAGAGGAGAAAGGGGACTTATACCAAATGACAGTTGGGATAATACCCTTTCCTGAACACAAACAAAATAAAAAGTCTAAATAAAATGATTCTCAGGGGAGCAGTTGGGCCATTGCTCTGTCTTTGACCTTGACTCCCCCTGGAGCTATCACTCTCTACATGCTCTGTCTCGAAGGTTCTGTGAAGCCAGGCCTGGGTTAGTGGTTCCCAGGCTTGGTTGAGCATTTATTCACTTAGGGAGCTTCGAAGAAACCATTAGGACCACTCTTACAAGTTCTAATTAGGTTTTGGGTGTGGAACCCATGAATATGTTTTTTTCAGAAACTCCTCAGGCTACTCTGACATGCAACCACTTTGGAGTCATCTAGAATAGATAGTGATGATGACAAGGATGAAATCTACCCTGTATGGAACTCTTACTATTCTCCAGGCATGTGCTAAAGACTGTCCATGCATTAGGTCATTTCATCATTATAACCTTCATGACTTCATTATGGCTTCCATTTGAGAGGGGAAAAAGTGAGCCTGAAGGAGTTTAATAAGCCTTCCAAAATGGGACTGCATCCGAAGCTTGTTTTTTTTTTTTTAAGCCATTTTGCAATTTTCCCTCCCTACCATATTCTCAACTGTAAGGGGGCACCAGGAAGAAAGCATACAGATGCAGGGGAGAAGGTGACTGAAAGCATCTGGAATTTCTGTAGAACTCTGAGTGCAGGCCTGCTTCTCAGAGGTAAAGCAGAGGCAGCCTGGCAGGAGTGTCTGGGGGTAAGCTTGATCTTTGCCACATCTCAGACAGGGAGTCTTGCAGCTCCATAAACATGGCAATGAGGTTACAAGAGCTGCGGGGGGCAGGGTGTGGGGGGGAAGGGTTCATAAAAATGATATTTTTACTAAGCACCAGAAAGAACATTTTCGTCTTTAAATATGCAGAGACACTACAGCAAGTAGCACAAATTCATTCTGGTGATGCAACCAACAACACTTAATTATCAGCTCCACAAGCAAATTAGGTGAGAAAATTACTTGTCTTTTTATATTTATTTTATTTCTAAAAGAATTCAAAGAAGATAACGATTTAACTACCACAGCATATTACACGCAGATTGCTTCTCTCCTTCATCCCCCTCTTGCCCCCCAACTTTTTAAGCCACAGATACACCTGTTCTTTTGCTTTGCTGTTTGCACGGACCTCCTGGAAGACAGGGTTTAGGTGCCATTTCTTGAGGAATCTTTTGGGTCTGTTAGAAAGCTGAGTCAGAGACCAGCTGTGGGTGGGTTAAGTAGCAGGACAGTGTTAAGCAGCAGTATGTTCCTGGTTGTATCTACCTGCATGTATCTTTCCTAAGAAACCTTTGAGCTGCCCCACTCTCACTGTTTACCAGAGGTGGCTGTGGGATGCTGCTGGTGCCTGCAACTAATGTCAACTTACAGTCTTCAAGTTTTCACTCCGAACTTTGTCTTACCAATGGGACATTGTTTGGGGGTTGAAGAGGCTCACGTGGTCTTAGGGAGTCCAAAGAATTAATTCCCTCACAGTGATAGGCAGGGCAAAGGCCCCATGGCTCTGCATTAAAATCATATCCTCCTTTACTTTCTGGCACAGCACTGGTTTCTGTTCCAAAGGGATCATTCTGAGATGATTCTGGAAGGGAAACTAGGGTCTCCTCCTTAATATTCTCTGAAAGCAATGAAGTTTCAGTTATTTTATCAAATGCTCTGGGAACAATTAATGAGTTTGGTTTCTTCTTCTAGTTTCCCTGTTATAAACCTCCATGTTCTCCAGGCTGCTGCTCAGTGTATGGCCATGGAGAGATGCAAAAGGTCCAGCTCCAGGCCTTTGGGCCCTTCCAAGACAGGAGCCAGTGTTCCTGTAAATCATTGCTAGCTCTACCAGCGGTTATGCCCTCAGCTTCAAAAATGAGAACAACTAGGGATTCTGGAGTTTATCTTCTCTTGTGTTTCCAGAATGAGGCAGGCAACACAAGCAAGTGTGATGAGCCAGAAGGGGACTGTGTGAACTGGTTGGCACGTGCCACCTCTATAGGGGGAGCTGACCTCCACTCTGTTACACTGCTGTCATGTGGAAACATGGACCCAGGTTGCCAGATCTTTCCATAAAATTTCAGCAATCTGATTTTCATGGTAAATGTCATAATTTTTTAATGTTCGCAAACAAGTCAAGGTTCAGAAAGGAATATTTTGTGGACCAACCAAAACAAGTCTATAGGCCAAGTATAGTCTGAGGGCCACCAGTTTGCAACCTTATGCTCTAGTTCAATTCCATCCTTCTAAGGATGGTTCTCCCAGAGGGTAGAGCCTACTCAGCTAGCCAAGAATGAGAACCAAAATCTGGTGTCAAACATTCTTTCCTTTTTGTTTTACCCTTAATTCTCTTCGTTTTTTACTAAATCAAAGATTTGTTTCAGTCAGTGGGAATTGGATACTTTCCCTAGGCAAAGAACTGTGCTAAATGTTTGAAATTATGAGAGAGTTAAACAAAACAACCACTCTTCCCCCAAAAGACTGGTACTTCTCCTGAAAAAAAAAAAAAAAAAGACAGAGAATTAAGATTAATAGAATCTCCTTGGGGTGCCTGGGTGGCTCCATTGGTTAGGCAAACTTTGAGATACTCTCTTCCCTCCCTCTGCCACTCCCTCTCCCTTTCCATCTCCCCTCCCCCTCTCTAAGATAAATAAATACATCTTTTTAAAACGACATAGTGTCTCCTCTGTGCCAGGTATTTTATACTCAGCATTTCAAGGAATCTTCAAAAACTGCTATGAGGTCAGCATTGTTCACAATCTTCTTCCGGTTGAGATACTACAGATCAAAGAGATTAAGTAACTTGCCCAGGGTCACACAGCTAGAAAGATACAAAGCTGAGAGTTAAACCCAGGTCCGACTATGGTGCCCACACCTTTAATTCTTTTTTTTTCAATTGAAAATTTTGAGTGTTTAATAATGAAACATTGAAACATAGAGAAATGGCATTATTTAACACTGTTAATATGTACCTATGTTTTTTCTACTAGACCGTTCAATAATCCAGTCACCCAAACACAGCATTCAATAATGCATGCAAGAAGAATGATAATCACTGTATAGAAAATACAATGTAAAGAACATGCAGAATTGCTGAAACCACATGGAGGCACCAGAGTGAGGATAAGCTTGGTTAAGAAAAGTTATATGGAGGAATTAAGCTTTGAGTTGGGCCTGAATGTGTACAACTGACAAGGACTCGTGTTCGGTTGGATATTCTCAGCTTCTGAACAAATCAGGCAAAGGAAATCTGTTTTGCCTACTCTCTAAATATAGCTCATGATGACTCAGAAACTAAGGGTGGTGGTGGTGGGGGAAGTGGTTTAAAATCATACAGCTAGGGGTGCTCCTTGAAGCTGGTCTGCTCCCCCAGTAGTGGGGATTCCATGACTTCTCCAGGATCACAGTGACCCAGACACCATGGCTCTGAGCTCACCAGGCTTCTTGTGCAGCACCCACCTCCTTGCAATGTGGCCCTAGCTTTCACACACTGATTCAAGGCTCAAATTTCCGTCTTGACTTTACTTCATTCCTCTATAAGCATCAAACATTTGACATTTATCATAAAAGGTCTGAACTATTTGTCTGACAATTAAACATCCTCTGGGGGTATGCTGAAGGCTTGGTATTTATGTTTGTGCTTTTATTTTTTCTTGTTATTAACCCTTCCTTTGCCTCAATGTTCTAAAACACATTAGTAAAACGTCTACTTTCCTGTAAACTGGTTTAGGCCATGTGAAAGATTGGTTCATGGAAGAAGACCTATTTAATTTTCATTAATGCTATCTACACTGTGGTGTCATTTTTTGAGTAGTTCTCAAGTTAGAATCTTGAGATATAGCTATTAGGATCTTCATTCTCTGTCTCTCTCTCTCTCTTTCTCTCTCTCAATTTGGCTTACATTTGTGTTATATATATATATATATATATATATATATATATATATATATTTCTTTTCTTTTTCAGAAGCATAGTGTCTTTAGTGAAGAGCCCCTGATTCCATAGTTTCTACTTATGGTGACTTGATAGATGGGTAGCATATCCAAGGACAAGCCCTGATGAATAATTCCCTGATAAATTGCTGATAAGGGGAATTGGTGCCTGCATCTTAAATGTGTTACATAAGACTTTTTAGTTAAAGAATTCAACGTGAGTATATTTCTTTATACCAATTATGCAGAAAACCGGGTTAAACTAAGAGGTGAAGATTTGTGAGAAAGCTTGTGAAAGTGCATAGAAGTTTTCATTTTGATGAAACTTACTTTAAATTTTATACTAGAGATCAACTAGAGATGGTTAAGTGATTGTTCAATGAGGAAGTTATATTTTCAATAGGAAGATGTAATGCATTTTTTAAAAAGATTTATTTATTTATTTTATAGAGAGATGGGGGAGGAGTAGAGGAAGAGAGAATCCTCAAGCTGCCTCCCAGCTGAGTGCGGAGCCTGATGCAAGGCTGAGCTCATGACCAGACCTGAAATCAAGAGTCAGCCACTCAACTGACTGAGCCACCCAGGCAGACACGCCACCCCCCCCCCCCTTGTGATGCATTTTTAATTCAGCGTCCCTTTCCTAAGGGAAATCCAAGTGTTTTAAGGATCGAGAATTGCCTGTGTTTTCCTTGTCTCCTGGTGGGAGCTACCCACTTAAAGACACGATTCTAGGAAGAAATAAATAGCCTCAGCCTCTAGAGGACCAGCCTTGGAAAGGAGCCTAAGTGATGGCAAGTCTCAGATCCACCTTCCTTCATGGTGCCATTTTTGATACATTACAATTAAAACGATGCTATCCAGCCTTCAATAGGATGTAAGCTGCATGAAGCTGGACTCTTTCTCAGCTTTGTTAGGGGCCGTAGCTCAGGCACCTAGACCAGTGCCTGGAACATAGCAGGCTCTTATAGGCATGTAGTGCTTCCAGGAATGAATGCCCGGGAGCCAAGATCAAGAAAGAATTGATAATTTCTGCAATTGAACACCTCACTGTCCAGTTTCTTCATTATTATTCTTTAATTTTGCTTAAAAAGCTTCCTTTTTATCAGCACATAAATTATATATGTTCTGAGAAATGTTAATCTTGGTCAGTGTTGCCCATTTTTTAAAAAAGATTTTATTTATTTATTCATGAAGGTCACAGAGAAACGGAGGTAGAGACACAGGCAGGAGAATCAGGTTCCCTGCAGGGCGCCCGATGAGGGACTGGATCCCAGGACCCCCGGATCACCACCTGAGCTGAAGGCAGAGACTCAACCACTGAGCTACTCAGGCATCCTTTTTTTTTTTTTTTTTTTTTTTTTAAGATGCCTATTTTCTTTTCTACTTTCCTAAGGCTAAAGACATGTTCATTCAGCTTACACTATAAAATACTTACCATGGGATAAAGTGGTATAGATGCATGATAAATTCCACTTGGTGATAAAATAATAAAACTAAAATTAAGTCCTAACTGAAATAATAAAATTAAATCCTGATTTAAAAAAAAATTAGGAGAACCCCAGGACTACCCACAGTAGCAATTAGGACTTGCTGGCTTATTATTATCAGTTGTGAAACTTTTTCCACATTGCTTATTGCTAAAAATAACTATAGCAAAAATTTGCTAATTTTTACTGTGCACATATATAGTGCTAAGCAGTAATTACATACATGATTTTATTCAAACTTCACAACAATAATTCAGAGATGAGGAAATGTTGACTCTGAGAGGTTATCTGCCTAATATCAGGCTGATATTGGAAAGGGCTGGGTGGGGATTCAGGCTCAACCAACCTGGCTCCCAAACCCAATTCTAAAGAACAATGCTACACTGCTTTACATATTGCCCAAAGTGGTTAAAATACAGAAACTTGTAAATTAAAAAATTTTTAAAGATTTTATTTATTTATTTGAGAGCGAGAGCAAGAGCAGGGGTAGAGGGAGAAGCAGGCTCCCCACTGAGCAGGAAGCTTGACAGGGGCTTGGTCCCAGGACCCCAGGATCATGACCTGAGCCGACACTCAACCCACTGAGCCACCCAGGCACCCCTGTAAATAAAATTTTTATAAATGAGAGCAGAGTCAGGGTTTTTTTTTTTTTTTTTTTTTAGATTTTTATCTCTCTCAGTCACGTACACTTTAATTTGCCTTCTTGAGTGAGACAAAAGCTGAAGAGACCCCTGGAGTGTGGGAATGACGTCCCTCTTCTGTGTATCCCTAACTAACAAATGCTATTGATATACTATGGAATGTTGTAGCAGTTTAAGTTTTTGTAGTGCTGCACTTACCTCCCAAGAATGGGAGTTGCATTCGGAATGATCCGAGGTCGTTTATTCCCTCTCAAATCTGTTTCAACAAAAGAAATATAAATAGCTATCCCCAGAATCTTAAATAAAACATGTTTCCTGAATTCTCCAGAAGAGGTAACAAAGTGAGAAATCTGCCCTGCAACTCATGGCAAAATAACAAATCTCTTGAGATGTTTCTCTCCTTGAAGATCCCCCAGTCTCTAGGGGAGCTTGTTCCATCCCTGTCTCTCTCTCCCTCAAAATCCTGCCTGGCTCTTCCAGACCTTTCTCCTTAGAAATGGCTCAGTGGTCTTTTTTTATGGAAACCAAACTTCCAGCTTTCCCCAACATCCTCAGTTCTGTAGCTCCACAGCCCCCTCCCTGGTTCTGGGGTAAACCTGCACTGTACAGGCTTTGCAGGGGAACAGGTTGTGTATAGTTATACTTAAAAACATTTGCATTATGAGGGTATTTTTTCCTCCAAATCTGCAGTTCTCCAAAGGCTTGTGACAATTGTGTCACATGTATCTTGGGGTTAAAGTTTGCAAACCATGCATGTATACCTAGATCATCCAATTTTCAGAAATTACCGAAAAACAAACAGCCTAATATTTAGAGCCATCCTGGCAAAATGTAGCTGGTCTATCTAAAAACATCTTTCACTGTATTTTGGTGTTAGGATGAAAAAGTCCTGGTCAAATGGAGAGCCTCAACACAAACATGGTGTCCTTTCTAAGACCCGAACACTGTTCATCTTTCCTGCATGCTTTCCCCATCTGCCTCCATAAATGCTACGTTAATAATCACAGCTAGCTCATCTGCAGGTACCAATGAGCAGTGTGTGCATTAACAAGTTTATAAACTTTGGTACAGTGATGATATTTAACTCCGCTTTATGAGCCCTTGGAATCCAAATCCACAAATAATCTTACCGCTGGTTCCAGAGGGCACCTGCGCAGCTTTGTGGGCATGGCTGTGGCTGTCTGCAATCCTTCATTGCCTGAAGGGCTGCAAGACCGAGTCAAGCATGTGGCCTACGTGCCATGTGTCAAGGATGATATGTCAACCCGTTACCCATGAAAACCATTCAGGGTTTGTTAGCAAATAGGGGCCTGATAGAAATGGGTGCACGAGTGCTTTGTTGAGTGGGGCTGTTTGATACCACGTCCTGAGAGGACACTTTTGGACAACTAGCATTAACTACGTTGTATATTCACTTCTAAGTTAAAGAATATGATTCAAGCAGATGAATCTGAAGCTCTGGAATTGATTCTTCTTATTAAGTAAATATAGTGATTTCAAGGGCTTACGACTTTTACAGGTATTTGTTCAAATATTAATGTGTTAAGTATGCTTTATTTCAGGATGCTTTGTGAGTGCATATGTCAGTGAGTAGAATTACACACACACATACACACACTTACATGAGTCACCAAAACAAAGATCCAGATAGATTTTATAGGTCAATTGTGTAATATCTATTAGGTCAAAGTTATAATATCTATTTATTTAATATATAATATTTGAATGTATGCATATGAATAAATGAATGAATGTAATTCTAGAAGGAAGTCTGATTTCCCAGCACCTTTCAAACTATTACTACACGCTATTTGGTTGTTTTTTCAGGGGAAGAGTTTGGACTGAGTTTCTCTTGACCTAATCATTTGAGCTATTTTGAAGGGTTTAAGATAACAATATTTAATTCATGTATGGGCTAAGAATTCTACTCACACAAGTATCCAACAATGAACTCATATCTCCATTTAGATGTCTCAAAGCAACCCTAAGCCAATATGTCCCGATCACATTCATGATCCTCTCCTAAACTGATTATTTAGAATTTCCCATCCTAGAGAACTATAACACCATTTCTCCAGTTGGATAATCACAAGTTAGAGAGTCATTTTAAAATTTTTTTTCTTTTAAGCACTAATGGGACTTGAATTCACAACCCTAAGATCAAGAGTTGCATGCTCTACTGATTGAGCCAGCCAGGCACCCCAGGGAGTCATTCTTAATACCCTCTACTCTCAAGTTTCAAACATCACTAAGGACTGCTGATTTTATAATCTAAATAATTCTCCAGTCCAGACCTTTGTCATCACTACCACGTCCTACCCAGCCCATCATCTCCTTAGCAATTCCTTCTCTTGCTTAAGTGAAAAGGCTACTGATAGCCTCTTGCCAATCTCCAGAACCTCACCTCTCATAGGCTGCCTTTTTTTAAATACCCTTTCTGTAGCCACCTGGCCCTCCTCTCAGTCCCAACAATGCATTGATATGTCATGTTGCTTTGTGTTGCCAGGATATCACTGCCTCTGGGCAGTCTTCCCTGATCATCTTAGGTTTGGTCAGACTTGTCAAATACATGTTCCTTGTATCCTCTGATTTTCGCTAATAAAATTAGAACATTCGTACTCATATATTCAATCATATGATTCTTTGATTAATGTTTGTCTCTCTTTCTGACTTGATCATAATTTTCATAAGATCCAATCGTTTTTACTTTCCCTTCTATCTTTAATGATAGCACAGAGCCTGGAATGAAGTAATTGTCCTATAAATTTTGCTAATTGTGTGGATTAATAAAGAACCATGGGGACCAGACATTACACAAAACTCTCTGTTAAGGAGTTGCACAAATGGAAGGACCATTTAGTGATAGCTTCAGAATTTCACTATCTTGGGGCACCTGGGTTGCTCAGTGGTTGGGCATCTGCCTTTGGCTCAGATAGTGATCCCGGGGTCCTAGGATCGAATACCACATTGGACTCCCCTCAGGGAGCCTCCTTCTTCCTCTGCCTATGTCTCTGCCTCTCTCTCTGTGTGACTCTCATGAATAGTTAAATGGAATCTTGAAAAAAAAAAAAAAGAATTTCACTATCTTGGAAAAGTGGCCTGTAGATCAGATAACTTCATGAAATAGTATCTCCTATTCTACTATGTGACAAATCTCTTGAATTCTTTAGATACAGTCACTACATGTTACACCATGAGGTAAGGCTAGGTCTTCCAGCAGCTGCCTCTATGCGTATTTCTGTTGACCAAGTAGGGTCTTTGACTTTTCCATCACAGGAGAAAGTTTTCAACAAATGGCAAATCACTCTGTGTATCCTGGGACAAAGGCAACCAAGTCCAGATTTGGGTGCCAATGGCACGAACAGGTAGCTTTTCCTTTTCTTTGCATCTCAGCATCATGGATTTTAATTGTACTTCCCTAGTTATTCTCAACACTTCACGATGTACTATATGCTTAGTGAGCTTTACAAAGGATGGGTCATCTCCTCTAAACTATCTCTCATTGTGGGAATGCTTTCTGAAATATCTCTAAGGATGATCCATCTCTTGTGCGATACTTACAGAAGAGCTAAAATTTCTTCCACTGGAATATTCTCCTTTTGGTAGGAAGCCTTATAACATTAGTTTAATTCCTCTTTCAAATAGCCCTCCAAGTACTATGTTATAAAAACTGTCTCTTTAGGACATTTCTCTCTCTCTTTCTTTCTCTCTCTCTCTCTCTCTCTCTGTTTTTCAGTCTCTCAGCAAACATTGGATTGGGCTCCTTTGACATTTTTTTTCTATTCCTATTAGCAAATGGAGATTACAAATTCTTACATCCCATATCCAGAGCCCAGTTTCAAAACCCTAACCAGTGCCAAAACCTACCTGGCAATCAGTGTTTACCCAGCTCTGCAAGTCCTTAGCAATAATCACTTGGCAATTAGATAAACACCAAATTTTAGTGACATTGTATGTGTTAAATATTTTTTGTTTCCTTTCTAGTTATACATTACTTGAAGAGAGGGAATATGGCTTTGTCTTGTTAAAAGTCTATTTATTGACAGTAAGTAATTAACAAATATACATTGCCTAATTAGTTCAGAAATCCCATGTTTCAAATTCTAGTCTAATGTCTGGACCTCAACAAATGTCCATTTCCTCATTTGTGAAAGATGTCAGTTCTCATTTTCAACAACCTCATAAGGCTGTTTTGATCAAAGATGTAATGATGTTCTGAATTCCTTAAAAAAATATTTTAAGAGGTTAATTTTATTTTCTAACACTCTCCAATCATCCCTATGGGGTTATGATTCAAATTCACAAGGCTCTCAGCCACTTTCTCTGCGTCTGAGTTCCTTTGCATCATAGAGATGAACCCAGTGATTAGACTTCTCAATGACTTAAAGACAGTAACTCTCAAATTGCAAGGCCCAGAGTATTGAGGTCATCTGGATTTGGGGAGGACACTTGGCACTTCTTGTCATGTCACAGTGCACTTCCTGTCATGGAGATTTCAAGTGATGAATTCAGGTTGGGACTGTGGTTTCTTTTCTCTTGGGGATAAGGGGCTAGATGGGAAAACCAATGTGGAAGGCTGAGTGAAGTGACTAGGTGATCCTGAGTAATGGTCTTTGGTGAGGATTAGGAAGAAGGAAGCCAGTTTCAATACTGGAGTCAGGCAATCTCCACTTTAGAAGCCTGGGGCTGCCTGGGGAGCTTTTAAATGCTGACAAAGGTCTATCGGGCTCCAGTTGGGCAGTCTAATGTTTCCTTTTTTTACCTGTTGCTCTGATTGCATATCAAAGGGATGATTCTTCACCAGATTTTGAAAAACAAAATAAATGAATACCAATTGCTCTTCAAGACTGAAAGCTCTATCCACTTCTCAAAACCGTCAAACAGCTTTAGGAAACAGTTTTTGTTTTTGAAAGAAGCCATCTCATTAGAAGTGTTTTGTAACTGGAAGGAAATACACCAAAATGATAATAGTGGTTGTTGTTTGGCACCTGGGCTGGTGGACGTGGTTTTGTTTGTTTGTTTGTTTTTTCTGCTTTCATATACTTTCTGAATATTATTCTATCATGACTTTTATAATATAAGAATACAAAGGAAAGAAAATTCAAAACCACTCCCCTAAATGAAAATCCCCTCAAACAGCTACTTATTTTACCCCTTAATTTGTCTGCTTTTGGGTTCCTCTTTTCAGTACACAGTGAGCATTTCTGTTTCAGCCGAGGACACCTCAATAGCTTTAATTTAATTGTTCTTTTTTTCCCCCTTCTTTATTTCCAACAAGTCTTTCCCTTACCAACATCTGGATTCTTCAGCTTAACTGGCTATGTAGGACTCAGAAATTGCTCAAAGATTGAAAAGTGTAGAATTCCATTTTTTCCCTCCATTTTAATTTCCTTTAGCAATTTAGCACTTCTTTTCAAATCACACATATAGAAAAAAAACCCAGAAATTTCTTAACACCCCTTTGGCAAATCACATGGAAAGAACTGCCACTGTTTCTATTTACTGCTTTGGGCAAGTTATATTTCAAGTAAAAAGCTTCATCTCAGAACCGAAGAAGAATCTTTTTTAAAAGTCCTTGGTAAGCAACTAATTCCTTCAGACAAGATGTACTCTGAAAAGCAAAACACAACCTAGAATTTTACACAGTAATATAGGAAGAATGTACATGTTAAGATTTGAACACGAAATATTAACACTTCTATTGGTCCTTAGAGAAAATACCATATAAATACAAAGTATATTTTGTATTTTTCTTAGTAGTATGTTAGTTTGACACGAACCAGAATATCAGCATTTAGTAAAAATAAAATCATATATGACTCAGATGAAGCCTCCAAATCTCAAAGTTTACACTTTCAGCAAAGTACTACATTTGACAGCTAACAGTAAGTTAAAAGAAAGGGTGCGATCTTATACTGGGGAAATTCACTTAGTATTAGAAGAATATGCTTTTACAACAGCCAAACTGTTACAGTTTGCTTTTGTTTGGGAGGTAAACTATGATTCATTCAAGGAGGAAAATGTGCAGTCAAGGAAGAACAATTATTGTAAAAATAAAGAAAATCTTCCTTGCTAAATTCTTAAGATAACAGAAAAAATGAGCACTAAACGCAAATAGCTTGGGTCATATGGCCTGGGTGCATTTATGTAGTTATTTATAACTTAGAAACTGGGTAAAAATAGAATTTAAATTTGTACTAATTTTACTAAACCTTTTCTCTCTTAATTCCAAGCAATTTCTAAGTTGCCTTTTTAATTCCTCAGTAACTGTGTCTTCTGCGTATTTAGTGACTTGCAGTTTTTGTGCAGCTTTTTTCCTGTTTTGTTTTTGTTTTTGTTTTTGTTTTTAACTAATGAGAACATCTTCAATTTGTTAAATGTGAGCTTTGAAGGACAGGGAAAATTTCTTCCCACTGTCTCACTTCACTTTTTTATTTTCCTCCTTATTATTTTTTTAAAGATTTTATTTATTTATTCATGAGACACACACAAACAGAGGCAGAGACACAGGCAGAGGGAGAAGCAGGTTCTATGCAGGGAGCCTATGTGGGACTCGATGCTGGGACTCCAGGATCATGCCCTGGGCCAAAGGCAGTCGCTAAACCGCTGAGCCACCCAGGTGTCCCATATTTTCCTTCTTATTAACTTAGAATTATGTGATTCAACATCTCTGGTAGTTAAAAAGCTGTGCCCAGGCTACCAGATTTCTTCAGGACAACTTCCTCTCCTGCCAGTGAGATGATGTTCTTTTATTTCTGAATTCATGGATCATTTTTAAGAATTTGTATTCAGGGATCCCTGGGTGGCACAGCGGTTTGGCGCCTGCCTTTGGCCCAGGGCACGATCCTGGAGACCCGGGATCGAGTCCCACGTCCGGCTCCCGGTGCATGGAGCCTGCTTCTCCCTCTGCCTGTGTCTCTGCCTCTCTCTCTCTCTCTCTCTCTCTCTCTCTCTCTGTGATTATCATGAATAAATAAATAAATAAAATCTTTAAAAAAAAAAAGAATTTGTATTCAGATCCAAACACCGTGGGAAAGCCTCTGGCGAGGGTGGTAGACTCATTTCTGGCACCTCTTTGTTGGGGGACATGGAGCACCAGACATTTGACATTCAAAGTAATATTGATCAGTAGGAAATCAGCCTCGAAATAAGTGGGAAATAAAGAGAGTCGTGGCACTTCAAGAAAACACCACACACACGCTCGTGCATGCATATGCACATGCACGGATCGAAGGGGGTAAGATTTCTGGTTTTGTTTTTCATGTAGATTATTTTTCATTAGAAGAATTTCCTATGAGTATGGAGTTTTTTCTGATGCATTTAAAATGTGATTTGACTGGTCAACATTCTTAAAGAATAATTATGATAATTAATATGCTCTTTTGTCAATCATTATCGATTGTTTTAAACCAAATCCTCTATGCAGGATTCAAGTTGGAAATCAGATCAATACTTGGTTAGGGCTCAGTTTTTTTCTCATCACTGTTATAACCCTGGGAACAATGGGTAGCATTTGTAGTGCTTCCCCTACCTTCCTCTGAGCAGTATTATGGAGATAAAGTAAGGTAATACCATTTTTGCCAAAGTTGGTTAACGGTCTGCCCAGCCTGTACATTCTCTCTTCTAAAGACCTCAGCTGCCTGACATTATTACCCATTCTGGGTCTCCTACATTCATGGAACTACTTCCCACCATGAAATGTGAGTGGAGGGCAAGGGTGCTACTTGTGCAATGACATTTTAAAGAAGTGGGTATGCCTTCTTCTACTGGCCAGAAACAGAGAGCCCAACACCCTAGAAGATGATAGAAATCCAAGATGGAGGTAACTTTGACCCCTGAATCGATGTTGGGAGAAGGGTTAAGATGATCAACTGTTCTGGTTTGCCCAGGACAGGGGATTCTTGAAATATGGGAACAGCTTTACCCTCATGGATACCTGAAAGGATCCTAGGAAAGCCCACACATGGACTGCCTCACCATACTTTGAGAACCACTAATCTACTTCAACTAGTAGATTAAGCCAAGAACATGCTTCAGATCACAGAGCTGTAAGGATGAGAGCCCAGGTTCCTGTTCTTTGACACTCAGGGACATGTATCTATCACCACAAGGTCACTTAGCAGTCACTCTGATGTGTACTAGTTAGGGAAATCCTAGCAGAAGGCAACAAATTAACTTAAAATTTCAGTCGCTTATTTCTCACCCATATAATAGTCCAGGGAAGATGTTCCTGGGTAGCAGACACTCTTAGGGTGACCAATAAATCCCATTTTGCCCAGGACAGTCCCAGTTTTAAAACCAGAAGTCCCATATTTCACACTCCCCGCACTGCCCCAGCCTCGGTTCTGTGTGCTCCTCCTCTACCTCTGACTCTATTCAGGTTCAATTTAAACATCTTTTTCTCCAGAAAGTCTACCTGATTTACAGCTGCAATGCACCTGTGCTTCTTATCCCTGAGCAACTCCCTTGTAATTCCCTGTTATCGGATCCCCACTGGATCCAAAGATGGAAACCTACTAGTCTCCTGTAGGATCATTATTCAGATGTGACTGGCTCCTGGCAACAAGCCTTACCTAGCAGCCAGTTTGGATGAGCAATGAGGCCTCCTTCTCATGCCACAAAGTGGGTCTGCACACATGTGGCAATATACTGTTCAGTCTGTTAAGGAAATGACTCAGAAAAAAAGGGGTTTCCAGATAGCCTAATATAAAATGTTTGCTAACTATACAAAAGTGAAGTCCTCAATTACCTAAATTCACTGGATGCTGGTAAATTTAGAGATGGACAGGATCTATGATTTACTGAAACACACACACACACACACACACACACATGCACGACCAGTTCAAAATCCAGGATGCCATTGGAGGAATGCATGGTTGTTTGTTATTTTGACAAATTGGTAAAGTTCATTTAAATTAATTATGATAATGATTCATAATATATTTCACAAAAGTGATGAGGTCATAGTTTAAGAAGTTCTGGACTTTTTAAAACTTTCTTGGGAAGAGCTGAAAGAATGCTATTGTTTCTGTTTCTTTCTTTAAGATAGCGTTGAAATGCCAGAACTTACGGAGTAGTAAATATGAGAGATGTCTACTTATGTTTTAAGAAGTGTATATACTTCTATAACCAAATCTTTTTTTTTCTATAACCAAATCTATTAGAATATTTGAAACAAAAACTCTGGAGATGTCTCTTAGTTCATCTCCCAAATGAAGTCCGTTGCTAGTGAGTAGGGAGAGGATCCATTATCTATATTTCTGGTTTTCTAGATTCACAGCAATAGCTATGGGAACTGACACATTGTCTCTGCTTTACAGGAACACAGAATCACTTGGGAGTAGAGATGGGAGAGCTATAATACCAGGTTCAAGATTGTGTACACTAGATGCCACAGGACTTCTGGCCAGGGTGGGTAGGAGTGGTAGGGGACTGTTCCAGAAGAGAGAAGGTAAGCTTGAAGGTAAACTGGGATTATTTCACTATTATATTCCCCACCCTAAAAGACCATAGGCTCAACAAATATTTGTCCGATGAATAATTAAGGTCCCTTAAGGTAGTATGCAGGATCTGGAAAGAATTCATGGAGGAGAAGCACTTTAGGTGGATTTCTTTTAGGGAATGGGAGCTTTCCATTCTGAGGCTGCTGAATATGCAAAGGGCTGACTGATGCTTTAATAAAAAATGCTTGAAAAGATGGACATAGGAGCCTTTGATAGTTGCTGCATACTGAAATGAGCATGTGATAATAATTATGATTTAAGTCACATTTATTATACAACTACATCTTGCCAGATGTTTTTAAGGACTTAATATAATTGGCTCCCCAGAATTGCAGCATCTGTGGTAGACACAGACATGTAACCCAGTTCTCTGGTCAAAGCGGACTTGCTTCCCAGCTGTGGAGGGTGTGGTCAGCACATAGTCTCTGCTCAGAGAGCCACCTGGCCCCTAATCATGCCCTTTGCAGGGTAAGCCTACATCCAGCGACAGAAAGAAGTAGGGCTCTAAGAAGCAGGTCATCTGGGCCCAAAGTGGAATGCTGCAGCCTGGTTCTGTCTGTTCCAGAGCTTCCATTGTAATGGGGTGTTGGCCTTCCATTGCAGCTGGGCTTTCATAGCACTTTGAGCTCTCCCTCGATCTAATCACACGCTCCTCCCTTTTTATCCCAGGTCACAGACATCTAATAAATATCTCACTGGCTTTCAGGGCCTGCTTCTAAAGAACCTAATCTGCAAGACTACTAATCTCTCACATTGACCAGCTGGAAAGAAGCAGCACATCTCCCCAAATCCACACAGCTAGTGAATAGCATCTGACTCCCAGTGGAGGGGTCTTTCCAGAATCCCACTCCAGTTACAAAGACCAATGGATCTTACAGTATTTAGCCAAAGCTACTTCCTTGCTCCTGCCTCAGCAGGTGTACATCAACAGCAATTACTCCATTGTCTGCCCAGATACACATTGGTTACAAGGAAAGCTCTGGGTCATCTATGGCCTCCTGAGGAAGCCAAAGCATAGGGTCAACTGGGCCTGCCCTTGGTGTGGCTACTGCTATTGATCTTTCAAGTCTCAGCTAAATTACAGCTAAGTTTCCTGGTTATAAGCTTTCCTTTTTTTTTTTTTTTTTTAAGATTTTATTTATTTATTCATGAGAGACAAAGAGAGAGAGAGAGAGAGGCAGAGACACAGGCAGAGGGAGAAGCAGGCTCCATGCAGGGATCCCAACATGGGACTCGATCCCAGGTCTCCAGGATTACACCTTGGGCTGAAGGCAGCGCTAAACTGCTGAGCCACCCAGGCTGCCCATAAGCTTTCCTAATAGCCCTCTTGGCACCACCAACAATTTTCTTTCTCACATCTGTGTGATTCGCTAGGGCTGTGACTCCAGAGGTCATCGGTCACCCTAATTTCCCATCACTGAGCACAGGGCCTGGTATATAGTAGCAGCTCCATTTCCATTTGTTGAAGTTATGAGTTAAGTGTGATGATAAATACTTAGTATTTACTTCCATCAATATTAGTTTCTGTTCTTTTTTAATTACTCAACTACATGAGATATACACACTAAAAGATCACTGTCTTATGGTGATGTTAATTATTAGTGTTGTTATTTTAGGCTCACAACACTCCTTAGATCATTTCCAGTGACCAAATAGGCCATGTTTCATTTTCTTCAGGAAAGGTTCAGATTGAAAGACAATTCTGATGTCTTCAAGGAATGGAGATTCTGTGAACTTTCTCAGGTGCCTGTCCCAATGTCTGGGAATGTCTTAGAGCCAATGTCTATCATTTGATCCACCTAATTATTTGATTCGTAAACTCCTTTAGAACTGAAGCCATGGGTGACATCCTTGGACCTCACTAAAGCCTGAAAATATTCCTTTTCTGAAATGTGGCAAAGGTATGAGCTATTAAAGAAATGTTCCCTTTAACATTTGCCCTTCAAACTCACACATCAGGGAAGCAGACTTGGGCACTTCTGACATGAGTCGCTTCTCAGAGAAGCTGTTTCAACTTCACTGTATATAGACAATGAATTTTTTATAGATTCCAATTATATGAACTTTTTAAGCTTTTATCTTTTCAGATCAACCTGACCTTTACTAATCATAACTGCATTTTCAACATAAAGTTAATATATTGATGACACAGAGAATTTTGAAGAGAGAAAACAAGGCAAAATATCATATATTTAGTCACCTTACATGTTTGCATTTGAGGTGAATTTTCTGTCTGTTAAAGGCTTATTCTTCCCTGGTTGCTCTGAAACCAAACTTATCTTGATACTGCACATTTATGAACTTGGAATTAGAAAACACAGGCTTGAGCTCTGTTGAATAAACGCTGTGTGTACTTCTGTAGCTTACTTAACCTCTCTGATTCCAGTTTTCTTCTTAGGAAATTAGAGATGATGATTCCTGTTAGTGACCTAGTAACACTATGTTTATAGCAGATACTGTTGGTCCTACATGTATATCCTCGCCTTACCATTGTAGTACCCTCAGGCCTTTCTCCAACTGCCAGCCTTTGTATCTTTTTTTTGTCTAAGGGCTTTATCTGGCAACCAGTCCCTGGTACATCCCATAAGAAGAGCTGACACCAGAGAATCATCATTCCCCAATCAGGCTACAACCAATGACCAACAAGAGCTTATCTATATCCTGGTTTTCCTGCCTCTTGGGTGGGATCACTCAGAGGACCCCAAGGTCTTAGAGTCTACACTGGAGCCAGAGTTTCCCTAGTGGTATTAAGCTCCAGGGAGCCATAGTGATAACTAGCTCAATTATACACCACTTCTGGCTCCCTGAATCATTATTCCCTTGCTTCCTTCCCTTGCCTGACACACTTCTTCACTCTCTAACTGGTATTTCCTGGGATTACCACCCAAATAAACTACTTGTATTTGAATTCTTGTGTTAGGGTACTCCAAACTAAGCCAGTGTTTGTATAAATCACAATCGTTTCAGATGGAAGTGACATAACATTCAATTTAACTCAACCTAGCCTAGACCAAAAAAAAAAAAAAAAAAAAAAAATTCAGTTCATTGACTCATATGATGCAATGTCCAAAGGTCATGAATCCTATTTAAGGATGGTTGGATCCACAGAACGCAATGGCTTGTTCTTTCTCATTTTCTCTGTCTTTTTCTCACCACTGTTTCCCTATATCTATTATCTTATTTTCAGACAGAAAAGATGGTGCCCTGAGGCTAGCTTATACTGCCTCTACAGCATGCAGTACCTGAGAAAGTAAGATTTCTTCCACATCCCTATCAGTTCCAGGAAAGATCTCATGCTGATAGGATTGGGGCACATACTGCACTCTAGAACAATCACTATGTCCAGGTAGTTGAAATATCCTGGGTGGTCACCTCAGGAAGGGGGCAGCTCTGACAGGACCATACAGAACGAGGAGGGGTGGGTATGATTTCAAAAGAATATGGGTGGCAATAAGCATTTTACAGATGAGAAAATACTTTCTGGTGTTTCCGTGTACTTTCTTGATGATACAGTACAGCTTTGGACCTTTTTACTCCAACAGAAACACTTGGAACTAACACAGTGTAAAAGTAGGGCCAGTGACTCCTTTTCCAGGTTCAGAACTGATGGCTCAGATGTCACCTTCTATAATGAAGGAAAAGGACAAGAATATATTCACTAAGCAGTAAAAAAATATATAGTTATTTGTCAAAAAAACATAGGTTATGTTCTAAATTCCATGCTATTTTATTTTTTTAAGATTTTTTTTAATTTTTAATTTTTTTTTATTTCTTTATTTGAGAGAGAGAGAGAGAGAGAGAGAGAACATGAGCAGGGGGAAGAGGGAGAAGCAGGCTCCCTAATGAGCTGAGAGCCCAACTTGGGGCTGGATCCCAGGACTCTGGAATCATGACCTGCTTGCCAAAGGCAGACTCTTAACCCACTAAGTTACCAGGTACTAAGTATTTTATACACATGATTCAACCTAAATCCCAGAGACAAACTCTGTGACTAGTCACAAGTATAACTAAGATTTTTGGTTTACAAATGAAAAAATTAAAGCTCGGAAAGGTAAATGACTGGCTTAACATGTTATAAGTGGCAGAGACAACATTACACTCGGTTGGTATGGTTCAAAGACTGTGCCTTGGCCACCATACTGCAGTGCCTGGTGCTTTGGAAACACTGCTTTGGTTGCTAATGTTCATTGCCCTTACCTTCTTTTACAGCATTCAGACTCAGTTAAAACACACACATACATACACACACCCTGATTGAATTCCAGAGCAGATTAACTTCTTTCAAACCTTACACTTGAGGTTGGAGACTTTTTGGTCTAGTTTCCTTTTCATCCTTACATCCAGAAGTAGTTGGCTATAAAAGTCTCTTTCTTTCTTTTTTTAGAGAGAGAGGGACAGTGTGTGTGCAGGGAAAGAGAAAGGAGAAGAGAGGATCTTTTAAGATTATTTATTTATTTATTTATTTATTTATTTATTTATTTATTTTATATAGAGAGTGTGAGAGAGAGAGAGCAGAGGAGAGGCAGAGGGAGAGGAAGACGAGCAGACTCCCCACTGAGCACAGAGCCAGATGTAGGGCCTAATCCCACAACCCTGAGATCATTACCTGAGCTGAAATAAAAAATCAGACACTTAACTGACTGAGCCACCCAGGCACCCTTACAAAAATCTTTTTATTTAACAATAGCATAACCAGAGTTACCAGATTGCTATGTTGATTGTCCCTTTCCAGTTGAGCTAATGAAATCCCTTGACTGAGTAGGCATTACATCAGATCAGATGTGATTAGAACAGAATTAGCTTATAGAATTTCTTCATTAGCTTTCCAGGACCACCTCTCTTACTGGGGCTATAGGCTTATTGCAGCTCTAAATATTTTGTACATGCTTTAAAAAAGAACTCTATTTGTATTCCTTTTAGACATTTTGCAGTCTTATTATTATTTCAAGATGTAAGAGCTAACTGGGGTTTGAATCTAATTATCTCCATCATCAGTTGACAAATGAATTACCCACATAGTTGAAAGTGCTAAATTCTCTCCCTGGTTTGACAAATATGTATTAATCTCCCATTGTATGCAAGGCTCTATGCAAGGTGCTGGGGATGCAGCAGTGACCCAGACAGAAACAAAATACTCTACAAATAAATATGTAATTGCAAATTATGAAAAGAATGTTGAGAGTTTAACAGGCAGACTATATCAGTCAGGCTCCAGTGTATGAAACAGAAGTAGCTCTAGGTATTTTAAGAAGGATATAGGTTAATACAAGGAATTAGGTATTTGTAAAAATCATTGACAAGGCTGAAGGAGCAGTTTAACCCTGAGTGTTCAGGAATATCTTCTAGAATACTGCAGAATTGTCCCACCAGGGGAGCCACCACAATGGAAATTTGCCAGAACCAAGATCAGATCAGATGTGATAAGAACACAATTAGCTTATAGATAACCTATTGAAACAGCCTCTGCACACCCAGGAAGCTACCAAATGTACCATGGATGGTTCATGATTTAGGAAGTCAGATCCAGATGCCACCATGACCATGAATGCCACTCCATTCTCTACTTCTTCATTGCCAGGAATCTGAAAAATGGGGCACTACAGAGACACCTCATGTTATTAGGGTGGTGCTGGCTGGTAGAAACTGCCAGGAGAAACTAATCAGCATCCAGAACCTAGGCTGCAAGGCAGTTTGCATTATAGTTAGCAGCATTTTATCCTCTCCAAATACGAAGGAGGAGTGCACACTGAGTGAGTCAATCCAGTGTCTAGCATAAGATACTGATTTAGGTTGGGGACTGGGAAAGGTTTCTTTGAAGAAGCAAGGTTTCAGCTGAGACATTAAAAATGAGCAGGAGGTTGGGTGGCCCAGGTGGCTCATCGGTTTAGCACTGCCCTCAGCCCAGGGCGTGATCCTGGGGTCCCGGGATCGAGTCCCACATCAGGCTCCCTGCATGGGGCCTGCTTCTCCCTCTGCCCGTGTCTCTGCCTCTCTCTCTCTCTCTCTCTCTGTTTGTGTGTGTGCATGTCTCTCATGAATAAATAAGAAAATCTTTAAAAAAAACAAACAAACAAAAATAATAAAAATGAGCAGGAGGAAACCAGTCAGGGAGTGCGAGGAGTTCCACACAGAAAGAGTAAGAAGGAAGAGCCTGTGCTAGGAAGGCTCTCGGTGTGCTTGAGGAGCTGGATGGCAGTGTAGGGGAGCAGAATGAATTAGGGGGCGGTGGTCCATGAGGCTGGAGAGGCAGTAAGGGTCTGCTCATGTAGGGCCTTCTTGATCACGTTCTACACTGAGTATTTTACTCTGTGATGGAAGTCAATTGGACCATTTAAACAGAGGAGGAAATCAGTCTGCTTTATATTTATGAAGGCTACTTTAGCTGGTGTGCAGAAAACCATTTCTAGATGGTAGGAGAAGAAATGCGTGCAATAGGTGTTGTGAAGAGACAGTAGTTTGTATAGGAGGGTGCGTCAGTGGAAGTGATGGAGAGGAGCAGAGCTGATGGGACCCTCTGGGAAGTGGTTGTAGCATAGGTAAGGGTAAAAGAGAAAAGAATCTAAGTATGACTCCTGAATTTCTCATCTGAGCAGCCGGATGGGATGCTCATACCATTTAGTGCCACGGGTGAGATGCGTAGAGCAGATTTGGGGAAACAGCAGTATCTGTGTTGCATGTGCCTTTGAAACAGTCAATGGTAGACTTCTAGCATGTCTACAGATGCACACATGTCTAGATAATGGTCAGTTGGAAAATGCAATCTACAAAGAAGTCAGAGTGTTCAGGTTCCAAATGGGCAAACAAAGCCAATGTCGATTCTTGCTTTTCATTATTAATGAACTCTTAGCTTAATGGAATTAAACGTATTGAAGGACTACAGAGATACTCACTTGAAGTAAAATCACAGTTCAAAAGAGATTCCTCCATTTCTAAAGTATGTCAGCAAATGTGATCATGGCTGCCTTTGAGGTGTAAGCTTCAGGATGTTTCCAACATGCTCTGGTTCTGTGGTTAACACTTATAACTAATTTGCTATGTATGCTATTTATTTGTCTTATTACTTGTTTATTGTCTTTCATTTAAAGGTGATAGCCCAGTGATTATGGCAATTTTAATCTGATTTTTAAAAATACCATATTCCCTGTACCTAGAAAATACTTGGTATCCAGTTGGCACTCAATATATATTCATTGATAGAATGATTGAATAAACAAATGTGAAATTTATTATCAAGAGAAGCTATTTGTGTGTATTCTGTTTTTGTTTCTTTTAGAGAGAGAGAGCACTAGAGCATATGCTGCAGAGGGAGGGAGAGGGGCTGGAGGAGAGGGAGACTCTCAGACAGGCTCCACCCCCAGTGCAGGGCCTGACTTGGGGCTTGATCTCACAATCCTGAGATCATGACCTGAGCCAAATCAAGATTTGGGCACTTAACCGACTGAGCACCCAAGCACCCCAAGAGAAGGTATTTGAACTGCCATAAAGTATACACAAGAATATACATTATCTATAGTTCTTTGGATTTGAGTATGTGACTCTCAAACTTTTAATTTTACTAAATTCTGTGGAAGAAAATTTCTTTCAGAAAATGAATTGAGGCTGAGTCATCATTAGTCATACAAACTTTGATTTAGAATTGATGCATCTTAGTTGAAAAAAAAAAGACTGGCAAGAAATAGATCAACATTGATAGTGTATTCTGGATGGTGATTTTTCAAAAAAGGTTTTATTTATTTATTTATTTATTTATTTATTTATTTATTTATTTGAGAGACAGAGATTGTGAGAGAGATAGCAAGAGAGAGTAGAAAGAGCCAGAAGGAGAGGGAAAAACGGACTCCCTGCTGAGCAGAGATCTGTTGTGGGGCTCAATCCCAGGACCTCAGGATCAAGACCTGATCAGAAGGCAGCCACTTAACCTGTTGAGCCATCCAGGTGCCCCTGGATGGTGATATTTTATACTTCTTTTTATTTTCCTGTATTTTACAGAATTTTGATAATATAGATGAATTACTTGTAGAAAGAAAAAAAGAAACCAAAAAATAGTAGAAAACTATTGTTATCAAACTTGCTAAAATCTAGTATTGCTAATTATATAAGAAGATATGAGTTAGAAGTAGAAGATCTATGATGATATACTTTGGCACAAATGAAACCAAGTAAACTATATTTTCCCCTGATTTTGGTAAAACTACTGAAAATATCTATATTGAATAAATAACATTACTAATCTTTTCTATTGTTTTTTTTTAAAGATGTTATTTATTTAAGGGAGAGAGTGCATGAGACAGCATAAGCAGGGGGAGCAGTAGAGGGAGAGGGAAGGCTGACTCCCCGCTGAGCAGAGAGCCTGATGTGGGACTCAATTCCAGGGCCCAGGATCACCACTTGAGCCAAGGCAGAGGCTTAACTGACTAAGCCACCCAGGAGCCCCTTTTATTGTTATTAAGAAAGGGTTCATGGTATCCCTTCCACATGCAGATTTCTGACAACCAGTCTAATTAATTACTGAAAGAGCTTTGAGTATAAGATCTTTAAGGTATCTGCATTTCTCTGTTTCTTTGCAGACCCCACATTAGTCTCTAATACCCATGTCATAGGATTGTAAAACCAAATAGAATATTACACATAAAGGCCCTCTCTAAATTACAAAGCCCCATATATGTTTGGTTGAAAGAACATCTTTCTGGCCTATCCTATAGGTGGCCTACCCTGTAGGTGGCCGTTTTCAATTTGGAGGGAGCAGAATGGGATCTTTACTTACTTAAGTTAAATGGAATAAGGTAATACCTTTGGAGTCTCCTCTCTGGGCTGTGCAGCATCAGTCTACAGGGCTCAGTTTAAATAGCCAAGATTCTAGCCCTATAATATACAGATCAGTCTGTGTCAAGGGGGTACAACATGATGGAAAGCTTTTCTGGGGGTCTACTCCAGCATGGGTCTGAGGGAGGCATTTCCTTACACTAACTTAGGACAATCCCCAGTTGAGAGAACCAGAATAAGATTTGCTTTTTCTGGAATGACACTAGCTGGAGTTCAGGAGAGAAGGCTGCCACCCTAAGTTATTGAAACAGTGGCGCTCCAGGGGGATTCAGTAGCTTGTTTTTACCTGTGTGGCCTTATATTTATAAGAGAGTGGAAGCTAAGGGTGTCCCAGGGTCATAAATATATATTATCTTTTGTTATTAGAATACTTATTTTTATTAAAATTAAATAGTATTCATAGTTATTGTATCATTACTAGTATTTATCTCTGTTAGAGATTATTTTACTCTTTATTTTTGCTAACTAGTATATTTCAATTTCCCATGTAATACTTTATGATAGAAAAGCAAAAGATTCATGCAAGTTCCCTATAAAACATTTAGAAAATATAGGCAAGTAAAAGGAAGAGAACTGAAGTGACTTGTAATTCTACTACCCAGAGGTAAGCACTGTTAATATTTTGGGATCCAAGCCTCTAGTACATAGAATTCCTTAACTAAAAATGAGATTAGGGGATCCCTGGGTGGTTCAGCGGTTTAGTGCCCGCCTTCGGCCCAGGACATGATCCTGGAGACCCGGGATTGAGTCCCACGTCGGGCTCCCGGCATGGATCCTGCTTCTCCCTCTGTTTGTGTCTCTGCCTCTCTCTCTCTCTCTGTCTCTCATGAATAAATAAATAAAATCTTAAAAAAATTAGATTATACTCTACATGTCTTAATCCCCCAGTTCTTTTCCTTGTAAAAATAATCCCATATGAACAAATGTTTTTCACACATAACATTTCAACAGCTGCATATTCTGAGGCTTTTCATGCATATTAATGAGTCAGAAAAGTTGAATGCATCTGCACCCTGCCCAGCAGTGGTAGTGGTACCGGGCCCCTTCTCCAGTTCTGCTTATGAGTACGGCAGCTGGAATATCTTGGTCAGTAGTGGGATCATGGCTGTTTTAATTGGCAGCTCTCTAGTCGCTAATAAGGTTGCTCATTTTCCCACTTAAAGATTCTTTGGACAATTGCTTTTGCCAGGATCGTTTAAAAATTGGACCACAGTAAAGCAACGGGAGTGGCATCTGCATGCGTGGAAGTTTTCATACATAAATATTGAATGTTCAAGTCACAATTTCTCTAGGCTCAGTCCCTTCCACACATGCATACTCTCTAAATCCTTCTTCCTGTTCACTGACAAATATTTACTGATGGTCGGCTATGTGACAAGCCCCGTTCTCGATGCCGGTGATATAACAGTGAGCGAAACTGGCAAAGTCCCTGTGCACACAGCCTAGAGGGGAGAACCGCACAAAGCAATGTGTGGCTAAGCTATGGCAGAGTACAGAACAGAGGATGGGGCCGAGAGTGGTGGAGTGGAAGGGGAGGGCTTTTATAATGGCGGGGATCCAAGAGGGCCTCTTTGATGAGATGATATTTGAGTGGGGACCCAGATGGAGCATGGAGTGAGTGAGCCTTGCAGGTGTTTGGGGGAAGAGCATTCCGGAGAGGGACCAGAAGGTACAAAGTTCCTAAGGCAAGAGTGTGCCTGTCTTGATGAGGAGCAGAAATGGGGATGGGGACAGTGGCACAAGGTGAGATCAGAGAGATGGAGGGGCCAGTTCATATGGAGCTTGTAGGCCCTCACCAGAAAGAGCTCAGGGAGGAGGCCGAGAGATCGGCAGGAGGCTGTTGTAGTGACACTGGGGAGCAGTCAATGGATATGTGGATATAAGCCACTTCTCCCAGGCAGCCCTGCACTGTTCTGCCTGCCATGCTCAGCCATTGCCATCCCCTGTACTACCCAATTTCTTTCCTTCTGTGGCCAGGTCAGGTGAAGTGGGTGTCTTATGAGGTCTGTTGGGTGCTAAAAAGTTTGTGTGACAGGCAGTCAAAATACTAAGAGTGACAAGGCAGGATCAGTGGGTGTCACCCTCAGAAGTCAATTTGACAAGCCTTGGTCTAGCACTTACAGGGTTGAGAAGAACATGCTGGTAACTCTAGAGAAAAAGCGAAGTAGAGGCACCAGAGACTTCAATAAAATGACTAAAAAAGAAGTGGCAGACACAAATGCGTCGAGTGTACCAAATCACTCCATATTTAATCTCTGCATGAGGTACCTGGAAATCTATAAATGACAGCAAGAAGCAGCTTGACAGGCTGCTTTGTGTTTCACTTGCTAGTTACAAACTAGTTGGAAGTCTTCCTCATATCTGAAATGCCACTTTTGAACACAGAAACTTAAGCAAAGTACTTTTGAATTCCCAAGTCTGGTCCTCTCTTGCAGACCAGATCAGTGAGCTAGGGAGGGAGGGAGGCAGGGCTAGGAGGGACCAGGGTCAGGGGGCAGCACCAATCGCCTTCGGAGCCTGATTCAGTACCTCACTTGGCTTTCTTCCTCACAGAAGAATGTCACAGAAGACACACGAGGGGCTAGATTTTTCTCATGGGGTGATATAGCGACCATTGTCCTAGCTTCTTGGTTAAGGGTGACATTCAATGCAGAAGCTCCCTTCATTGTCCAGGCATCTTCCAAGAAATCCTCTTGACCATCTCAGCTCACACTCATCTCACTTCTTGGGCCCTTGTGGACATTTGGATTGCATAATTTGTTTAGCACTTAATTGTTCTAGAATGCAAACTTCATGAGGCCAATGACTGCCTTGCTTGCTCCTGTACCCCCAGTGTGGGAAATTGTGTGTGGGACCTAGTAGACACTCAATAATTACTAAGTGGATGAATTTTACACTCTTTTTATGGGTCCATATAATATTCTTGCAAGCTTAGGGAGGATGAGATCAGATCTGACTCCTTGTCGTCTTTGTCCTCTTCCTCACTTCTCTTCCAGTATCACCGTAGCAGACCCCAGCAGTGGCTTGCCCATATGAACTTGGCCCACTCCAAAGTCAGTGACAAACAGTTCCTGTCCACAGCAGTGCTTCTGTTGGCTTTCCACCGCAAGAGAGTACTTGGTGCCCATGATCTGGAAGTTCTCCAAAGAGTTAAACCACCCAAGTGCCATCTTCTATCAGTGAAGGGTGGAAATCGGTAGACAACTATTCCATTCCTTGCTTCCTGAAGGACATCCTACCATCTCCAAAAGCCTCTGGGGAACTGAGCCCAGGTACCTGCAGTGGTTATCGACCCATTAATCCTCTGTGGCTTTCCTGTGTTTCCTATCTCCAATCCCTCCTTACTCCATTTCCTGAGACCACCTCCTATATCCTAAATGAACTGCTCATACCCAAATCCTTAAAGCAGAGGCTCCCTTGGGGGGAAACCAAACTAAGTCGATTGCTTAGAAAAACTATGCACAAAGGTTCCTGTGAAGATGCGGCGAGCTGGGCAAGCCAGGCATTCAGCACAGGGCTTGCCTCTTGTACATGTTCTACTCCATTAGCCACCACTGCTGTTGTTGCTGATGTTGAGGGGGCCCATAAAATACTTGTGCATTAATCACAGAGGCAGAATTTTGCGGGGGAATCGAGGTAGAGACCGAAGGGGCACCCACACCAATATCAAGATCAATAATAGCAGCATTATGATCAGTGGTGAAGATCAATGACAAAGCCAGGGAAAATGGCTTATGTCCAACATGCTAACCTGTGTGGCACCAACTGCACTGGAAGTTCAAACTTCACCCTGGGGCTGATGAGGAGAGGCTCCCCTGTGTTCAAGAGAATTGACGTGGGCCTCACAGCTAGCCAGGGTAAGGATATTTACAATGGGATGGCAAGGGTCCCAACTAAGAAGGGCCAGAAATTTAGCTTCCTTTGAAGGGACAGGCAGATTCTGCAGGTCAAGATAGGGAGAAACCAAGTGGTCTGCTTTCTGAGGAGTATGGAGAAGGAAATGGAAAGCTAATGGAGGAGGCGGAGCTGGAATCCTGAGGTTCAGAGAATCAGCCAACATTAAAGTTGAGAGAGCTCCACATCAGGGGAGAAGTGTTTACATCTTTGCCTTGTTTGATACTGTCTGTTGAATATGCAATGTGAGTGGCACTTGTGTTAACTGTCTCTAAAAGAGGTCACATCCCAGAGGGGGATTTGGGCATTGACCATAAGTTGCAGACCATTGGGACTGTACCATATTATTCACAAAGGTAAACAGTGCTGAGCTGATGGTCTTTCAGTACTAGGGCTTGTGTCTGACAACATTTGATCCTGTAGAAGGGTCAAGACTGGAAGCCCCTTCAAGGCACAATGTCACATTCACTTTTTAAGTACTAGTGCTTCTTGTTGCTTTGGGCCCAAGAGTAGATGGTCAATAAACACACATAGAAGGAAGGAAAAGAGAAATCTGTGATATCAGGGAAGGAAGGGAGAAGAAGAAATTAATGAGTCCTCAGTAAATGCTGCCATCTGCCACTCAGGTTTGGCTGAGTAGTACCAACCTGGCACTTTCTCCTCCACCCTGCTGGCTGGGACAAAGACAGACCAGAGGTCCTCACTGATGTGGTTTCATGCTAAACCGCCATGCAGATGCACAGCTTACCCCGACATGGGGCCTTCTCATCTGCCCTTTACATTTTTATTTATTTTTATTTTTTGAAATTTTCATTTAAATTGCAGTTAAACATTTGGTGTAATATTAGCTTCAGGTGTGCAATATATCAGTTCAGCACTTCCATACATCACCCTGTGCTCATCACAAGTGCATGCTTTAAACTGCATCACCTATTTCATCCATTCCCCTACCCATACCTCCTCTAGTAACCATCAGTTTGTTCTTTACAGTTAAGAGTCTATTTCTTGATTTGCCTCTTTCTCTTCTTTTTTTCCCATTTGCTCATTTGTTTTGTTTCTTAAATTTCTCATATGAATGAAACAGATGGTAGTTGTCTTTTTTGACTTCTTTCACTTAGTATTATACTCTCTAGCTCCATTCATGTCATTGCAAATGTCAAAATTACATTGTTTTTTTTTGTGGCTGAGTAATATTCCATTGTATGTACCACATCTTCTTTATCCATTCATCAGTCGATAGACATTTGAGCTGTTTCCATAAATTGGTTACTGTAGATAATGCTGTTATAAACACTGGGGGTGCATATATCTCTTTGAATTAGTATTTTTGTATTCTTTGAGTAAATACCCAGTAGTGCAATTGCCGGATCATAGTGTAGTTCTATTTTTAACTTTTAAAAAAAAAAATTAAAGATTTTATTTATTTATTTATTTAAGAGAGAGAGAGAGAGAGAAAGCATGAGCAGGGCAGGGGCTGAGGGAGGAACAAATTCCCCGCTGAGCAGGAAGCCCAACTCAGGGCTCAATCCCAGGACTCTGGGGTCATGACCTGAGCCGAAGGCAGACATTTAACAAACTGAGGTTCCCCTATTTTTAGCTTTTTGAGGAAACTCCATACTGTTTTCCAGAGTGGCTGCACCGGTTTGCATTATCACCAACATTATAAGAGGGTTCTCCTTTCTCCACATCCTTGCCAACACCTGTTGTTTCTTCTTGTTGAGTTTAGCCTTTCTGACAGGTGTGAGGTGATAGCTCATTATAGTTTTGATTGTATTTTCCTGTCTCATTTGCTTTTTACAAAAGATGTGATTGCACATTTGTAGGGTGCCTATAAGGTAGATGGGAAAAGAAAATGTTCATGTTCTTATCAGTATGCAGAGGAAGCCAATAACCACATTGATCAAATAATAAAGCACTGAGTGATGGAGTACAGGCAAGTGGGGACAGCTAGAAAAGAAAACTATCTGAGAGTTTGGGGCCCATTCTGTCTCCTAGGAGAAGCTAGCCTCCCACTCATCTTAGTCCCTAAGATTCCAAATGTGTTCTATGGGTAATTGGAGCTTAAGAAGCTAGTCCCTTGGGTGGCTCAGTGGTTTACTGCTGACTTTGGCTCAGGGTGTGATCCTGGAGACCCAGGATCGAGTCCCATGTGGGGTTCCCAGCATGGAACCTGCTTCTCCTTCTGCCTGTGTCTCTACCTCTCTCTCTGTGTCTCTCATAAATTAATAAATAAAATCTTAAAAAAAAAAAAAGCTAGTCCTTGTTTCCTATGAGGTGCTATTAGTGACGATAGACACCTAAGGTGTTAACAAATTTATGACAGGTTATCAGTTACTCTTTGATTATTTATTTATTTATTTATTTATTTATTTATTTATTTATTTATTTATTTATGAGAGAGAGCATAAGCAGCGAGGGGCAGAGGGGAAGAGAAAAAGAATCTGAACCAGACTCTACACTGAGTGCAGAGTCTGATGTGGGGCTCAATCCCATGACCTTGAGATCACGATCTGGGCAAACCAAGTCAGGCAGTTAACTGACTGAGTCACCCAAGTGCCCCTACTTTGACTTTAATTTAAATTTTAAATTATAAAATGTAATCAAAAGCCTACTCTCTCCTGATTGGTGTCCTATCTGAACAGGTGGCAGAGGCAAAAGAGTAATTCTCAGGACCGTCATGACTCCCACAAAAGTTCATGGGTGAGTTACCTGGGTGGTGCAGTTGGTTAAGCATCTGCCTTCAGCTCAGGTCATGACCCTAGGTCTTGAGATCCATTCCCACCTCAGGCTCCCTGCTCAGTGGGGAGTTGGCTTCTCCCTGTCCCTCTGCCCAACCCCCTGCTTGTGCTCTCTGTCAAATAAGTAAAATCTTAAAAAAAAAAGTTCATGGGCAAAAAAACAGAAATGAAAACCATTGATGTCCAACTCACATTTGTCCATTAACAAAATATATGTTTGGGACAGTCACAGCTTCTGTGAGTTGAGGTGCTTAGGTTATAGGACTTTTGTCAATTCATCTCAGTCTGGTATCCTGTGATTCAGAATATATAGTTAAGACACTAATCAGGTGTAAGATACTGGGGGAGTTTATACAGTAAGCCTTTGCTGTATTACCTGGCTTTGAAAAGCTTTATGTTGTCTCTTCCTGAATGATTTCAATTTTAGCACTTGTGGTAAATGAGCTATTAAGTTACTTGTAAATAAACTTTGTTTATGATCCTTTAGCCACACAGTCATTTTAATTCCCTCAAGTTTCTGTTCATAGAATCCTATTAAAGAAAGACCTTTCTCACTGAAAGATTATACAAATATTCCCCTGTGGAACTTTGTATTAGTTTTCTGATTTATCTTAAACACTGAAATTTTTAATGCATTTGAAATTTACTTTTGCAAATGATGTAAGTCAGGAAATGTACCCCCTGCTCAGACTGACCTGTTATTTCTTGGCTGTTGGATTTCCTACTGATTTGAAATACCATTTTTATTTTTTACTAAATTCTTATTAAAATGTGATCTTTTTTTTTTTTTTTTTTAAACATGATCTTCTTAATGAATTCTCTCCTCTGTGTCATTGATCCACTTATCTATTCTTGACTCTGTGTGAAGTTTGTAGCAGATAATGTCAGTGTTCTTCCCAGATTACCTTGGGTCCCTTTTTGGTATTTGTTTCAGAGTACTTTGGAGAGAGGGCTTTGTGAGTTTCAGCTTTCTTCATCTTGCATGTTCAGATTTTTCCAGGTGAGGAGAGGTGTCTTCAGCTCCCTTTGTCTTTACCAAAGGAGATCAATAGGTGTGCCCCCATAACCAATGACTGACAGGTCTGAGTATATGAAAACCCATTTTTCTTGCCTTAGAGTAGGAAGCCCTTCATCAATAAATCACTTACACACAAAATACTCATCTCGGGGTCTGCTTTTGGAAATCTCAATGTAAGGCAGAGTCTTTTCACCATCTAGGCAGATGATTCCATCAGCTGAGAACCATCTTCCACCAGTCAACCACTGAATTGAGAAAGCTGTCAATATGGCACCCTTTACCATTTTTCCATCAGAAGGGCTTTTAGCCATTAGGTAAAATTAAGTAAACTCTGAGATCCTGGTGGTATCCTTCTGTCACTGTACTAAACAATGGCTTTCATATTTTAAAATACAATTCCAAAGAACATAAAACTTTTAATTTCTCAGAAATTATTCAGCAGATCCTAGAAATAATGTCTCTGGATAGTCAGTGACATAATTTGAGATAACTAAGATGGTGTTTGATTACTTTCAAACTTCCGAATTAAAAAATAAAAAAGGTGGGCACCTGGGTGGCCAGTGGTTGAGAATCTGCCTTCAGCTCAGGTCATGATCCCAGGGTTCTGGGATCAAGTCCCACATCAGGCTCTCCTCAAGGAACCTGCTTCTCCCTCTGCCTGTGTCTCTGCCTTTCCTTCATTCTTTTTCTTTCTTTCTTTCTTTCTTTCTTTCTTTCTTTCTTTCTTTCTTTCTCTTTCTTTCTTTCTTCTTTCTTTCTTTCTTTCTTTCTTTCTTTCTTTCTTTCTTTCTTTCTTCTTTCTTCTTAAGATTTTATTTATTTATTCATGAGAGACAGAAGAGAGAGAGAGAGAAAGAGAGACAGGTCTTTCTTGAATAAATAAAATATTAAAAAAAAAAAAGTTATCACATGCCCTTGGTAAGAAATTAAACAGAAGAGTATAAAATGAAATTGTCTTTTGTATCCTTCCTAAAATTTTTAGCAATTTTTAGGATTTAATAGTACATTAAATATTTATTGTTTACTATATATCAGGCACTATTTATTCCTAAGTTGTACTATAAAACTATTTTCACATATCTTTTCTTTTAAATATTTATTTATTCATTTTAGAGGGGGTGGAGAGGGAGAGAGAGAATTCTTAAGCAGATTCCCCACTATGTGCAGAGCCCAAAGCAGGGCTCGATCGCAGGACGCTGAGATCATGACCTGTGCCAAAAATCAAGAGTTAGCTACTTAACCAACTGAGCCACCCAGGTGCCCCTCCATATTTTTTTCAACGAATATCTCATGCACATTTTCCCATTCTAGTTCCTGCAATTCCTCCTCATTTTATTTGATGGCTGCACCATAATTATTTTTATTCTGTTCTGTATTTATTTCCATAGTGAGAATTATCCTCATTTTACTAGGTTCAAAATTATGACAAATTCTTTACAGAAATTTTTTCCCTCTTTAGTTTTATTAATTTGATCATCTATTAGCTAGATTTTGTCATCAAATTATTTTTGCACACTTGAGAAATTCTGTCTCTTGCTTTAATTTTAAATGACAACACATGGGGAATTCTGGAGGAAATCTGATATTTCTCTTTTCTAGCTCATCACTTTTTTTTCTACATGCTCTCATGGCATTTTTTTTTTTTTTTTTGAAGGTGCATGCATGTGCAGGAGCAGGTGGAGTATGGTACAAGGTGGGGCAGAGGGAGAGGGAGAAAGAGACTCCTAAGCATTCTCCACCCCAGTGCAGAGCCCATGGTGGAGCCCAGCTGTAGGCTTGATCTTATGACCCCTACGGTCATGACCTGAGCTGAAACCAAGAGTTATTCGCTCAAACCACTGAATCATCCAGGTGCCCCAGCAATTTTTAAAAATATAAGTGACTACAGCAATGTTTCCCTCTCCTTCTATTTCTCTCAATGTTTTGTCTCTTATTTTTTTGGTATTAATTTTCCTGAAATTTCTTGTCCCTTATGATGTATAGATTTAGGTTTCCCTTTGTTTTGGGAATAACTTCTTTTATAATTATTTATTTCAATTTTATTAGTTACAGTCTTGTTTTTATGCAACAAATTATATGTATGTGTAATCATTGTGATCTGTTTTCCACATCTGTTACCTTGATCCCTGTAATGGTTTTTAACCTTTTTGTCTTTTTTTTTTTTTTTCAGCATTATCTTTGATCATTTTAATGCCTTCCTCCATGACTGGGACTTTGTTTTGACTAAATAATTTTTTCCTTGATGTTTCAAATGATGTTTTTTAGTTCTTAGTGAGTTTTCTTAGATCTTAGGAGACGTGTAAATTACTACAAAGTAGGGCTCTCTTTTTCAAAGCTTCATTTGAAGTTATACCTTGTCTAAGTGTCAATGGTATGTGTATGCATATAATGGATATATATTTATATACTTATATATATTCATGTATGTATACATATTTACACATACATATATGTATGAATATATATATGTATATATGTATGTGTATGTGTATACATATATATATATACACATACTTTGTCTTTTCTTTGACTTTGTTCAATTTATTAGACTAGATTTTTGGGGTATGGTCTGGTTTTACTCTACCATTATGCCTTAGGAGTTAACTTTTGTTCTTGATTGAAGAAACATTTTTGGCAAAGGTTTTCCTCTGACATGTCTTGTTCTTATCTAAAAAATGTAACCTTTAGCAGCATTGTACAATGGCTATCAGTCTGAATTATGGATCTATTACAGAAAACCAACAAAGCAAAAGTGTACCTCTATTCCATAATTCCTGAAGAATGAACTAAGGGCAATTGTGAAGCACTATAAATCATGCCTTAAGATTTGCAGGAACGGGTTGAGTAAATCCAGTGGATTTTTGTATCCAGTTCTGCTTTATTTGGGCTGGTTATTACCTCTGGTGAACAAACGTATTCATTGATAAATCTGACAAAAATTGGAACAAATAAAAGTAGAATTGCTGACCATGAAAAACCTTAAACTAATTCTTTTTCTGTTTTGCAGCATCAACCATCAAAGATAATAAGACTGTACTTATGATGACAATGACTTCAAGCATTTCATATCCAAAAGGATCTGTTAAGACTACCACCAAGGGATGAAGATTTCATACTTTAGTTATGTGCTTCAAAGTCTCCAACACAGTTGTTATTAGTGTGTTAGTGTGTTAGTTATATTCCAAACAATATTCCCACTTCTTTCTCCTGCTCACCGTCATCCTTTTCTTTCATATCACTCTCCAGGCCATAGGAGTCCACCATCTTTCATTGTATGTGACTGATTTTCTTTTGCATATCATGTTTTTCAACAGGATTGAATTAGAGATTATTTTTGAGGGGATTTTTAAATACTTGAAAGTAATATTTCCATAGGCTAATAGCAATCTTTTAAAAAGTTTTAAAGAAATCTTAACTTGGTCTCCACACTTCACCTCCTCATAACCTTTTCCCCATTGCAAAAGCCTATGTGAAATTCTAAATTGTGAGAAACTCCCACTAGCAACCCACATATTTTCCCTCCAAATGGGCTTCTCATCTTTTGAGGCAGTTTTTCACATGGTTTTGACTTTCACACTTTTGGTCATCTGTCATGTTTTGTTTATTAGAACAGGTGGAGATTTGGTTCTATCTTTCCAAAGCCTGCAAAATGGAGAGGGTAAAATATAAGACTTTGCTTCACAGAAACTAAGGAGCTGGAATGAAGTCTTAGGCATATAAAGGAATTTGCAGCTTGAAGCTATTTCCCATAGGAAAATCTCTTTGATAAGGTTAGGCTTTTTTTTGTTTGTTTGTTTAGGGTAGGTATTTCTGCAGGAACCAATGCTGTGTCCAAGAGAAGGATCCATCTTTTCTTGAAATTCTGGGGCAGTTCATCCAGAGTAAAGTATGATATACTTTAGCTGTGTCTTACCATGAACCTTTTAAAGATCCATGTCATTAAAATTCTCTAGGAATGAGGGGTGCCTGACTAGCTCAGTTGGTAGAGCAGGCAAGTCTTGATCTCAGAGTTATGAGTTCAAGCCTCATAGTGGGTGTGGAGCCTACTTAAAACACAAATACACACACACACACACACACACATACACACACCCCACACAAAACCCCCAAACTCTCTAAGACTGACTTTTCTACAAGCTGTACTCTGTGTAACCTCTAAATGGGAGACTGAATCCTACCACTCCTACCCCCAAAGCACACAAAGTATCCTGCAACTTTGGATGCTTGAGGATCAGCATATGAATGGCAGCAGAAAGCTCATACTTGGTATACAGATGGCAGCTCAGATGGAGTAGTGCTGCCCAAAACTATGGCCAGTGGGGGCTGTGATACCCAATGCTGCAGGGCATGATAGTGCTCAGCAGAAAGAGAGTAACTGGGGAAAAGGCAGATCTCAGATGTTATATGGTAACTGCACCCATGTGTGCATCTTCCTGGGTTGCAGTAACATAGAGAAGGGATTTTATAGGGACTTGTGATATGTATTAGCAGGAGCTAATAGGAAGGAGAATGAGGAAAAGGAACCAGCAAACATTACCATACCTTCTGAAAATAGCATTTTAAAGATATTATTAATATATCCATCTCTACTGTCCCTAAAAATGTAATAGTGTAGGGAAAAAGTTGATGGAATAGTGTGCGGAGATTTGGTGCTTCTAGTTATCTTTTTAGTAAAAAATTTTGTCACCCAACTAACAAATAATTGATATTCTTAATATAAAGATAATAATGAAAGAGTTTTACACTCCTGTGGAACCCTATCCTTTTCAAAGGCTCCCTATACATACTTCTCAGTCACAGTATTCCAACAAGGTTGACAGACCATGGGCTATTTTCATTGTGATGGGAGCAAACTAGACTTCAGAGGACATGGAAGTATTCCCAAGGGTGACACAACTAAAAATTGGAGGAACTAATGCTTTAAACCCAGGTCTTTGAGCTCCAAGATCTGTAATCTTTCTACCAAATCGTGCTCATTATAATGGTTTTTCATAGCAAAATCACTTGCATTATATTTTTTTAAGATTTTATTTATTTATTCATGAGAGACACAGAGAGTCAGAGACAGAGGCAGGGGGAGAAACAGGTTCCTCAGAGGGAGCCCGATGTAAGACTTGATCCCCAGATCTGGGATCACGCCCCGAGCTGAAGGCAGATGCTCAACCACTGAGCCATCCAGGCGTCCCTAATTTTTAAAAATTCATATGAAATATAATATTAGGCTAATCCAATTTCTCCAATTTTCGTATGATAATGAAACTGTGTAGTAATGCAGCATACAATTTCCAAAGCACTTTCAAATTTTAAATAGCCTGAAGAAATTAACAGGGAAGTTATTACTATCTGTACTTGACTTAGAAGAAAACTAAGGGACAAGGAAATTAAATGATGTGCCTAAAATCCTCCGACTCCCTATACGCTCATTACTTTAATAGAGTTCTTCTTAAAGCTCTTCTCATCATTACATATGTAATCCTAATAAATACACTGAAGGCCTTAATTGCACACTTATTGTCATATTTTTAAGTTTAATTCATCCTTTTCCTTTCTTCACATGCTTCCCACCTTGTCCCGGGTTCTTTCTAAGGCATTTATGGTAAACCCTGAACCAAAGTTACTTCCATCTGAATGGAATAGTGCATTAACTTCTGTGGAACCAAAATGAGATTATCTTCATAAGCCACAGGTGAGTCTCCCTCCCTACCTCCCTCCCAATCCCAGCCTTCTTTTAAAAAAGAGCAAGACTGTTGTCAAATATGGCACCTTTTAAATTGGCAGTATATTAGAAAAACAAAAACAAAACTTTTTTTGAAATACTTAAGGCTTATGGATATCAGAGGTGTTGCCGGCTGTGCTACCTGACAGGTGCTAACCATCTGGCTAAGACTGACTTTTGGTATCTGCCAGCCTCCTCAATACAGCTGCTGGGCTTGCACCTTCATCAAAGAAGACACAAATGAGAAGTTTACAGGTTCTGCAGAAGAAAAAAAAAAAGGTCTTCTTTTGTTCCTTCCTATAGCAGTCAGAAAGATCTGCCATTTAAAATATTTTTAAAGTCAGCTGGTAAAAACCACCTCCAGCTCTTCTGTAGCACACCCCCCAGAACTCTACGTTCCTTCTCCTTTAGGGTCAAAAACTGGAATGTTCTTCTTGGATCTCACTTACTAAAAGAGGCTTTCCTAAAAGGGAAAGATTAAGTATCAAACTCTTGATTGAAGATGAGTATTTTGTAGAGTAATTAAATGGGATTTAAAAGGAAACCTTTTCTACTTTTCTATGTTTCCTACTTCATGCAAAAAGTCAGTGTGATTCAAAGATTAGCTAAAAATTTGGGAAAAGGGATGCCTGAGTGGCTCAGTGGTTAGGCATCTGCCTTTGGCTCAGGGTGTGATCCTGGAGTCCTGGGATGGAGTCCCACATCGGGCTCCCTGCATGGAGCCTGCTTCTCCCTCTGCCTATGTCTCTGCCTCTCTCTCTCTTTCTCTCTCTGTGTCTCTTATGAATAAATAAAATCTTAAAAAATAAAATAAATAAAAATAAAAATTTGGGAAGAAATGGGAGGATAAGTCTCCCCATTTTGAATCACACCATTATAGTGCTGATGACGTGTCCATAGTTGCAGAGAGACTTTTAGTAGTGGAGGCTTAACCCCCAAAATCGTGAAATGAGACTATGGAGAGGATAGTAGCAACCTGGAGATAATAATTAAGATGTGAAAGCTCTTTGTACTCTCCTTGAACTAGTATCATCCTTCTGGTTCTAAGGAGAAGAGCCTCAGTGTATGTAGCACCCAGTCAAGGAACAACTGTTGAGTTTGGAGAATACATGGGGGGCATCTTAATGTTAGGTGGTTTATTTCTACTGGCAATCTATTCTCATTTGTACCTGGGAAGTGGTTAGGCTAGTGAGGACTAAGAAACAAGACTACTTAACCACAATGATCAAACAAAAGACCTTTCTGTGAAATAATTATAGATGTGACTCTTGCATCAGTCTTGACCATTTTGGTTGACCAGACATCAGTTTTTTCTGACCTTCTCTCTGCCTTGTTTTTTTTAAAAAAGATTTATTTATTTACTTTAGAGAGAGAGAGAGAGAGCAAGAGTACACAAGCAGGTGGAGGGGCAGTGGGACAGGGAGAGAAATTCTCAAGCAAACTCCCCACTGAGTGCTGAGCCTGTCATGGCTCTTGATCCCAGGACCCTGATCATGCATGACCTGAGCCAAAATAAAGCGTCAGACATTTAACCCACTGAGCCACCCAGGTGCCCCACCTTACATTTTTGTAATCCTAAGAATCCAGAGCATTTCAAAGAATTCCACCTGCCACTTAGACTATTTTATTTTTCACAGAGAAATAGTTTGGTATATGACTAAATAGGAAATGAATGGTTATGTAGTGTAGATTCTGGAGGTGACCACCAGACTTTCAATCCTGATTCTCCCACATTCTGGATATGATCTTAGGCTGCTATGTCATCTTAAAAATGGAGATAAGAACTGTACCTATCTTACTGGGTTATTGTGATGATTAAATAAATAATGTCTATAAAGTTCTTAGCAGTGTCTGGTGAATAATGTGTGCTCAACAAAATTTATATGCTATTATTATGAATAGTTTTATCATTTTGCTAGACTATGAGGTCCAAACTCTCCAATTCCCAATTATTTCTGATGACTACTTTTCTTTTGCTATATACCCACCTTATAACCAATCAATAGTTAAATTATTTAAATGCTATGTTCTCAATCCCTCTCATGGGCCTTTATCTCCATTTTCAATGCCTCCTCTGAAATGCAGTTCACCATGCCCTTCCTCCCAGGTTACAGATGTGTTTTCTAATTGCCTTTGGTATCGTTTCTTCATTCTCCAGTCTATTGCATATATTACTGCCAGCTACAACTTCGAACATATCACTTTCTTCCAAAGATTTCCCAGTGAGACAGCCCTTTTTTTTTTTAAACAATAGATTACTTCTGTATTTAAGATATGTCCTCATAGACTTTGTTATACTTTCAATTATTGGCCCAATTCTTCAATCTCTTGTAATGGGATTGCATATCCATACTTTTGCTTTATAATTTTGTTATGCCCTCCCACTGTAGGTGGAATTATCTTCCCTACACCATGTGACTTGCTCTGGCAATGAAATATGAGTAGATGTCATAGGAGCAAAGGTCTTACATACATTTTTCAAGGTTTGGCTTGGCTCTTATATTCTGGATCTGCCACGAGAAGAGCATGTCCTGAATTCCTGCTGCCCTGTTAGCCTTGGCCCCGGTGTGAACATGCAAGAAGACTGAGCTCAAGCCATAGTCTGGATCCAAGCTACCTGATGCAGAGTAGACTTAAGCTACCCAGCCAAGTCCAATCTAGATCAGCCAAAACCCAACTGAACTATATAGACCTATGAGCATGAGAATAAATGCTTGTTGCTGTGTACCACTGCATTTTGGGGTGGCTTCATTAAGGTGCTGATATCTGGGTAATACAGATCTACTTTTCCAGCTTCACATCTGGCAATAGTCTTGTGAATATGCTATAGTTCAGCTAATTATGACAGCTTGATGATATCCTGGTCTGCCCTATCCTCATAGAATATACACATAGCTAGTATTCATTGGCACTGGCCTAAATAATCATGGGTGATCTGTTTGTAATCCTCTTGAATCTCAAGGCAGGCTGTCATGTCATTCATGGCCTTTAATTTTTTAGTTTGCCTTTTCATATGTGTGTAGTTTGACCCAGAACTGGTGGGATGGACCTTGCCTTTTATTAAAGCTATAAGATTTATTAAAGGGCCTATATATGCCAGAACTCTGACAGGATTTTATATACAATGTTCATCTATGAGGTAGAAATTGTTTTCCCCATTTTCTAGAAAGGAGGAAGGTAAGGCTCAGAGAAGTTAAGGAATTTGTTCAAAATGTAAACAGTAGAGGTGAGGCTGAAATTCACATTTGTTCTGACTCTCAAAATTATGTTTTTTGGCTCTGCCATCTTATCTTTTGCATTATACAAAATTATTAGGTAATTGACTTATTGAACATTTGACATTAACAATAATGTTTTAAGTATGATGAATCTAGAACATAAAGTGCCATGATTTAGTGATTTTATTTAAAAATGTTATTTACAAATTTAAATTCCAAATCTTTGTAAAAAATTTTATTAAGTAAACTCTACTCCCAACATGGGCCTCAAACTCATGACCCCAAGATCAAGAGTTGCATTCTCTACTGACTAAGCCAGATACACACCCCTGGATTCCAAACCTTAAATAGCTTATGCCTCCATCTTTTAAGGCCTGCTCTGAATATTGCCAGTGTTTATTTCTTTAAGTTCTATAGAAGTCAGAAAGAAACCACAGAGCAGCCACCCCAGGATAGCACAGAGAGTCTGACCTAAGCCCACAAAAGCCAAAAGTAGCAGGGTTGGAGTTGAAAGCTTGGCTTGACACTTTGTCTCCAACTCACACCCTGGCACCTTTGGGCTTTGTCTTTTTTTAACAGCAGAGTGCCAGCCTCGAATTTTTAAACCTTAACTCTGAATTTCTTGACTCAGTGTGTTTAAGATAGACTTTGCATGTTACTATTTTGAAGCAGCTGTTTATCAGAGCTAGGGAGGAGGGAGGGAATCAAAGCAGTTTAAGGGGAGGTGCTTGTCTTAGAATTCAGGCTGCTGAGCTACCAGATTCAAGCAAAGTTTTTGATTTGGATAAGTTGAACAGTTGCCCTCTAAAACAGGATTTTTCAATCTCAGTGCCATTAATATGAGAGATTGGATGATTCTTTGTTGTGAAGGGCAATCTTGTGCATTAGAAGATATTTAGCAACATCCTGGTCTCTGCCCATCAGATGCCAGTAGCACCCCTTCCCCACATGTGACTATAAAAATGTTTAGATATTGCTAAATGTCCCCTGGGGTAAACTCACTAAGATTGAGAACTACTGCCCTAAATGACTAAGACTGAGATCATTATAGCCTTTTAAACTCAGAAAGGAAAAATAAAGAGATGACAGATAAACTTATCCCAATAGCAATTAGATGAAGTATTGGGGGGCAATTTTACTTTTAAAAAATGTCTTTGTATTATATATGTCTCAGGAAAGAAAAAGTCAGATAGAGGAGCCAATCAAAGCATAGGCTAATAAAGCAAACTGTAGAGAGTAAATTAACAGCAAAATCTGAAAGTAAGCAAAATATACAACCCTAAAGTATGCCTCATTGGCATATTGATTGTTTTAAACTGGTTATTTTTAAGAAACAGGAGAAGCTCTGAAAATTTAGAATTTTTACAACACTGTCTTTTGTAAGAGACATTTACATTTATAAGGGAAATCTCCATTTGTAAGGGGTGTCTCCCAGGCTGTACCAGGAAGAGGGGGAGGACTCAGTCTCTAAAAACTCTTATCAATGGAGAAGGGCAGAGATTTAAATCTGCAAAACAATCATACTGTTGGTTACTATGCTTTGCCTGAAAACCTCCCATAACTCACTCCCCATCACTGAACATATTTTGTCTTTAGCCAGAGATTTTATATAAGGTGATGGTTTGGGCCATACTAGAAAATTACTCAATTTTCCTGGGTATTTCCCATGTATACAGGAGGCATACAGGTTATGAAACTTTTGTTTGGGTTTCTCCTGTTAATCTACCTTTTTATTGTAGGTATGTCTCAGCCAAGAATCTAGAAGGGTAGAGGAAAATTATTTTTCCTCATCCACTGGTTCCATGTGCTCAGAACCAGAAAAATGGAGAACTCTATTATTTTTAGCTACTACATAATGACCTCCCTTATTGCTTCAGGGACTTTGCTCTGTGTCTTAATACATGAGGTAGGCATTATTGTTCTCATTTTATGGATAATGAGCTGAGACATGTAGAGATGTCACTTGCCCAAGTTCACAGGGACAGAGGCAGGAATTAACCCCAGGTCTGCCTGGCTCCCAAGCCTGGGTTCTTCGATCACTATGGTGTCTCCATCCCACAGCTAGGAGAAGACTTTGGGTGCTATGGAGCTTCACAAAGTAATCACCACATTTGTTATATTACTTTACATTGAAACGAGGGCTGGTTTTCTTCTGATACCTCTGACCATAGCTGCTCATGTAGAGCATTCAAGGAGACTGTTGTCACCTAGGATGGGCTCACAGAAGCCTCTGGCTCAATTATTGTGTGATTCTGTGATCCTACTCAAAGCCATCCAGAGAAAGGAAGAAAGCCATGTCATTATACTGGCTGGCAGGAACTGCTGGAAAGGAGGCTCTCGAGTTGTACAGAATAGTGACTTGGATGTTTCTGGAAGGAATTTCACTTAGTGCAGTAGGATAGGTTAAGATAAAGGGATATTAAGTGTAACTTTCTTTTGATGGGCCCAGCAGATAAAGTGACCCTTTAATGGAAAAGACATGGGAGTCTAAGGGGCCAGGAAAAAAACAATACAATGAGGGGCTTGCTTTTGAACCTCTGAAGTTCTGCTAAGAGAGCTAAGATTCCTTAGGCTCAAGCTAAACTTAGGCATTGGTCATTGTTAAATAAAATGCCAATAGATGTGTAATATTCCAGGCATATTGATGGTAAGTTTCACTTTAATTTACTATATAGTCTTTCCCAAGAGCATGTCTTATAAGAATAAGGAAGAAGTTGATCTAGGTAAGTGGACATTGGCTCAGGCAGGGTTGTGGATCTGTGCACCCAGAGTGCACAGAACAGGAAAGAGGGTTGAGACGCTTAAACACATTCCAGTTTCACTCTTTTGCTCATGTATGCAATGCATTTCTTGCCTCTCCGCAGTGTGCTAGGTACTGTGCTAGGTGTTGGAGTTATAGTGATAAGCAAAACAATGGAGGAAATAACACTTTTCAAATAAACATCTAATTAAATTTATAATTAATTACTATGATAAGGACCCTGCAGGGAAGTACAAGGATCATTTGACAGGGCTACCTGGCTTGTCTGGGAGGCTAAGAAAGGCTTCTCTGAGGATGGAATGTTTGAGGCAAGATCTGCAGGGTGAGTGAACTAGCTGGGCAAAGTGGGGCAGGGAGGGGTTAGTGTTAGAGGTACAGGATAGAGCTTGTGCAAAGATCCTAGAATAAAGAAAACCTTTGGTATTTGCAGGAATTGAAAACTGATTATTGAGGTTGGAATACACAGGGCAAGGACAAAAGCGGTAGGACACGAGACTGAAGAAATAGGAAGGGGTCATATCAGATTATCCTAAACGAAATATCTTTGTATATTCAGATTCACCTTCTAAAAAGAACTCTGATTGCTGTGCAGAGAAGAGTTTGGGTGAGACCTGACATTTGAGGAAGCTGTTGCAGTAATCCTGACAATATTAGAGAGTCATGGTGGTTGCAGAGATGGAGAGAAGCAGATAGACTGACGAGATACTGAAGGTGAGGTTCTGAGGTGATTAGGACACCAAATTATATGACATAAGTTGCCTGTGGTCATTAAATGTCATACTTGGGCATTACATTCTCCAGGCCTTTCATTTTATAGATAAGAGAAGTCTAATGGGGTGTCTGTATGGCTCAGTTGCTTAAGTAACTGACTCTTCAGCCCAGGGTTGTGAGTTCAAGCCCCATGTGGGGCTCCACCTTCAGAGTCTACTCAAAAAAATTAGAAAAAAAAAAATAAAGAGAAATCTGAGAGGTGAAGTGACTTGTTCAAGACCACATATAGTGGCTTCACTGGGACTAGAATACAGGAACACCAGACTAGCCAGGTGGGGGTTGCTCAGGGTTTATGGTCAACATGGATAGATTCCTTATAGACATCAAAATGTATTAAAAACTGACATGGGGGGCAGCCCTGGTGGCGCAGCGGTTTGGCGCCGCCTGCAGCCTGGGGTTTGGTCCTGGAGACCCGGGATTGAGTCCCACATTGGGCTCCCTGCATGGAGCCTGCTTCTACCTCTGCCTGTGTCTCTGCCTCTCTCTGTGTGTGTCTATGAATAAATAAATAAAATCTTAAAAAAAAATAAAATAAACTGACATGGGAGGTGGAATGAGATATCACCCTGAACCCCATTTCTGGTACATGGTAGGCCATATATTGAATACAAGACTAATTTAAGTGTCTTTATTTACTCCTAACCTACCCCTACTAAGAAGAGGAACTTGGTCACTATTATCCTAGTCACCAACTAATGTAAGAGAACTTTGATATACACCTAGGACAGGAATTGGGTGGGTGATGTGGAGGGATAGATTTTTAGCCTACTAAAAAAAAAAAAAAAAAAAAGGTTTTTAGCCTACTACACCTGGTTGTTGGTTCTTAAGAAATAGGGGGCAGAGAAGGAATTTGGATTTCTCATGCACACCAGAGGGAGGATTGATTGATTGCTTACAAACTGGACAAACAGACTTTGGCTAGTTTAGGCAAAAATGTAATAAAACAAAACAAAAACACAACCACCACCAACAAACAGGAAAAACTCTCAACCAATCAATCCACAAACAAAACAAAGCAATAACAAGAGAGAAAGTTGTTAGCTCCTGGGAGTTCAGAGAAGCATCCAGAAAGAGGCTGGAACACTGGGTCTGGGAGGGTACAGGTATTGGAAGCTGAGAGCAGGAACGAATGGGATGGTTTTTCACTAGAAACAACCTGAGTAGGGCTTCGCTGCCAGGCTGACTCCCTGCAACGCTGGAATTGCCTTGACTCACTGCTCAAGATGTGTATTTCAGGAGGGAACAACTGATTGGCCTGGCTCAAGTCCTGTGCCTGCCCTTTCGCTAAAATAGGGTATGGTCCCTGAATAGAGTACCTCTAGGGAATATCCAGCTGGGAAGAGGTAGTTAGAATAAAGAAAGGTAGGGCTGTTGTTAGAGCAGGTAGACACTAGGCTGCCAAAAACAAACGTACATGTATAAATGCCATGGGAAGGACAATTCTCATTGTAAGGTTTAGCGCAGGTGCATTTTTTCTTGATAAGCCATATGAAAAAACCCTCTTTTCTACTTTCTCCTGCCCTGTTCCCCAGCCCACCTCTTTAGTGTCTTCAGACATTAGAATCAGAGGTCACCCCATCTGCTGCAGGCCAACAGAAACTGGGTGTAGGAGGAAAATAGTCAGCTTCAAATGAACAACCAAGCCTGAGTGGTTTATGATTGATTATGAGGACACAAAGATGTGTTAACCTTAAAAATGAAACTGCCAACTATTTTACCAATAAAAGATGGGTTTATTCTGGAATAATAGAGAATTATAATCCAGGACACACAAGCTATGACAAAAATCATAGGCAAGGCCCTGGAATAAAGCAGAGGACTGCTTTTTTTTTTTTTTTTTTTTTTTTTTATAGAGGAAAGAGGGAATGTTGTGGGGAGGGGGGCGGGAAGGGGGTGGGGGGGCACTCATAAACAAAATGTCCATTGGAGTCAGTTGGCAGTTTAAAGAATACCGGCTTTTCATTGGCTGATTGTGACTGTTTCTCATTGGGTGCGCTGTTGTAGGGGGAGGAAGAAAGCCTTTCTTCCGCCCTCTTGGGTGGTAAAGTAGTATCCCACATGTCCTGAGTCCTTCCCTTCCAGTTGGTTCTGCAATTGACAAGTGGCAGGGCATGAGAGCTCCCCCTACCGAACCTCCTGGTTTCATTTTAGTGAGGTTTCTTCTTTTTTTTTTCTTTAATTTTCACAGATGGAAAGTTGTGGGTGGCAGGGTATTGTTGGGAGGACATATGGGATTGGCTAAACGTTAAAGACAGGGAGAAGTGAAGCGAGGAGGGTGAATGTTAGGAAATGAGGGAGATCCCGCGGCCCAGGGTCCAGTTTTCCATCAGGATGGAAAGGGAGAGGATACCCATATTGAGACTGCAGCCATCCTGACATAACCCGAGCCTCAAATTGTTTAAATTTTCCTTAGGAGCCAGTGTTTCTTGAAAATACTGGGAAAGCAGCCTTTCTACCATGTAGCTTCTCTAAGCAACCAGTAGATGTGATCACTGTTGATTAAACAAGTTGAATAATGTCTTTTCCTTTGCTTTGTTGCTAGTGGCTTTTCCGCCTAGAATGGACATTAGAATCACTTGTAGACTTTCTCAGTGTACCAGTGCCTGGGCCCCAATTCCACAGATCTGAGTTTAATTGGTCTGGCTTTAGACCTGAGCACCAGTGATTTTTTTTTAAAAGCTCCCAAGTGAATCTGACATGAAGGTTTAGATTTCCCAGGGTTGAGAAATCTATGTTGATTTTCAAAGGGGAGATTTGACTAGCCTCTTCTGGCACTCTCAGGGCAGAATGCTGCGTTTGGGGAGAGCCACTTTATCCAGTGCCAAGATCTTCCAAGATGCCTCTGGCCAGTACAGTGGTAGTGCCTGGGCCAACCTGCACCCCCTCCCCCAGACCACTGAGACAGAAAGAGCAACCAAAGTTGAAAATATCAATGGATGTGTACATGGCTAATTCTGGACTTCCCAGACTCCTCCTTTAAGCCACTTGGTATGCCAGGTCACCAGGGCTCTGATAGAGTCTTCTCTATACTAAATTAATACAGAGCATCATTAATGAGATAAGCACCTCATGTTGTCCTCTACATTCAATGATATTGCTTTCCAGGGCAAACTTTCCCTCCAAATGATTGCTAGTATCTTAAGTAATCAGCTTGTCAAATGAGCATGAAACATGACTAGTATCTAGAAAGCAACATTTTTGTCTTCCACATGCCTTTTAAGCATTTTCCCACCAGATCATTTCTAATTCATTCATTCATTCATTCATTCATTCATTCATATAGTCTTTCATTCAGTAAGTATCTATGAAGTACCTATAAATACCTATTTGTTGAATCAAGTAATATTCTAGGTACTATATGGAGTTACAATAGTGAACAAAACAGAATGCCATCCCTTATGGTGCTTACATTCTGGTTGTACAAAATGAGCAATATTTAAAGAGTATATCCCAGTGAGAGGAAGCTGTAACCACTGGCTGACTGAGAGGTGGTATATAACCTGGCCTCCTTGCATCAAGGAAGGACAATTCTGTGGTGCCGTTCATATTTCGATTTCTCCACAGGATCGGGTAGAAAAAAATTAGAAATCACATCTTTGCTTAACAGCTTCCCCTGCTTTATTCTCTTTCTCTCACTTCTTAAGGGTTTCTCCTGAGAGCACTCCCTCAATAAGTTACTGAACAAAACTCCTTGTTGTAGGCTCTGCTTCTAAGGAATGCAACCCAAGACAATATGTGAAGGAAGTAAAGGAGCATACTTTGCAGATACTGGGAGAATATTCCAAGTGAAGGGCCTGAGCTGATTTAAACTGGCTACTTCTAGGAAAAGCAAGGACAGTAGGACCTTCCTAGGACATCGTAATAATTTTGGCTTTTGTGGGCAAAAGAAGGGATTTTTGAGCATAGAAGGGATGTGACCTGCCTTATGTGTTAACAGGCTTTGGGCACTAGTGACAAACATCTCTAATGTTTTTTAACTGAGTTCTCCTTGCCTCTTAATGGAGGCCTTTCAAAAGCCCAAGCACCAGGCTGACTTCACGCAGACTCTGCTCCCACAGCCCACATCCCTTGCTCTGACAAAATGTAGACCCATTTCAACCCAGCAGCTGTTCCTGGGTGCCACCACCAAAGCTTGAGGTCAACCCTTCTCACTCTAGATTTGTTAAACAGGACCCAGACACAGTCTTCTGTGATTGTAGGTCAAGCCCTGTCCCCTCTATCTCCCAGCTCAAGGCTCTCCAGAGGGTCCTTTGGTAGATGCCATCATCACCCTTTGGTTATTCAGAAGCAACTATGCCTCACCTCTTCCCCAAAGCAGGATGGGGGGAGCAGGGCTCTTAGAATGACAGCAACTCTATGCAAACATATCTCTTAACCAATGTTCTGTGAAGCCTCCTCACTGGATTTGAGGGGTAGAGGCAGTTACAGAGTAGCCGCCTCACACACACACCTAGTGGGAAAGCCCACAGAGCTCACAGCAGACTTTTCTCAGTGGCAACCACATCCCCAAATTCTCTCTCCTCCCTCCCTCTCTAATCCTCTTGAACCACCTAAGGGTTTCACATGTCATGGAATGAGTTTTCACATTCATTTCCTTTGTAAATCTGCATAATCTGAAATCTATCCTATTGATGCTGAAAAATTCTAAAGCAAAAAATGGTGTACGCTTGCCCTCAGGTGTACAGGGGATTTCCAGTTATAATATCTTGCTGCATTGTCTTAGTTCGCAATTGTGGCAGAGGTCTTCCCTCAAAATCCATTTTCCTTTTCTTGTATCTTTTAGAAGTTCTGACTTTTAGGTGGCTCATGGCACTGTGAAGAAAGATCATCTGCCTTCTTTAAGATTCTGTAAACATCCCAGGGAAGGATTCGAATTTGCATGGCTTTGCATTACGTAGTCACCTTTAGCTTGATCAACGTGGCTGCAGGATAAGATGTTTGGGACAAGAAGTTTTTGCTAGAACCATATATATTTAGTCTGAAGAAAGGAGCAGGTCTCCAAAAATAGGAGGGTCTGTCCTCATAAGGAGAGATTGATGATGGGTAGATCAAAGAGGAGAAGTTCACATCAGGGGCTTCTAAGATTTTTGAGGCTGATATTTCCTGTTTGGATCCCATAACCCTCTGTGGCCACTGTGTAAGGTGATCTAGGCTAATTGCCAATTTGTATCTAAAGTAAGAAGGCTGGGTATTTTCTTTGATCTTGAACTTACTTTTATTTCTCACATGTGCTGCCCTGATAAATCTACTTATTAACACTTTCTCTCTTTTGCCCTATATCCTGCATGGTCTCTGTTATGTTTCTATTGAAAATCTTATTCACACATTTGTGTGCTTGTCTTGATTATAGGAATTTTTATTTTTACTGATTCCTTGTCTTTGCTTTACTTCAAGCCTATTGATTCAATCTTCAAGTTACACACACACACACACACACACACACACACATACTCTCCCCACCTCCATACAAAACACTATCTTGAGTAATAGGAAACACAAGCCAAAGTTTTAGTGTAGTGTGGAAATCAAGGCAAGAGACAACTTCCAGAATAAGCAGACCCATCCAAAAAGTGTTGTTGGTGGCAATGGTGACAGAAGAGGAATCATCTTTAAACGTCCAGAGTAGAGAATACATAGGGAATGAATAAACTAGAAATCTCAAGGAATAGGACTATGTTATTTAATGACTTTGAGGCAGATGTCAAAAGAGACAGTAAAAAGAGATGAAGGTGAGAGCCTGGATGGTAAGGTCGGTTAAGTGTCTGACCCTTGATTTCAGCTCAGGTCATGGTCTCTGGGTTGTGAGATGGAGCCCTGCATTGGGCTTTGTGCTCAGGTGGAATCTACTTGAGACTCTCTTTCTTCCTCTGCCCCTCTCCCCACTCATGCATGTGATCTCTTTCTAATATATATATATATATATATATGTATATATATATTAGATATATATTTATAGATATTTAATATATATATTAAAAAAAATATATATATTTATACATGTAAGAGATGAAGGTGGTTGCTTCTGGAGAATAAGTTGTAGTTGGAAAAAGAAGATGGTCCAGGGGCTGATTGCTTTCATAATAAATCTTATTGAACTGTTGTTAAACTATATGCATGATAATATGATAAAACAAAAATGAAATGAAATCCTAGTCCCAGTGGTCTTGGATTCTGGCCAGGCTTATTTGCATGTCTCAGGTTTTCTGTTAATGTCTCTTGTAAGTTGAGTTCCCTATATATATCCTCCTCTTGATTTAATCTGTACTTTTGAGGGTACCTTTCAGACTTACTTTCTGAGAAAGAAGCACATTGGAGTTAAAAATTATAAAAAATTATCTGTATAAAAATGTCTCTCATGGGATCCCTGGGTGGCGCAGCGGTTTGGCGCCTGCCTTTGGCCCAGGGCGCGATCCTGGAGACTCGGGATCGAGTCCCACATCGGGCTCCCGGTGCATGGAGCCTGCTTCTCCCTCTGCCTGTGTCTCTGTCTCTCTCTCTCTCTCTGTGTGACTATCATGAATAAATAAAAAATTAAAAAAAATGTCTCTCATGGACACTGAAATTTAATTGATGGGTACAGAATTATAAATTGGTACCTATTTTCTCTCAGAATTTCTCCACTGTGTTTAATTTTTTTGTTTTATTGAGAAATCTGAAGCCATTCTGAATCTTGGTCCTTTGTAAGTAAAAAAAATAAATAAATAAAACACCTTTTCTGGAAGATTTTGGGATTTTCTCCTTGAATTCCCCAGCTGTGGTAAGAATCCATTTCAATTCATTGTGGTGAACCTTGGTGAGACCTTTTTAATTCTGAAACTTTTTTAATTAACTTTTTCATTGATTATTTTCTCTGTTCTATCTCTCTAGAAATCCTTTTGTTTGGTTGTTTAGCCTTCTGGACACTCTCTAATATCTAATTTTCAAATGTTTTCCCTTATTTTCCATCCCTTAGTCTTTTTGCTCTATTTTCCTTAAAAAAAAAAAAAGAAAAGAAAAAAGATTCTATTTTTAAGTAATCTCTATGCCCAGTTTGGGGCTCGAACTCACAAATCAAGATCAAGAGTTGCGAGCTCCACTGGCTGAGCCAGCCAGGTGCCCTTCTCCTCTCTTTCTGAGAAATTTCCTCAAAACTATATTCCAGCACTTTTACTGATAGGTACATTTCTGCTTTCAGATTTTAATTTTCCAAAACTCACTCTGGATATCTGCAACAATTTTTTTTTAACAGGATCCATTTTTATTTCATGTATGCATTATATTTTATCTCAGAATATTAGAGACAGTCTTTTTGAAAAAAATGTATTTATTTGAGAGTGAGCGAGCATGAGTGGGGAGTTAGGGAGGGGTAGAGGGAGAGGGAGAAGCAGACTCCTGGCAGAGCAGGGAGCCCCATGGGGAGGCTCGATCCTAGGACCCTGAGATCATGACCTGAGCTGAAGGCAGATGCTTAGCCCACTGAGCCACCCAGGCATCCAATGTGCTGTTTTTGTTTCTGTTTTTTAAGTTGTCATCTCCTTGCTTAGATTTCTGATTTGTCCTAGATTTCTTGTGGTCTTCCTCAGATATTTGCTAATCCTTGGCTCTCCATGTATGGTGGAGTTATATGTAAGAGTCCAGCTTTCCTGGGTTTATTAAGTCAGTCACGACTTGTCTTTTTCCTTCCCAGCTTCTGAAACTTTATCAAAAAAAAGGAGAGAATCTTGACCAAGAGAGTTCTGTCAGTGAGAAGAGATGATTTTCCATTCTTCATCTCATTGCTGATACCATGCTATTTAAAGCAGAGGCTGAGAAGCAGAGTGGCAAGAACCAGGAAGAAGGGCAGTTCCTGCTTGGTGGTCTAGGACATTTCTATTCTATTCCCAAACATATTGAACCCACTCAGCACAAGAGAAGCCCTGAGCTCCAATTCCCCACCTCTCTTAGAATGTGGCCTGAACCCCATCTATGGCAAGCCCTGGGGGGGGGGGGCGGGTTTCACCCCTTCCCCTTCTCCTTGCCTCCTGAACAGCTAGCTGATCGTCTCAACCCTCTTAGCTCCTTGAAAATCTTTCCATGGAGGCAGTGTTCGAAAAGTCTTTTCTCCATCTCATTACATTTCCAGAGATTTTAGTATCTAACACGTAGATGGCAGATGAGTCAGTCTCTTTTTTGTGCCTCGGTCTCCACTTCTGTAAAATGGGGATAGCACTGTCTCCCCCACTCACCACCGTGAACAGGAAGTCAAACGAGGCCAATGGTCAGAGCCTGCACATCAGGAGCAGCTCTGCCTCTCACAGCTCTGAAAGCTAGAAGCACGACGGAGACACCTTCTCCTGAAACCTCCTTTACCAGGGGCCCATGGTGAGGGCTTGCACTCTTTCCCAGCAGGGCCACCAGTGTTCGCAAAAGTGAAAGTAACTTTAAACCCCTTGAGATCAAAACATAAGGTGAAAAAAACGAAGTAACTAAATTCTCACCTCAACAACCATTGCAAGTAAAACCAAAGAGGAAAAGGAAGGTATCAACCTCTCTAGACCGACGTGCAGGCAACAGGGTAAGCAAGCAGCAACAGCTCTCCACACAAACCCAGGGAAGGTGTGAGACACAGTGGAGTCTGCTGCTTCCTTCAGACCCAGGGAATGTCTGCTTGACACCTCTCTTTCTGCCTTCCCCCTGCTCCCCCTTCCTTCTATTTTTATAACTTCGAGAAGAACAGGAAGGGGTATATATTTTTTTAAATGTTTTTCAGCATTCAGGGTATGCCTGTGTTCTAGAAGGTGATGAGGTTGCAAGCTTGCCACATAAAATGATTCTGACCTGGGGCTAGGGCTTCAGGCTCTCCAGTTGTCGGGGGAGGAGCTGACTAACCAGGTTGGGGGACATTTGCCATCTCTTCTCAAGCTGGCACAGGGAGCTCCAGTTCACACTACACATGGTATTCAAATCCAAAGTTAAAAAATGACTCCAAGATTCTTGACTCATCAGTGAAAGGGAAGGTAGCAGCGGAGCCCAGGTTTGAGGAAGTGGCCCTGAGCCAGCCTGCCAGATCCATTCGTGTCTCCTGGGAGGAACCTCTGCTGCTGGCTGGCCCACGGGGACACACAGAGTAGGCAGTGACAAATAGGCAACTGAGGCTGCTGAGACCACAATCATTGCTCAGTGGTCCAAGTATGGACACAGTTTAGAATGAAACCCTCCATGCAAAAAGAAAGCAGGAAAAATGGACATGGTCTTCAAAATACGTTCCTTCAGGGTAGCTTCTGGGTTTGCTTGCTTTGTTTGTTTGTTTGTTTCTTTCTTCCATCCTTCCTTTCCTAGCCACTTCCAAATCCATTCCCTGTTTTTCTTCCCTGTGTAGCTGCCAGTCCGATTTTCCCCTTTTCTTTTCATCAGGTTAATTCTCCTAATAGGTTTGCCATATTTAGAAACTAAAACACAGTTCAATTTGAATTTCAGGTAAGCAGTGAAAAAAATTTTAGCGTAATTATGCCCCATGTGATAATTTGCGCGTGCTTATAGCAAAAAGTTATTTGTTGCTCGTCTGAGTTCAGTGGAAAAGACTTCCTAAAAATCATTCATTGTTGACCTGAAATTCATTTATCTGAGAACCTGTGGCCTATCTGGAAATGCTAGCTCTAGACCTTTTTTGCTTCCTTCTGCTGAACACTTTCTAGAGAAAGTACTTCCTTAAGCCAAGGGGAGAAATAAAGGACTATGGGCAAGTTAGTTCCCATGTTATGACCAACTACCATGAATTCACATTGAACCAAGAAGCTAGGATGGCTTCAGCTTACTGGCGAAGGGGGTAGGATGAATAGCCTGGTTTTAAGTTTGTTGCTTCTCCCAGGAATAACCTTATAATAAACATTCATAGCTTTCTGCACAGACCCGATGAGCTGTGAATCTAGACACCTAAGTCTGCTGAATCAAATTCCTCGCACATGGGTTATTGAACCGACAGGATTTGTTTTCTGAGATTGTTCTTTTTGACTGGGAGAGCTTCAGTTCAGCGAACAAGTGTTTCTTGAGTAAATGTTAAGTCATGAGCCAGATGCTTCTTGAGGTACAAAGCTTCAAGGATATGTCTCCCACCTTCACCACATTCTAATTCATTTGGGGACTACACAGAAAAAGGCAGCTGGGCTTTAGAGTAGTATATTTATTATACGAGCAGCATGCATTTAAAATGCTATATATTGTGGGGGAAATCCCTTCCCTATAATATTTGATGTGTTTTTTCCTTTGGAAAACTTTTTGAAAGTTCACAGATTTATATAACCAATAACCATGTATCCCAACCACTTTATGGATTAACAGATATTAACCTTTTGTGTTTTGCCTTATAGAGAGAATTTCACACATCTTTTTTCACATCTTAGCATCACTAAGTTGCGTGCATTTTAAAATTAGTTGCATATTGTGGTAACTTTCTTCCTCAGTGATACATAACATACTAATGTTTTTTTTCATCAATGGCATCTTAGATTTGATAAAACAGCATGATTTTTACTATTAAAATAGTATTACAGATAAAATTGAAAGACTTTTCTTTTCTCCTACCACTTCCCCTTCCCTCACTGCTTTCTTTTCTTTTTATCCCCCAGAGGCAAAGACTCACAAATATGGAGTCTGGCCATGATTGTGTATATATATATATTTTTTTCTTTATATATAGTATTACTCTCCATGTCATTATTCTGTATATATAATTTTGCATCTCTCTTTTCCCTTTTTAACATACAATTAGATTTTAAAATCTGTCCATGATGTATGTACAAGAATGTATTTATCTCCTCTACAATATTGCATTGTATGAGTATACTGTAATTAATTTATCCATTCCCCTGTTGATGACCATTTAGATAGTTTCCAATTCATTTTTCCAGTTTTACATTCTTATAAATAAGAATTCTCCAGTTTGAATTATTTTATTTATGTATGTATGTATGTATTTATTTATTTATTTTAAAAAGATTTTATTTATTTATTTGAGAGAGAGAGAGTACAAGTTGGGGGAAGGGGGACAGCAGAGGGAGAGGGAGAAGCAGACTCCTCACCAAGCAGGGAGCCCGATGTGGGACTTGATCCCAAGGACCCTGAGATCATGACCTGAGCCTAAGGCAGAAGCTTAACCAACTGAACCTCCCAGGTGCCTCCTCTATTGAGAATTTAATTTAGTAATCCACATTTGGGAATGGAATTTCCAGGTTGTAGGTATGTACATTTTAAATTTTCAGTGTATTTTTAGTTTAATTATGCCTGCATTTAGGGGTGCCTTGAGCTTTACGGGTGAAATCTGTATTTGTTATTGTGTGAGGTTTGGTTTTCTTCCCTTCGCAAAGAAAACCCTTTCTGTTTTGCCTTTCACCCATTTATTTACCAGAAATCGTAATAGTACAGTGACTCTCTGTAAATGTTACCTTTGAAACTTTTGTGATGGTTTGTGGGCACTTGGTCATCTGAACCACCTACACTTCCTAAATCATCACTGCATTTCCAAAGACTTTCTGTGCTCGAAAGGCCACACAAGGCTTCTCAGGCCCATATGGCAATCATCTAGAGTCAGAGGCAGTAGCGTCAGTGTGAGATTTTAGAGAGTCAGCATGGTTTGTCAAAGGCCTAAGAGGGGGCATCCCCATTCAATCTAACAGTGCTACATCTAGGATTTTACTGTAAGGGAGTAATTAAAGATCTGCACAAAAGTTAAGTGACAAGGTATTAACCACAGATAAGTTTATAACCATAGAAAGTAAGAAATACTGTTGGGATTCCATAATGGAAGCAATCTTCTGATTTATAAGTAAATCAGGGTGGGTTTCTATGAAAACAACAACAAAAAAAGCCCTAGAAAGTGCACATAGCATGTTGTTTAATGAGAAAATGGGGTAGAAATAGTTGTAAGAGCATGACTTCTTTTTTAAAAGACATTCACAAGAAAATTCTCTGGAAAGATATAACCCAGGCTAACAGTGGCTATCTCTGGGACGTGGAATTATAGATGGGTTGTATTTTCTTCCTTTTGTTATCTCTCTTTCTGACTTTTATACGGTGAACATATATTATTTTTGTGAGTAAAATAATTAAAAATATGCTGGGATTTTGTTTGCTTGGGTCAAGGTTTTGTATTGAGAGAAATGAACACTGGGAGGTGGGTAGTTTGTAAGAGAATTTAGGATCAAGACAAGATGGGGGAACAAATCTAATAAAATGCGTTATCTGGGAATAATTTCGAATTTTTTTCATGCATTTTCTTTGCCTTTGCTCTCCAAACTTTTTTTTTTAAGATTTTATTTATTTATTCATGAGAGACACACAGAGAGAGGCAGAGACATGGGCAGAGGAAGAAGCAGGTTCCCTGCAGTGAGCCCAATGTGAGACTTGATTCCAGGACCTCAAGATCACTAGAGGCAAAGGCAGGCTCTCAACCACTGAGCCACTGAGGCGTCCTGCTCTTCAAACTTTTTAAAGGACTCTAAGCACAAATATCCAGAGACGACTGCTGTTTTGCAGTGAATAATCCAGTTTTCCTTTTCTTCTTAACAGACTTCTACATTTCTTCTTTCACTGTAGGTAGAGAATTTGTGCCCCAAGGAAGACCTGCAGAGAAGTAGATATTTTTGCCTTCCTGGATAATAAATTTAAGAAAGGTATCTAATGTTTCCTTTCGTTCCTTTTTAAAAATTGTTTGTTTTAGTTTGGGGGAGAACAAAATCTCCTCTGGAATAGCATTTTCTTTGTAGCTTCAATATCTTCTCCTTGAATCTTCACTGTGGACAAAGAAGTCACTTGGCTAAGGCAAGAAGCCTCATTTACAGGATGCCTGGGTGGCTTGGTGGTTGAGTGTCTGCCTTTGACTCAGGGTGTGATCCTGGAGTCCAGGATCGAGTCCCACATTGGGCCCCTGTGGAGAGCTTGCTTCTCCCTCTGTCTGTGTCTCTGCCTCTTTATCTCTCTGTTTCACATGAATAAATAAATAAAATCTTTTTTTTAAAAGAAGCTTTATTTACTATGAGCTACTTACCAGTTTCATAATGTCCACATTACAATGTGCATAAAGAAAATATGGTTGCATGTGGAAAGACTCTTTAATGGCTGTAGGTACATAAATTTAAACAATTTAAAGAGCAATATAGTAAATTAACCAAAAATATTAAAATAACATCTAATGCTGTTGGTGGAAAAACTGGCATGTGTACCCATTGACAATAACACTTAAGACTGGCTCAATACTTACGAAAAGAATCCTAATAATATGTAAGAATGATCAAAAACTTTTCACTTCCCAAAGGAAAAATGATTGGTACAGAAATGTACACAGGACCATTTGCTGACTATTCTTTTATGATGTAACTTGAGAGCAGCAGCACCACAAAGCTCAAAGCTTTTTCCAACTTTGAGTTACTGATTTTAAGATTCCTAAATTGTATAATTTTCGAGGTGGAAGGAAACTTAAAAATGTAGCCAGATGGCCCTAATGAATTGAAAAGATTTTCCTAAGGACCCTCAGGTAATAACTGAAGAAGCTGGTTTTGTGCTTGTGACTCTGTAATTATGAGTTATGCATCTTTCACGTGATACCCACGCGCTCAGTAATGAGACAGCGCCCAAAACAAGACTCTAGCGCCAGAAGCAATTTGTTGGTCAAGGCAGAGTCATGCTGAGAGGACCTTGGGGAGTTTGTTCAGTTTCCCCATTTTAAAGAGAAAGAAAATGAGGCCTATGGAAGTGAACTCAAGTTCAATGGACTTTCTTTTTTTTTCTTTTCTTTCTTGGACAAGAGAGACAAGTGTGGGAAATGGGTCAGCAGTGTGAATGCCTGCTTCTTTGGGTTGCAATATTTGGATGAAGGCTGAAGAGACACAGATCAAATGTTGGTTAAGCAAATATACCAGGAGCTGGTGCTGTTCCTTCTGCATTCCAGACAGACAATAGCTCTGGAAGTGGTGTGAATGGCACCCCACCCCCACAATTAACCTCAAAGAGGTGTTAATTTCACAGTCAAACTGGGGACCATTTAAATTCAGGCAGTGTCAGAAAACAAGCATTTATTTGGAACCAAAAGAACAATTTGTCTCTTTTCCTTTGCATTGTCTGCCCCATTAATTTTCCCAGAATAAAATGTCTTCAGACAGACTTTCCCTGATCCTAGAATGCCCCACATCCTAGTCTAGGCAAACAAGACCTATAAACGACAAGAAAAGGCACTTTAATACCCCTTGGTGAAGACAGAAGACAGTGGGAAGAATGGATAATTGCCTCCAAAGAGGCCCATTTCTGGAAATAAAGCTAACACAGCACACATTTGTTCTTCTGAGCATCCTCTTTTATTAATGACAGGATAATGTCCTTCCAGAGTTCATCACATTTGTGAGAGTATGGACACATTTTCTCTCAAACCACTGATGTTGTTAATGACCACACGGTTGTGGTTTTGGATAACTCTACATTTCTTTTCTTCATCTCATGGTTTCTCGATCTTGGGGGCTACTGATATTTTGTACTGTACACTCCTTTGGTGAGTGAGAGGGGGAGGGTGTCCTGTGTAACATAGGACCTTTAGCAGCATCCCTGGCTTCTACCCACTAGATGCCGGTAACACTTCTCCCTCATGTTCTCCGTTCATGACAACTGAAAATGTTTCCAGACATTGTCGCGGTCCCTGGTTGAGATCTAGTCCCAGCATGCAAGTCAACAAAAAAGCTGTGCTATTCCAGTCTCAAAAGGCACCGAAAACCCTTCCCAGAGTTGGGCTCCAGTTCCAGGTCTATGGCCTCCTGACCTTCTTGGTACTGGACCATCTACCATACTGAAATGAAAATCAGAAAACATGAATATTGTGTTATTTGGGAAATCACAGGATATGAACTAACTTAATTCTTTATCCCACTCCATCTTTTTTTTAAAAAAGATTTTAAAAATTTATTTATTTAAGAAAGAGAGCACAAGTGGGAGAGGCAGGAAGAGGGAGAGAGAATCTCAAGCAGACTCCATGCTGAGTGCAGTGCCTGACATAGGGCTCAATATCATGACCCAGAGATCAGGACCTGAGCCAAAAATCAAGAGTCCGATGATTAACTGACTGTGCCACCCAAGTGCCCCTATCCCACTCCACTTTAATTACTCCTTTCATTTGTATTTCATTAGCACCAAATTATGTTGTCTATACCTAAATATATTACCATTTTTCTAAAGAATCTGTATAATAGTAATACCTACCATGTATTGAGCCCTACTATGTTCCAGGTTCTGACTATGTACCCTGTATTGTCATAATGCAAAGAGTTAGGTACATGTTATCCTCCTGTTACTAGAATGTAACTCCATGAGGGGAGGTACCATATGTTTAGTGTCCCAGTGTACCTCAAGACTTTATACATTGGCCAAAACATATGACTGCATAGTAGTGCCCAGTAAATATTTTAAAAAATGAATCAATGATTTAATAAATTTTACCAAAGATCTTTGACTTCTCCCTTTTGTAATCCAAACCCAAACTTGCAACAAATCCTATTTTCTCTACTTTCCAAATATATTCGGGGTGCAGTCATTTCTTGCTACCTTTACTGATACCAGCTTGACCTAGGCCGCATGATGTCTCACCTGGATAATTGCAGTAGTTTCCTAACAGGTCTTCAAGCTTCTGCTGCCATCCTACTGTGGTCTGTTATCCACCCAGCAACAAGGGATCCTCTCAGATAGTTCAGATGATTTCAATCTTCCAACGGCTCCCATCTCACACAGATCAAAAGCCCAAGTCCTTTTCGTGTCCCACAAATTCTAGATCTCCTGTCTTCTGTTCCTTCTCTAGTTTCATTTTCATGTACTCTCCCTCCTCACTCACTCTGTTCCCCCTCCTGCCCTTCTTGTTGTTCTTTGAACATGCCAAGCACATTTGAACTTCCAAACTTTTGTACTAGCTGCTCCCCCTGCCAGGAACACCCTTCCCACAGGTCTCTCTACTTAACCCACTCCATCCTTACATCTTTCTTTACTGACATGTCATCTTCCCAGTGAGGCCTCCTCTGGTCACTTTTATTTAAAGTTGCAACCCTCTTGACCCCTTTTGCTGTTTAATTTGGCCCGATTGCATTTATCCTGTTCTGATAAACCAGAATGTAAGTTTCATGGAGGAGGGGAGGTTTGTCTGTTTTGTTTACTAGTAAGTCTCCAGCACTCAGTACTAGTATATAACAGGTACACACATATTTGCTCTTGTTAAATGAATGAATGAGGACACAGAGATGGTAACTGGCAGAACTAGGATGTGAATGCAGGTTGCCAACCTCAAAGTCCTATTCTTTCAATGGTTCTCAAACTTGGATGTGTACCAGAATCCTTGGGGTGGGGTGGGAGTGGAGTATGTCTGTTAAAACAGACTGCCAGGCCTCATGCTGGATCCTGGAAGTCAAAATATGAGGAAGGAGGATTCAAGAGACTGTACTTTTAAAAACTCTCAGAAGGCCCTAAGCAGCTAGTCCGCTGGCTCAGCAGATCTATAAATGGGAGCTTAAGGTGTGATCTGGAAGCTGTCTGCATCAGAACCAGCTGGATCAAAGTCTGGGATCTGAAGCCAGCTTCCCAGGCTGTGAATCTTGACTCCACTGTCCCTGTGACTGCTTGCTTCCCCATCCCCTCCTCCCCTGCTGTTTTTTTTTTTTTTTAAGATTTTATTTATTTATTCATGAGAGACACACAGAGAGAGAGAGGCAGAGCACAGGCAGAGGGAGAAGCAGGCTCTATGCAGAGAGCCGGACATGGGACTTGATCCCAGGTCTCCAGGATCACACCCTGGGCTGAAGGTGGTGCTAAACTACTGAGCCACCCAGGCTACCCCTCCCCTGCTTTTATAATCAGAAATTCTTTGAGGAAAGGATCTCAAAATCTGTGTTGAATTTCCTTAAAGTAGAATCCCATATCTGCAATTCCCTAACTATTTGACCTTGGTCAATTACCTTCCTTATCAGTTTTCTCATCTGTAAACTGGGGGGGGGGGGGGGGAATACGAGTCCCTGTTGCCTAGGATCATAGTGACAATTTAATGGGTTTAGGTTATGAAATTACCAGAACAAAAGACGACATATAGCAAGCATTCAATAAATGTTAACTGTTATTATTGTTAACACCATTGATTTCTAGGTTCCAGCCCAGACTGATGAAATCAATCTCTGCAGGTAGGGCTCTAGATCATTTAAAACAAGCAATCCACATGATTCTGATGCACACAGATGTTTGAACAGCAAAGACTCAGTCTGTCTCACACACAGAGGGGCAGCCTGACAGTCAAATGCTCAAAAGATGCTGGATATAAGCAGTAGTCTCCTGGCCCCTGAGGAGCATAAGACTCGTGGCTTGGCTAGTAATAAAGTACACAAGTTTGGAGGGCCAAAGTAATTAAGGAATTATCCAGCCCAAATTCTCATTTTTATAACTAATGAGGCAGATCCCTAAGGTGATTATGCAGCCCATGTGTTAATGCTTCTAATTTGAAGGCAAATAAATTCCTTTACGTCCTTGCTACTCAGTCAATGTGGTCTAAGGAAAAACAGGACCAGCACCAACCAGGACGCAAGCTTGGAGGAACTGCAGCATCCCAGTCCCCTTTCCAGACATACAGCATCAGAAGCACTAATCTACACCATTGGTTCTCAGACTCAGCTACACTCTGCAATTAGTTGGGAAGCTTTAAAAAAAAACACCCAAAACACTGATAACTGGATTCCATCCCTAGAGATGCTGATACATTTGGTCTGGTGTGAGAAGTGGACATTGGGATTTTTAAATCTCCTTAGGTGATTTTAATGTGCAGCATAATACAGTAACTTTATGTCAATCACTCAAGATATCAGTTGCTCTCTGGGTGCTCTGGGTTGGAAGAAACGGAGACGTCAAACCAGGCTTGAGGTTGCTTCTTGTCCATGGGAATACTCAAATCAGGAATGGTTTGCAATTGTCATGTGAAAAAAACCCCACATAGGTTAGACTTACAGAAAATCATATATATTTATACATAAATATGAGTAAATACATGTGCGCCTCATCTCTGATATTACACGTTTCATTTAATTAGGAAAGGCATAAGATAAAAAGATTACCTTTAAAAAATACAGAAAAGAAAAAAGATCTCTCACTCAGTGTCCTGCCACCTGGACACAACAGCACTCTTCATTTGGCCATCCAAGTTTAAAATTCTGAATGCATTTTTCCCCTGTTGACTTTGCTCACACTGGTATTTATTTTCAGATCTACCAAAGTAGATGATTGCATTCGGCCTTGGGATGTTTTGTTTTGTTTTCCCCAATTAGATTGCTGCTTAGGATTTTTCCCTTTATAAGCATGTTTTATGAAGGGAATGCATAATTGTCTCTTGAATCCATCCCATTAACTGTCTGGCACTTCAGCTTGCTCTTCTGTGACCCAGAGATAACTTCTAGCCTATCTTCCTTGTGGGGAAGATTGCATGAGATAATGAAGGCAAAGATGCTTTGAAAACGGATAAGGAGCTTACGACCAGTGGGGCAGAGGAAGCATCAGCAATATAACTCCATTTGTTGAGGGCCAATGTGCCAGGCTTTGGGTAGTTTACATATTTTGTCTCTGATGCTCACAGCAACCTTGTGAAGTATTACTACCCTTATTGTATAGACAGGAAAACTGAGGCTCAGATAGGTACAGAAACGAGCTCAGGGTTTCACTGCCAGTAACTGAGAAAGCCAGTTTTCACACATAGATTTTCTAGGTCCTGAAGTCACTTCCCTGAGCAGTCACTCAGAGGCACACATAAAAAATGACAGACTTCAGGAAGTGCTGTATCATAGGAAAGGAATAGATGGAGGGCTGTAAAATTGTAGAAGGGGAAGAAATTGTGTAATAAGTTGAAGCGACTCCTACTTCTGTGTTTGGCAGATACATTTCAAATCAGAGTGGTAGCCTTGTCCGACTGATTCTACTAATTTAAGCTAGAATAATTTGAAGATACTAGATTTTCACCAAGACTTTATAATTGACAGAACAACGGAGAGGAAGACTTCCAAAAGGGGATGCCCCCAGATTCTTCCTTCCCAACCCCAACACTCCTCTATCCCAGTGTGTCTGTCTGTCTGAGATGTTCTGAAATGAGACTCATGGGATAGGAAAACTTTTCTTGGGGGGCACTAGAATTAGACTTAACATTCTCAAATTTACTGGCTCTCAACCTTGGCTACACATCAGGATCACCTGGACAGCTTTAAAAATACTAATGCTTGGGTCTTACCCCCCAGAGATTCTGGTGTTATTGGTTTATAGGGAGGCCTGGATGTGAGGATTTTTGAGAAATCCTGACAATTCTAGTAGAAAGCTGTGTTAGAGAATCCCCAGGCCAGCTGGTTTTAAAGAAACTAGTGACTAAATTACTAAAGAAAATGTATGTAATGGAGTCATACATAATTAAAAGTGTATCATTCTAGCCAAACCAATAAATAGAAAATGCCATCATCTTTGAGTATGACTTTAGACAGCCCTGGATATTGACACTGCATGGCTTATTATAGTTTGTAATGAATATTTGCTGAATATATAAAGGATTGAATAATGGATGAACCAATGAATAAACAAAAGAAAGTCAAAGCTGAGTGACTATGTCAGGAAAGATGTATCCTTTTTGCTTTTATTAAAAAAAAATTGTGTGTATAGGCAAATTTAGAAGATCCATGGGTTTGAGGTCAAGAGACTTGTGTTTAAACATGCACCATGGAAAAATTCAGATAAGCTTTTTAAAACTCAATTTTATTATTTATTAAAAGAGGAAATATAATCCTGGACTTTTTGATAACAGGTAGGATTATTGTCTATAAAAAAACTTTGCAAGCAATAAAACATTATAAAAATGCAAGGGGATATTATTGTCTTTGTTATACAAACAAGAAAAACCCAGTAAGGTAACTTTGGCTCCCAAACTTCAGCTTGCTTCAGAATCCTCTGGAGAACTACCACACTTAATGTAGCACTGACTTAGACAAAATTATCATGAGATGCTTATCCAACAGCACCTTATTTTGTTGTCCTTATCTTTCTCCCAAGGCATCTCAACTCTTCCTTTAATTTCCCTTACTCTTTCCAATACTTAGAACTAACTTTCCAAAAACAAACAAACAGATCTACTTCCTTCATATTTGTGAATGAGTTGACATCTGTACACTACCTCATCTTGGGATATCAGAATTCTAAGTTAAATGATGAAATAGAAACTTGCTCATCCCCTTAAGGAGTTAACAGGTTATAGTCAGTCAGTATTGTTTCATCATGGAGGTGAGAGAGCAGGTGAATGATCAGGCTTGGGTTTGAGAGTAAAAGAGAACAAAGACAGAGAAGGATGGGAAAGAAGAGGTCATGGGAGAGGCTGACTTAATACTTCAAAGTTTTGACTACTATAAGCCCTAACTAACAGACTAATCCTGGGTCTCACTTGTGTACCCTTCTTGTATCTGTCTCAAATGAAAGTGAGCTAGAGGTTGGTGGCAACATTTATTTGGTGAAGCCAAAGTTTCAGCAATACCAGGACATTAGATGTTAAGATCTTAACTACTAAAACAGTCATTAATTTTTTTAAAATTGATTACTCTTCTGTATAAGTAATACAGTCACATGAATCAAAAGGTAAATATGGGGAAATCAGTATAAATGGTGGAGTAGGGAACTTTTGGGATCCATCACCAGACACACAAAAACCTGGCAAAACCTATCAGAATGAAACTTACTGAACTCTGAGAGAGAATCAAAGGTTTTTAGCAACCAAATGAATGCTTTACCAAGAAAAGGCTATTGAAACATGGCCAGAAATTTTCATGTACTCTAGTTCCATCATTCTCCTCAATGTGGCAATGAACTTAAAACAGCAGCCCACATTCCCTGTGTGGGCACCAGGTTTAAGAGGAAGCAGATAAGATCTTGTTCAAAACAAGGAATTGTGTTTTGTTTTGGCCTGGCTGGGGTTTCTCCAAAGAACTACTACAAGGGAATTTCCCTTTTTTTTCACCCCACCTGGAACTCTATCCAGGCTAAATGGCTAAATGGAGAATGTTCCCCCAAAGATGGAAAACATGCCACGATTGTCTGGGGCAAAGAGTAACAGTTTAGGCGAACCATAGAGAAACCAAAATTACAGGAAGAAAGCCAAGGAGTGAGATTTTTGAGGGGAATAACACCTTTGAAAAAATGTTCATGTATACTAGGCAATCTAGAAAACATGTATATGCCTAGGGTAGGACACATGTTCAGAACAGGCCTGAGAAAACCATATACTTTCATTGGTAGCTGATATTTAGGTTCAGTGCAAAAAGTTTTGACTTTTTGACTTTAAAAAGGGAGGGATGACTCAAGCAGAGTTGAATACAGCCTGGCTAAAGAAGGAGTCACCCAACACAGAACCAATCTGCAAAGACCTGGACAATTGTTTACTTTTCTAGACTTTCCTTTCCTTGACTTCAAGCATTTAAGGAACTCTTTCAAACAGCTAGCTGAGCACTAAGCTAAAAGAATAGAGACTTCAGAGTCTTCCCATGACAAGGAATGCAGTCTTTACAAAAAATAGTTTAGAAAAGTCACTGAATAAACAACTAACTGCAACTCACAATAACAAAAAGTCCTAGGGAGAGGAGAGAATTTGATTTCCAGTTACCACATCATACTCAAAATGGTCTGTTTTCAACTAAAAATTATGAAGTATGCACAGAAAAAAAAAGCATGGCCCACCCAAAGGGAAAAAAATTAATAGCAACTGCCCAAGAGGAAGCATAGATATCAAACCTACTAGACAAAGATTTTAAGTCTTAAATATGGAACTTAAATATGTTCCAAGTGCTAAAGAAAACCAAGGACAAAGAGTGAAAGGAAAGCAGGACAATGAAGTCTCTCCAAATAGAAATTTTGGAGCTAAAAATACAATAGTTGAAATAAAAAATTAATTGGAGGGGATATATATATATATATATATCAGATAGAAGGACTTAGTGAACTTGAAGGCTGGTGAAATAAAATTATCCAGCTGTGGAGAAAGGAGGGGAAAAAAGAACAAAAACAGCAAAAAAATACAGAGCCCATGGCACCTATGGGACATCACCAAGTATACTAAAATATGCATAATGAAAGTCCCAAAGAGAGGAGAGAAAGAGGTAGAATGAATATTTGAAGAAATTATGCTAGAAACTTCCCAAATTTGAAAAAAGACATGAATCAACACATCCAAGAAGCTCAACAAATTTCAAAATATTCAGGATAAACAAAGATCCACATTGAGACACATAATAAACTGTTGAAAGGCAAAGCAGCAAGAAAGAAGTGATTCATTTTATACAAGGGATCCTCAATAAGATTAACAGACAGTTCTCATCAGAAACCATCAAGGCGGGCAGCCCGGGTGGCTCACCGGTTTAGCACCACCTTCAACCCAGGGGCTGATCCTGGAGACCTGGAATCGAGTCCCATATCAGGCTCCCTGTGTGGAGCCTGCTTCTCCCTCTGCCTGTGTCTCTGCCGCGCTCACTCTCTCTCTGTGTCTCTCATTAATAAATAAATAAAATCTTAAAAAAAAAAACATGGAGGCAGTGAAATGACATATTAAATTCAAAGTATAAAGTGATAATTATAAATATATGTAATGGGCACACAGTATAAAAATGTAACTTGTGACAATAACAATATAAGGGGAAGGCTAGAAACATACAGGAGTAGAATTTTGCATACTATTGAAGTTTGTACTAACTCAAACTCGATTGTCATAAGATGTTAATTGTAATCCCCAAGATAACCTCTGAGAACATAATTTAAAAATAGTTGAAAATTTTTAAAAGTTGAAAGGAATCAAAATGGTGCAGAAAAAAAAACCCGGCACCCAATTAAACAACAAAAAAAGGCAGTAAATGGAGGAATTGTGGATGAAAAAAAGATATAAGACTTACTGAAGACACATAGCAAAATGACAGAAGCCTTCCTTATCAGAAATCACTTTAAATGTAAACATAAGGAACTCTCCAATTTAACAGCAGAGTTGTGCAGAATGAATAAAAAAAATAACATGATGCATTTATTTCTTGTTTATAAGAGATTCACATTAGAGCCAAAGATACTAAGTGATTGCAAGTAAAAGGATGGAAAAATAATACATGTAAATTGATGGAAAGCTAGGGTGGCTATACTAATACCAGACAAGATGGACCTTAAGGTAAAAGGTGTTATAGGGGACAATGTATAAAAAAGGCACAACTGACAGCATATTCAATGGTAAAAGACTGAGAAATTACCCCCTTAAATCAGGAACAAGACAAGGATGCTTACTCTTACCACTTTTAGTTAACGTTGTAATGGAAGTTCTAGCCAGAAAAAATTAGTTAAGAAAAAGATATAAAAGACATCTAAAATGTCCACAATAGCCAAACTGTGGAAGGAGCCTCGGTGTCCATAGAAAGATGAATGGATAAAGAAGATGTGGTCTATGTATACAATGGAATATTACTCAGCCATTAGAAATACCCACCATATGCTTCAACGTGGATGGAACTGGAGGGTATTATGCTGAGTGAAGTAAGTTAATCAGAGAAGGACAAACATTATATGGTTTCACTCATATGGGGAATGTAAAAAATAGTGAAAGGGATTATAGGGGAAAGGAGAGAAAATGAGTGGGAAAAATCAGAGAGGGTGACAGAACAAGAGAGACTCCTAACTGTGGGAAATGAACAAGGGGTAGAGGAAGGGGAGATGGGTGGGAGGATGGGGTGACTGGGTGACAGGCACTGAGGGGGCACTTGACAGGATGAAGTTATACTATATGTTTACTGGGTGTTATACTATATGTTGGCAAATCGAACCCTAATAAAAAATATACAAAAAGACATCTAAATAAGAAAGGAAGAAGTATAACTATTTCTACTCAGAGATGACATGATCTCACATACATATAATCCTAAAGAATTCACAAAAAAACTATTTTTTTAAATATTTTTTTTTATTTATTTATGACAGTCACACACACACAGAGAGAGAGAGGCAGAGACACAGGCAGAGGGAGAAGCAGGCTCCATGCACCGGGAGCCTGACGTGGGATTCGATCCCGGGTCTCCAGGATCTCGCCCTGGGCCAAAGGCAGGCGCCAAACCGCTGCGCCACCCAGGGATCCCAAAAAAACTATTAAAGACAACAAATGAATTCAGCAAAATTGCAGGAAACAAGACTAATACAAAAAAATCAGTTGTATTTTTTATGGTAGCAAAAAATAGTCTGAAAATGAAATTGAAATCAGAACAATTCGATTTACAGAGCATCAAAATTAATAAAATACTTAAGAATTAATTTAACCAAAGAGGTAAAGTACATGCACATTGAAAACTATAAAAGTGCTGAAAGAAATTTAAGAGGATCTACATAAATGGCAAGAAATTTCCTGTTCATAGATTGGAAAACTTAATATTGTTAAGATGAGGGATGCCTGGGTGGCTCAGTGGTTGAGCATCTGCCTTTGGCTCAGAATGTGATTCCAGAGTCCTGGGATCAAGTCCCACATTGGGCTTCCTGTAGAGAGCCTGCTTCTCCCTCTGCCTGTGTCTCTGCCTCTCTCTGTGTGTCTCTCGTGAATAAATAAATAAAGTCTTTTAAAAAATATTGTTGAGATGATAATACTCACCAAATGATGTACAGATTCAATATGATCCCTATCAATATCTCAATGGTTTTTTTGTTTTTGTTTTTTGCTTTAGGAAATGGGAAAAATCTGATCCTGAAATACATGGAATTGCAAGGAGCCCCAAATAGCAAAAAGAATCTTGAAAAAAAAAAAGAACTTGGAGGATTAAAATTTCCTAATGTCAAAATTTATTACAAAGCTATAGTAGTCTGTGTGGTCCTAGCTAAAGATAGACATAGAGATTGGTGGAATAGAATTGAGACCATAAATCAACCCATACATTTATGGCCAGGGTGATTTTGGACAAGGGTGATGGGCCATCCAATGAGAGAAAGAACAATCTCTCCAACAAAAGATGCTAAGAACCAGATATCCATATGCAAATGAATGAAATTGCATCCTTACCTAATACCATATATATAAATTAAAAAATCAAAGAACTAAACATAAGAGCCAAAACTATAAAACTTAGATATAAACATATGAATAACTCCTTATTACTCTTTTTTAAATTTTATTTTATTTTAAATATTTTATTTATTTATTCATGAGAAACAGAGAGAGAGAGACAGAGACAGAGACACAGTCAGAGGGAGAAGCAGGCTCCATGCAGGGAGCCCGACCTGGGACTCCATCCGGGGTCTCCAGGCTCAGGCCCTGGGCCGAAGGTGGCGCTAAACTGCTGAGCCAACCCAGCTGCCCTCTTTATTACTCTTGATCTGGCAATGCATTCTTAGATGTGACATCAAAAGCAAAAATAACAGATTGCAGAAGGGAAGGTGGTTGGAGGGGATGCGGTAACTAGGTGATGGTCACTGAGGAGGTCACTTGATAGGATGAGCACTGGGTGTTAAACTACATGTTGGCAAATTGAATTTAAATTAAAAAATATATAAAAAAGCAAAAGTTACAAAAGAAAGCTATAGTAAATTCTGTCTCTATTTTATATAGTGATTTCTATATCTATATTCAAATTTAAAAATTTTTGAGCAAAGGATATTATCAAGAAGAGTGAAGACAGTCTACAAAATGGAAGAAAATACTTACAAATCATATTTCTAATAAGAACCTATTATCTAGAACATATAAAGAAATTCTACAATTCATCAATAAACAGACAAGCAGATTAAAAACGTACAAGGGACTTGGATAGACATTTTTCCAAAGCAAATATACAAGTGGTCAACAGCACATGAATAGATATTCAACATTATTAGTCATTAAGGAAGTACAAATCAAAACCACAGTGAGACACCACTTCATACCCAGTAGGATGTCTATGATAAGGAAAAAAATGAAAGGAAATTAGCAGGGGTTGGCAAGATTGTGTAGGATTGGAACCTTCATACATTGTTGGTGGGAATGCAAATGGTGCTGCTTCTGTGTAAAGGAATTTGGTGGTTCCACAATAAATTAAATGGAACTACTATATGACCCAGAAATCCCACTCTTTGGAATATACCCAAGAGAAGTAAGACTAGGTGTTCAAACAAAAACTTATACATTAATGTTCATAGCAGCACTAAATACAATAAGCGAAAGATGGAAACAACACAAATATCCATCAATGAATGAATGGATAGAGAAGTATGTTCTATCTGTAAGTAGAATATTATTCAACCTTAAAAAGAAGTGAAGTATGAATGCATGCTTCAACTGGATAAACCTGGAAAACATGGAACCCAGACACAAAATACCACATATTACATGATTCCACTTATAGGAAGTATCCAGAATAGGCAAATTCATTGAGGTATAAAACAGATTTGGGGTTTCCAGGGGCTAGGCAGGATGGAGAATGAAGAGAGACTACTTAATAGTAGGTATGGGGCTTCCTATTAGGATGATACAAATATCATAGCTATCTGGAAACAGATAGCTATGATGATTATATAATATCATGAATATAGTTATTGTCATTGAATTATATACTTCAAAATGGCTAAAATGGTAAATTTTATGTTATGTATATTTTGCCACACATACAAAAAAAAATAAAATATGAAAAGGTACACTGAAAGAAGTGCCTTGACCCCATGCCTATAACTTCTACTCTATTCTCTACTCCTAGAGTAGATCCTCTGACTCTAATAGAGGTAAACATTTTAGGAGTTTATGACTTATTTTTGTTACATATACATATTTTTAAAATTTTACTTATTTATTCATGAGAGACACAGAGAGAGGCAGAGACACAGGCAGAGGGAGAAGCAGGCTCCATACAGGGAGCCTGACGTGGGACTCGATCCTGGGTCTCCAGGATCACGCCGTGGGCTGAAGGCGGCGCTAAACCACTGAGCCACCCGGGCTGCCCTTTTTGTTACATATTTATGAAATATAAAGAAATACAAGGGGCACTTGGGTGACTTAGGTCATGATCTCAGGATCCTGAGATTAAGCCCTGGGGAGTGGTTTAAGATTCTCTCTCTCCCTCTTCCTCTTCCTTTTACCCTGCTCATTCAGACACACACGTGCACACTCTCTCTCAAAATAATAAAAAAAAGAATACAAATATATATTCCTACAGCTATTTTATTCTCTTAAAATCTAACATATTATATATATTAACATCTCCTTTGTTTTTTTTTTTTTTTTTTTTGTTGTTGTTGTTAGTAGTGTACCCTAGAGACTTTCCAGATCAACATGTAGAGATGGCTCTTCTTTTACAGCCAGAGGTCCACTGCTATGAAAGCACTCATACCTCTGAAGAGTCACTGAATATTATAAGGCCTTTGAAAAGAATTACAATTCTTTAGATGGAGGTTAACTAACCCTAATCATTCTGCAATATACAAGTGTATCAAATCAACACACTGTACACCTTAAACTTATACAAAGTTATATGTCAATTTTATCTTAATAAATCTGGGGAAAAAAAAGAGAAAAGTTTAGTGCTTTCCTCCCTTTACTTACAATTGCAATAACCAGTTCTGCCTTCATTAAAAGATAAAAGTTCCAAATGACCCCCAAAGGAGAATCTCCTACCAGGATATAAAAGCAAGATGATGAATTTTCTTGTGTTCTTTCTCATCTCTGCATCTCCTATGGCCTTCTTCTCACTACAGGAAATATTTGGGATTGGTGATAGCTGTTGAGAGCTCAGACCACAAGATTCTGCAGCCTGTAAACCCTAACCATTGTCAATTTAGCATTTTCTCCATATCTGAAGGTGAGTAGGAAGAGGGGGGCAAAAAAAAATAGAACAATGTGCCTACAGGTTTCAGAATGTCTTATAGGACCCTCCAAACCCAATCTCTGACTGTGAGTCTCAAAGGTATCACAGTAAGGTAGATCAACCTTCATGAGATCCTAAGCGTCTTAAATAGCTTCTCTCTTGCAAGCATCAAAGGAAACCAGCAATTCTCAGCTGCTTCAGTAATTAGAATCAGAAGCGGTTAGTAACTTGCTGAAATAAACCCAATCCAACTCCAGATTTCAGCAACCATGAAAGAAATTATTTTCTTCACACATGTGTTTAACGTCACAGGTGAAGAGACAAAAAGGAAATGAGTTTGCACGAGGTACCATGGTTAGTCTAGATTATGATTCAGCAGATTCCTTGGTGTAGATTCTTTCCACATGCAAGTGAAATTTCTGGTAGCTTGATATGGCTGCCTCTTCCTCTGCGGCCTATCGTGTTATTCCTGCAAGAGCAGTGCTGATTCCACCTCTTCATAGCCCATAATGCCATCTCATATGGACTTCCCTCCCCACTGCCATCACTTGCACTCAGCCGTATCCACAGTGGCTGGCACATAGTAGGCACTCAACAAAGCTGTGTTGACTACCACATTCTGCCTTTTAGTTCTATGTAGTCTCCTATATCAGTCAGGGTAGAGATATAACACCCTGAACTTGTTGAAGGCCAGATTCTTGTCCTGACTTCTGTTCTCCTGAGACTGGCAGCTAAAAGCCTTTAGCTGTCAGTCTCTCTGCAAAACCACACAGAGGAGCCATGCAGTTGTGACATCTGCTGCCCAGAGTAGAAGGTTCCCTGCCAGAGACAGCCATTGGGGAAGTAAATGCATGGCAGCACATTTTTCTCAGCTTTTCTTTTTCCTGTGTGCCTTGGTCTGCAGCCCACTCCATCCCTCCATGTCCTGGGACCTGAGCCTCTGCTCTTGCCTGACCTCCTCTGCCATGAAGTTGAAGAAGGTCCAGGGCAGATAAAACTGGGGACCAGGAGCAAAGACTAGGGGATTCAGTACAGTGGGTGCCACTTCATCCATGAGGGCTCAGAACTGGGCAGCTATTCCTTGTGTCTCTACAGGCTCTGGGGCTGGGCCAGGGCAGCCTCCTAGATATTCCTGGAGCCCTCTTGAAAGGAGGGTATATCTCCAGGATATATAAGATACAGATCTAGATAAGATATAGATATATTTGGGATACACAAATCTGGTATCACCTGGGCTTGCCAGTAGAACCAAATGAGAGGTAGTGGTTGAGTATTACGTTATTTTCTTAAATGGCTGATTTTGAGTTACTATGCAAATGGTGGTTTTCCTATTAATGATGCTAAAATATTGTTAACAAGATGCTAAATCAAAAAAGAAAAACCAAAATAATCACTCAATCTAGACTGATTTTGAGGAATTGGCAATCTGACTGTGGTACCTGGTAAATTCTTAATCTATAACAGGTCAGTATGCTTGAAACTCAGGCAGCTGATGCTGTAGACTTGAGGCAGAATTATCTCCTTTTCTGGGAAATCTCAGATTTTGCCCCTAAGGCTTTCAACCGATTAGATAAAGCCCACCTACATTATTGATGGTTAATCTCCTGTACTTATGGTCAACTGATTGTAGATATTAATCACATCTACAAAATTATCTTCACATCAACACCTAGATTAGTATTTGATTAATAACTATCTATTGTAGCTTAGTCAAATTGACACATATATTTAGCATGACATCTTCTCATCTGATTTATAAATATGCCAAAGGCCAGAACCACAGCTGTGCTGAGGACTTAGTGTGTGCTCTACTGCCATTTACCTACCTCAATTATCTCTGGCCCAGGTCCCTTCTTTCTTCTGGAGATGCCTATTATCTTTTAAAGTTCCAATCTGCTTTTATTCTTGTTGCAGGCTAGTCTTCTCTTCTCGGTATATCCATAAATATGTTTCACCTGGTCCCTAGCTCCAACTACTTGGCTTGTGTCTGGTAACCTGAATGGTCTAGGATTTCATAGTTATCTTTGAATAGTATCATGCAGGTTGTATAGGTCTGGACAGTGAGATTCACATCACTATGTAAATGGTAACCTCTGGAGCAACACGGTGTATAACTCTAAAGCCCTAAGCAGATACCTGACTTCCTTCCTTCCATTCATCCATCTGTCATCCATCCATCCATTCACTGCCCTGTTATTATTACCTGCTTCAGCCATCTCTGGGAGAATCCACACTCAAAACTCCATTCATTTGAGAAGAACAAGTGTGGTGAGATCATATGATGTTGCAAATACCTGAGAGCAAATTTAACCCCTCTCAGTCACTAACCCCTCAGATTTTCTCTGAAGGTAATCTTGATAAGGCCTATAAAACAGATAATATGCCTGAAAAAGTGTTTATCTATAGTTAATCTCATCCTATTTTTATTGCTTGAAATAAATTCTTACTCCATTTCTCCGATAGGATTACTTGAAAACCAAATCTCTCCTAAACCACTACTCACAGTCTTTTTCTCTTTCCTCAGCTGTCCTTGGCCTCATTCATGCATTCAAAAAAATACCTGCAAGGCACTTTTTCTATGCGTCAGGCATTGGACTAGACCCTCATTCTTTTTCTCTTGGAGTGTATAGTCTACCCTCCCATTCAAAACTATAGGCCCTGGGGATCCCTGGGTGGCTCAGCGGTTTGACGCTCGCCTTCGGCCCAGGGCACGATCCTGGACACCCGGGATCAAGTCCCGCGTCGGGCTCCCTGCATGGAGCCTGCTTCTCCCTCTGCCTGTGTCTCTGCCTCTCTCTCTCTGTGTTTCTCATGAATAAATAAATAAAATCTTAAAAAAAAAAAAACTATAGGCCCTATCCCCTTATTTCTAATAAAGACATTTACTCAAAACAGCCAAATACATTTGTAGTCTGTAGGATGAAAAGAGAATTATTTTGAGTTTATTCAATAAGATTTAGGTCATAGGGGGTGGGGCAGGGAAAAAATCTAGGTCATAGATGATAAACCATTATCAAATGGACCACATAGAAGTATTACCTTAAAATATAATAGATGTGGTACCTACTGCAAGCAAGTATGGTTGCCTTAAGGAGAAATTAAAGACCTTGAAGTAATGACTATGCTAATAACACATATGAACTAAAGGAAAAAGAGATGGATCTTAAAGAATTTTTTAAGTTTTATGCTTCCTTTCAGTATCAAGTTTATTATGTAGAGATTTACATATGTTATCTTTTGCCTGAGAATTTGGAAAACCACAAGTCATCACCCATTTGGGGAAAACAGTCTAATGGTTGTAATTGCCAAGAACAAGTTCATTAAGTTAAACCATCTCTCCACCTAAAAATCTATTTTCCACCTTGTTCCAAGATAGTTTTAATGACTCTTACAAAAATATATGGATTGTACCAAGATTAAAAAAGGAAGGTAGGTAAAAGGAAAAAAGTAAGAAAAGGAAAAAATTTAAAAAATAGCTTTATGAGTCTATAGCTTGCAAATAACTTCCATTTTCTTGAGCTTATCTGCAAAAATGTTTCTTGCAAGTTATAACTTACATAACTTCATTTTTCTAATATGTATATTTTCTCCACATTTTACATCTTTGAAACAGATGCCCCCTTTACAAAAAGATGGTATCTCAGATAAATGAAAAATATGGCAACTTAGCAACCTATAACTACAGCCATATCTTATTTGCTAATTGTCTGTCATACATGTGCTTCAGTCATGTTTTCGATTGCTTTTCATGTCCATATTTTGTTTTTCTAGTTAGATTTGTAAATTCTTTGAGGCAAAGAGAATTCTTAGTAGGCGCCAAGCACTTTATATACTCTATTTTATTCTTAATTATTTCAATAACTCTGTGGATTATTCCCCCTTCACAAAGAAATTGAGGCCCAGGAAAGTAAATTTACTTGCCAAAGGTCCTCTAGCCAGGTTAGCAGTAGAATCAGGATCTAAGTTCAAATATGTCTGACTCCCGTGTCCTTTCTCTTTCAATCATGCCAACCTGCATTGCTATTTCAAAGTCATAGATCAGGGCTTGATATTGCTTTTGGGTTTCCGTAAGGCTTCTTACCATTCTATACACAGAGTAGGTACTCAATAAATTCTTGTCAATTAGGTGAATGATTTCTCTCTCATGTCCTTTTTTTAGAACAATCCAAGTTGATATGTGAACAACTTTGATTTCTATTTTCTCTCTTTCATTTTGGTTCAACATGTTTGGGATGCCCTGTGTATCTTGGAGCTACCAGAAAGAGAAAAAAAAAAAAAAGCAGAGAGAGCCTCTTGAAGGGCAAATCATGCCTTTTAACTCCCCCATTTTTTGTTCAAAGGGTCTTCTTGCTAAGCCCAGGGTTGTAGGAGTAACTCTCTGCAGGGTGGTGGGGGTGGGAGTCTGTGTGGTTTCGACAAAGGTGGGCTAGAATTTACCCTGGAAATCTTGACTAAAATGTTTTTGTGGGTCCAGGGCACAGTTAGGTTCACACCTAGGAAACTCTCTGAGGGTAAAGCCACAGCTTGGTTAAATCGGGTGACTCACAAGTGTGAAGGTTCATATTTTAGCACCTGGCAATCAGGGGCAAAATTGAACCATTTAAAAATGAACACTGATGAAAACTCAGAACCTCTGCAAGGGCTCCAGGCCACAGCATATATTAGAATTGTAATTGCACTAAAGAACTGAATTACCTTGTAGCTCATCTTTGATTCACATTAAAAGAATATGAAGCGGCAACTCTAGGCAGGCGAGCAAGCCTTTGAGCCCTGCCCAGGGGTCATGTTCTCTGCTTGAACACATTTGTTTTTAGGAGCCCCTTCTGAAAAGCAGGTTCATTATGATATTTATTGGGTAGTGTGGGAAAGGAGCAATTACAAGGTCCTAAAAGTTGTAACATAGATTTTAATCCAAGTCTCAGAAAATTACAGGGGTAAGAAAAGACAACCATAGTTGTATGTCTATAATTCAATCATTCTTTCATTTGAAAATTACTCTTTAGTTTCTTCAGGAAAAAAGCAATTGTGTGTATGAGAGGGCCAGGGGAGAGAATGGGGCAAAGGTCCTACTATGTCTTGGTGTTGAGCTCTATTCAGCTATGTCACTGAGCAAAGAAGAAAGGGAAGCTGGTGACCACAGCCCAGCTCATTTGGTTATTTCTCTGCCTGAGAGAATTTAGATTCTTAGGAGTTTTGTATAGTTTTTTTTAACATTCTTTTAATATTTTTATATTCTTTTTGGAATTCTTCTAGGGCTAGCAATTTACAGACATGATTGCATTAAAGCAAATGCGAGTATTTTACATAGGAGAAATGCTGGTGGTAGGTATATTCTTGTAGTTCATTTAATTACTTTGCCTCTGTTAGCCAGCCCTTTGGTCCTTTCAATCAGCTGATGCTTCATAGATTTTTTTTTAATAGCTATTTAGATTTTTCACCTTTTACAGCTATTCAGAATTTTATCTTTCCCTAGTTTGAGACACAGCAAGGACTAATAAATATCTGGTGAATGAATGATGAATGAATGAGGCAAGGAAAGAACTATGCTTGTCCATAGTATCCCCAGACTATAGCATAGAAGCTGATACTAGTATGTGCTCAATAAATAATTATAGACTTAATGTCTTCCTGTAACTTAAGACATCAAGTTGTTGGGCTGAGCCCTAAGCCAAAGGCAGACACTCAACTGCTGAGCTACCCAGGCGTCCCGACTGAATTGATTTTTAGAGACTAGATATTTCAGGTTGGTGATTCCCAGACAGGACAAGATCTGGCCTTGCTTATTTTATGAATGGCCCCAACAAAGTAATTCCTCTATAGGTGCTGCCACATTGGCTAGCTTGGAAGAGGCTAACTCTTGACTTGTTTACTTTGACATTTATACCTCCTTTTTTAATTGAAGTATTCTTGACTTTCATAACTCTTTATTAAATATATTCAAAAATCAAATCCATCTTTGGTTTGCTAAGGAATGGAATGGAGTGAAGATGTCCATATTATGAAGGCATGTTATAGAAATTAGAATGTCTGGTAGTACCTAGAATATATCCTCCTGGACAAGGTGTAATAGAGAATGAGGGAAAATGGATTGAAAGTCTGAATGCTCTCATTTTAGCATCTGCTTTGCCAAAAATCCTAATTGCTTGCTTCACTTCTCTGAGTCCTCTTCTTGTCTGCAACAGGGACAACTTTTGAAGGAACAATATCAAAGAAATCACGTCCAGGGTAGAAAAAAATAATAGCTAGATGATACATGTATTTGTTTGAAAACATGCAATCACAATATGAATACCAATTTGCTTATAAGTCAGTTCTTAAGAGTGAATGTCTGATGCTCTGTTAGAGAATTTGGAAATCTAAATAGAAGTATTTCCCATTCCATCTGGTAAAGGGACCTAAAGATGCAAATTCTAATGGACTTATTTAATGCATAAGAAAATTTCTTTTAAGTTCATGATTTGTTTTATTTTCCATCATTATCTTCTTATTCCAGGCAAAATATTTTTCAACTTAATCCTAGAGTTGTATGGGATTCCCTTGCCTCCTTATTCATTCAACATGTGGCACTTTAGTTAAATGTGCTATCAAAGAAATTCTAATCATTACACATCAACAGCCTACAGGAAACCACCATCTTGATGTTAGAAAAGAAACAGGAAGCACTGCTTATCTCTGGGTTGTCAAGATTTCTTAAGCTCTTACCTGCCTTGCTGGGTTCATACTCTGACACCAAAGCTGTCAAATCATTTATAGCATTTCCCAAGACTTAACCTAGTTCATCATAATACATCCAGGTTGGGAGAACTTTGCCAAAGAAAACATTTTCACTGCAAAAGTTCACATGCCATGAAAAAAGGGTGTATGTTTTCAATTTTGGAAAACATAGACACAAACACACAAATACAGACACACAGGAGAAGGTGGAAGGAAATGCATCAATAGCCATTGCTCTCTTTAGGTGGTAGATACAGGACATAGTTTTACCTGCTTCTTTCTGCTTATCTGTGTTATCTAAATTATAACCAATAAACGTACACTACTTTTGTAATTGTAAAAGGTAATACAAGGATGCCTGGGTGGCTCAGTGGTTGAGTATCTGCCTTCGGCTCAGGTCGTGATCCCAGGGTCTAGGGATTGAGTCCTGCATCGGGTTTCCTGCGAGGAGCCTGCTTCTTCCACTATCTCTCTGCCTCTCTCTCCGTGTCTCTCATGAATGAATGAATGAATGAATAAAATCTTTAAAAAGAAAGAAAGAAAAGGTTATACAAATAAAGATTATTGAAAACTACATTAAATGAACCCTAGTCCTTTACAAACATTCCATGTTGAAAATTATGGAATTCTGAGTGGAAGGGACTCATCTAGTCTAAACACCATAATTTAATATAGAAACCAAGGCTCAGAGAAGCAAAATGACTCCTCTATGGTCTGGGAGTAGAGATGGGCAGGAAGGTGGGGTGGGGCAATCCTGGATTAGAGCCTCAGGTAGGAGCTCTATGAGCAACTGTTGCAGAGCTCTTTAACACATATGCTGTAGGGGGTTGTTCTCCAGATTAAAAACTACTCTGCTATCTTCTCCAAGAGCTCATGGAAGGAAAGTGAAAAAAATTAAAAACTATGATCAAATGTCCTGTCCCACTTGACTTGAATAATACGTCCACTCATAAGAAAACAAATTTTGTTATCCCTAGCAACGTGTGAGCTCAATCACACTACACTGAATTGTCTGCTATAAAAGGCAGATTCAAGCATTTGCCCTCTCTACTGACCTAAAATATGTATCAGCTATTGAGAAATGCTTACACCCATAGACAGAAGGGTGTCTGACAATGACTAGAAAAAGAAAAAAACAGATTTTGATGCTATGAACAGGAGTCAAAACCGAAACACAATAATCTGTGAGAGAGGTTTTTAAAAAATGTCATTTACTCCTTTCCAGGAGGAAACACACATTGAGAAGTGAAAATTTGTCTAAGATGAGAGCTAGTAAAATCTGAACCCAGTTTACCTCCTGCCAGACTAGTATGCTTTCTAATCTTTCTATAGCCATGAAGCCCTATTTATTAGGAAGCATAATACCCACTGCATAAAATAGGTGTAACAGAATGTTAAATTGGAAGTTTGGGCCCAAGTACAAGATGATGTCCCAGACTAACAGATGGAACTGTCAAAGTAGTCACTAACCTGTTAAGAGATCTGAGATGGGTACTGTTGGTGCCTCACCCAGGGCCTCTTTTCTGGGCTAGTGCATCCCTCCCCCCCCCCCCCCCCCCGCCCGCCCGGAGCTGTGAATGTTGAATCCTAAAGGCTCACAGCTGCCTCCTTATCTGGAGGACTACCCTCTGTTGAACCACCAATGGGCACCAACTCACTTGCGGGGCAACTCACACCTCATGACTGACAGATGTGGAAGTCCAAGGGCTGACCTTAAGGTAACACCCACCTTGTAGTACAATTCATGTTTCAGAGCCACTCATGGGATCTGGTCAAAGCCTATCTCTAACTAAGACTACATCCTCACTTAGATTCTTCCCTCTGCCCCATTTTGCTTCCCCTATTCCCTTTTTCTTGAAAAGGCTTCTTCAATAAGTTATTTAACAAACATGATTGTTGCCAGATTTAGGGAAAACAAACACACAAGATACTCAGTTTAATTTGAACTTCAGGTAAACAAGGAATAATATTTTCATGTAAGTGTGTTCCATGCAATATTTAGAACATATGTTTAGTATAAAATCATTCATTGTTTATCAGAAATTCAAATTTAACTAAGCATCATTTGTATTTTATCTGGCAACCCTAATAAAGATTCATATTTCAGACTCTGCTTTTTGGGATCCTAACCACAATAGCACGTCATCCACATCAAATATATAAAAGTAACCAGTCACCAGTCATGGAAGTTGGAAGATTGGGTAGAAGGATTTCATTGGCATTCCCTCTACTTTCCCACATATATAGGTGGAAGTGTGTGGTGTCCTATCTGCTAATTCCAAGCGAGAGGGAGAAGGCCCTTAGCAGGACCACTAGAAGCTCTTCACACCTATCCCTATAGCTGGGGACCACAGTGGAACACCTTACAGGGGATTTCTTTTTTTTTTTTTTAAAGACTTTATTTATTTATTCATGAGAGACAGAGAGGCAGAGACACAGGCAGAGGAAGAAGCAGTCTCCGTGCAGGGGACTGGATCCCGGGACTTCAGGATCATGCCCTGGGCCCAAGGCAGGCGCTTAACCACTCAGCCACCCAGGGATCCCCTTACTGGGGATTTCTAAGCAGCCTAAGGCAGCAGGATCCTTGGACACCATTGGGAAACTACTGCATTGCCCCTTGGCAGCAGTCAAGGAGTATGAATTTCAGAGCTAGATAAAGAACTCCTGGAAGGAATATAGAGCTGGGATTATTTTTTAAAGGGATCATGCCTTAGAGAGTGGGAAGAGGACCACAGCAGGTTGTAAGGTATACAGAGGGGGCTTCAGAAGCAGCCAGCCAAAGGGAAAATGTTGCTTAGGATAGGGGTTGGAAACCCTCTCTCTAACGGGCCACACGGTAAATATTTCAACCTCTGGGGGAGTTTGAAATGCAATCTCTATTGAAACTACTCAAATCTGCCACTGTTGTACACGTGCAGCCACAGACATTATGTAAATGAATGGGCATGGCTATCTACCACTAGAATTTATTTACAAGAACAGGCAATGAGTGGGATGTGGCCCATCTGACATAGTTTGCCAACCACTGGTTTAGGACAAAAAAGAAAAAGGCAATCAGAGGGACTAGTAAGAGAACCTGTGCAGAACTTATGAAGTCTTCCATGAGAGAGTCCCCTTTAAATGTGTGTTTTATGTCCACAGCCTTGTCAATATCTAATGAAATCATTTCTGTTTTCCTTCCATCTCTTTTCTTCCCAAACCGCAACCTTTGAAAGGTAAGAAACTGAAATTAGTAAACCGAAGAAGGGTGGGAAAAGACAAGACTTAACTTTAAATCAAATTTGGAATTTTGATAAAGGCGCTGGGCATTTTTTTTTAAATGTTTATTTATTTATGATAGTCACAGAGAGAGAAAGAGAGAGAGGCAGAGACACAGGCAGAGGGAGAAGCAGGCTCCATGCACCGGGAGCCCGATGTGGGATTCGATCCCGGGTCTCCAGGATCGCGCCCTGGGCCAAAGGCAGGCGCCAAACCCCTGCGCCACCCAGGGATCCCTGGGCATTTTTAATTATTGAATTGAGATTGTGATATAAAGGGACTGTGGAATTTTTTGTTGACTTCAAGTGGCCAGAAAAGTCTGAGTCTGGTTAGTTTTCATCGGTGGTAGAGAAAGCATTATCCTCTGAATAGATTTTATTTAATTTTTTTTTTAAGAGAGAGAGCATAGTGGGGAGGGGTAGAAGGAGAGGGAGAGAGAAAAATCCTCAAGCAGACTCTCCACTGAGCAGAGAGCACGATGCGGGTCTCCCCCTCAGGATCCTGAGATTGTGACCTGAGCTGAAATCAAGAGTCAGATGGTTGACTGAGCCCCCCTGATGCCCTCCTCTGAATTAGTTTTGAAGAGATAACGAGAGGCAAGAATAAAGAGACTTTCTTGTACCATGTATATGTTCTACTTCCTCTTGGATTTATATTTGTGGATCCTTGCCTGGGATGTAATCCAAAAGGTTCTCAATGTTGGAGAATCACCAAAGAAGCCAAGAGGAGTGCCTCTTGAGAGAAGGACTGGGTTTTGAATACCACTGAGGGCTGAAGGTTACAAAACTGAGACAGGAGCACACAGGTAAAGACATTCCTGCCCTTAGTTCTCTGCCCTCCGCTCTGCTCCAATCAGAAGAACAGCATAAAGAAAGAATCAGAAATAGGAGCTTACCAGGGGCAGGTGGAGAGCAGGAAAGGGGAGGAGGATGAGCATCCCCCTTCCCTGAAGGCAGTAGTGGGCTGTTGGGGGAGGTTAGAAACCTCACTATTGAGGGAAGATTTGTTTTGTTAAAATATGACTTGATATTCTACCTTTTAATCTCTGAATTGATTGTTGGTGACGTAAAGGGACTATAGGACTTTCTGGTAACTGAGATGGAACAGAAAAGTCACAGAGTGCCTTCATTTGCATTCAGAGGTAGGAAAGGACAATTCCCATGGAGCCACACTGAGCAAGATGAAAAACATATTTCTGTGATATAAACCGCGAGTTCCACATGTTCGGCATGCTAGGTTAACAGGTAAACATGGAACGGAGGGGTTCTGAGAGCCCTGTGAGCTGGCCTTCCATCCACCTAGCTATCCCCCAGCCCTCAGGAGCTTCCTGGGAAAGCTGGGGTTTTAGATGCACAGTTGGCCAACCACTGCAGCACATCTATCACTCCCTCAATTTGGAAGCCTGACGAAAACAGCTTAAAACTGCCTGAAAGTGTGATGACACCAATTAATTACTTGTTGGCCTTTCCTAGGAATGTGCCACAAACTGACATCAGAGCATATGCCAAAATGATGCTGTGTTTAAGAGGTCAGCAAACTTTTTCCCTAAAGGACCAGGTAGTAAATATTTCAGATTTTGCCAGCCATACAGTATCTGTGGCAGCTACTCAGCTCTGCTGTTCTAGCTTAAACACAGTATAGATAATACATAAATAAATGTGTGTAGCCCTGTTCCTATCAAATTTTGTTTAAAAGAACAGGCATTTGGCTTGTGGATCAGTTTGTTGATCCCTGCTGTACTGTGCTAAAGCATTCATTTCCTATTTTTCCATAAGAGCCAGAACCACCCCTCCCACCAGCTCTGCTTCCTGTCCATGTGGTTTGGGTGGTCCAGGCCCCACTTTTGATCCAGGGATGGACATGTGACCTAGGTCTGGCAAAATATTGGGCATATCCTATATCCACTATGATTGATTTAGGGGTGAATACTTGAGTCAAGGTAGCTAAAGTCAAGTTAAATCAAATTAAAGGATTTTGCTTGGACAGCTCTGAATTTTAGTTGAATAAGATGTATGCCTAGAACGTTTAAACCAGCATGTAAAAAGATTCTTCCTGTCTTTGGTGGGATTCCCCTATATCAAGGATTTCATTCCTAGGAAAACCTGAGGGGGAGTCAATCTGGAAAGTAGGGCAGCCAATCAAGGATGCAATATCAAGCAAAGTTCTGGAGCTCTGGCTAAGTTATGTGGAAGGTGAGGTGGTTCTGGAGACAACATCAACTACAAAGTTATTCCTGTCAGGGGGGAGGGAATTGGGGTATTTATACCTCTGCACCTGTGGGTGGTGGTTAGGGTCTGCCCCTGGGGAGTTTAGAATCCCAGGAATGTCTAGCTTTCAGAGCAGTGGCAGGCAATGCTAGCTTCAGAGCCAGATGGCAAGGAAGCACAGGTCTGTCAGAAGTGAAAGGATAGCAGTTTAGAGTATTTGAAAGCCATGTGTAGAAAGCCAGAAATTTCCGCTACACTGCTAGGGAAAGAAATGGACAGAGAAAGAAGCAAAGGAAAGAGATGGAGAAACATGACATCTGAGGACAGTTTTTGAACCTGTGCCCAGTATTCCTAAAACCCTAATTTGCCCCTGGATTTGGCACATATATGGTGGAGGTAGAGGGGACCCTTTGAATCTTCATTACCTCCAAGCAGAACTGTCCAAATGGATAGAGAAAAATGATTCACTAGCTTTTGCCATAACAGACTGGAAAGAAAACAAACCTCAACAGAAAGTATATTGGCCTTTGGATGTCCAGTATTGGAAATATCTTTTCTCAGCTGAGCTCTTGTGTCTCCATTTCTGTTCTTAATAACAGCCCAATTGTAGAATTGCCAGGGTAGGAGTCTTTCACACCCTTATAAAACTCCAGCTCCTGAGAATGAGGGAGGGTCTGAAAAGTCTGACCCCAGCTGGGGATGAACCCCAGGTGCACTCAAGACCTTAATAAATAATGGAGCACAAATAGAAGGAATGGCAAGAAATGTGGGAAATGTGATATCTCAGTTCTGAGGCCCGGTGGACCAACTTGGCAGTCCTGGATAGAAACAGATTAAGTGTGAGAAATCACTCATCCCTAATATATAGTCATTTCATAGACTTTGCTTTCGTGAGAGGCATTCAGCCTCAGTAAGTCACAGACAACAAAATGTGCATTTTTTTCACTTCAGAGGACTTAGCCAGTTGATTAACTACAAAAAGAAGGAGGCTGGTAGGTAAAAGACTAAGCTTTCACTTCAGGGAATTCTGGTTGAGCCCTCCAAGAGACCGAGTTCACATATCAGCTCTGGGACTCTCCTGGATAATAGCTCACATCAGAAAACCACCGTAAAGGATTTGGCAAGCAGGGACTAGGGCAGAGGGTAAGGTGGGCAGGGAATTACAAGAAGTCTCTCCTCCCAACCCAACCTCATGGTTAGGGAAATTCTTAAAGACATGCCAGGGTAAGTGGAAATCCAGCATTGGGTCTGATTTGAAGTCATCTCATATTTTTGGGAAAACAGCAAATGCGTAGTGCCTACAAAGATGATGATCATGGAAATGTTCTTCCTCACTAACCCTGTATGTTTCTTCCTCTTTTTCTTACTTTTAAGTGAGTTTACTTGTCGACTAGGATAGAAAATCTGGAAAACATTCAGAGATTTACAAATGTTAATGTAATCAGGGCTGGATTTACCAATAGGCAGATGGGATTAATTGTAACCTGGCTACATTGCTAGTGTGAATGTCTGCAGGTTGTTGTTCTTCTAGCATTACCATTCCAATAGAAGACCTCAACTTTACCACTTGGTAGCTGTGTGACTTAGGCATGTAAGTCCCTAGATTTTTAAGCCCTAATAACCCTGTCTATTATAAAACAATAAAAGCAGATCTACCATAGAAATCATTTTGAGAATGAAATGAGATAATCTACGAAAAGTATCTTCACATCCTAAGCACCAAGTAAATCTGAGTTAGGATAATACAAATTATTATTATAATTATTATTGTTATTATCATTACTAGGGCAAGTCTGAAACTGAAAAAAGGTGGAGCCCTTTTCCCATTTTCAAGCAGCCCTCCTTTTTTTCTTTAAGATTTTGCTTATTTATTCATGAGAGACACACAGAGAGAGGCAGAGACACAGGCAGAGGGAGAAGCAGGCTCTCTCCCATGCAGGGAACCTGACATGAGGCTCGATCCCGGGTCTCCAGGATCATGCCCTGGGCTGAAGGCGGCGCTAAACCGCTGCGCCACCCAGGCTGCCCTCAATCAGCCTGCCAAGTTCACCTTTCATTCCCAGCATTGGCAGCAAGGAACAAACCTGAACTTGGAGTTAAAGATCTGGGATGCAGTCTCTGCACTTCTGCTTCTAAGCTGTGTAAACCTAGACAGGTTACTTGAAGGTCTCTAAGCCTTGATTTCCTTATCTATAAAGTGAGGAATGCCCATCTGATAGGTTGAAGTAGAGATTAAACCTAAAATGTCAGTACTGTGCCTGGTGTACAATAGGCACAGATTAACATCCTGCCTCATGACTGAAACTTCCTGGGTGTCTAATGGCTCTGTCTTTCTTGGGCAGCCTACGCCTCTCCCTCCCAAGTCAAAACTTCAGGTCTTCGGTTTCTGTTTTTTTCTTTGAATTTTGTTGCTTTAAATATTATTATTTTTTTTAAGTAAGCTCTAGATCCAATGTGGGGCTTGAACTCATGTGCCCAAGATCAAGAGTCACACACTGTACCTACCAAGCCAGGTAAGCACCCCTCCAGGTTCTGTTTTAATCTCTCTCTCAATTTGATAGAACAAAGGAGTAGAGGTATTAATAATATTCATTCAAGAATTGTTTTTTGATTACCTACTAGGTACCAGCCACTGAGTATACAATAGAGAATAAAACAGAAAAATATCTCTGCCTTCTGAGAACAGGTTTTCATTTGATTTGTCTGTTACCAGCAAAAAACTAAGTAAGTAGAATATACAGCATGTGAGATGAGGATAATTCTTAAGGGTAAACAATTGAGAAGAGAAGAAGGTTAGGAAGCCTGTGTGTGTGTGTGTGTGTGTGTGTGTGTGTGTGTGTTTTAAGCAGAGTTCCCAGGAAGGGCTGACTGAGAAATTGACTTTGAGTACAGACTTGAAGAAAAAAAGCAAGCAAAACGTGGAGGAGGTATGTGGAGAGAGGTAGGTGCCCTCCAATTCCACAATCCTATCATATGTGTTATCATAACATATAACTTAAGTGGTAGAATTTTTATATCAAATTCAGCATTAGTAGCTTTCACTCCTAAATCAAGGTTTACTCACATTTGGCCACACTTGTAACACTACAGATAGGATTCGAACTGCTATGGGGGAGCCAGACTAATATCTGCTTCTAACATGATAGTGCTGGCAGAAACACTTCCCCACTAACTGTAGCTGAAAGATTTCTGATTTTCAGTGCTTTCCTCTGTCCTCCAACCTTTGATCAAAAATCTTACCTCTAAAAAATGTCCTTAGTCCAAGCCACTTTGTTACTCTGAAAGACCACAGTCCAGAGGCACAGCCAGTAATTAGAAGGATAGCTGCCATCACTTACACAATACTTAGAATGTGCCAGGCTCTTCAAATCTCTATATTGCTACCTCGTCTTATCCCCTCAAGAACCTGTGAGGTAGGTTCCCTTACTATCACCATCCTGCAGATGAGGAAACTGAGAAGCAGAAAGATTAAGTAACTTGCCCAAAGTCATGCACCATGTAAAGTAATGGAGATGGGATTTTGAATCCAGTTGTATGTTCAACCATGGCAGTGATTTTCAAGCTCCAATATGCAGTCAAATTACCTGAAAAGTATGTTAAACCCAAATGGCTGGTCTCTACCTACAGAGATTCTGATTCAGTACTTCCAGGGTAGAACCTGATAATTTGCATTTCTGATGTGTTCCCAGGTGGACCATAGTTTGAGAATCACTGTGCTATGATAAACTGCTTCAAGTTGGAGGGGACTCACTCTTCAAGAGCTTTGACAAAAGAAAAAAGTGCTATCCTTAAAAAAAGAAAAAAGAAAGAAAAAAAAAAAGAAAGAAACTTTCCCTCTGTTTATTGATAACCAACTGGGGAATCAGTGTTTACATGAAATTCAATTGAATTGGCCCTGATCTCTTTTTAGTAGCTCCCAGCCCTGTCTACTGTATAAGACAATGGCACTGATAATTTTTAAGGAAGGCAGACTCTGATCAAAGGTATCTGAGAGTTTTGAGGGTCCACAGAAGTAGATACATAGGTCATTAAATAATAGTCCCTGATAAGTCATGCGTCTATGTCTACACCCCTTTGCCAGATGATACTGCCACTGCTTCCAGGAAGAAGTAGAATCTATTTTACTTCCCCATTCAATTGGAGCAGCCTACTGTTTTGAAAGATAGCATGTTGGGTATATGATGTTCAATTCTGAGGCCTAGGTCTTAAGAAGCCTTGCAGTTTTTGCTCTTACCCTCTTGGAACCTTGAAATCACTAAGCTATGAGGAAGCCCAGTCTAGCTACCTGGAGGAGGAAAGGCTACCAGGTGAACTGAGATGCCCCAGCCAAGAGCCAGGAGGAGGAGTCACAGACAAGTTTACAGCAGAATGATTGAGAAAGTTTCCTGGATTTTCTTTCCATTTGTTCTCTATGCTTGCTCCAGCCCCACGTACCAGCAACTACTAAGAAACTTCAGTTTTATAGATTCTAAACTCAATTGCTTGCCTCGGGTTGTAATGTCCCATTTTAGCTGCAGGTGGTTCTGGTATCCATAAGCTTGAGAGTTGTGTTTCACAGTGTGTACTACAGGCTGTGAATTTAGGGCCATGACACTGATTACTGGTATCACATGGAGCTATTCCTTTTTGCAGTTCTGCTTTAACTCTTCTGGTTAGGCCAAGAATAATTACACTTGCTAACCAAGCTTTAGATTAGTACAAAAGAGAGCAGATGTTAGACAAGGTGCTTTGGCAGCCAACTTATCTAACTAGGAGTTAATAGCATTATTTTATTCTCAGTGAGTTTGTGTGTGTGTGCGCGCATATGTGCACGTCACCTATTTATATATAATGATCCAGGTTTTTCATTTGTGTTTGTCATATAAAATTTTATTTTCAGGTAAATGTAGTAATTTCAAAACCATATTCACTTGTAGAAAAAAGTAATGACAAATGATAGCACAGGGAGCAAATATATGTGGCAGAAGCTGTGTTCAAAACACAAGATATGGCAAATGACTGAGATGCTCAGATGAATGCCTCCAAGTTGTGGTGACCTCACAAACCTCCAGCCTCCACTCTTCAGAGCATGTACATCGAAGATCATGGGATAACTGTCCTGGCTCCCAGCTTGCCTTTCCATGTTCTTTCTTCCATCTTCATCGCAGGTTCCTTAGAGAGGGAGATCTTCCAGACTTTAGAACATGTTGGAGAAAAGTGAAGCACTACCTCCCATGGAAGTGCTCAGCCTTCTCCTGTCTTCTCCCTCAGGTAGCAGGAGGACCCACCATATAGTCTCTTTAATGAAAAGGCTCTAGTCAGACCCTTACGGCTCTTTCTCTTTCCTTTTTGCAATGTGAATGTGCTGTTTAGGGATGAGTATCTTATTCTTGGGAAACTCCTAAGACCCTGAAGGGCTGAGAAGGCTGGGTAGCTTGCAGCTGTTCTAAGCCCTTGGCTGTGAGAAGGAGAGTTATCAGGGGCTTTGGAGGTTCATTTGATAATGTTAGCTCCGCTCACCAGTCTAAAAGGCAGTAGCTAGCTCAGGACTAGAGAGGGAAAGTTTGCAAGAAACTCTCTTATGATACATTTGGGTGTCTGAGACAGGAAAAATCTGACAGAAAGGAGGCAGGAACTCTCAATATTGAAATAGTTTACATTTAGTTCTTTGCATGTGCCAGGTACTGTTACATGTACTGGGAATAGAGAAGTCAACAAAACAGACAGGGACCTTGTTCTAGTGGGGCTGACATTCTAGTAGCAGAGACACATAGTATGAAATACAAAACACAGTGATAATAGGTATAAAGAAAAATTAAGCAGCTGCTTAAAGGGATTGAAAATGAGTGTGTATGAGTGTCTACAGGGTGTGTGTGTGTGTGTGTGTGTGTGTGCTAGTTTAGAATGATCAAAAAAGCCTTTTTCATGGGAAGACTCTTGAGTAGAGACAGGATAAAGCATTTCTTAGTTGGAGATTATTAATTGGCCAGATATGGGCCAACTTCAGACCAAAGATAGGATTTGCCTTGATGACATGCTTGACTTGGCCAGTATTTTACATGAAATCTGGATTTTTGGCTTCTCTTGAAATAGTTCCAAAAGCAACACTGGGTCCACTGGAGAACGCTTTACTGGAGTGAGTGACAGCTGCCATCCTTGGATGAACCATGTGCTCTCTGACTGGCCTGCTTCTCCCATGTATTTTACCTGTATTGCCTCTACAGATATTTTAGTTTGTTGACTTTTGTTCTGAGATCAGAAAACAAAACAAAAATAGCAAGGATTATTTCTGTCTCTAATATTATTAGCAAAACAGACTCTGCTGTGTTTTAGCATGTACATTTGGAAAACTGTGTTATAGCCTATTTGCAGAATGCATCATTCAGTCAATGAACATTCTTGATATAGGCTAGGAGGACAGAGCAGAAAAACCAAGATGATGAAAGCTATATCCCCTGCCCTCAAGGGACCCACAGTCAAGTGGGAAAGACAGACATTTGAAGAAAGAATCACAGTGCTATGAATGACAGAGTACTAAAGAAGCACTGGGCTCAGAATTTAACTCTGCTGGAAGAAATGGTGGTTATGGAGGTGGAGGAAGTATTCTAGAAGAAAAAAGTATGAACAGATCATGGAGGTGAAAAGGAACAGGGGACTACCTCTTGTGACCAGAATTCCCTCCATTTCATTCTTACCTATTGTCCTACACTCTGCAATGCCTTCTTTCTCTAGAGTTTTAAATTTCTCTTCTTATAATCTGGCCTTTATTGAAGGTAAGCCAAGAAGCAAGAAGCTTCCCTCCTATTCTTGGAGAGTTTGGGGGCAATGCTGGAGAAGAGAGTGGAAGGGAGCTTTGCATTTTCCACTTCTCTCCTGTGAAATGCCTCAAAAGATCTGTTGACCAGTGGTCTCCAGGACGCTCCATATGTCAGTGTCAAGTGACACTAGCAAGTTTCCTGTTAATTATTGCTGCATAACAAGTAACAATAAAATGTCATGTCTTGAAACAATTTATGATTATCTTTAGGTTCTATGTGTTGACTGGACTCGCGTGGGCGGTTCTTCTTTGGGGACTTTAAAGTAATTGCAGTCTGATAGGGTTGGGGCTGGAGTTATCTGAAGGCTCAGCTAGGCTGAGTGTACAACATGGCTTCTTCTTTCATAGATGTGGGGCTCTAATGCTTCTCCTTGCGGCTCTTGGTCAAAGCAGTCATGAGACAGCCAAAGTCAAAGGGGTGGACGAATGCATCCCATGTTCAATGTGGAATGTCATGCATGTACTAAGAGAGAAGGAACTGGTGGCAACTATGGAGACATGCTACCTTAGCATACGGGGACATTTTCCCTGTGCTCAGATCTGTTCTGACAATGTCAGGTCACTGGAGGAAGTTCCATGGGTTGGGACTTCTTGGGATTACTCCTCTAGAGGATTTTAACGTTATTTACCTGTGAGATGTCACTTGTAGACATCTTTAAAATCAGAAGTCAGCAGCAGTATCTGGTTAGCCTTTTTATTCCTCAGTATACTCCTAGCTCCCCACAAGGAAAATTAAACTCTATTAAGTATTAAACTCTATAAGTATTCTAAAAGTTCTCTGAGGTGACCATGAGATATGGAAGAAAAAGCATGGCCAATAAGACATGGCCAATACACATGGCTTTTAGGTATTGTCACATGAGGTAGCCTGTCAAATTATTACTTTCTCTTTTTTGGGGGAAAACTTTATTTATTTGAAAGAGAGAGCATGAGTAGTGGGAGGGGTAGAGGGAGAGGAAGAACCAGACTTTCCACTGAGCAGGGAGCCCAATGCAGGGCTCCATCCCAGGACCCTGGGATCATGACCTGAGCTGAAGGCAGAAGCTTCACTGACTGATCCACCCAGGTGCCCCAAATTATTACTCTTTGAGAAACATTTTTTTCCTCTGCAAAAAGGAGATAATGATATATGTAGTTTTTTTAAGGATTAAAGGGATAAATGTATGTCAAATGCTCATCTTAGGCATGCTGTAGGTATAAGTAAATGGTTGCTGAGGCATTGCTGGAAACACTAGAATCTGAGGTTCTTCAAAAGAAACTTTTAGAAAGAATCTTCTTCATAGAATTGGGTTGAATTTACATGACAGAAAATACAAAACAGCTGTGACAAAAGTCAGAACTTCTCTAATCACATAAAAGAAATGTGAAGTAGGCAATACTAACCAGTATTGCCTTTCCATAAGAATCAGGGACTCAGGTACATGTTACTGTGGTATTCTAATGGTGACTTCCTGTTTCCCTTATTCCCTGGATGCTTATTAACTGGAATTCTGTAAGGAACAGTTGCCTTTTCTTTCTTATTTAATTAATCTTTTCACGGATTTTCTTTCTTCTTTCTTTCTCTTTCTTCTTTTTCTTTCTTTCTTTTTTTTTTTTTTCATAGTACTTCCTTCCTTTATGACCAGAGAAAAGGTCTCCAGGCTCATTCCTTATTTAACTTGTTCCAACACTGGAATTAGCCACTTGTCCAAGAAACCTCAGTTTCTTTTATTGTAGGATTGTATTTCAAAACCAAGATCTAGGTACTAGGTCGCTACTGGGATTTTCCCACTGCTTCTGGAACTTGTAAGCAGTCTTGGCTAGAAGAGATAGATAAATAGACATATTTGTCTGTTTATCTATATAACACATGCATACACACAAGTCTATATTTATTTCTGTTTCTATCCATCTGAATACATATTTACAAAATCATGAGTTTACTCTGAGACCTCCCACCACAACACAGCACAACTGGGTTCTTCCTACCATTACGTTTTGCTTTTTTTTTTTTACCTTTTGCTTTTTTGTAACTTCTCTTCCTTCTCTGACAATGAAAAATCTGTCCCTCCTTATCATAACTGTTATAAGATACTTCCAAACTTTTTCTCAGAATGGCTTAACTTTTTGCATTCCCATTAATGGTGTCTGAGAGTTTTAGTTGCTCTTGAATCAGTACATGATATTGCAGATTTTAAGGTTTGAGCCATTATAATAGGTATGTAGTTGTATTACCTTGGGATTTTAATCTGCATTGCCCTGATGACTGATGATTTTGAACATCTCTTATTTGCCATCCGTATATCTTCCTTGGTGAAGTGTCCATTTAGATTGTTTGCTCATTTTGTAAGAATTGATATTTTTGTTTTCTTTGGTTTTTATTGTTGAATTTAGATAGTTATTTATATATTCTGGACAAAAGTCTTTTATTGGATATGTGATTTGCAAATATTTTTCCCCATCTGTGACTCTTTTTGTTTTCTTAATAGTGCTTTGCACAGAGCAAATATTTTTAATTTTGATAAAATTCATTTTATATGTTTTTAGATTTGTACTCAAACTTTGCCAAACCCAAGTTGTGCAGATTTTTCTCTCAGTTTTTTTCCTTAGAACATCTATATCTTTATATTTTATATTTAGTCTATGATTTTTAGTTAAGTTTATTAAAGATTTATTTGTTTATTTGAGAGAGAGAAGAAGAGAGAGAGCACACACACAAGAGGAAGGAGGAGCAGAGAAAAAGGGAGAGAGAATGTTAAGTAGGCTCCTGCTGAGCATGGAACCTGACAGAGGCTTGATGAGATCATGACCTGAGCCCAAATCAAGAGTCAGATGCTCAACCAACTGAGCTCCCCAGGTGCCCCAATTTTTAATTTTTTATAAAGTATGAAGTATTTGATGAGGTGTTTTTGGTCCGAAAAAAATTAAAATTTTCATTTATTAAGATGGAGATATTGAGTAGGCAGCTGAGTTGGGCATTAAGTATGAAGTTCAAAGGGAAGACACAGATTAGAGATTTAGATTTGAGAAAATTTAGTGCTATTTCTTTGATGATATTTTTCCTTCCATTTTTCTCTGCTTTTTCTCAAATTCTTTTTAATCAGATTTTTAACATCTTATATTGAGCTTCTTATTCATGATCTTTGCTTTCATGTGTCCAGTTTCTTGCCTTGTGAGGGCTCAATTCTCTGAGGGATTTCTTTGACTTTCCCTTTTCTCCATTTGTTTGTTTACTTATATTTCATTATCATAGTTTAATTTTTCAAGTTCTTTGTTTTTTTATTGCTCGTTTTTCTATAAATATTCAGCCCTGGTTTTATCAGTTGAAGATTTACTTGTATTTCTCCAAAGAAATATTAATTGGTATCTTTGAGGTTTCCAGTAATTCAGAATGTGACAGTATTTGGAAATAGAGTCTCTAAAGAGGTAATTAAGGTAAAATGAGGCCATATCAGTAGGTCCTAATCTTGTATGGCTGGTGTCCTCAATAGGAGATTAAGACCCTAACAGAGGGGGATTATGTGAAGACAAAGGGAGAAGACAATGAATGATCTACAAGGCGAGGAGAGAGATTTCAGAAGATACCAACCCTGCTGACACTTTGGTCTCAGACTTCTAAGACTCTGGGAAAACAAAATGCTACGGTTTAAGTCACCCAGTCTGTGGTATGTGGTTATGGCAGCCCTGGCAAACTTATATAGAAGCTGTCAGACATAAGGTTGCCACCGCTTATGGTTATTTGCTAGAGAACTAGCTGTTTCATTAGTTCATATCTCTTTCCCTCCCCAAAACACATGCATATACAATTTCAGTATGTAGTGGTCATTCAGTATCTCCAGGGATGAATCCTTCAACTTCCTCCTGGGGATAGACACCTAGTTAGGCTTGATAGTCCAATTATTCAGAATGCAAATTTTTCACCTGACTACCCCTTTTATAATCTTGAACCTCACTGCCACCTTCTGCTGTGTTTGGTGCTTCTGAATATGAATCTTCCCTTTCACTTTTTTCTTTTCTTCTCTTTTCTTTATAAATTAGGCTCCATACTCAGCATGGAGCCCAACACAGGGCCTGAACTGATGACCAGTGAGATCAAGACCTGAACTGAGATCAACAGTCAGATGCTTAATCCCTTTCACCTTCTTTGGAGAATAGAATCTGGCTGTCTGCTGTGGGGAGTGGAGCATTTGGCTGCTGTCATCTCTGCATAGGGATGGGGGAGGGTGGCATATGAATGCATATCTGGAATTTCAAGCCATCTATGCACTTTTTGCTTTAAGCCTAACCCTGGCTGTGTGTACCTATAGTTGCTCCTGGGTTCTCCAGTGCAAATAAGTCCACTTATCTTTGGTGTCCCCTTGGGTATGACTTTGGGATTTAAGCTTGTTTTGTCATATCTGTTGCCACTCCACTATTTGCTTTACATCTTCCCAAAGTGTAAATAAGCTTCCCATTTTCTTCACTAGGTTATGCCTCTTTTATTTCTTTACTAGAAATTTGCTGGAGGAGGTAAGGGAATGTGTTCAATCTGTCATTTGTAGCTATCCAGGCAACATTTGGAAAAAGGAGGAAGATGAGGTGGTTGTAAAAAGATATTTTTCTTCTCACTAGAAATCAGAGCTGAGAATGAAAATAAAATTCTAAAGATTTAAAAGTTGCTTTTAGGGATGCCTGGGTGGCTCAGTGGTTGAGTGTCTGCCTTTGACTCAGGTTGTGATCCTGGGGTCCTGGGTTGAGTTCCACATCAGGCTCCCTGCGTGGAGTCTGCTTTTCCCTCTGCTTATGTCTCTCCCTCTCTCTCTGTGTCTCTCATATTTATGTATTCATGAAAAAATACATAGAGAGAACAGAAAGAGAGAGAGAGAGGAGAGAGGAAAGAGGAGAGAGAGAGAGAGAGAGAAAGAGAAATAGAGAGAGAGAGAGAAGCAGGCTCCATGCAGGGAGCCTGACATGGGACTTGATCCGGGTCTCCAGGATTACACTCTGGGCCGAAGGCAGTGATAAACCACTGAGCCACCTGGGCTGCCCTAAAAAAAAATTTTTAAGGTTGCTTTTATAACCAGTATAAACCAAAATTAGGTCCACGAACTGAGTTAGCTACACGTACTCTCTTTGTTTGTTTCCTCACCTGTCAAATAATAGAATAAGGCTGTATTACTGGTTCCTTCCCCACACCAAGTGGTTATTATAATCATCTAAGGGTTATTGTTTGTAATCCAAATCCTTCAGCCACAGGGCCAAAGACTCAGATTCCTCCATAAATCCGGGGTGTAAATCATGGGAACTAGTAATCTCTCAGGGCCCCTAACACTTGGACATCCTCTGAGTCTGTGAATTTCATTTCTATTGCTTGATTCTCTTTTTAGCCAGAAACCATTTTATGAATGGCAAATACTCTAAATATTTGGACAATTGTAGACTGAACGCAAAAAGAGGCCAAAAAAAAAAAAAAAAAAAAAAAGAGGCCACAGATTAGTAAGTGCAAGCATATAGTTGATGTAGTAGCTGGGAGGGATAGGGTTATGAATGGATGATATGTGATTTGAAAAAAAACGTCAAAATATATTTTTAAATTTGGAAAGCAAAATGCCTTTTTTACATAATCATTTGGAACATTAAATGCCTTTTTTTTTTTCTTTTCTGGCATGATGCATAAGAAATACTATGCCTTTTCTGCACACACAAGCTCTGGTCAGGGTGGGAGTCAGAGGTTGGAGAAATGGTATTATGAGATTTCCAAATTTATCCAAGGGAGTCATAGGTTTAAAAAGGTTGCAAAGCACTGTGGTAGTGAGATGGATTGGTTTCTGAAGAAAAGTGAGAAAAGAAAACCATTAACTCCAACTGTCACTCTTCCAACTGAATACTGAAACCACTCGGGAACAAATTTTGAGTGAGGTTTACAGTCATAAGCAACGTTGGTGTTTTTGAGGTTTGCCTGTGAATCGCCATTCAGCTGTACCACATGCTTCCTAGAGATGTGATTAATTGTCATATTTTAAAGCTTTCAAATGTGTTAAGTTGCCTGTTACATGGGGCTAACTTATTGAAAGGTTTCTGTTCGTTTAGATCAGTGGATATATGTGTTGCATTTTGGCTTAGTGGACAGAAGATTCAGGAGACTGGAATTTCCATTCTACTTTCACAATGACAGTATATAGACTGGAACAAGCCACCGAGTGTTTTATCTGTAAGTCTTTGGATAAACTGTACTGCATGCAAGGGTGACTTGGCTCAAAATTTGTCACCCATGGACTGTCAAGGTTCATTTGGCTGATTGACAGACTTGGCCGACTAGGTAAGTTTCTTCCTCCTCCTTCTTTATATTGAAGATAAGTGAGGGCAAAAAATCCAAAGTGATAGTTAACTAGTTACAGTGATAATAGTCGTGGTAGTAATAGCAGTGGTAGTCCTACTATATCCATCATCCTTAATATAGGAGGGAGATTGAATTAAGGAGACCAGAAAATTCAGTCTTGTTTTAAAAACAGTGAGTCTAGAGACAAGAAAGCTTATTTTGAGCTGTGGTTGGGTCAGTTCTGTGAAGCTCTCTGGGCTTCAGCTTCTTTGTTTATAAAATTGAGATCGGGGATCCCTGGGTGGCTCAGTGGTTTAGCACCTGCCTTTGGTCCAGAGCGCCATCCTGGAGTCCCAGGATCGAGTCCCGCGTCAGGCTCCCGGCATGGAGCCTGCTTCTCCCCCCTCCTGTGTCTCTGCCTCTCTCTTTCTATGTCTATCATGAATAAATAAATAAAATCTTAAAAAAAAAAAGAATAAAATTGAGATCACAATAGCTACCTGATAGCGTTGCTTTGAGAACTAAAGGAAATAATGTTTTTAAAGACTAAGATTATGCCTGGAATTTTGTCCCAAAGGTGATGGGAACCACTGCACATTTTTAAGTAAAAGAATGATATGATTAGATTCATGTTTTAATGAATGTGAAGTATAGGTAGGGGGTACATAAAACTGGAAAATGAGATCTGAAGCAGGGAAACCAGTGAAAAAGTTGTAACACAGCTGAAAAATTACATGATCCTAAATAAAGCAGAAGTAGAGGTGAAGACAATGAAACATCCGTTAGTGATGGCAGCGAGGCCAGCGAGGCCCAGTATCTTTCATCTTTATGCCCCTGGCACCAAGCAACATGCCTGACCTATACTCCAGTTGGGGCTGAGAAAATATTTTACTTGATTATATAATTGCCTCAATTTGATTCAATGTCATCCAAAAAGGTAATAAGGTGAGAAATTCTGTGATTCTAACTGATGCATTTTTTTCGTGTTTTCTTTTCCCCCCAACTCTCTCCCTCCTTCCAATTTGGGGAGCTAGGCATTTTGTCTCCTTGTCCTTGGGAAAAAAGTGTCATAGGAGACACTAGACTTTAAAAATGTTGTAAAGTTAACAAGTGATCATTTTTTTCAAAAAAGTCTCATCCCATTTAGAAGAATACATGGTGAATCAGAATCAGTGTCTCCTTCACAAAAATAAACAAAGATTCCTTATCCCAAATAATGGAGAGAAGCAGAGGGGGGGGGACATGATGAAGCCTGGTGGCACTCTAGGACATTGGGGGTGAACCAAGGATTGAGGAAACTGGATAAGCTTGCGGAGACCCAAGCTTCTGTCCTTGGGAGGTAGCTGGGGCTGTGAGTGGGGAGAGGCACTCACAGGCACTCCAGTCCCTGCCACCAGCCTGATGAGGAAACCTAACTGTTGTCTGGGTGATGCAAGACTTACAGAGTTCCTTGTGTTAGAGCACATGGCATGGCAACAGCAGATGAGTGTAGGACGGAAAAATACAAGTGTTCCACAGATTACAGCTGGGCCCTACAGTGGAATTCTCCCACAAAAAGGTATGAGTCAGAGGAGAATCAGGTTCTTAAAGAGGTCTTAATGATGGGAATGGCAGGGAAGCACAGGAGGGTGCCATACTGGCCTGCCAATGACCAGTGACTGAGGTCTAGAAGGGAACCAGGACCTCTGAGTGGATTATTGTCTAGATACTTACTGATAATCAGATGTTCTCTCCCACTCCATCCTGATACCTTGGCTCTGTGAGTCCTGTGAACCTTGTAGCCCCTAGAATTCAGATGCAACCCTGGGGCCAAGGAGTCTGAATCTGAATTAACTCAAATATCTTTACCATCCAAGAGTGTGGGGACATACAATATAAATTGAGTTCAGTTATACAAATACAAACATCTTGGACATCTCATTTTGTGGACTGATATTACAGCTTCCTATTTGAATAAGTTTTTGGATATTTTAGTAGAAGTACAGTAAGCATTGTGTGTTTTTTTTTAAGATTTTATTTATTCATGAGAGACAGAGAGAGAGAGAGAGAGGCAGAGACACAGGCAGAGGGAGAAGCAGGCCCCATGCTGGGAGCTGACGTGGGAGTGGATCCTGGGACTCCAGGATCATGCCCTGGGCCAAAGGCAGGCGCTAAACCACTGAACCACCCAGGGATCCCCCAACATTGGTTTTAAGTTGCAGCATGAACACATTCTATGTGGCACAGGTCAGAACACACCTGCGGTATAGGTTTAATCTAGGAACCCAGTTTTCAAGAATATTGAATATTGCCAAATTGGAGCCTGATAAAGATGGAAAGAGAATAAAAACCATGTAATATGAAAAAATCATACAAAGATCTGGAATCATTAACTGGGACTAGCAGTTTTCTAGTATTCAAAGAGAGCAGTGAAGACTAAGGCTGGAATTCCTGCAATGTTTATGTAGCACTGACTGTTTTCCAGGTACTGTCTCAAGCCTTTCATGAAAGTTAGCTTTCAGTTCTTACAAAAACCAGGGCATAAGTATCATCATCATCATCCCCATTTACCAGGTGAAAAAATGGAGATGCAGAGAGGATACATAATTTGCCCAAGAGTGTCCAGCTGATGAGTAACAAAGCCATCTTTAGCTCTGCTCTGGGGTTCAAGGCCTCACTTCACTCCCTGTCATGTTGTAATTAGTGTGACAAAGAACTTTATTTACAATTTGAAAGGAGCATGGGCCCGGATGCAGTGATTTCACTGAAAGTGGGTTAGGCAGGTGCCCTGGTTGGTATTGAGAGACTCTGAGGTCTTTGATTCTGAACTTCTAGGAGACCATTATTTCCTTGAGATTTTACTGGTTAACTAATTTTTAAATTTTGGTTTGAAATAAGCTTTTCTCCCTCAAGTGGCATGTGAGACTTACTCAACCAAAAACAATAAAAATCTAGCTCGAGTGATGTAGCTCTTACTCGACTATTAACTCTGTAAATACTAGTCATTAGAAGTATCTTATTGAAAAATAGCAGACTTTTATAAGTGAAAATATTTTATTTATCTAGTTACAGAGCTAATTGAGGATGACTTGGTGAAATTATTTTCAGATTCTTCTATACTTAAGAAAATCTTTGGCGGGGGGGGGGGGGGCGGGGGTGGGGAGGAGTGACTCTTGTTTTTTTTCCTAGGCAAAGATCTTTATTAACCTTGTTTCAAACTTTATTCCCAGGCTTCTTCAGCTTAATTAGCTGCACAGAATGAATTGTGTATAAGCAAAAACTGAAAAGAGCTGCAGTGTCCAAGGGGCTTGGGCTTAAAAATATTAGAGATCTACATTTTATCAGATCCATGAACAAAATTTTAAAAAGCAGTCATAATATAAAATAGCAACTCCCAGTAACTTCAAGTTTTATTTTCTTCAGAAGTTGACTGAGTCAGATGATGAGTCAGTTTGCTTCATTCTTGGAAGTTTCATCAAAATTCTCCACAAGATCTGGAATTTCATCATCATCATCCTCTCTGGTAGCAAGTGGTGCTTTTCCATCCACAGATTGTTTGGGCAGAGCTTCAGCCAGTCTTCTTAAACTAGTCAGACTGTCTGCACCAAGTTGGCTTAAGATACTGGGTAGCATTTCTGTCAGCGGCTTTGTCTCAGTACGGCCTGTAATGGTGAAAGTGTTTGCTGCCAGCGATGCCTGAACTTTAGGGTTGTTAAAGTGGATCATTGTTCCTTGATTTGTGAACATATTCACTTCTTCAATACCAGAGATATTGTTTACCCCTAACTTCTTTAAGGAGAACTGAAGTTTTTATCATCTGCTGTAGCTGTTCTAATCACCTTCTTTCGGTGAGCAGTTCCTTTCCCACAAGCACACTTGTGCTTGCAGTTTGGTGGGTTTCTCCTGGTTCATGATAGTTTTTTCATCTTGTTGGAGCAGAAATGGGACCATTTGGGGAATTAGGTTTGGCGCTCAGTGGGGAATGACTCTTAATTGTTGATTCTGTTGGCTGAATCTCTTCAGGTTAGTTTTTCCTATATGTTTTGGAATTTTAGTTTGAGAGCTCATCTTGTAGGGGAGAGGGGTCTCCCACCAATCCCACCTCTTCTGTATACATTCACTTCTAACATACTTGAGATTATCATGGTCAATCTAGTCTTTCATCTCATTATAATATTGGGAATGTCACACCTGGTGGTCCATGAATATTTGTCCCTTAAGAATGTCAAGAGTTTACAGTACTTCTGGAATGTATTCAGAAAGGGGATAAGTACAATGAAATGAGTGCAGACTCAGACTTGCTTTATGTATACACTGATCTTTTCAAGCATGCAACTACATAAAATTCAAAAAAAGGATTATATTCTGTTTTAGACTGAATGTTATCAACAGTGGTTTACCATTTTGGAAAATCAAGTTATTGACAGTCTAAACACTTAGGCTTTTGAGTTGCCAATACTGTGCACTCTATTGATCTGCTTCTACAGCTCTCTTGCACTATGATTGCTACACAGAGTTGCAAAAAAAATATCTAACAACTTCCTTACACCTTTCAGTGTGGCTGTGACCAAGCATTTACATATTGAAACTATAAATATATTTCTTTCTATTTATTCTTTATATCGGACTTATATGGATTTTAAAAAATCCATATGTCAGCCGGTAAATTTATTATAAATTTCATTTGTGGCAAAACAGAGGGCATTACAAATATTTTTTATAAAATGGAGGTTTGAGGGTTTAAAGAGCTTTCATTTTGTTTTGAGTTTCTATCATCCCCAAAACCTCAAAATGAAACCAAGCCCAAACCTCTCAATTATAAAACCAGGGCTTTCTTGAATCTTGACTCAGGTTTACTAAAAGAATAAATGACACTTCACGAAAGTTGGTAAGAGGTAAGGTTTCCAGGGAGGGCAATGTGAAGCAAATATCAGGTGTAGGAAAAACCAAATATCAGGTTTAGAAAATTTTACTTTCTCAGAAAATTTGCAGAAATTTTCTATTTAGACAGTATGCGCTGAAGAGCAAATTAAATAAGCAAGTGCTGTGGCAAGCCTGCAGTATTCATATACATATTTGTTAGAGTATTTATGTTTTGTTTTGTTTTTGTTTTTGTTTTTTGTTTCTCTAATTCTCTTATCTGGTTGAGTTGATGTCAGAGAATCCATTTTAGCTTCAAGACAGGTGAGAGTGGAAAAACAGATGACCTTCCTTTTTTAGACTCAACATTGCTTTCCATCTACTCAGTGGAAGTTCTTTGCCTTTACTTTTTTTCTTCCTTGAAATACCTTTTCTCTCTTTATCTCCACTCTTTCAAGTCCTACGTTATACATTGAAAGAATAAATGGGCAAAGATGTCTAATGAAAAAATGGAAGCAAAGCTCCTTAATGAGTGAAGAATCATCTTGCCAAATAAAGAAATGTATTATAAAGCTATATTGAATAACATAGCACATTAAAGTACAATAGGTACAAATAAAAGAGATACTATAGAAACAGACTCTATCAAAAGTTATGATAAAAATTATATCAGAAATGAATAGAGAAAGATTATTACTTAAAGGATGAGTACATAATAGATAAAATCAAGAGAAAGCTAGATTCTTACTATATTTCATGCATTAAAATAAATCTGACAGAATTTAAAAGTTTTACTTACTATAAAAAATAGCAGAAAATATAGAGGACTAGTGACATGATCTCGGAAAAGGAAATAACTCTATTAGCAAAAACAGAAAGCAAACCAATGGAGAAAATCACAAAGGAATAGATGGATCAAGTTAACTACTTTAAATTTTGTTTTTATTTGTAGTAACAATAATGCTTGCTTTGTTAGTACTTACACTATGCTAATGAAATGGTCTCCAGTCATATGAATGTGCATCTACAACAGGAGCACACCTGCTGCTTACAGGTATCCAGGTTGTGTCCCATACAAGGCAGAGACAACTGAGAGAGTGACATTCACATTGTAGACACATTTATTATTTTGATCTATTTTTAAAAATATTTTATTATAACTTTTTTAGATTTCAAAGGTAGGTTATTTGTATATTCATTATAATAGTTCCCTAACTAATCAAGTAAAATATCTTTTCGTAATAGAGTACAAAGATATCATTTTGCTTTGACTCATGAAGAATAAATGATCTTAACAATCAAAAAAAAAAACAATCAAAAGACTTTGTTGATATCTCAGTAAACAATGCTGCTAATACTGGAAGCTACTTTTCACAAATTTCATGAGTTCATCAGAAAATATCTTAGAATGAAAAAGAAAAATTCCCTGGTAGTAAAATGGAGCTATATTTTGAATCTCATTTTGCACTTAACAGTATTGTCATTTGCTTATTTTACTAAAACTATACTGCAGAGTTTCCATTTAAGCTTAATAATACTTTCATCTGACATGAATCACTATAGAATGAGTAATATTTATTTACCATTACCACATAATGGTCTAATTATAACAGAGCCATTATTATGCTGTGAAAATTTTGTTATACAATTTTAACTGCTGTTAAAGCTTGATGGCTCATTAAATGAATATAATTTTAAAATATTACATATTCTAAAGTATGTATAAAATGATCACATTATTTCTGCCCAGATACTCAAAACATTTAAAAAAAGTGTATCATGATCAGAGAAACAAAATATGAGAATCTACCATACAAAAAAATGAAAAAGAAATTATTTGGATCATTTAATCCCAAAGGGAAGAAAGAAAAGGAAATGATTAGTTTCAGAAGAATCTAGCACAGACTTCACAGAAGGGGCAAGTGGTGATTTACTCTCTATTTATATGTCAGTAAGAATGGATGAATCCCTTTAAAAAATGATAGAAAAAAAACCATGTAGAAATCGCTAAATGAAACATACTTTCTGTTGATCCAGTTGAAGTCATTGTATTTGAATATTAAAAGCAGAACCCTCTTGTTGAGATTATCAATCTCAAATAGGACAAATTTATCTTCTAGAAGAAAGCAGAGATAGGAGGTTTTTGGAAATTTCTCATATAAGAATTCTGGCAAGTGTCAAAAAAAATCCTAACTCCTATTATTTTTTTTTAAGCTGAAAAAATCCTTTCTAAAATATGTATATTTTAAAATATATATATTTAACATATATAATTTTGTAAATACATTAAAGAAAAAACAACTGAATAAAGAGTATAGGGGCATAGAATGACAGATTTTGTCACTTAATTATTGTAAACCAGGAATAGAGTGAAATACACCACACATATTTTATTGTGTTTAAAATTAAAAACTGCTTTGAAAAAAATAGATAATAATTGATGCTACAAGAAATAAATTATTTGAAGATGAGAAGCTATTAATGTGCTATTAGTGAGTGTATACTATACATAATTATGTATGTATGTATGTATTTTTGAAGATTTTATTTATTTATTTGAGAGACACAGAGAGAGTGAGAGAAAGGGAGAGCAAAAGCGGGGTGAGGGGCAGAGGGAGAAGCAGACTCCCACTGAGAAGGGAACACCATTTAAGACTTGATCCTGGAACTCTGAGATCATGACCTGAGCCAAAGGCAGTGGCTTAACCGACTGAGCTACCCAGGCCCCCAATAATTCTGTATTTAGCCAAGCAATTGAGCACTCATAGAATAATCTACACAACTGAATTGACAATAGGAATCTCCTTCATTTAGTGGAAACCCTAGCAAAATTGGATAACATTATGATGGACACTATGCATAACACAAACATCAACAACAAGTAACAATATTGCACATTATTTAGGGGATGAAATGCAAAACCACAAATCAAGATTATAGCAGATGGAATTAGCAAGATTATTTGATGAGGTGAACAATTCTAATTCTTATTCAATCATTTTAGATGTGCTAATAAACTGATTCTCTTAAAAAAGAAGAAAGAAGTCCTGATTTGTGGCATTTGCCAATTTCAATGATGCAAACACTCCTAATCAAGCTCCTAATAATTTAATAACTGGCTCACAAAATTCCTGAATATTTAATAATAGGCTTTCACTAGCCGGTGCAAGCTGGCTCCTACATACACATACACATATAATCAAAGCCACGTTATTAGACCTGTGAATTTAAAAATGCAAGGCTTGTTATTTCAACATGCAGCTATATGAGGCACTTCCATCCAGTAGGTGACATACGTTAAAGAACAATTATATAGGGATCCCTCGGTGGCGCAGTGGTTTGGCGCCTGCCTTTGGCCCAGGGTGCGATCCTGGATACCCGGAATCGAATCCCACGTCGGGCTCCCGGTGCATGGAGCCTGCTTCTCCCTCTGCCTGTGTCTCTGCCTCTCTCTCTCTCTCTGTGACTATCATAAATAAATAAATAAATAAATAAATAAATAAATAAATAAATAAATAAAAAGAACAATTATATATGTATTTCCAGTAGACCACTTATAAGAGAAAATCAGGAAATCTAAAATCTGGGTACAATAATGGTATAAATGTGCATGGAAAACATAATAAATTGCAACAGATGATGTTTGAAAATGATAGAATATCCTATATTCTGTTTTCTGTGCATTTCTTAAGCTAGGAGGAAATGAGACAGCAAAACTCTCTCTGATAACTGATAGCTTTTTATATGGCACGAACTATAGAGCTACTTTTTAACCTCAATAAAAATTAAAGGGTATTGAATTTACCAAGCATAGGTATTTAGCCATTGTTGAATTTGTAACAGGAAATGCAGTTGGTAACATTATGTTACTGAAAACACAGAGAAAAGGTTTGATGGGAGTGAGTGAAGGATTCAGGAGTTCACTTGTGATGATCACCAGGTGATGTGTGGAAGTGTTGAATTACTATACTGTACACTTGAAACTAATATAACCCTGTGTATTAACTGTACTAAAATTAAAATAAAAACTTAATTTAAAAATTTTAACATTTTTAAATTAAAAAATAAAAACTGACAATAAAAATAAATGAAAATAACACAGAGACAGGTTAAAAACTCTTAAAACTTTTTGATAGCATTAGCAAAAATATGCATTCTAGAAAAGAAGCCAAAGAATACTTGCAAAAAATCAACGTTTATATGTATCTGTTTAGTTCTAATTTATCATATTTTTTAAAGTATTAATTTTGTAAGCAAAATGTTACAGAAACTGAAATTCAAGACTTTAATATCCTTGAAATGCCAAAGAGATTAAGAAATTTCTTTTAAAAAGATTATGATTATGGTTGTTATGAAAAATATATTATTGTTAAAGAAATTATAATTTTTGGACATAATTATGAATCTCAAAAACTATAAGCAAAAAGACCAAATTTGACTGGAACTCCCACGATCAGCCCATCTCTGTCCAAAACCAAAATTTCCAAGTGAATAATTTTGTTTTCTGTATCAGATATGGTAATATTATCATTAAGGAAAGTTTTATGATGCCAAGAGAATAGTATGCTTGTTTTTGCGCGCTAGATACCACCATTTGATAAAATACGAAGAAAATGAGCTACTACAACTACATAAAAAATTACAATTGGTATCTATTGATGACTATAACAGCGAGTGTGATATTTATGGTCACAAATATTTGAGAAACTTAAGTCTTTAAGCTGTTTTCTAGAATCTACATAGATTTCCTCTGAAATATTGCAATTTCAATATTGAAATGCAGCAATAACTCACTGAATACATTTTCAAATATTCTGATAGCTCTGAGGTTATAAATGATCTCCAATTTCAGTTGTCAGTGGCGAATATGGTTTCAAAATTAAAATGTACTTAAAACTACTTAAGGTGTGCAATATCTGAAGGAAATTAGCAAGTAAATCGGAGGTGATTTTCCTGGAAAATGAAATACTGAATCAAGTAACCATTGAAATCATCATAAAGAATTCATTTCCATAAAACAACTATTAAAAATACATATTCTGACTGTGTTATTTGTAACTACTTTTGTTATATTTTTCATTTTCCATTATTTTATGGACAATAGCCTTATTTTTGTAATTTCCACAAAGTATTTTTTATGTTGTAGAAATAAACTATAACTAATAAAAATGTTCTACATAAAGAAAGAAACCTATGTCCAATTTGCCAATTGTGTGAGCTAGCAATATTCTTGATTAAATATTTATTTATTTATTTATTTATTCAGGGTTATTATATATAAAAATTATACAGATATACATTTTTAAATGTGATAAAAATGAAAATGGAAATTATTACATCTTTTTATTATATTTATTTCTGTATTAGTACTAATGTATACCCTAAAATGGATATAAATAATATTTTCTTAATACCACCATGATTAAAATGCTTCACTAAAATGTTGTCTTAGCTATTTTTGAGAGTGCATACAAAGGACTATTTCTTTTTCTTTCTTTTTTTTTGTAAGATTTAATTTTAAGTAATCTCTATACCCAACATGGGGATCAAAGTCACAATTCTGAGATCAGGAGTCACATGTTCTTCCCACTGAACCAGCCATGCACCCCCAAAAGACTATTTCTTGAATTTATTTCATTATCAATTTTCAATAGCTGTCACATCTGAAAAATTTCCCTCAGAAAGATACTAAGTAAGAAACTTCGATATAAACATTAAGCTCAATATGTGTTATTAAGATTAGGGGAAAAGATTTAAGTAGCAAATGAGTATAATGTGAATTTTGATATCTGAGAAAAATTATAGAGATTTGTCTTCACATATTAGATGGTTATAAAGACCATCTTGCCAATCATAGTAACTTTATTCTACCATTAGCTATGCAAATAAAATGTACAAATGGGATATAAACTTAATTCTGTATGTCAAACTATCTTATTCATTTTAATTGTTCTGGCCAATCTCTTGACAGATCTGATGAGCTTTTAAGGTAGGTAATAAGAAGTAGAGTGTCAGTCCAAGTTCACTTATGTTTGCGTTGATAATAGTGTATTCAATCCGCATTTATTTTCAGGAAACTTCTAGACTCTTGTCTATATTTGAAGGATAGTTTTTAAAAAAAAATTTTTTTTAAGTAATCTCTACACCAAGCATGAGACTTGAACTTGTGACCCCAAGATCAAGAGTCATACACTCTTCTGACTGACCCAGCCAGGTACCTCTGAAGAATAGGTTAAATAAAGCTACATACTATAACCTGTAAATCTTTTTAGTCACATGAAAAGGCAGCACATGGAAATCTTCCAAAAAGAAATAAAGGGCAGTTCCATCAACCTTCCATGTTTTAGAGCACCATCTTCTCTTGGTTATCCCCTATACCTGATATGTGATCCAAACAAAGGATCTAAAAGTCCAGGGATTGTGCCTATATATTTTTTAAAGATTTTATTTATTTATTCATAGAGATGCAGAGAGAGAGAGAAAGAGGCAGAGACACAGGCAGAGGGAGAAGCAGGCTCCATGCAGAGAGCCCGACGTGGGACTCGATCCAGGGTCTCCAGATCACGCCCTAAGCTTCAGGCGGCGCTAAACCGCTGCGCCACCAGGGCTGCCCGGATTGTGCCTATATTAAGTAATGGTAAAGTTTAATTTCTATATTTTTTAAGATAAAATCAATAAAAAGAAATATTTCAATAATTTCTTTCTGCTTCCTTAGTGAACCACATGCATACCCCCAGGAGTATGTGCCTTGTCCAATACAAACCCAGACAACTGGAAATTCCCTCAAACTAGGAAAAGCATTAGAAGGTTGTGCTGCCAAAAACATGATGAATATTCACTATAATTATGTATTTTGTGTATTATCACTGAATATGTTACAAAAAAAAACCTAAACAGATTTTGTTACTTAGAAATTGAAAATTTTAGAATACTCTACATATAAACATTTAATGCTATATGATAAACAGAGTTTTATACTACATTTGATAGGAAATAGGTTAACATCCTATTTTCTCAAAATCAACAAACCTAAGGTACAAAGACTTTTTACAAAAAATTTTTAAAACTGCTAGAGAAAGCTTTTTAAAGTCACAGGGCGTAAACAAATGATTCACAGAACTACAAATGACTGAGGAACATGAAAAAACTCATAAGTAATTGAAGAAATGTAAAATAAAACTAAGACTATCATTATCCCTGTATCAAATTATCTACTGTAAATGGTCTTTAAAGATAGCCTTCCTTAATTCCTCCATTGTTGTGTGCACATGTCACACCTCTCATCAAGAGGTGGCATTTATTTCTTCTTTAAAATCTGGGTTGGTCTTGTCACATACTTTGAACAATAAAATGGGGTAGAAATGCTGTGTATCTATTATGTAAAGATGCACATCACTTGATCATATGGTGGTTCTATGTTTAATTTTTTGAGGAAACTCCATACTGTTTTCCATAGTGGCTGTACCATTTTACAATACCACAAGTACACAAGAGTTCTGATTTCCCTACATCCTTGCCGACACTTGTTATTTTCTGGGTTTTTTCTTTTCTTTCTTTTTTTTTTTTTTGCTTTGTTTTATTCTTATAATAGTCATCCAAATGGGTATGAAGTGGAATCTCATTGCTGTATTGATTTGCATTTCTCTTATGATTAGTGATATTGAGAAAATTTTCATAGGCTTGTGGGCCATTTTTATATTGTCTATGGAGAAATTTTTTTAAAATCCATTTATTTATTTGAGAGAGAGAGGGAGCACGAGTTGGGGGGAGGAGCAGAGGGAGAAGGAGAAGTAGGCTCCCCACTGAGCAGGGAGCCAGAAGTGCTGCTTGATCCCAGGACCTGATCATGACCTGAGCCAAAGGTAAACGCTTAACCCACTGAGCCACCGAGGTGCCCCAATGGAGAAATGTCTATTCAAGTCCTTTATCCCAAAGTATTGAAAGCAGGGTCTCCAAGAGATATTTGTATGCCCATATTCATAATAGTATTATTGACAATAGCCAACAAATGTGAGCAACCTAAATGACCATCAATGGATGAATGGATTAACAGATTGTAATGTATATGTACAATGGGATATTATTCATACGATGGATGTTATTCAGCCTTAAAAAAGGAGTATCCTGTCACATGCTACAACCTAGATGACCCTTGAGTATATTATGCTAAGTAAAATAAACTAATCATGAAAAGACAAATTAGTCTGATCCACTTACATGAGTTATCTAAAATGGTCAAATTCATAGAAACAGAAAGTAGAATGGTACTTAACAAGTTAGGAGGAGGAGGAAATGCAGAGTTGTTTAATGGGTTTAGAGTTTCAGTTTTGCAAGATGAAAAGTTCTGGAAATTTGTTGCACAACAATGTGAATATATTTAGTGCCACTGAAATGTTCACTTAAAAAGATTATGATGGTAAGTTTTATGCCATATGTCTTTCACTGCAAATAAAAATTTCTAAATTTGATAAAGATTTCTCAATTAGATGCAAATATCAATAACACTAAAATAAAATTCATAATCTTAGTCCAGGAAGTAATAATATAGGTGGAGAGTCATAAAGATGTTCATTACAGTGTTGTTTTCATAGTAAATTAGTAATTTATTATTGAAATACCTGACAACAGAATTAGGGTTGGTCACATGAATTGTGATATATCTATATGACAGATTATTTCAATGATGTAAAAAAATTTATGAATGCTGAGTAAATGAAACACAATAGAAAATTCTTTACATAGTGTGATCCAAATACATAAAACATACATATGCATATGTATATGTAGCAGTTTGCTATGTATGTGATATAATCATACTCAGGTATATTCTCTGCATGTATATATATACATATATATATTTACATATCATATCTATTATAGACATGAAAGTAACCAATTTATTGAAGGAGCCAGACTTGGTAGGTTTCAAATATAAAGTAATTATTCTTCCACATGACTGCCTTTTTCAAATAAACTGTAGAGAGTCAGCCTTCCTGTCACCAAGATGAACTTATGAGCAAATCCTTTAGCTTGTATAGTCATTTGAAGATATTAAAAAGCTTAGCCTGGGGGCACCCGGGTGGCTCAGTCAGTCTAATACCTGACTCTTGATATTGGCTCAGGTCATATTCTCATGGGTCATGGGGTCAGCCCTGCGTTGGGCTCTGTGCTTAGCCGGAAGTCTACTGGAGAGTCTCTATTCTGCTCCTTCCCCCACCTCCCACTCAAGTGTGTGCTTTCTCTCTCAAATAAATAATTTTTTTTTAAAGCCTAGCCTAGGCTAGCATCACAACTTCAGTTTCTTGTTTGACATAAGTTTCTCTCCTGACCCAACTTAGGAGACCTGCAGTGGTAAAAGGGGATTAATTTGTTGCTTCACAATTACCCACTTTGCTCTTTCATCCTCTTTCCTACTCACTGGACTGCCTCTCTATTCCACTGAATTGAAGTAAGGTAGGGAGGAAAGGAAGGATGAGAAAAGATAACTGCCATCATCCCTTTAGACATGACAACTTTTTAAATGCTTTTTTTTCAGAGACTGTCTTGGTGTTCTCTAAGGATCATCTTGGTCCCACATAATCCTCCTGCCCTTACTCTTTGCAGAATTCCTTCCTACTTTTTCCACTCATGAAGATGCATGGTGCTCTTGCCTAGTTTCATACTACTGTCTTTTCAACCTTCACTAATGGTAAACTGTCTTTATTACATGTATCTTCTTGGAGATGGTCCCTTTTTAGATGATAGCAGTCATGGTCCATAAAGTCCTGAAAAACAAGGATCTTAGTCTCACTGAACTCTTGAAGTGCATGCAGGTGGTTTTTAACTTGGGCTTCTTTTTTTCTCCTACTGCCACTGATGGCTTTCCTCTTCAGAGTTTTACTAGGAGGAAATCAGATACTAGTACTTGTGCCCACCAAACTCCAAAGAACCTTGGCCAAGCCATCCAAGTAGTTTTCTTGAATTTATATTTGCATCAAGGTGAGAGAGAAGCACACTTCCCACAGATGTGAAAAGGAGCCATGCATCTGTTCTAGGACAGCTCTCTCTCTCTGAGGCAGGGTCTTTCAACTATAGCACTATTGACATTTGGAGCCAGAGAAGTATTTGCTGTGGAAAGTTGTCCTGTGCATTGAGGGATGTGAAGCAACATCTCTGGCTTTTTCTCTCTAGATGCTAGTAGCACTGTCTACCCCTGAGTTATGACAACCAAAAATATCTCCAGACATCACCAAATGTCTCCAGTTGAGAGGCATTGATCTAAAGGCATTCTTTTTATAAAACTTCTTACTTTCTAGTGACTTCTTCACCTTCTTCTTCTTTTTCTTTTTAGGATAAAGAGGGTGGTGGGCTAATGCTGGCAAAAAAGCATCCCATATGCAAGTTCTTTATAGATGGTGCCAGTACCTTGCCTTAAAATGTGGGGACACTTGGCACACTGAAATTTCAAGAGAAGAATAATTCTATCTAACTTCTTGTTACATATATAATGACAAAAAAAGACCCAAGTGATAGAAGAGATAAGGAAGCACACCAAAATATTAATAGACTATCTTTGAATGGTGAAATCATTGATGACCTTTAAAAACTATAACTTTAATATTTTATACAATGAATTTATAGCTCACATACAGAAGTGTTTTTTATTTTATTTTATTTTATTTATTTATTTATTTTTGAACAGAAGTGTTTTTTAAAAAGACCAAACAAATCCTACCATCTTTGAAGACCTAACTCAGAGGCCATCTCTTTTACAGTGACTTTTCAGATAACCAGCCTAGAAATCTTTTCTTACTTCTGAAACAATAATAGCAGTTGACTTCTATTGAGCACCATAACCTATACAAGAACTTAATCTTCATAGTAACCCCATTAACTGGGGGCTTTGTTCTTCTTGTCTTTCAAATGAGGAAACTAACCTTAGAGAAGTAAATAAATTGCCAAATGGTCTAATCCTGGAATCTGGTAAATGACAGAGCTATCACTTAAACTTGACCTTGCCTCTTCAGTCCATTTTCTGCCCCATATCGTACTGGTTGCTGGGCACCTAGAACTCAAAGGTGTTTTAAGTGAGCTTAAACATTACTTGGACATTTTTTTTCTTTGCATAATATTCTCCAACAAAATTATAAATAGTTTCTTTTAGAGAATAGGCTATCAAGCTTTCAATAAATATCTTCATGGAGGGCCACAGGGTAGGTAGATTATTGAAATAGTGCTTAGGTAGAACAAAATGTCAGACACATAAGTTACACATAAACACAAAGCTAACCTGTAGTTTCTATCATAATTATTCAACATTACTTTGTAAAGACAATATCGTAAGTCATGAACATGACATGAAGATGTATAATTAAGCAGATGACCAGCTACCTAAATATTAGTGTTATTTATATTCATTGAAAAGGAGAAACAATTAATAAATACTGTGAAAAAAGACATTGTTAGTCATACTAAACAGATTTTAGGACAAAATTATTATGTAAATTCAATATATACATTGTACCAAATTATTTAAAATGCAAACTCAATGTAATGATAATTGCAGAGCCTGTGATGATTAAAAAGAGGTTTTTACCTGATGAGGAGGCACATGGCCTAGGGAGACTCAGGCCAAGCTCTAGGTTTGGAGAAACAAGAGCAAGCTGATCTCTACCTGATGGAGAAGATGAAGCACCCCACATATGATAAGACATTGGTCCTAGTAGCTCAATAACTGGAAGATTGCAAGTTTTCAATCCTATAACTGTGTGGTGGTGGTAGAAACAGGAAATGTTCCTACTGATATGTGTGTCATGGAAAAGCCCTTCATTTCTATTACTGTGGCTGGAATAGGTACAACTAGTCTTCTTTTGGAAAACTAATGAAAACATCAAAGCTAATGGTAAAACTCAAGGATGGAGACTTTGTACCAATGGTGCTCAAAAAAGTAGTTCATGGACCACCTCAGTATTAATTTGGACATTCTAATTCTTGGTCCTTGCACTAGAACTAAATAATCAGAATCTTTAGAGTTAGGACTCAGGAATTTGCATTTTAACTTGCTCTCCAGGGTGGTTCTAATGGATGCTAAATCTTAAGAGGCACTGGTCTATACCATCCCCACCACATTCACCACCCTAACAACAGAAAGAGCCTCCTTAAGAATCCATTTAAAATGTAAGTTTCTAACTGTGCTGTCCAAGACAGTAGACATGGACCACATGTAGCTACTGAGCATTGAAGTGTGGCTAGTCTCAGTAACGATGTGTTGTAAATATAAAGAAACGCTGGGTGTTGGAGATTGAGTGTGATTAAGGAATGAAACATCTCATTAATAATTATTTATGTTCACTACATGTTCAAATGATATTTCAGATATACTGTATTCAATAAAATTTATTATTGGTTTCACTTATGTGTTTTGACTTCTTGGTGGAGTTACTGGGACATTTAAACTTACATATGTGGTTTGCATTATATTTCTATTGAACAGCAATGTTCTACCTAACGTCCTTAAATAAAGGAGAAGATCTCTAGCCTACATTTTCTAGTTATAAACTACCAAGGGCTTATTCAAAATAATAACCAGAATAGAAAGAATAGGCATTTATTTCATGTTTAGTATGTACCAGACCCTGTACTTAGCATCTTGCATGGATTATTTCATTTAATCCACACAAATAGAGATAGCTACTATTATTATGCCCATTCTAATGATAAGGAAACAAGCTCAGAGTGAGTGCTCAAGACTACCAAGTGATATGTGACAAAGTCAGGGGTCAACTCAGGTCCATCTGACCCAAAGCACATACTTTTACATATTTCCCTGTATTTCTTCTACTTGTTAGACAATATACTGAAAAAGAGAATCCTTTATTTTCTCTTAATGTTAATGTTAATAACATTTCTGTACATTAAAATGGTAAGTGTATTCAAGCTACATCAAGTAGAAGCAGATCATCAGAAAGAAATAACGACAGAATCAACTCTGTGTGTAATGTTTAAATCCATACATATTTAAGATGGAAAGCCATCAGAAAGTTAAACAGTCTTCCTTGGTTTTGCATCTGATCAATGGGCTTCTTTTAGTAGTTCTCATACTCACTCTCTCCATACCCAGCATGCAGCCCAAGACAGGGCTTGAACTCACCACCCTAAGATCAAAATCTGAGGTGAGATCAAGACACCCACATGACCCTCATAATAACTCTTAAGGCTGGTTATATCACTAAGAAATCTCTCCAAATCTAGTTAGCAGTATCTAGATCAGAAACAAACCAAGAGAAACCAGCCACTTCATAGCTTTGTGAAATATTCCATATTATGCCTACCAGTGTCAAGGCCCTGAACCAGCCTAGATCACAGATAAGCTATTAGTTAGGGTGGGTTTTTTTTCTTATATACAACTCTATTCACCAGAAGATCTATTAAGCCATGATGAAATGACACTTTTTAAAATGTAAGCAGACACGTCATCAGTCTCTTTTAATGCCTGGCAGAGGAGTGAGGAAGACTGCCACCAACATTCCACTCATTCTAACTGTTCTGTCAATATTTGCAATTATTGGTAGAAGACATCACCAGGGTAAAATCAATGGGATGCAGAGCCACAGACATGTCTAACAATAACCAATAACTTGTCCTCAAAACTGAATAGAATGTGCTTTCCATCATCCATAAAGTAATCTAATTAAGCACCAGAATATGGAGCTGTGCACTAAAGGAAGTTGGAGGGAGAGTATCAGAAGCATTGGCTGAAATTGCAGTGGTGTACCTCATGGCACCTTAAAACGATAAACCTCTTCATCAACTGGGATAAACTTGATTTCTTATGTTCAACAGTAACATTGCTTTTTTATTAGTTCCATATTAAACATGTCTGGTTAATAATAGTGTCAACAAAAATTGATTTTTTAAAAAAGATTTTATTTATATATTCATGAGAGACACACAGAGAGGCAGAGACACAGGCAGAGGGAGAAGCAAGCTTCCCTCAGGGAGCCCGATGCAGGACTCCATCCCAGGACCCTGGGATCATGACCTGAGCCGAAGAAGACACTCAACCACTGATCCACCCAGGTGCCCCAAAATTGATGTTCTAAGAGTTTGTCACTAATAACCAACTTTAGTTGACCACACCCAACTAGCTCCAATCTATTCACAACCTCAGTGGTGTTCTGCACAGACATTGGGAAATGTTCCCAGTTGCTTTTGGATCAAGTCTCCTGTGGGGTTTAGAACTAATTGGACCCTGTCCACCAATGGTGTCATCAAGGAGATGTATACATGAATAACAGAATTCCATCAATTGGAACTTCTAGGATAGTGTTTGTCTTCTTCACAATGTTTTTTTCTAACACTACAACCACAGACTTCTCAGGTTCTGAGTTAATAAAAAAGGCATTAAAACAAAATCCCAATGCTTTGCTTATGGAGTTCTCAACCTGTATACATTAGTAGTACCATCACCAATCAACAAAACAGACCTAATCTCTCCCAGATTAACAGAGGTCAACTCCAAGAATATAATCTTTAAAATTGAGTCATGATTGTTTCTTGTTGCAGTAAGAGGCTGACAGCCAAGTCCTTTTTTTTTTTTTTTTTTTTTTTTCAGAAACTGCTGGTTGGGGCTAGGGTGGGAAATGACAGTAGTTCCGTGCACATAAAGCATTTTTGCAGCTTATCCTCGGGTGACTTCTTGGAAGCTGCTGCCTGTGGACTTTTATGAGCTCTATTTTTTCATCAAGTCCTTAGGAAAGCCAAATTTCAATTGCCACTTAGAGTTCCCAGAGCTTGAATGTGCCAGCCCCTATATTTCCATAACTCACTCAGATTCTCATCCAATATAAAATACAGGGACTAATGTCTAATGACAGTTTTTTCCACCTGGGAAATACTAGCTTTCACTTGCTTGAAAAGTTCAAGATGAGGAGGAAACAAAGCCTTCCTCCTGATAGCAGAAACCCATGGAAATGTGAGTCCCCAGGTCTAGCCAGCGGTGAAAAGCATCAAGCATAGCTCTAGCCTTAGACTCAAATTAAAACCATCAGCTCAGCCTGACTGTGATGTGGCCATAACATTTCACCACATTAAATGTGTGATAACCGTGCATGAACAGGTAATGTGATCTGACAGTGTTCGTTGTCATCACGGAGCTGTCATGTCTGAATTGTTTTCTCAATCCCAGAGAATCAGTGTCTATCATGAGTCTTTATTCTAGCCCAAATTTACTATGACGGTAATAATACATGCAGTGATGGAAGAAGAATCCAAAGCAGAGGAAGCAAATTAATATTTATTGAATACTCACTATCTGTGGCAGACAGATCCTAACACGACCCCCACTGATTTCTTGCTTCCAGAGTCCACCTCTTTGTGTAATCTCCTTCCTTTGAATGTGTGCAGGACCTGAGACTTGCTTCTAACCAATACAATATGTCAAAAGTGATGGGATGTCACATCCTTGATTAGGTTATATTATATGGCAAAGGTGATAGGCTGTCATTCCTGTGATTATATTATGTTACATGAGATTTCTTCTTAGCAAATGCTGACTTGATAAAGTAAACAGCATAGGAAGAAGCTCATGTGGATGGCCTCTAGGACCTGAGTACAGCCTCCAACTGACAGCCTGCAAAAAGCCAGTGCTCTCTATCACCTAGATGCAATAACCTAAATAAGCTTGGAATCAGGTTCTTTCCACAGGTGAAAATGAAGCCTAGTTGATACCTTGATCACAGCTCTGTGAGATCCTGAGCGGAGGATGATGCTAAGCTGGACTTGGACTTCTGACCCATAGGAACTGTGGGATAACAAATGCATGTATTGTTTCCACCTGCTATATTTGTGGTAATTTGTTACGGCAACAATGGAAAACTAATACACTGCCATGGACTGTGTTTCTGTTCTACATCCTCCATCTTCTTCAACACCTTGATAGCCTTTAGGAACTCTGATAACCAGGCAGGATGCAAAGTTGAAGAAGTTCTTGCCCTTTTCTTAAGGATATTGGTCACACAAGTTTTCAGAATTTTGCCTGAGTTGAGGAAAATCTACCTCAATATCTTGTATCTAACACATAAATAGTCATCTATGAATTATGACAGCCAACCATCTTTGAAATGGCTTGATTCAAAATCTGCCCAGTAGGATATTAGCGGATGCCACCAGGGCCCTGGACATATCCTTCCTTTTATCATCATGCCTATTCACCCATGACTTTTTGCAACCAGTGCCTGTGACCCTAGTAGCAAACACTCTGTAATCTACTTAGCTCATGGGTGGAGCAGCCCAAATATTCTGGGGAATTGACACCCCTGGGAGTACTCCTTAGGCAATGGTGAATGAATGGGAAGATAAAGGCCCTAGCTTCCTTGGTCCTCAAATGCTGTCGTTCTAAAGAGTGTTTTACACCATTTACCACAAGTGCTCAGTTGGGACCAAGACCCAGGTGCCCAAAATGATAGCCTACTCCTTAACACATTCTGTAATGGTTTCATTCCCTTTTTTTGTCTCACTTCCCAGTTCTTATCAGTGGATCTTTTAATCTCCCCTACCCCCTCAAATAAATGATTTGAACTAGTTCCTTTTCTCAGGGTCTGCTTCTGGGTAAACTCAGCCAAAGAGGTAGAGGCATGTTAGATGGACCTTTGGTAGAAACTCAATTAGGAAGAACAAAAATAAGCACAGAGGTTGTCTTGAAGAGTGCCTCTAAAGTGTTATAGGTGAAGTATGTGTAAAAGGAGAAATAAACTACCAAAAACTTTACTGATTTTATACGTCAAATGAAGTATTTAGTAGCCAAGCTTTGGTGAATAATTTGACCCCTAAATACAAATACTAGGAAGGCAGTGTGTTGAATGATAGTACTCTTCACTGGACAGTTATCTCCCCTGTTGTGAAATCACATGCTATCATTCTGATTTATACATCAGTCTCTTGTATTTGGTTATTGTGAGTCAATTTCATAAGTCCTGTTAACTTGCACAGTAGTCACTGTGAACTTATCATGGTGATCATTTCACAATATACACAAATCATTATGCTGTACACTTAAAACTAATATAATGTTCTATGTCACTTAGTCGATTTAAAAAAAAAAAAGGATCAGACTCTATAACTGCCACTCCAGAATTCTATCTGAGCAGACAGGCAGATTCCTTTTATAGATTTATCACTTGCTTCAACATCCCTCACTATGCAATCAAAACCATACCCAAATCCCAGGCAATCATATTTTGAGAAACAGAGCATTTTTATTTCTGTTTCAGGATGAAGGAATATCAAAAAGGGCATCACTAAATAAATAATTAATATTCCAACATGAGCTAATAAGAATGAGAAAATACCTGTTTTCATGTCCCCTTTCTGCATGTGCAACTTGGTAATGACAGATCTTTTCTCACTGCAGCTTTGGGTCCTCACCAACCTCAATACCCAGTCCCATGCTTTTAAACTTTCAAAATAATACCCCTAACCACACCGATACGACAACTAGAACAACACTGACAAAAAAAACCCTCAAAAAAAAAACCCCCCCCCCACATTAGTTGTTTAGGAAATATAAGCATTTACTGGCATTGAATTCTAAAAGAAATTAGTCATCTGTTTATAAGTGGCACTAGATAACCTTCAATATAAGGATAACATATTCAACTATAGTAAATGAAAGTGTCTCTAGTGGGGCAAAGCTAAGGAGGTCATGGAATCTTGACATTCTTGAACTAGAAGCAGGGATTTCTCAGCCAGGGTCCACAGCCCCCATGGGGATCCCATTAGTTCTCATGAAAGTTTCTCCACATGCCTTGTCTGCAGACTGAATAAATAGATCTCACACTTATCAGTACGGCTGTCTTTTTAAACAGGTATAGATAGATGTTTTTCACAATAGTACTTTTGAATTCATGGTGTGGTTAGTATTTTTGATGATCCCTATGCATTTTCTCAATCAATCAATCTTTAATATTCACTAAATAAAGCTGTTGTCATTTAGAAAAAGGCCATGAGAAATTTTTTTGGCTAATAAGGAATCCTCACATTTTGAAATATTAAGAGCCATGACTTAGGCAGCCAAATGGGTAGCATGGCCCTTTGAATATCTTCCTGAAGAATTCATTTTCTACTTTTAAAAATTAATTAACCAATTAATTTAATTTAATTAAAAGTAAACTCTATCCCCAACGTGGGACTCAAACTCATGACCCTGACATCAAGGGTTGCATACTCTACTGACTGAGCCAGCCAGGTGGTGCCCCAAGAATCCATTTTCTTTTTTTTCTTTTTTCTTTTTCTTTTTCTTTTTTTTTTAAGAAGAATCTATTTTCTTAACTGGCTTTTGAATGGTGAGACAAAGGGAGTAGTGGGTTTGATGTTATCTTCTCTGGTGGCCCTTGAATTTAGAGGTTCTGAACTTTTCTGCAAACTGGATCCCTGTGATACAAGGTAAGGATAACATGATGTTATGAAAATTCCCAAGTCTAACTGATGTTCTTCTCTAGGTGGGGTTTATATTATGACCTGTGTTGGTGGTGTTAGGGCATAGGGAAGGAGAAACAATGGCTCCACTTGAGGCTCAGCCCAGCATACTGACCAGGACAGAGGAATTTTCTCATCAAACACAGATGAAAGCTCAACCCCTAGACAGAAGCCTTGGTTCTACCCTAGTGTTTATAGGAGCTCTCTCAGAGGTTCTAGAGCTTGTGTATTCAATGAAAACCTGATTCCCTAAGCTCACAGGTGTAAACATCTGTCAGGATTTCATAGGATTCTTCAGAATAATAATCTTTATCATTGCCACAGTGCTTCACATCTTTGTATATATCTTCTCTTGATCCTTTCTGCAACTCTCTGAAGTAGAAAGGGGAGAATTACCCCATTTTACAGATAAAATAAGCATCCTGTCTCACATGGGTTGCCTTTCTCAGGACCATTTAGCTACCATGTGGCAAAAGACTTGAAACCTTCTGAAACTAGCCAAGAAGACCATTTCAGATCAAACATAAAATAATTGCCTTTTGAGAATCACAGACTCTCTCTAAGTCAGAATTTATAATCACACTATGTTCTATCTGTCTTTAAAACCACACACATGCCACAAAACATATTAGGGAATCCAGGAGTTCAAAATGAAAAAATAATGTCTAATACAAATAATATCTAGTATTTAAATCTCACTACTTAGTATCACTTTGAATATGTTTTTATGCACATTATATTTTATGTAGATTATTCCATTTCATCATCACCACTGTCCTCTAAGGCATTTTATGTCATTCTTAAGATGGGAAAACAGACCCAGAGAGTTTAAGTGACTTGTCCACAGTCACACAGCTCAAACACTGGCAAGGGGGGAGGATTTTGAAATTTGCCCAGTTGCCATTTTCTCTTACTCCTCACTTCCTCCTTGATGCTTAAATATTCCTTCAAGGGAACCTACATTTTTCTTGAAGCATTAATTATCTTTTGTCCCTATCATCTAGAATATAAATATTTAGGATCTTAGACTCTCCACTTCCAGTTCATTTCCTCATGCACTCCTTGAAATGTGTGAGTTATCCCAGGAGATCTCAGACAAAGGGAAGTCAAATTGGACTTACTTAACAGGCCCTTTTCTCTCACCCACTAAATATCTCATTACCATTGACCAGCCGGATGTCAGTATGTCACACATTATTCTGAAAGCAAAGCAAGAGCCCCCTCAGGTCGGCAGATAATCAAGAAACAATGTTATGAGAGTTGACATCTTATGAATAATTATTTTAAAAATCTGTTCATTTCTCTTCCTTCAACTCCAGATAGGCAAGTTGGTTCTACCAACTTGCTCAGTTCAACTGTGATGAGAACATCACTTATACAAGGTGCCAGTTGCCCTTATATATTTATTTTTTAAAGTTTATTCAAAGGTTATATTTTGTGAGAGTGGATGGTCAAAAGAATGGAAGGCAAACAACTCTGAACGTAAAATAAACAACCACTGTACTCTGTGGGAATGCCTCTTAGACTTACTGGGCCCCAATTCTTCTCCTGTTTCACATAAGTGTTGGCATCAGCTTTTGGTTGCTGAGTTGGCAAAGGGTAGAAAGTTGATAATTGCTACAAATGTGAACACAGTAAGTTTTAAGCTCATTATAACTTTGAGGGACAATTAGCTAAATTTTGAGATGGAAAAGTTCAACAGTTGAGCTAACTAATGACTTCCAAAAATATCGTTTGACTTGCAGTCCCATGTTTTCCAAGAATATGGGATCCACGCACATTAAGCTGCCAGGTTAAAAAAGGAATATGAGCACTCTTTGTTGCCTTTAGGAAGCCGATGTGGGCTTCTGCCCTGGGAGGGCCATATGTTGGCTTAAGGTAGCCCTTCATCCTCCAAAAGTTACTTCACAGGGCTGCTGTTTGGATGAAAAGGAATATTTTGATTTGCTGGATATTAATAACTCCATTCAGTATATGATATGCCATTAATTTAGGGGAAGTTTGGGGAAAAGGAAGTAACACCATAGGAGATGTACATATTGATGATAATGCCTATCATCTTTGTTTCAGAAGCATAAAACATGGAAAATATCAATGAAACTCTACTACAGCATTTCTCAATGAGTGGCCTGAAGACTTGCATATGCAGATTCCTATACACAACAGAACTGGGGCAGGGAGAAGGGAGGGAACTAGAGCTTCCCCTTCAAGAGCCTACACAGGCACAATCTAAAGCCACCATGAGAACCTAGAACTTGGGAAAATTAATCTATCTCCACCAAATACATTTTACAAATATGACCTTAGTTCAAGATAAACATCAAAGAGAAATATCCATAAAAGGCACATACTGGAGAGAGTGTGTGGGAGGTGAGTGGCTCACTGCTTCTTAGCTTGGGGTGCTGATTCCTTCCTAGCAGAATAACTCCTTGAGTTCCTCCAGGACAGCAGCCATGGAAGACAAACAGGCCTGAGAGTCAGAGCACATCTTAATTCAATGACTCCAGTCTTGTCATTTATCTTCCTTGAATCTCAGTTTCCCCTTCTGTCACTGTTCCCTTCAGTCACACTGTTTGATTCTCACAGTAGGGCAGCAAGGAGGAAATGTTTATCTCTAAAGAGTTAAGTGATTCCTAAAGTCACAGCTAAGCAATGGCAGAAGAAAGGCTCCATGCAAATTTGGCTTTGGATCTGTAAACCCAGTATTGTGTCCACTGCATAAATATAGAGCCTGTGCATTTAGGTAACTCAGGCTTTGTTGGGAGGTTGAGAGATTTCTAGGTCTAAAGTGACAAGCTGTCTTGGTTTACCTTAGGACTGAGAGATACCTGGGACATGAGATTTATAGTATTAAAAGTAGGAAAATCTCTGGCAAATAAAACAAAGTACTCACAGGAGCTGGCCCATCATTCTTTTGCAGTGGTTCTCAACCCTGGCTACAGAATAGAATCATCTGGAGGATTAAAAATACTGATACCTAAGCACCATCCCAGGCTTTTGAATATGAATCTCAGGGTGTATCTATATTATTTTTAAAAACAAATCTCTGAAGGCTATTTTGATGTATAGTGAAGATTGGGAAAAACACTAATTTAGATTCTTTATTCAGTTGACCACACAAAAAGGATAAGTTTACATAATTGTCCACAAGAAAGGTGGAAAGAGTGACTCAAAAAAAATCTCACTGAAAGGGATATAGGAGGGCAGCCCAGGTGGCTCAGTGGTTTAGCCCCACCTTTGGTCCAGGGCATGATCCTGGAGACCGGGAATCGAGTCCTACTTCGTGGTCCCTGCATGGAACCCGCTTCTCCCTCTGCCTGTGTCTCTGCCTCTCTCTCTCTCTGTGTCTCTCATGAATGAATGAATGAATAAATAAATAAATAAATGAATAAATAAATAAATAAATAAATAAATAAATCTTAAAAAAATAAAAGGTATATAGGAGAAGTTTGGTCTCCTCAAGGTTATAACAGTTGGAGTAAACTTTCAATTGACTAAGTCACCAATTGTAGTGCAGGGGACTCCAAGGACCACAGTGCCAGCTACAGCCCCAGGACTTGTGTGAAGAGACGGATGCTGCACTGGAAAACCGTTTTCCATAGGTTTCCCCTGGCTTGCCTCAGGAGGCAGAGCATGGCCGATATGGTGTGATGAAAACAAATCTCTGCGGAACAGGAGTTTTCTTCTAACTACCAGACAAAATAAACGTTTTTGAGAGGTTTAATGGAGTCTGACTTTTTTTTTTTTTTTTTAAGAATTAAAGATTTTGGAAAGCCTCCTGATAAAATCTTGTGAGAAAAGAAGAATCATTTCTGAACTAAGCTTCAAAGGAAATTGGGAATATCACTTAATGATTAGGATACCCGATGTGCCTTGTTTTTCCTGATCCTGTGACATTCTGCATCATTAACTATCTTAAGAACAGACCAAAGCTATGCTTTTGTGAAAAGCACAAAGTTGAAAATAACTTCTCACCTATGTATTTAAAAATTGCACATCAGAGTTAATTGATGCCTATTATATGACATGATTTGCCCATAGCTGGTCCCAATGGCCAAGAATGCCACTCAAAGTAAAATGTCAACCAGTCTGTATATTATTACTTTCTGATCACCTTCTTTAAAATTGTAAAAACAATAGAGTTGAGTGCAATTTTGAGCGAAAATTCTTTCTATTCCCCCAGCAATTATTTTCATTTTTGTGCTTCCACGTTCATTTTATTTTCAAATGACAGTATCAACAAGAAGATAAGGAGAAACCAGAATTTAATACTTACTAAACATCTCTGGAGTGGGATGATTTTATAAGTCTTGAAACAATAGAATACATTACAAAGAAAAAGACTGACCAATTTATTCATATGAAATTTAAATCTCTCAGAAGTTATTATGTGTTTATACATATGCAGTAGACATAGTCAAGTGGCATTTTGGATCTTGTCCACCTCCTTTTCATGTGCCTTCCTGCACTTCAGAGGTTGGAAGGTAAGAATGACATTTCCCAGGAATGCCTGGGTGGCTCAGCTGGTTAAGCCTCCAACTCTTGATTTCAACTTAGGTCATGGTCTCAGGGTCATGAAATGGAGCCCCACATCAGGCTCAGTGAGGAGTCTGCTTCTCTCCCTCTCTATCTCCCTCTCCCTTTGCCCCTCCCCCAGTTCATGCTCATGCTCTCTCTCTAAAATAAATAAATAAATAAATCTTAACTTTTAAAAAATGGTATTTCCTAGGCTTCTTTGCAGCTGGGATGGTAGATTCAAATTAGATTCACTCATCATAAATGCATTCCTGTGAGGATGTGGAGGCAGGGCCTGCATATAGCTATTTATTTTTGTTTTCAGGGTTGGTTGTAGAGATGTGGGGCCTTCTGGAACAGCATTCCAGTGTCTAATCCTCACTTTGTGGTTGTCAGGAGACATTTGTGTTGCAATGGTGGTGGCTTCCCGACACCTAGGTGTTAGCTACAGTGGGATGTTCTTCTGGTGGTGGTAAATGTGGCCAAAACCTTTAAGGACCAGTTCTGTGACATTGCAGGAATCATTTCCAAAGACTCAGCCTAGAAGCTGTCCCTATAGAACTTCCAGGGCTTTTGTAAGCCTCTAATTCTCTGTGAGTTTTTGTTTTGTTTTTTTTTAAGATTTTGTTTATTTGACAGAAAGAGAGAGTGCCTGAGCACAAACAGGGGGAAAAGCAGGGAGAAGCAGGCTCCCCACAGAGTGGGAAGCCTGATGGAAGGCTTGATCCCAGGAACCTGGGATAATGACCTGAGGTGAAGGCAGATGCCTAACTGACTGAGCCACTCAGGCACCCCTAATTCTCTGTGTTAAATCCCTTTCTGTTTAAAATATCTAGCATGATTTCTGTTTTCTATACTAAATTGTGGTATAACCATTTACCACATGTTTCTGGAAAAACATTGTCAGAAAACAAAACAGAAAGATCAATATGTTTAATATATGAAATACTGGTAGGAAAAAGAAAAGACCTCAAAATGGAAAAATGGAAAAAATGAACAAAATGAATCAGTTCACACAGGTGGAAATGTAAATCAGTAGAAAGCACCTAAAGTGGATCTCTTTTCAGGAACCGCCCTGTGGCAGACTCACCCTACACTGTGGCCAAGCAGCCACACACACCCACAATGGATCCCATTGTCTTGCCACAAGTGGTTAGTTGCCCTATAAAATCCTTCTTCAGAAATTTGACATTGCAAATGAAATCTCTGTGTTTTCCTGGTAGCTGGAATAAAGACACATATCACTTGCCTGTGGACTCAGATACAGAGAAAGCTAGTTTGTAGAGGGAAAGAAAAATAAGCAAGGAACAAGAAGGATCTGGAAGAAACCAAGGTAGGAAAGAGGTGGAGAGCAAAAGGTCACCTGGTTTCAGGTTTTTTCTGAGGCCTGGGAAGCTATTTCAGGTTTTTTTTGTTTTGTTTTGTTTTTTAAGATTTTATTTATTTATTCATGAGAGACACAGAGAGGCAGAGACACAGGCAGAAGGAGAAGCAGGCTCCATGAAGGGAGCCTGACATGGGACTTGATCCCGAAACTCCAGGATCACACCCTGGGCCGAAGGCAGGCGCCAAACCGCTGGTCCCCCATTTCAGGTTTTGTTTCAGTTAGTGTGTTTTGGCTACTTGAAAATAATAATAACAATAATTTTAACCAATATGTTCCCAATATCAGAAAATATGCTAAAAATCATTCATTCAACTATTTATTGGGTATCTTGGGCCCAGAAATTGAGAAATATGGTTTTAAGAATAAGCCTTTATCACATACAAATGGCCATTGGACACATGAAAAAATGTTCAATATCACTCGGCATTGGAAAAATACAAATTAAAACCATGATGAGACACCACCTCACACCAATCAGAATGACAAAAATGAACAACTCAGGAAATGACAGATGTAGGCAAGGATGTGGAGATAGGGGTACCCTCTTACACTGTTGGGAATGCAAATTGGAACACCCACTGTGGAAGACAACATGGAGGTTCCTCAAAAAGTTGAAAATAGAACTACCCTACAACCCAGCAATTGTACTACTAGGTATTTACTCTAAAGATACAAACGTAGTGATCTGAAGGGGCACCTGCACCCCAGTGTTTATAGCACCCATGTCCACTACATCCAAACTGTGGAAAGAGGCCAGATGTCCATTGACAGATGAATGGATAAGGAAGATGTGATGTACATGTATACAATGGAATACTACTCAGCCATCCAAAAAATGAAATCTTGCCATTTGCAACGACATGGATGGAACTAGCATATATTATGCTAAGCAAAATAAGTCAATCAGAGAATGACAATTATCATATGCTCTCACTCATATGTGGAATTTTTTTTCATATGTGGAATTTAAGGAACAAAACAGAGGATCACAGGGCAAGAGAGGAAAAAATAAAACAAGATGAAATCAGAGAGGGAGACAAACCACAAGAGACTTTTTTTTTTTTTAAAGATTTTATTTATTTATTCGTTTGAGACAGAGAGAGAGAGAGAGAGAGAGAGAGAAAGAGAAAGAGAGAGGCAGAGACACAGGCAGAGGGACAAGCAGGCTCCATGCAGGGAGCCCACGCGGGACTCAATACCATGTCTCCAGGATCACGCCCTGGACTGAAGGTGGCGCCTAACCGCTGAGCCACCCAGGCTGCCCTGCAAGAGACTCTTGATCAGAGGAGACAAACTGAGGGTCGCTGGAGGGGAGTTGGGTGGGGAATGGGGATACTGCGTGATGAACATTAAGAAGCACTGGGTATTAATAAGACTGATGAATCACTGGTCTCTATCTCTGAAACTAATAATACATTGTATGTTAATTAATTGAATTTAAATAAAAATTTTTAAAAAGACTAAATCTTCATCTTCATGAGTATACAGTTGAGTAAGGAAAGAGATACTAATCAAGTAATTATGAGATAGTGCAGGTTTTCCTAAAAGTGTACACCAGGATTGTTGTACCCTTCACTAAGTCTTTTGGAATAGAGGATTACACCAAAATAATCATTTACTCATTTGTGGCTAAAGAAGTCCTTCTGAATGTTTATGATGTTTTTGTCCTCTTTTCAGGCAGAGGACCTTTTTACTGCTATCATAAAATATCCAAAGTCAAAAACTTTCATGATGGAAGGGTAGAAAATCTAACTGTAGAATCTGAGACTCAAAGCATGATTGGCCAAGTCACAGGTTTCCTACTTCACCTAAAGTACATATTTGTCCCTGATCATAAATAACTATCTTTTCTCCCAGTTACAAAGACTAAGTGACTCAAAAGGCTTAATCCAGAGACATGTGGACATTGGAAAACTAGTCTAGTTCTTATGCAGACACCCATATTTTCTCCTGAATGGTCCTGCTTTGATTCCAAAATATGTATGTGAAGATATTTATCATCCTTTTCTTTCATGAAATCTTACATTAAGGAGATTTGGGGAAGGGATAAAAATATCTTTTGGAGTATTTTTAAAAATCCATGTTTTTAAAATATGCTAGAGAATTTTCTGTGATTCCTGAGGCTAGCTACCAGCTGGCTAACATTTTGACCTATTATAAGCTGACCTTTTGACCTATTATAAGCTCTAATACTGGAACAATGTTTGTCCAGAGAAATGCATCTGGAACCAGAAAGACTGGGTTCTGATGACATCCTCACTCTATTTCCAAGTTGCATGATCTTCTAGGTCTTATTTTACTTATCTGTGAAATGTTGTGTTCCAGCTCTGTGATTCTCTATTGACTAAATGGTGACAAAAGGAGAATAAAAATGTAATGGCATAAACAGAATATGGAAGGAGAGCATTCTGTATAGTTGCTGCATTGCCTGCAGACTACAAGTTAGTGTGAAACCCTGAACTAGAGAAAGCAGAAGATGAGCCAGACTCAGCTCACACCAACAAACATGTTATAGCCAGAGGATGCTTCACCCTGGTTAAATACCAGATGAATTAAAGGCTATTGCCAGCAGCTGTGAAGAATGTCACTAGGATGTCGTCTGATTGCCCAATGAATACTATGAGTGAAGGGTGTCGGCTCCTAAGGGAAGGTCAGCCACATTTCCAATGGTTCAACTGTGGGGTTTGGCTGGAGGCACCCACAGACACACAGGTGCCGGGAAATGTCTCTTTCTTGCATTGTGCACCGGGACAGGCCAACTCCACACTGTCAGATGAAGTGTAGCATAGATAGCCTGAGTCACAATGGGAAAAAACAGCAAATCTGGGGCAGGCAATGGGCTCTGGGGAGCAGAGGAGTATGTCTATGTTGGAACTTTCTTTCCTTCCTCCCTTCCTTCCTTCCTTCCTTCCTTCCTTCCTTCCTTCCTTCCTTCTTCCCTTCCTCCCTCTCTCTCCTCTTCTCTCTCTTCTTCCTTCCCTTCCTGTCTCCTTCTCTCTTTCTTTCCTTCTTTCCTTTTTCCTCCTCCTCCTCCTCCTTCTTCTTTTACAAGAGAGAACTAATTGTCTTATCACTGTGCCTACAAGTTATTATAAACTTTACTTGAGAGAAAGAGAGAGAGAGAGAGAAAGAGAGAGAGAAATCTGATCTATTTGTATTGGAATCCTGAGGGTTTATGAGTCACCATCAGGTGGGTACAATCAGGTGGGTTGAGGGTTCCTTGACTGTCCTCAATCAGAGATGTTCGATTTTCATTTGTTCATGTGTCAAGCTTCAATATGGGATGTTAATTAAGAAATTATTTCATTGATCAAAATAAAATGATAAGTAAAATTTAAGACCACTAAATCAGAGCTTCTTTACAGTGAGTATATGAATCCCCTGGAAAATTTATTAAAATGCAGATTCTGAGTCAGCATGGGGGTGCTGAGCTTCTGCCTTTCTAACAAGTTCCCAGGTAATGCCAAAGCTTTTGATCTGTGGACCACAATTTTGGAAGAAAGGTACTAGGTAAACTTTCTAGATAAATAACCATTCTTAGGATATTGTCTATTCTTATATTTGTTTTTATTTTTAAGTTTTGAGTATTATGTTGGTTTATTTTTAAATTGCTTTAATGAGATTTAATTTAGATATTATTCAATTTACTCTTTTAGAGTGCACAATTCTGTGGTTTTAGAATATTAGTATATATATTTAGTACAGTATATAGTATATATTTTTTAAGATTTTATTTTTATTTATTCATGAGAGACGCAAAGAGGCAAAGACATAGGCAGAGGGAAAAGCAGGCTTTCTGCAGGGAGCCCGATGCAGGGCTCAATCCTAGGACTCCAGGATCATGACCTGAGCCAAAGGCAGACACTCAACCACTGAGCCATACAGGCGCCCCAGGATACAGTATATTTAGTATATATTCAGTGGGTTTAGTTTATTTAGAGTTGTGCAACCATCACCACTATCTAATTTTAGAACATTTTCATCATGCCAAAGAAACTTGTGATGGTTAATTTTAAGTGTCAACTTGACTGGGCCAATTTTTTTTGAGTTATCTCTACATCCAATGTGGAGCTCAAACTCACAACCCTGAGATCAAGAGTCATATGCTCTACTGACTGAACCAGCCAGTTCAGCCAGTGAACCACAGGTGTTCCAACTGTGCCAATTTTTTGTCAAAATTGTTCGTCAAAAATTATTCTAGGTGTTTCTGTTAGGGTGGTTTTGTATGTGATAAATTGGTAGACTGAGTAAAGCAGATTGTTCTCGCTCAAGTGAGTGAGCCCCATACAATCAGTTGAAGAAGTCCAACTGAACACCAGCTCTTCCTGGATCTTGATCCTGATAGCCTTCAGACTGGAACTATACCATCAGCTCTCCTGGGGCTCCAGCTAACAACTCAACCTGAAAATCTTGGGACTTTCCAGCCTCCATAATTATGTGCCCCAATTCCTCATGATAAATCTCCTATAATAAATACATATATCTGTACTAATTGGTTCTGTTTCACTGGAGAACTGTGACTAATACAAAACCTCATAACCATTACCTGATTTCCCCCAGCCCCTAATTAGCAACCACTAGTCTACTTTCTGCCTCTGTGGATTTGACAATTCAGGGCACTTCATATAAATGGAATCATAACTTATGTAGCCTTTTTTGAATGCCTTCTTTAAGGCATCTATGTTGTACCGTATATCTTATACTGCCTATCTTTTTCCAACTAGCTCCAGATCTTACCAGTGGCCCAGGCAGAGGAACAGGCATTATTAATTGCTGTCTTCAGCACCAAGAACAGGGCCTGGAATATGATATGTGTTAAATGAATAGGTGTTCAATGAACACATGAAAGACAATACCTGCTGAGCTAGGAGTACTAGAGAGCAAGTTCAAGGGACATAGACAGGGAATGTGACCAAGAGGTTTCAATATATGTACAGGGAGTGTTGGGGGTGAGGTGACTGTGGTTGCTTTAACAACTGTAAAGTTGCTCTCAAGTGGGGGTAGGAGTGTGACTAATGGGCTTTCCAATGAACACGTAAACCCAATCTTCATCTAACCCTTTACCTGAGCTAGGTTTTCAGAGGAACTGGCTTATTTTAAAGCTGTTCCAAGAAGACCAAGTTAATTTATGCATTGATCATGGGAGTCCATTTCAGCTTTGAGGACCTGCCATGAAAGTCTCAAGAAATGTGGAACGAATGACACAAAAATAATTTCAAAAAAATAAGGTCACTTCCTTTTGAATTCAATTGAATTATATAAAGGAAATATAAATTGTACATCTATCATATATAAAGTACTGTGGATATAAGATCGAATAAGACAGATTCTTTATGAAATTTGTAATTTAATCTGTGGTCAATGCTTCTTAAAAATAATCTTTGAAGTGCAGCCCAGGTGGCTCAGTGGTTTAGCGCCGCCTTCAGTCCAGGGCGTGATCCTGGAGACGTGATATTGAGTCCCTCTTCGGGCTCCCTGCATGGAGTCTGCTTGTCTCTCTGCCTGTGTCTCTGCCTCTCTCTCTCTCTGTCTCTTGTGAATAAATAAATAAAATCTTAAAGAAAAATCTTTGAAACATTTAAAACATCTTTGAAAAAAGAACAATTTATTCATACCTAGTAGACAAAATCTCTTGAATTCCACTTTCACCATTTTTCTTCTAGAAGCTGTAGATGTCCATATAATATCATTTCATTTTTAAATAAGCACTAAAATAGGATTAGAACTCTAAAATTGTAAGCAGGAAATTTGAGTCCAAATTCTATCTGCCTTCAATTGTGTCCTTTCTACTTTCTTCTCCACCTCTAGGAAGGATACCATTTTTATGTGCAAATCTAATAATGCTATTCATTTGCTTAAAATCTCTCTATCACCAGTTGACTATAGCACAGTCATCTCTTCATCTAACAAAATCAACCAGCTGTATGTTATTCACAAAAGATGCTCCAAAAATGAAATGATACAGAAAGGCTCAAAATAACAGAAACAAACTCTAAAATGCTAACAAAAGACACTAAGTGTGCAATATTTAAAATAGACTGAATAGAATTCAATTAACATAAATTATTAAAAGGGGGTTTTATAATAGTGAAGAGGTAAATACATTGAAAAATGATCAGTTATAAACCTTTCAACTCCTACTAACACATTAAGCAAAAAAAAAAAAAAAAAAAAAAGAATTTTACAGACAAATAATAAAACCACATGCATAATAGGAGGGTAACAAATGACCTCTCTCAAAATTTGACAGATGAAGAAGATGAGCTATGAAGGTATAATAAATACAAATAGCATAATTAACATAATACACAATTAACTTTAGATATAACATACATATGTATCCAGCAAAGGCAAATTCATAGCAATTTCAAATATCCACGAAACAATGGAAATCTGGCAATGCATGAAGAACAAAGAAAAATTGTAATAAATTCCTAAAGCAGAAATATTATAGATTGTATTCTGACTGTATTTTATTTTATCTTTTTAAAATATTTTATTTATTTATTTGAGATAGAAAGAGAGCACAAGCAGGGAGAGAAGTAGAGGGGGAAGCAGACTCCTCACCGAGCAGGGACCCTGATGGAAGATTCTATTCCAGGACCCTGGAACCATGACCTGAGCTGAAAGCAGACACTTAACTGACTGAGCTACCCAGGTGCCCTCTCTGGCAGTATTTTAATAAAACTAGAAGTTAGCAAGAAAATAAAAGCCAAAACAAGTCAATTCATTTTAAAATTGAAAATAATCACAGCATAGTCTAGTAACTGTTCAGATAAATAAGATGTCAAAACTGATATTATAGAGTTTTTAGAAATGATAATGAGAAAATTTCATACAAAAAGGTACTTTTTGTGCCCTGTGTTACTTGTAGCATAGTTTTGGTCATCGATTGCATTTATTAGAAAATACGAAAAAGTAACTACATGGAATTTGTCTGTAGGTATTTATACTTTCTATTTCCCCACACCAGATTAGAAAGCCAGTAAAGACATTAACACATTACTGATTGACAAGGAGAGAAAGACAAAACTTTAGTTGAGGAGTTTCAATTATTTTGGAAAGTTGAAAAGCACCCGATTCAACTGAATAGTTTAAATTATTATCCAAATATCTACAGACAATGCTATCAACAAGTGGTGCACAATTCAGCCCTGCACCTCTGTCAAGCGTGGCTCCAAATGGTATCAGGGAGCATGGAAGGTGCAACTGGGTCATGGGGCTGACATGAGAGATAGCTTGAAGGTCTCTTCACAGAGTAGCCAGACACTTAGGTCCTTTCACACTATGTAGCCTAGCAACCAGCCAAGTCTCTGCAACTTCCCCCGTGGCACCGGACATGCATATTCTAGAGAACTTGACACCTTGAGGACTAAATCTTGAGCACATGAGGAACAGCATGAAACAAAGGAGTGGGGGATCAGAGCAGGGTTGAGAATAGGAGATAAATTTCCTGACACTGCTCATCAAAATTCCAATAGTCAGAAGGGTGGCTGACTCCACTCTGGGGTAAGGGAATTGGAAAACTAATGTTCAAGGGTCCTTCAGCAAATATGTCATTGTGTACTCCCTTCACCATTCAACTAACTTACCCATGTACAAGCTTCCTATCAGTATTTCAGTGCCTAAATCTTAAATATGATGGTATAGTCAATGATCTTTAAACATTTTGGGAAATATACCCAAGTGAAAAGAAAATCACCAAAAAAAAAAAAAAAAAAAAACAGGGAAAAGGGATCCCAAAATAATTTAGGGGGAGGGCAGCAGCAGAAGGTTTGAAAATAACTATCATAATCTGGGAGATAATGAAAACAATGTATTGATAAGTAATGAAAAGGCATAAAGAGTATATAAGGCAATTAAGAATGTGCTATCAGAAATTTTAAGTTCCATAGAGGAATTCAAAGATAAAAGTTAAGGAAACTTCACAGAAGCTAAAATAAATCAAATAATTAATAAATAAGCAAATAAATAGAATATGGGAAAGAACATAGGAAAACATTAGAGAATCTAAGAATGTGGTATCCCACTGTTAGCAGCTACAGAAAGAAAACTGGGTATATAGGGGAGAGAAAATTATCAAGAAAAATTACAAGAAAACTTTCAAAACCAAAGGACACATCACAGATTGAAGGGTCTATCAAATGGAGTGAGACAGACTCATACCAACATCCACCATTTTAAAAATCTCAAAATGCTGTAGGTGAAAGGAAGATGCAAAAATAGGTCCTAAACAAGGACATGGGAATGAGAATAACCAGATTTTTTAACCTCAATACTAGGTGCTAGAAGATAGTAGAACAATGCCTTCAGAACTAAGGAAAAATGATTTTTTAACTAGAATTTCATACCTAACCAAACCATCAATTAAACATGAGCCTAAAATTGAGGTAAATCAGACTTACAAGCATCTCCCATTCATTGTTCTTAGGGAAAATCTTGGAGGGTGTGCTTCAGTAAAATGAGAATAAAATGAAAAGTAAAAACATGAGATCCAGGAAAGATGGGATTTTAGGTAAGAAAAGAATGAAAGGAAGCCTCTTGGCAGCAATTCTACAACTGGCCTAGAGACCAACCAGTCCAGATGGAGTCAGAGGCTGGGGAGCTGGGGTGAGGAAATAGCCAGGACAGAAATGTAGTGAAGAGATTATTTGCTGTGCTTTTTGGAAGAAAAATGATAAGTTTCTCTTGGAGCATTTGGAAAATCATTGCCATACATACATAGACTGCTAAACAAAAGAAAAAGGTATGATAAATATAAACTCTAGCAAAAACAAAAAGTGCATAAGAAAGAAAAGACAATATGCTTTTCTGTTTTGCTTTATAGCAAACTGTATTTTTATACAATCATAATATTTTAAATACTGACTATAATTTAAGCCTAATTATAATAGAGATGTTGGGTTGTATGGCATTTCTGTAACAAAGCAAAGCATAACAGAAGTTTATAGATTATAAGAAGTTATAGATAATATCTAAAGCTGATAAATAAATAAATAACCACAGAAGTATTTTTTAGTGATAGGATAGTAAGGACTTAATGCAATAATAGTAAAAGATTTATCTATATTTTCTTCTAAGAAACAGAACTGAAATATATGAAGAAATGGAGAGACTACAGTTGGTTTTTCAGGGAGTGGAGTATCACCTTTTTAGTAGTAATTGATTTTATTGCCTTTGTGCTTCATTTATTTATTATTTATTTATTTAGATTTTATTTATTTAAAAGAAAGAAAGAGAGAGCCCACAAGTGGGGGGAGAAGCAGAGGGACAAGCAGACTCCCCACTGAATGGGGAGCCCAACACCAGGCTTGATCCCAGGACCCTAAGAACATGACCTGAGCTGAAGTCAGACATTTAACCAACTGAGCCTCCCATGTGCCCTGCTTATATTTATTTTGTTAAAATTGTGCATTGATTTTAAAGAGGAAAATAGATGTATAAGCACTAAACTTAGAAAATGAAAAAGGAGACTAGAAAAACTAAAGAAAGTGGAAGGAATTAATAATGATAAAATAAAATAATAAAATCTGACTTAATAAAACTGAAAGCTTGTTCTAATAAAAACGCAATGCAATAGTAAAACTTGGGGCAAGCCTGATAAAGAAAAGAAGAAAACAAGTCACTAAGCAATATTAGTGATAAGAAAAATGTAATAAACACTAAAATGGGAAATGGGAAACAAGAAGAAAATTGTAGGAGGATGACTTATACATCTTGGTACCAAGATATTTTAAAATCTAGAAGAAATAGATGACCTTTTAGCAAAATCAGGGGTAGATTTGGAACCATGGGAAAAACTGAACAGGTGACAATAAGTTATCTACAGAGTCCAGACAATTTTCAGGGTCAGTTTGTTTAAGGTCCAAGGGAAAGAATTGCTACTGTTATCCAAAAAAGAAAATCAAAGACCAATCTCAGGACTCTAACGTGAACATGCAAATAAAGCTTTAACAAATTAAATTCAGAATTACACTAAAAATAAATTATACTCATGATCAAGTAAAAGTTTTTTAAGCCAAGAATCTAGTAATAGTTCAAGATTAGAAAATTAATTAATTAATGTAATTTGTTATATTTCATTTAAAATAGCAAAATAGTAGGATGTCTGGGTGGCTTAGTAGGTTAAGCATCTAACTCTTGATTTTGGCCTAGGTTATGGTCTCAGGATCGTGAGATCAAGCCCCAAGTTGGGCATGGAACCTGCTTAAAATTCTCTTTCTCCCTGTCCCTCTGCCCCTCCCCCACCAATCTCTCCCTCTCTCTCAAAAAAAAACCCTATAAAAATAGCAAATGACATAATTATTGCAATAGATGATTGTTAAAAGCTTGTCATTTTAAAATCTGGTTCTGATTCATATTTTATTAAATTGACACAAGTGATCTATTGAAAACCTTGAACAAACATCATACTTAGTGGTGAAATAGTTTGAAACATCCCTATTTATATCAGGAAGAAAATACAGATGCTAGTTAATACAGGCAGTATCAACATTATTTTTGAAGTTTTAGTCAATACTTAAGTAAATAAAAGGGAAACAAGAAAATAATAGAACCATTTACATTTTCAGTTTATATGGTTGTCTACAGACAACCATACAATTTGTTTACAAATTGAAAAACCACAACTAATAAAAGAATTGAGTCAGATAGATGGAGGTTATAAGATGTATAAGCAAAAATCAATACTTCTTTTGTGTACCTGAAATAAACAATTTAAAATATAAGAGAAAAAAATTAAAAAAATATAAGAGAAAAGTTCCCGTTCCATAAATAAAAAGCGTGAAATATCATATAGCACTTAGAAATATACTTACCTGAAAATGTTGAAGACTCTATAAATATCCAAGATCTATAAAGATGTAAATATTTTCTGAGGGAATTTGGAAGACCCAAATAAATGGAAAGATCAACTTGGTTCTCAGATAAGAAGAATCCATAATGTATCAACTCTCCACAAATGATTTTATGAATTAAACACCATTCCCAATCAATAATTCTCATTATCCGCATGGCTATTTCCTTTACTTTCTTTTTTTTTTTTTTTTTTTTTTTTTATTTATGATAGTCATACAGAGAGAGAAAGAGAGAGAGACAGAGACACAGGCAGAGGGAGAAGCAGGCTCCATGCACCGGGAGCCCGACGTGGGATTCGATCCCAGGTCTCCAGGATCACGCCCTGGGCCAAAGGCAGGCGCCAAACAGCTGCGCCACCCAGGGATCCCCTTCCTTTACTTTCTTTAAATTTTTCCGAAATGTCCCTTTCTCAGTGAAGTTTCCTGATCACCCTATGCAAAATTTCAACCTGTTCCCCTACCTCAGCACTCTGACTTCCTTACTCAACTCCTCTACTTTTTATCTTTGTTTCCTATAGCATTATGTATCTTCTAATTAGCAGATAATTATTTATTGTGTTCATTGTTTATTGTTGGCCTTAATCCGCTAGAATGTCAATTCTCCTGTGTTCCTCAGTGAGAAATGTCCAGTGCATTATGTTTGACATATAAAGTTGCTCAACTAACTCCTAAATACTTTTCTGACAGATTTTCTTTTTATTTATTTATTTATTTATTTATTTATTTATTTATTTATTTTTTTCTGACAGATTTTCAATTGTCTTCTAACTCTGTTTATGATATGTTTGCCATATGGAAGTTATGTTTTCCGGTTTTGTTTTTTTTTAAGTAGTAAGATCTATTTTCTTAGTCAACCCAGAATTATATGATAACCATTTATATTTTGGTCTAATGGTTTAATCATTTTTACTTTTATTTAGGATTTTTATTTATTTATTCATGAGAGACACAGAGAGTGGCAGAGACATAGGCAGAGAGAGGTAAAAGCAGGCTCCATGCAAGGAGACTGATATTGGAGACTGATGGAAAAAAGGCCCTGAGCCGAAGGCAAACACTTGACCGCTGAGCTACCCAGACATCCCTAATCATTTTTAAAATAAAAACTGAATTGAATTAAAATACAAAACTCAATGGTATTTTAAAAATACCATTTGAAAAACTGAAAAATTCTGCTGGAACAGTACAATGTGCTAAAAGTCCAAGATACTTTCAGAAATTTACAGAACTTGCCTCATTAGATATCAAAATATAATAGAAATTTATAGAAATTAGGTAGTGTGATAATGGCATAAGAATAAAAACAAACAAACAAATTTAATGGAGAAGAATAGAGAAACCAGAACCTGGTTCATATACAATGGGAATTGAATATATGATTAAGGTACAGAAAAGATGGATGATTTAATTAAACTATTGCTGGAACTGATTACATGGTAAGAATAGAAAATAAAGTTACATATCTTTCTTTCATTACAAACACAAACATTTCTGGTGGATTTGAAAATGAATGTTTTTCAAAATTATTTGAAAACTAGGCCAAAATTTACATAATTATTATATAATCTTGGCAAGAAAGTCATGGAATTCAGAAACAGTAAAAGCAAAATTAGATTTTACTATGAAAAACAAAATAAAAATTTTGCTTACATATGACAAATACACCATAAAAAGATAGTTGACAGTCCATCAAAAAAATATTTGCAATCAATATAAGGCAAGGGGTAAACATCAATACTACCTAACGAGCTTGGGAAAATTAATAAGTAAAAAGTCCAACAATCCAATAGAAATGCAATTGCCAGTGGATGTTACAAGAAAATTATTGTGTGAGCATAGCCTTTGGATGAAATTCAGCATTGAAACAAGTCCAGGAAAAAGCCAGAATGATAATCAGCTCATGATTATCAGCTGAAGAAACTTATCTAAAACTACAGAACAGGACTCATTTGTGGGAGGCAGTCACCATCATTTTATAAACATTGTGCCTAGAAAGGTGCTCGAGATACATAATGCTGAGGATGCCCAAAACGTCAACCCTCATTGAAGTCATGCTGAGATGCACTACTTTAGTTAATCCTATGGAAAAGGAAGCCAGCTCCAGAGGAAAGTACTAAGATTACTTAGTACTTTCTGCTTCTAGTTCTTTAGGGTTTGAATACTGTCCTTTTGTTCTTCCATTTCTCATCAAAAAAGTCTATTTAAAATTGTCATAGATCAAGAATGTAGTTGAAATGGACCAGGGAAATTTGGTTCCATTTTTGAAGGCACAACTTATTACATATGAGTTTGGAGATGTTATTAGCTTCCTTAACTTTCTTTTCTTTTCTTTCTTTCTTTCTTTCTTTCTTTCTTTCTTTTTTTTGTATATTTTTTTTAATTGGAGTTCGATTTGCCAACATATAGTATAACACCCAGTGCTCATTCTATCTTTAACTTTCTTATATATTGATTTCCTGATCTGTAAAATCGCAACAGAGCCTTCACTCTGCCACTGACATCCTGGAGCTGTTGTGAATGTTGAATCATGGGACAGCATCCTACAAATGGATACACTGTAATGTAAACCACAGGGAAGAGAAAACACACAAGATTTTGAAAATGACAAAATCATTTTTAAAGACAGAAATTTTTGATCTATTGGAAAAGTTCAGAGAAGATAGGGAATACATCTGTTTCCTGATATATACACAGAAAAATTGGAATATGGAGAATTAAGGTAACTTCCCTAAGTTCAGGCAACTGGTCACTTTTCCTTTGTGCATACTCCAATAGTAATTTATATTTATTAAAACTGCAAAAGTAAGGAGTCATCACATTACTCTTGCAATTACAGCATTTTTTTTTTGAGATAGAGTTATAGGCTGAAATGTATTCATCCAAAATGCATAAGTTTTAGTCTGAATCCTCAGTATCTCTGAATGTGACTGTATTTGGACAAAGGGTCTTTAAAGACATGATTAGGTTAAAATGGGTCATTAGGGTGGACTCTAATCCAATAGAACTAAGGTCCTTATAAAAAGAAGAAATTTGGAAACCAAAAGGTTCAGAGGGAAGATCATGCGAACACAGAGAGAAAGCCATTTAATCAATGTTCAAGAATGAAAGGAATGAAATTGGACCCTTATCTTACACCACACACACACACAAATCAACTCCAAGTGGATTAAAGACTTAAATACAAGACCTGAAACTATAAAACTTCTAGAAGAAAACATAGAGAAAAATCCTCATGATATTGATCTTGGCAATGATTTCTTGCATATGACTCCAAAAACACAAGCAACAAAAGCAAAAATAGACAAGTGGAACTATATCAAATTAAAAGGTTTTTATACAACAAAGGAAACAATCAACGGAGTGAAAATGGGAGAAAATATTTGCAAACCATCTAACTGATAAGGGATTCATATCTGAAATATATAAGGTACTCCTACAACTCAATGCAAAAAAAATCCCAAATAACCTGTTTTAAAAGTGTACAAAAGAGGGATCCCAGGATAGCTCAGCGGTTTAGCGCCTACCTTTGGCACAGGGCGCGATCCTGGAGTCCCGCGATCGAGTCCCACATCCGGCTCTCTGCATGGAGCCTGCTTCTCCTCTGCCTGTGTCTCTGCCTCGTGTGTGTGTGTGTGTGTGTGTGTGTGTGTGTGTGTGTGTGTGTGTCTCATGAATAAATAAATAAAATCTTTAAAAAAATGTACAAAAGACTTAACAGACATCTCTCCAAAAAAGCTAAAAAATAGCCAACCAGTTATGAAAACATACTCAACATTGCTGATCATTAGAGAAATGCAAAGTAAAATCCAATGAAATATTACTTCACATAGGTTGGGATACCTATTATCCAAAAAACAAAAGTTAAGTTTTGTCAAGGATATGGAGAAATTAAAACCCTTGTGCACTGCTGGAAGGAATGTAAATTGCTGCAGTTGTTATTGAATATAGTATGAAAGTTCCTCAAAAAATTAAAAATAGAATTATCATATGATCCAGCAGTGCCACTTCTGGGTATATATCCCAAAGAATTGAAATCAGGATCTCAAAGAAACATTTTCACCCCATGTTCATTGAAGCATTATTCATAATAGTCAAGATACGTAAACAACCCAAATCTCCACCATAAAGAAAATGTGACATACATACAATGGAATATTATTCGGCCTTAAAAGAGAAGGAAATCTTTTTTTTTTAACCTTTTTTTAAAAGATATTTTTACTTATTTATTTATTCCTACACACACACACACAGAGAGAGAGAGAGAGAAGAGGCAGAGACACAGGCAGAGAGAGGAGCAGGCTACATGCAGGGAGCCCGACGTGGGACTCGATTCCAGGGCTCCAGGATCACACCCTGGGCTGTAGGCAGTGCTAAACCACTGGTCCACCGGGGCTGCCCAAGAGAAGGAAATCTTACCATATACAACAATATGACAAATCTAGAGGACATTTTGCTAAATAAAATAAGCCAGTCACAGAAGAACTAATACTGTATGATTCCTCTTATATGAAGTATCTAAAATAGTCAAATTCACGGAGCACCTGGGTAGTTTAGTTGGTTAAGCATCTACCTTCGGCTCAGGTCATGAGCTGAGTCAGGGTCCTGGGGTTAAGCCCCACATCGGGCTCCATGCTCAGTGGGGGTCTGCTTCTCCTTCTCCCTCTGCCCCTCCCCCAGCTTGTGTGCTCTTTCTCTAATAAATAAATAAAATCTTTAAAGAAATAAAATAGACAAATTGGTAAAAAAGTAGAATGGAGGTTGGCAAGGGCTGAGGGGAAGAAAAATGAGGGAATCACTGTACAATGGGTATATAGTTTCACTTGTACAAGATGAACAAATTCTAGTGATCTGCTGTACAACATTGTGCCTATAATCAACAATACCCTATGGTGCATAACATTTTTTTCAGGAGTGTGGATCTCAGGCGAAGTGTACCAACCACAATTTAACAAAATGTTTTAAATATAAAAGAAACCATCTTAAAAGATGGCCATCTATAAGCAAAGAAGAGAGGTCTCCGAAGAAATAAACTCTGATGACACCTCAAATTTGTACTTCTAGCCTCCAGAGCTATGTGAAGATAAATTTCTGTTGTAGCTGAAGCTGCCCAGCTATGGTAGTTTCAGCAGTTCTAGCCAACTAGTACAGACCAATCCTTGTTTTTGTTAGTCTGCATTATTTATCAAGCTGAAACTGCATGAACATAGTCAATGATAGCAATCTGTTTGACAGAATTAGGAAAATTGTTCTGTCTTTATTGATAACTAGATTCACATCTTGAAATGGACTCTTTGTGCCCAAGATGTGTAATTTCTAACTGAAGGTGACAGAGAAGGCATTACCCAGTTGATGGTAACATTTTCTATATGTACCTGTCCTGGTTAAGTATTCTCATGGGCTTAGTATATTTTCTTAAATCATCAGTTGTGTGTGCACCACTAATAAATAAGTGACATGTAGAGAGATGACAGTGATACAAGTTAGAAACAGGCTGTCTAGGCCCTAGGTAGGGGAGAAACAAAGGCAGGAGGCTCTGGTAAGTCAAACCATAGTGGTGACAGTAACCACTTGGTGGCCAAGCACCCTGGAATCCTTTCCCAATAAATCAAGTTGAACTCCTTGGAATTTGGAAACTTGAAGTGAGTTTTAGAGCATGGGTTCTTCCACTACTGCCTTATTCCAGTTCCAGAGAGATAGACTCTGATGGAGCCAGCTTGACCATACTGACTCATTGGAGGCAGAGCATGGCTGCCCATAGGGCAAGCACTCGTCTCTTGTCCCATGGCTGGGAGGGCATATGATTCCTGCGTCCTCATCGAGCAGGAATGCTGGTCTGCTCTTTCACATAAACAGGTTTTAAGTGGAGTAGACCTCATGACTGACATTTCTAATATAGTTCCTTTCTCTGAGCCCACCTCTTTCTTGGAGATCAAGGCATGACAACTAAGGATAAACAAGATTTGCTTATTAACAATCCTCTAGACTTCTGTGGCATATCATTTCTTATCTTTCTGTTCCTGAAGCTGACCATTCCCTTCAAAACTGCCCTACAGACAGTCCTCCTAGACTGCTTTTTTGTGTGTCACCATTCTGTATTCATGTATTAAGTAGCCTCTCTGACTCTCTGAGGACCTGTCCTTCAAAAGCCTCTGAAGGTCTGGCCATCTCACATCTCACATGGTCTGAGTCAGATCAGTTTTCATCTGACTCCTTTGCACAGCCCATTCCACTCATAGGCCACAGAGAGAATGAGAAGAGTATCATTTTTCCATTTACTAAAAGATTTACAAAATGCAGACGGGATCTCACCCCAGAGGCTGAGAAACAGCACTCCTGTGAATTCCTGAGAGAAAAACAATTTTTTTTTCTGACTGTGATTCTTTATAACTCACTAGCTTTATAACTCACTAGTTTAGCAAAGTACAGAAACTAAGGAAACAGTTTTATAGCTAGATGTTTTTCAATACTGCATCTGAACAAAACAATTTATAAGGTTCTTCCCCCACCTCCTTCAGTGCTCCATTTAGCATATATATTCCTTAGTCCAAAGTAACTATGTGCTTTGGGTATAATTCTTTCTGATTTACAGACCCTCACCTGATTCTCTGCAGAGAATAGGACTGGGGCCACAAGAATCTATAAAGTCTAGTGTCCAGAGAACCATCTCTACCTTCTGCTTTATCTGGAAAGAAAGAAAGAGAAAAAAAAGAAGAAAGAAGAAAGAAAGAAAGAAAGAAAGAAAGAAAGAAAGAAAGAAAGAAAAGAAAGAAAGAAAGAAAGAAAGAAAGAAAGAAAGAAAGAAAGAAAGAAAGAAAGAAAGAAAGAAAAAAGAAAGAAGAAAGGAAGAAAAAGAAAGAGAGAGAAAAAGAAAAAAGAAAAACAAACAAAACCTTGGGGAAAAGTGATGGTGGGTCTATCCATGTTAATACTGTTGGCAAGCCTGCCATCATGCTTTGTAGCACTTGGTCAGTGTTGTCAAACAATTACAGGTTCTCAATGGATGAAGACTTTCACTACTTCCATGAAGACTTTCATTACTTCCATCTGGGTGAGGCTCTTAAAAGAACTGTTTGTGTTCCTGTTAATCACATTCTTGGAGCCCTCATGCTACCAACTCTTCCATTGTAACTCTTCTCTCCTTCCTAAATGGTTTAAAATTTTATTTTTTAAATAAAATTCTGGTGTTAGGTAGGTAGTGGCACAAGATGCAGCCTAGGATCCAGTTACTTTTTAACCAAAGTTAGGTGAGGGTTCAACTGACCATTGAAATATCAGTTCTATCCTTATCCCTGTAGGCAGGAAAAAGGAGACTGTAGCTTGCGCTAGTAACAGATAGCCAGTCTCAGTGGTAGAAATCCCAGAGATGAGTGGCACAGAATGAACATGTGTGGAAACCAAGACTATTCTCAAAGAAAAACACCAGCTTGTCAGTCTTTTTTCTCACTTTTGCACATCCCTGAGAACCAATAACTAAACGAAGAGAAATCTAGATATGAATGCTCCTTCCTTGCTAAACAAGAAAATCCCATCAGATCCCACTGTCCAAAATAAAGCCCAGCAGTTCTAAAGTTAATACAAATATTGTAATGACTAAAAATTTCAATGAGTTCTGACCAAGATAGAGATTAATCTATGTCTCTATGAATTGAAATTTTGATAGCTTTCTTCCATACTTCTAAGAAAGAACTCTATTTTTAAAATAATCATTATAACAATAACATCAACAAAGCATATGTCCTTTCCTTCTCTCCCTCCTCAGCCTTTGATCTGTATCTTTCATTGGCATCGTTGTCATTTTTATTTTTGACTTTAAAATATTTTATTTATTTATTTATTTATTTATTTATTTATTTATTTGAGAGAGAGAGCATGCGTGAGCAGGTATAGGCAGCAGAGGGAGAGACACTCTCAAGCAGACTCTACACTGAGCATGGAGCCCGATGCAGGGCTCGATCTCACTATCCTGAGATCATGACCTGAGTGAAAGCCAAGAGTCAAACACTTAACTGCCTAGACTACCCAGGTGCCCCTCTTGTCTTTAACTTTTCCGTATCTTGGTGATTTTTTTTCTTTTTATCTAAACTTCCTGAAGAGAGAGAGATCAATGTTAAGATACAAAGATGTCAAAACAGAAGCCAGAAAACCATCTTGGACTTGGAAGGAGAGTATTGACTGAAACTAGGGATGGTGCTGGGGACGACATAGTGGGCTCTGTGAGAGGAGAATCAATAGTGATGACAAGAGTCTGATCTGACCATTAATGATTAATAAATCATTAATGGTGGGATTTTGTTAATGAAATGGGCCCCTCCCCACAGCTACAGGAAGAAGATGAATTGGAAATGGTAGCTCACAGCAGGTTATTCTGATCTAAGTGCTCCTTCTCACTCAACCTTGAAAGGAAAGGATGACCATTTACTTGAATGCAACCCTTCTAGGTGCCAATCCCATTGGAGGTTCAAAGTGCTTGGACATATAAAACTCTCTGAGGCCCAAGGGCATTGAAGTTAGCCCAATAACAATTGTCTGAGAATCTCATTTGCGTTTAAGTTTCAGATTCAGGGGCACACGAAGAAAGAGTTCCAAGCTGCCATTTGGGTGGGCGAGATGAATATGTCTTATGGTAGAGACAGCATTAATTTTATCCTTGTGGGTGGGCGGTGGTAGTAGAGAAATAAGCATTAGTGGTTGGGGAAAAGTGATGAATAATAGGCCCCATCCTTGGGGTTAGGAGGACTGGGTTTTAGAGCCATATTTTTGTTAACAAAGTGCTTTCATTTACCATAAAATCATGTAACAACTGGAAAATACCCAAGAATATCTTTGAATTCCTTTCTTGCTTTTTTATTCTATGTCACACCAATCCATGAGGCCGAAGATATTCAAAGAATGAAGGTACAGATTATTATATGAGGCAAGATGACTGGAAATAGTTATCTCCAACTCACAGCTTTGCCTACCAGCAGATAGCTTGAGCATTTCACATGAGACTCCATATTGATGGTGACATTCTTCTTTCATGTATTTCAGTAGATTTGTTAGTTTGGGGATATCTTCTAAAAATCTCTTTTCTCTTCCTTTTTCCATCTCCTACATAGCTACCACGTCAAGTGTTTTTTCTCACCAAATATGCCCTCCTGTGACCCCCACGCAGAAGTGTGAAAATGACTTGGTCTGAACAGGCATTTACACAGCAGGTAAATTCTATCATGGTTGGATGGGAGATTTGGTACCTGATTTCTTCTTGAAAGTTCTATTAATAATTACACAAACCATTTTTCTTCTCAGTATTTTCTCTTCCTTGAGTGTTCAGAAGCAGTTGTCACTAATAGGAAGCAAAGGAAAATAGAGTCTCAGTGTATGCTTTTCAGATTTAGGTTTTTCTGTATTTTTTTATTTTTTATTTTTTATTTTTTTTTAATTTTTATTTATTTATGATAGTCACAGAGAGAGAGAGAGGCAGAGACACAGGCAGAGGGAGAAGCAGGCTCCATGCACTGGGAGCCCGACGTGGGATTCGATCCCAGGTCTCCAGGATCGCGCCCTGGGCCAAAGGCAGGCGCCAAACCGCTGCGCCACCCAGGGATCCCTTTTCTGTATTTTTTAAAATCATTAATGGTGGGTGTCTCGGGGAAAAAATTCTGAAAGTAGTCTTCTGAGAAGTTTAAAATCTATTTTCTGGGTATTTATTGAACATTTATTATGTGCAAAGCACTGTACTAGGCACTATGAAGAAATATGAAAAAGCATGTACATAGCAGTGGTAGAGTCTTCTAGTTTTCTACTCGATATCTCTTTAATCATTTTTGTCATTCCTCAATCATTAGCAAGTTATGCCAGTCCTATCTTCAAAATAGATATAAAATCCCTAAGGCATTATCTTTTAACTGGACTACTGCAACAGCTTCCTAACTGGCCTCTCAGTTTCTCCTGGATCCTCTTACAGTCTATTCTTTATGAAGAACCAGAGTGATTATTTTAAATCTTACCAGTGGCTTTCCATCTAACTCACTGGAAAAAGCATTGTTTTAGGGTGCCTACTATTTGGCCTCTCACTACTACTCTGGCTTCATCTCTACTGCTCCTCTCTTGTTTCTCCATTCTACCCCACTAGCCTGCTTTTTACTCCAATCTGTCAAATGCCCTCCTGCCTCAAGGCCTTTCCTTCTTCTCTTGCCTAAAGTGTTTTTCCCTCAGATATCTCCACATCCTGCTTTGACACTTCTTTTAGTTCTCACTAAAATAGTATCTTATAAGTGAAGACTTTCCTGACTATGAGTTTTCTGGTTTATAGGCCTATCTAATCTCTATATATACTATTAACGTGAGATCCATGAGGGTAGGATCTTTATGTATGTTGTTCATTGTTCTATCTTTAAGAACTGGAACAGTGCATGGCACATAAAATATGCTCAGTACATATTTTTAGAACAAGTTTTGTCCTTCTTTCTAACAAAACATGAAGTTTATTCAAAATGCTAGTGTACCTTTCTAAAACACTGCATTTTCATAGCCTGTCTTGCATGTAGGAATGTTTGACTAGATTTAAGCCTAAGTTACTAGGTGGTTAGGGGACTTTGGGAGAGCCCGAGCCTGAAAGTAGACTTGATGGTTAAAACTCCAGCAGCCATGTTTGTTAATGAAGACTCTTTAATGATAATAAACATAAGCTAAAGATGGTAAAGCATAATGATAGTCTGAGTCTCTCTAATGAACATCAGTCCTAGACTGCTTGTCATATTATTTCTTTATACTAAAAGAAAAAACATTCCTCTTTGTTTAATGCACTATTATTTCAGGTCTCCATTACTAGCAAACAAAAAGAATTCCTCATGGATGCATGGCCATTTTCCTTCAGAAGCTTATATTCATTTAAGAAGGGAATACATAAATACAAGAAAATATAAATAGACAAGGTAATATTATGAGAAGTGGACATAATAAACTGCCACAGGAATGATATGGCATCCAATGTTATATATGCGAAGAAGAAAATATGGAGAGGCTTCATGGAAGTAGTAAGAAGTTGGTTGAGGAGGAAGGGGGCATCGGGGTTCTAAAGGTTTGGATGTAGAAATTATATTGTAGGGATAGTTTGCCTCGGTTGACTGAACAGAACAATTATATGTAGGAGATTGTTCGAAATTTATGATTTGAAAAGAATATTGGGATTGAGTTTAAAAGGTTAGATTAATGAGAGTTAAAAAAAAAAAAACAATGGAAATGATTAAAGCTACAAAGAATCTGGTCATGGGAAACATAGAGTAAGTGTGGCCAGACAAGCAGAGACTATTGAGAGAGGTGAGAGCCAATCATCAGGCTGAGTTTCTCAGGGAAGGTGAAGGACCTGGCTTCAGACATATTTAATTCAGCATGTCAGACTGCTACCTACCCAGAGCTGCCTTGGTAGATGCCTAGAGATGCTGAGGTGGGGCTTGGAAAAGAAGTCAGAACCAGAGAATTAGGTGGAAGAGACACAGAAGGCTATGTTAACAATAAGTTAGGCAGCTGCAGACCACAGCAATGGTAGTTAGAAGAAGCAATTTGTCGAAAGCAATAGACCAGGGCCAATGAGCAAGCAGCCTGGGAACCAGAAAGTTAATGGTGCCAACAGACAGTGGTTCAAGAATTAGAACTTAGACAATTATGTTCAAAACAAAACAAAACGTTAGAAAAAAAAATGAACCACCAAAAGCCAAAGCAAAAGGAAACTGAGAAAAGAGGACTGGATCGAGTGTCGTTGGCTCTGGAGCTTTGTGAGTGTAGCTTCTGTGGTGAGGAAAGGCTGCTGGGAGTGAAGGAGCAATGGGCAGGGGGAGAGGTAGCCTAAGGTGACCAGTACTTGAAGAGTTTGGTGAGAGGAGCCCACACCTTGATAGGCAACAGGGCCTGCAAAGTCTTGTTTTATTCTGTGTCTTTAAAGGAAAAGAGCTTTCTGTTTGAAGTTAAAGGCAAAGAAATTAGTACATGAAAGACTGATGCCATGGGAAAGGAAGGAGGTGAATGCAGAAGAAACTTATAAAGATCTTCTGTTTTGAGGCCAGAGAGAATGTTAAGGGATCAGAGATATTTTCTTTAATGTAACTGGAAAAATGTTTAATAGATTTTATTTTTCTTAGAGTAGTTTTAGCTTCACAGCAAAATTGAGCAGAAAGTACAGAATTTCTATTACTCCCCATCCTCAAACACACAGCCTCCCCCACTTTCAGTACCCTGTAACATAGTAGTGCATTTGTTAGAATTGATGAACCTATATTGACCATTGCAGTCACCCAAAGTCTGTAGTTTACATCAGGATTCACTCGGTGATATATGGGTTTTGTTCTTGTTCTCTGGATTTTGGCAGAAATATATTATAACGTGTATCCACCATGTATCCTTTATAATATCCTACAGAGTAGTTTCACAGTTTTAAAAATCATCTGTGTTCTATTCATTCTATTCTCCTTCCTAACCTCTGGCAACCACTGATCTTTTCACCGTCTGCATAGTTTTGCCTTTTCCAGAATGTTATATAGTTAGACTTATACAGTATGTAGCCTTTCCCGATTGGCTTCTCTCACTTAGTAATATGCATTTAAGTTTTCTCCATGTCTTTTCGTGGCTTGATAGCTTGGTTCTTTTTAGCAGTGAATAATATTCCATTCTCTTGATGTACCATAGTAATTATAAAGAAAGCGACTAAAAAAAAAAAAAAAAAAAAAAAAAAAGAAAGCGACTATAAACATCCATATGCAAGTTTTCGTATAGACGTAAGTTTTTAACTCCTGTGGCTAAATACGAAGGAGTGTGATTGTTGGATCATATAGTAAGAATATGTTTGATTTTTAAAGAAATGACCAAACTGTCTTTCAAAAAGTCTGTACAGTTTTGCATTCCTACCAGCATTGAATAAACCGAGTCTCTGTTGCTTGACTTCGAGAGATCTTTTCAAGGCGGAAGATGAGGGATCTCCTTTGGAAGGAGGTGGACATTCAATCAGAGGTGGACATCTGCCAGGAACTGAGTTAAGGAGAAATGGAGCTATATCAGGAAGAGTGAAGACATTTTCTGTGGCTCCTGTGGAGTGCATCTTGTCAAATATTTTGGTGTAGCTTTGGTGGTGATGATGATGTATGTAGAAGGGTAAGGAGAATAACTTCAATTGGACCAGGAAATCCCATTGCTGCTGAAAGCCGGCATTAAAATTAACCTTAAGCTCTAACTTTCACCCATTCAGAATCAATTTAGAATTTTTTTTAAGATTTTATTTATTTATTCATGAGAGACATACAGAGAGAGAGGCAGAGACACAGGCAGAGGGAGAAGCAGGCTCCACGCAGGGAGCCCGATGTGGGACTCAATCCCAGGACCCCAGAATTACCCTGGGCTGAAGGCAGACTCTCAACCGCTGAGCCACCCTGGTGCCCCTCAATTTAGAATTCTTATAAGAGGGTCAGGGAAACGTGGTCTCAGAGCAAGAACTAAAAAATAATCCCATGCTCTGCTTTCACTTTCCCCCCAAACCTTTATGGATGTGAAGCATTTTCCAAATTGATAGATTCCTTAGTCACATGAGCTGAAGCCAGCAATAACAGTGAGCTCAGGATAAAGGACTAGAGGAAGTAACTTCCAGAGGGCAGGCAATTCATGTCCACGGAATTAAAATATAAGTTCCGTGGAAGTAGGCATTTTGTTTTACTACTGCATTTCCAGCACTTGGAACAGCAAGGCACGAAGTAGAACTCAGTGATATTTATTGACTAATTGTTGAATGAATACATGCACAAGGGTTGTATCACGTATCCTCTATGCACTGAACAACTACTTTTAGTCACTCTTCACATATGCACACATGCACACTCTTTTGTATATTTGATATACTTTCTTAAAGGACCCAGGTGCTCCCTTCTTGAAATGAGTATCCTAGGCACCCCTCAGTGATTCTGCCTAAGTGGTTCCAGGTGAAGATGTTGATGGGACTCCCGAATTTCACCTTTGCTCTTGAGTGCAAGTGCTTAAAGAAGACTCGGAGAGAAAGCTGTAGAGCAGAGAAGAAACCTAACAAGAAGTTCAGTGCCAAAATGAAAACGTAAAGATAACAAAATAAACATAAAGATCACATACAACTCCATCTATTATATGTTTTATAGAACAATGGAATCATACCATACACATTGTCCTACAACTTTTTTTGTTAATTACATTCTGGCCACGTTTCCAGATGTGTGTATATGGATCTACCTAGTGATTTCCTATTGGTGTTGTAGCATCATGAGTGTGCCATGGTTTGTTTAGATATTGTTACTGATGGGTGTTTTAACAGTTTCTGTTACAACCTCTGCTGCAGTGAGCATGTTTATACATAGAGATTTTTCTAGACTTGTGACATTTGGGACAGGATGGAATCCTAAAGTTAGCTGTATTGCTGTCTACTTTTTCTTCAAAACATTATACCTAATAAGCCCTTAGCAATCTGGAAATGCTTCTTTCCCAGAACTTTTGCCTACACTGGCTCTTAGTAATTTTTTTTTATTTTTGTCACTGAGAAGCAAAATTCCTTCTTACTATTTGAAATTTGTATTTCGTAAACATAAAATAAAATGAAATGAAATTTCCTTAGTTAGAGCCAAGGTTTACCTCCTTTTTCTATGTCTATTGTCATTTGTGTTTATTTTTGTGTAAACTTCCTGCTCAGATCTATTGCTCAATTTTCTATTAGATTGACTTTTTCCATACTTATATGTATATTTATATATTATATGTATTTGTATATACTATATTCATATAAATGCATTTTGCATTTTAATGAAGCCTTTATGTGTGATATATTGCTAATTTTTTCTCATAGTCTGCCACTTGCATTTTAAGTTTTTGTTTAGAGATTTTGAATTTTAGGCTTTCCCACACTAAAGGTTAAAAAAGTATTTCCTGTATATTTCCTTCTAATCCTTTTATTTTTAAAAAATTTGATCAGTAATCCAGATACAATTTATCTTTATATAAGCTAGCATCTAACTACTTCCTTAAAACAGATATCCAGTTGCTTTGACCTGATTTGCATCAATCCATTTTCCCCCAGGGTTTAATCTATTACTTTTAGTACACATTAAATCTTCACTTGTTTTTTTTTATTTCTTTAGATTTTGCTCCTGTAATTGGTTTATCCGATAGTGCTAATCTTTCATTATAATTCATTTTCTAAACTACACTGGCTATTCTCACTCATTTATTCTCCTAAGGGATTCTATAATCAATTTTCAAGCTAAAAATCAAACACAGATATGAAACAATTGGGACTTGTATAGAATCATCTTAAATTTAGAGGTTTAGTATTCCCATTTGGGCATATGACATCTCTATTTATTCAAACATTATTTCATGTGTTTCAATACAATTTTAGAGTTCAATATTCTAATATTTTTACTATAATTTTTGGCATCACATCATCGTACTAAGGAACTAAAAATGTGTTAATAGATTATTAAAATGTTGATTAATCCTTAAAATAGTGTCTTATTCTTTTAACTATTTTCTGCATTTTATTTGCTAATGTTTTGTTTAGAAATTTGTGTGTGTATATATATATAAATATATAAGTGATAACTCACTAGCATACTGCTTTCAGTGTTAATGCTTTTAGCTTTGATGTAAGCATTCTGTTGGCTTTGTAGTCTGAATAAAATGAAAACTGCCTGTTTCTGGAAGGTTAGGTATACTTTGAGACTGGCACCCTTTCAAATGGTAGATCTTTGACAAATTCCAATTTCCTCCTTAGATTTTAGGCAACTTGGCTTATCTTTCTTTTCCTGGGCATTTCCTCCATTTTATTTTGACTATTATCATTCAGTATTGACTTCCAAATTTCTGGTAAAAGGAACACAAAATAAGTACTTAATATTTTGGAACTGATTTCATAACTATTGTATTTCTTTCCTATTTCATTTCTAATACAATATTGTCTTTTGTTTTTCTCTTTTATAGTCTTCTTAGTATATCAAGTATTTATCAATTGTATTCAAGTATTTGAAGAAATATCTTTGTTTCATTTATTGATTTTATTTTTTAATTAAATTTTTTATATTATTATATTTCTTTACTAAATTTAGCCTTAAATTTATTCTTTCCTTCTATTTTATTTTGGCTTATTTTATATTTTCTTCCTCTAATTTCTAGCTTGCTGTGAGTTTTTACCGTAAATGTATGTTAGATTTTAACAAAAACTTTTTCTGTACCTATTTTGAGATAACCATATATTTTTATTTTTTTATCTGTTTATATGGTGTCACTTATTTTTATCTTATTTTTTAAAAGATTTTATTTATTCATTCTTGAGAGATACCAAGGGAGAGGCAGAGACATAGGCAGAGGGAGAAGCAGGCTGCCTGAGAAGAGCCTGATGTGGAACTCGATCCCAGGACCCTGAGATCACTACCTGAGTCAAAGGCAAATATTCAACCACTGAGGCACCCAGATGCCCTTAGTGTTACTAACTTTTAGATGTTAAATCAACATGGCCCAGGAATGGCCATGATGGATTACCCCTTTCTACATTGTTGAGTTTAATTGGCCAAAATTTTTTAAAAGTTTCCTTCTATGTTCATGTGGGATATTGGTGTGTATTTTCTTATAACATCTTTGATTTTGTATCAGAGTAATGTTGGCTTCATAGAATGAATTGGGAAGTGTTTTCTTCTCTTAAAATTTCTGAAAGAATTTGTGTAAAATTGATGTTATTTCATCTTTAAAAGTTTGATAGAAGTCACTAATGAAGTCATTTGGCCTGAGTTTTCTTGCAAAAAGTTTATGAACTATAAATTCAATTTGTTTTGTCAATAATGATGATAACAATGCTTAATTTATTTAATTGCTTATTATGTGCCAGACATTGTGAAATTTATATGAAGATGTAAATCAATGCTTAAAACATTGTAATGAAGTTTGTGGTATTCAGGAAGTGACTATTTCTTCGGCTTCAAATGTGTGTCTTTCCCACAGAATCCATTAACCACATGTTGATTGTAAATTTTCCATTTTAGTAATAGGTGGGGAGTAGGAAGTGTAATCTCTAATTCATTTGTTTATTCATTCAACCATTCATTTCTTGCTGTCATTCAACAAGCACATTAAATGCTTACCAGGAGGCTTTACCACGTGGCAGTCTCTGTGTACTAGCCATGCTTATTAGAGACCCAAGAAATGAGATGGGTATGAAGAATGAGTTATTGAAGATGAGTGTAAGTGTCTTCTGTACACATTCAGAGGAAGATTTTCTGCATAGATCCTCAGGAATGCTTACCTCTGTCAGTTTTACAGTATTTTGATCAACTTCTTTCCTATCTCTTTCCAGCATTCTTTCTAACCCCAATCACATGAAAAACAAAACAAAATTCCCTCATGTTTAAAAAACTTTTTACTTGGATGACAGTTCAGTTTTGTACCACGAATAAAATCATGCCATCCCTTGACAAGTAAACACAGAAAGGAAACAATATTAGACCTATATGGCAGCTTCCATGCTATGGCAAACCAAAATTCTCTGATGTGGAATTTTCAAGAAGCAATTAACTCTAAGTCTACACAATTTCCCTAGCAATCAAAAAGACAGACACTCCCCCCACCCAACGCCAGCCCCACCCAGTGCTTTTTGGTTTTTCACCAAGAGTCCTGAAGTATTATAGATTTACAGATGTCTGGTACTTATTTTCTTGCTCTGTAGGATAGATATAGAATGAAATCAGCTGCAAGGAGATTCTCAACTGTATTTTTTCTTTTACTTGAAACCAGTTGTTCCTTTACTTTAAATATTTTTCAGCTGGGTTAAAGGAAGCTAGAGTTGAAAATGTTCTTACACTTAAAAAATAGTTGTTGCCGGGAGGGTTTTTCCCAGTTTGAAAAATAATGCAGTGTGCCTCCAAAGAAACAAATGCGTCATAAGAACTGGAAGCCAAGAGGCTAAAAACGAACAAACAAAAAACAAAACAAAACAAAATGTTCAACCCTAACATCTGCTTAGGTATATGTCTGTGCTCAGTAGAAGAAATTAGACCTACATCTATTGTGGCTGTCTAGACCCACATATATATCTATGCTTTGATAGGTCTGATTGGAAAGCAGGGCCCAGGAAGAGACAGCATTATGCTTGTACCCAATGATTTCTTGGATTGTCAGGAATTTGGCTTCAAGTTTCAAACTCTGCTCTCAAATCTCCTGAGTAAATTACTGCAGATAATCAGATGGTGATATATACAACTTTCAAGTATAAAGGGTCCTTAAAAATACTTTAGTCTATGCTATCATGTTACCAATGAAGAAACTGAGGCACAAAAAGATGAATTAATTCAGCCCAAATCCGATTTCTTAGTAGTAGTAGAACTCAGACCAGAATTAGATCTCATGACTGAGACAATATATGTTTTTCCTCTAACCACATAACTTTCATAGAGGTAAGAAATGTGGAAAGGTAAGAATAATGCTGGAAAAAAAAACAAAGCCAACTCTCTCTGTGGTTCTCTGTATACCTAAAGACTCTTGAACCTGCTCTACCCCAAATCACACAGAACTTTTTTAGAAAATTCTATTTGTTCCTTTTTTTATTAAGTTTTTCATTTTAATTCCAGTAAAGTTAACATACAGTGTTTGTTTCAGCTGTACAATATAGTGATTCAACAATTCTATACTTTACCCAGTACTCATCATGGTAAGTATACTTTTAATCCCCATCACCTATTTCATCCATCCCCCTACTCATCTGCCCTCTGGTAACCATCAGTTTATTCTAATTAAGAGTCTCACATAGAAAATAATGAAAGATGTGGTATGGAGCAAACTTGAAAAATATGCAAAATCAGGATATGGTAATAAAATTTTTGAAGATTAAATGAGATAATACATATAAAAGCACTTAACATAGAGTTTGGCATTACATAGAACTTAATAAATGCAAACAGTGCCTGGAACATATGGGCATGTACTTAATACTTGTCATATTAATGACTACTTATTTCTTACCAGTTATGTTGACAGTAAAGGAAGCTGTCTCTCAGAGTGAGTACATGTCTGTAGGTAGAATATGTCCCCAGAACACACTTAACACTTTGAGCTCACTAATCAGGACTCCTAATTTGAGCTACTCAGTGATGGTACACAGGGTTGGACTCTCTCCACTGATGGAAAAGGCAACTGGACTTCTGTTTGGTGGAGGTGGCCAGTGGCTTTCTTTATCAGTTGACTACTGCTACGGTGCTACTGTACTACTGCATAACAAGCAACCACAAAGCTATTGTGAAACCAATTCACTCACAGAGAGGAGAAACGTGATACCCCAAGAGGAAAGGACAGGAAAGGAGGATGAGGTCTTTAAGGGAATATTTTCATGGAAGAGTATTATAGGAATAGAATTTTATCCTCTCTTCCTTTTTTAAAAGAAGATTTTGTTTAATTAATTAAATAATTTGTTTATTAATTTATTTGAGAAAGAGTGCACATGAAGGGGGAGGGTCAGAGGACAAGGGAAAGACTCTTAAGCAGACTTTGTGCCAAGCATAGAGCCTGACCTCGGGCTCCAATTCATGACCCTGAGATCATGACCTGAGTCAATCCAGAGTCCATTGCTCAATCAACTGAGCCATCCAGGCAACCTACTCCCCCTTCCTTTTAAGAACTAAATGCACTCAGCTGTGTTAGAAACAAGTATGACCAATCACAGTCCCCATCTCTTCATAAGATAGTGACAAAGAAGACTACGTAGAAAATGCTAGTTCTGTTATAGTGGCTCCTCATTGTCGTTTATGGGGAACACAGGTTTCCAAATCAGGCAGATAAGAGTCTGAATACTGGTTCCTGATTCTTGATATAGTAGACTTTGTACAATGTACCAGTAAGTCTTGATTTCCCTATCTTAAAACAGCAATGATAGCACTTACTCAAAGAGCTTGTGAGCATATGCATATGAAACACCTTGCTTAGGGCCTACCTTCTAATATTTGGTTTATTCTAGCTGCTAAAGCATCACCAAGTTGCACCAGATCTTTTCCTCCAAAAAAGTCCTACCACAAGCTGACTTTCATGGATGGAGCCGGTATCTCATCAGCATAACCCTATTCAGTTCTATTTCCTCTCTATTCTTTTGGCTGTCAATTTGATACACAGTAGGCAACACCCAGATACATAGTAGGAATTCAGGAAATTCTATGTAGCCCTTCATGGTTGCATTACAAGAAAATACTCAGAATCAAGGAGCAAAGTAGGTCACTAACAAAGAAGCTGGAGAGTTGGCAGGTTGGTAAGTAACCAGGTATGGCATGATGTTCACTTGAGTAAAACAATGGAGAATGGCTGATAGTGAGAAATGATAAGACAACATCAACAGCTCTTCTAAAGCCTTCTAGGCCAATGACATTATTTGTAGCAAACAGAGCTGTGAAGCAAGAAATTAGTGAACAGTGAACATTTGCTGACAATATTAGATAACAATACAGTAAACCCAGCAATAATTAGGGATTATACTTGCTATAGGAAGACTGATTTGGGGATTTTTCCTGACTTGATCTAAATGTCAAGTAGAAAGTGTTATGGTGCCTATAATAAGTGAACTAGGAAAAATTATTTTAACTTAAAAATTTTATTTTGACATAATTGTAGACTCAGGCAGTTTTAAGAATTATAGATTTGCATGCAGTTATAAGCAATTGTACAGAGAGCTCATGTAGCCTTTATCCAGTTTCCTTGGATGGTAACAACTTGCAAAGCTATGGTACATTACAAACAGGATACTGACAGTCATACAATCAAGATACAGAATGGTTCCATTACCACAAGAATGTCTCATGTTATCTTTTTACAGTCATACGCACTTTCCTTCTGCCTCTATGCCCTCATTAACTCCCGGTCTCCATTTCTGTAATGTTATTTCAAACATTATACATTATACATATGGGAACATAAATGGAAACAAGGTAACCTTTTGTGATTGGCTTATTTACTCAGCACAATTCTTTGGATTTCTAACCAAGTTTTGGGTGAATTGATAGTTCATTACTATTCATTGGGGAGTAGTGTTCCATGTGTATCAGTTTGTTTAACCATTTGCCACTTGAAAGACATCTGAGTTGTTTCCAATTTGAAGATGTGATGAATAAAACTGCTATAAATGTTCTTTTTTTAAAAAATATTTTATTTACTTATTTGAGAGAGGGCAAGAGCAGGGGGAGGACAAGAGGGAAGGGGAGAAGCAGACTCCCAGCTGAGCAGAGAGCTGGGATGTGGGCTCAATCCCAGGACTCTGGCAGATGCTTAACTGGCTGAGCCACCCAGGTGCCCTATAAATATTCTTGTACAGATTTTTATGTGAACATAAGTCTTCATTTCTCTGGATAAATGCTCAGGTGTGCAATTGCTGGGTAATATGGTGGTTACATTTAATTTTTTTTTAAAGACCACCAAACTGTTTTCCAGAATGCCTGAGCAATTTGACATCCCCATCAGCAATGTATGAGTCATTCAGTTTCACCACATCCTGCCATCATTTGGCATTGTCACCATTTTTTATTTTAACCATTCTGATAAGTGTATAGTGATATCTCATTGTGGTTTTAATTTGCATTCCCTAATGGCTAATAATGTTGAACATCTTTTCATGTGCTTATTTGCCATCTGTATATCTTTGGTGAAATGTCTCTTCATATCTTTTCCTGATGTTCTAATTGGATTGTTTGCTTTTTTACTGTTGAGCTTTGAAAGCAATTTATATATTCCAGATGCTAGCCTTTGTCAGATACATGGTTTGCAAATATACTCTCCCAAACTGTAGTTTGTCTTTTCATTTTCCTAATAGGGTCGTGTGTTGAGCAAAAGTTTCTAATTTTGAAGAAGTAAAACTTATAAATTTTTCCCTTTGGGAATCATGCCTTCAGTGTCCAAAGAACTCTGTTTGGCCCTAGATCCTGCAGATTTTCTCTTGTTTATTCCTAAAAGTTTTACAGTTTCACTTTAAATCCTTGATGAATTTTGAGATAATTTTTTAATAAGGTGTGAAGTTTAGGTAAACATCCGAGATTTTTGTTTTGTTTTTAATCTAAGGACCTCTAATTGCTTCAGTACCACATGCTGAGAAGGCTAACCGTCCTCCATTAAGTTGCTTTACACCTTTGAAAACAACCTCCGTTTGGCATGTTTGTGTGGGTTGTATTCTATTTCTGCATTCTCTACTCTGTTCCATTAATTTATATTCATTTACCTCTGTCAATATTACAATATGACTGTACCTATATAACAAGTCAATACTGGATAGATTGCTTCAACCCACTTTATTTCTCTATCTCAAGATTTTTTAGCTATTGGGACACCTGAATGGCTCAGCAGTTGAGCATCTGCTTTTGGCTTAGGGCATGATCCCAGGATCTGGGATCGAGTCCCACATGGGGCTCCTTGCAGGGAGCCTGCTTCTCCTTCTGCCTGTGTCTCTGCCTCTCTCTCTCTGTGTCTCTCATGAATAAATAAAAAAACAAAATCTTTAAAACAAAAGATTTTTTAGTTATTATATGGTATATGTTCTTCTATATACCTTTTAGAATAAGCTTGCCTATATCTACAAAAAAATCTTGTTTGGACATTAACAGGAATTACGTTAAACCTACATATCAGTTTGAGGAGCACTGACATCTTTATTATGTTAGTTTTTCAAGCCATGAACAGTAGTATATATTCTCCATTTAGTAAAGTTTTTAAAAAAAAATTTTCAACAGAATTGTATCCTTTTTAGCATACAGATCTTATACATGTTAAATTTATATCTAATTTAATTTCATGTCCTTTGAAGTTGTTGTAAATAATATTGTGTTTTTAGTTCTGCTTCCCACATGTTTGTTGTTAGTACATAAAAATGCAATTGATTTTTGTGTGTTGGCCTTATAAATCAATATTTTAAGAAAGCAATTTTATTTCACAAATATTTGTTAGTATCCTATACTGTGCAAATCACATCATATCATGGGGAATAATAAAGTGTAATTAAGAGGCATCTGGGTGGCTCAGTCAGTCAAGCATCTGCCTTTGGCTCAGGTCAAGGTCTTGGGGTCCTGGGATTGAGCCCATATTGTTGGGCTCCCTGCTCAGCAGGGAATTTGCTTCTCCCTTTCTCTCCCCCTTCCCATTGATCATTCTCTCTCTCAATAAATAAAGTCTTTAAAAAAATTAAGTGTAGTTAATTACTATCTATATTTTAATGGTGTTCATTACACTCAATTTACCCCAGCAGAGGTTCAAGAAATGAAAAAATATGAGAAAATATAACTTATATCTATAAATTTTACAGCATACCTAAAGAACTAATGAGAAATTTAGCAAAGGGATTGGAAGAAACTGTTCAATAAAAGGAATCTGAAGATTATATCAGGGTCCCAAGTACCCAGGTCTCGGGTTTGGAGTACCTGAGTTTTCTGGAATTCCAGATTTTCTCTGTGGCCCACACAAGCCTCTGAATGATTTACTTATCATAAATGGCTTACATAAGTCCTTCCCCTCACCTCCCCACCCAGCAACATAATTTAGAATCTGAAGAAATCATATTCCTTGGCCATGTTTCTTAAACATAGAAATAGTATATTAACATATGCTTTAAAAATGTTCTCTCCTCGAGTGATTTAAATAATTAAGAGGCATTTTCCACTTGAAAAATGTCTTTAAGTTTTATCATAAAGGTGAGATGTGTCTGATCAAGGTAGTCTGTCTACAAACAGCCATGTTTCTGGGGGAACAGGAGTTAATTACATCACACCATGTATGAGTGAGTGCCCCTTCCATCCAGGCCAACTGGGCATTATTACAAGTGAGTAATTGCACTGCTTTTCATCACTCGCCTAAATCATTAGAACACAAGATTATTAAACCAAGACCCTACCAATTTAGCTGCTCAAGGATGGAGTCTATTAGACCATCTGCTACCTTATCAACACCAGACACAGCAAGTCCAGGCAACTTTATACCCAACATGTAGCATCTTACTGCTTCCAACTCATCCATATACTATTTTTTAAGTGATTGTTATTTAATTGCTAGAGCTAACAAGCAATCCAACAACTGCTTCTCAGCTGTTAGTAAAATTTGCCAAAAGTGGACTGTTTGGTTCAGAAAGAACCACTGTACAATGCAAGGTATTTCAAATCAAGTTGTGCTGGGTAGAGTCTGGAAAGACTATTTCAGGAAGGCACAAGTGTTAAGGACACAGGTTTGTGACCTCATTCTCCTCTCTGCTACAGTGCTTTCACTGTGTGGAAACTCAGTTATTTTAAAAGGTGAATAGCAAAAGAGAAATGTGGAATACAGAAAATACATGCTTTATTTTTACCTTTTCTTTCTGAGTCCCTCCTCTCTACCTTATGTCTTATCTCTCTATGAAATCAGAAGTCATTTCTATAGTGTTCACTATCATATCCAGCACCTGGTAGGTGCTTAACAAGTATTTCACAAACAGATGAATGCTGCTATAGGAATATATAGGTGTGCACACACATATAGGGATGATATATGCACAGCTTGGTGGGTGGAGGACAAACAAGTTTACAGGAAGCAAAACAGCCAGTTTAGCCACTTTCATCTCTTTCAGCAACTTCTGAGAACTAGAAAGTCTGGAAGAAATTATCTAGGTGTGTTGGAGAACTGACTTGCTGGCAAAACATTGTAGAAGAAAAACAATAATGCTTTGGGTAAAAATGGAATGGAGGATTTGCCATACTCTCCCAAATAATTCCTACGCTGCCATTCTTCAATGATGCAGCCCTTCCACGAACCCCAAATTTCTGGAGTAATGAGATCCACACTACTCCGCAGCACTGAATCACTAATTGCTTGATAATGTATTTCACTTTTCATCTAAGGGGATGGCAACATTATAAGATCTTCAAAAGCAAAGCCGTGGGGCAGCCCCAGTAGCCCAGCGGTTTAGTGCCGCCTTCAGCCCAGGGCGTGATCCTGGAGACCTGGGATCGAGTCCCACATCAGGCTCCCTGCATGGAGCCTGCTTCTCCCTCTGCCTGTGTCTCTGCCTCTCTCTCTCTCTCTCTGTCTCTCTCTCTCTGTGTCTCTCATGAATAAATAAAATCTTTAAAGAAAAAAAAATATTACAAAAGCAAAGCACGATCACATTTGTATTTCTCAGGTGCACCTGGCTAAGTACAGAGCATGTACTGACCACTGCAGACCTACTGATGGAAAGGCCCTTGTTTACCACCCTAGAAGTTGGGGAGGAAGGAACCTGTGTCTCTTCTTCAAAGGTCAAGGAGCTAAATCACTTGACTTCTCAAAGATTCCCTTCTGACACACTTCAAAGAATTAATGGCTCATAGGGCCCTTTCCTTAAAAGAATTTTGCCCCCTAATATTACTTTAGTTAGATTGCTCAAGCTGCAAAATTTATTTGAAATAGTTGAAGAGTGATAGTGATGGTATTACAGAGAGTGGTTCCCTTGGAGTCAGATAAACTGGCTTCAAATCCAGCCTCATTCCTTATAACCTTGTAGCCACAGGCAAGTTATTTATCTTTACAATTCTTGGTTTCCTTTTCAATAAAATGGTAGTGATGAGGTGACCATGAGAATGAAATGTACATAAAACCATGAGACAATGGCTGGCACTTTGATGAGTACTAATATATAAAGTCAATTAGATTTGACTAAAGGCAAAGTGTGATACTCCTGCCAGTTCTGAGAACATGGTAGCTTAGTGTCTGGACTGGGTTGCCACTTTCTCTGAAGGGACTACATAGTGAACAGTATTTGATTAGCCCCTCTGATCCTTGATTTCCTCCTCTGTAAAGGAAGATAGCATGGCAATGTTCAACTCCACAGGGATATAGTGGAGAATGCACACAGGATGGGGGAGAGTAAAAGCGGGGGGTTATGGTATACAGAGGTCATTATCTTAAAGATATATTTTATTCTAAATTAATGGATTTAAAGCATTATTTTCCATGTTAAAGCAAACACAAAGCTATATTAGAATAGGAAGTAAAATAGGGGTGAATTCTTAAAAAAATTAGGATACTTCACAACAAATCTCTGGTCTGCTTCAGAATGTTTAGTGCCCCTCCTCAGGCTCCAGGGAGTCACGTTTACTCCATGCTGCTCTTAGGGATGGTTTGGAGGAACAGTTTGAAATGCACCATGAGAAAATGACTGGTAAACCATAAAACACAAAAAAATCCATAAAACTGTTAGTTGAAATGATGCATCTGGTGTCTGCTAAACTTCCTCCCATGACCAAGAGCCAGACATCAGACACATGCAGAGTAAAACAAGTATAATTTTCTTCTACGTTCTTAGCACAAGCCTATCTCTGCCATTGTGAGTCTCCTGCCTCCCAGCCTCTCCTTCCATAAAAGGCAGTTGTTCTACCCTTGGGAGACAGATTCTTTGAGGACTGGTTGACATTGTGGATTTCATTCCCCTAAGGGGATATCAAGGAGAATTTCAGCAAGTACCTGGAGGTTTTCTGCTTTTTTTTTTTTCATTTTTTAAAATATTTTTATTGAAGTTAGATTTGCCAACATATATTATAACCCCAGTGCACTTACTCCACTCAGCATAATATCCTACCTGGAGTTTTAAAGTAAATCTTCACTTGAAAGAAGTGTGTTGTCCCTTCAGAGAAAGTGGCAACCCAGTCCAGACACTAAGCTACCATGTTCTCAGAACTGGCAGGAGTATCACACTTTATTTTGCCAGTAAGCTTTTTCTAAGTTAACTGATATTTACCTTTTTAAAAAATATTTTATCTATTTATTCATGAGAGACAGAGAGAGGCAGAGACACAGGCAGAGGGAGAAACAGGCTCCATGCAGGGAGCCCAATGTGGGACTTGATCCTGGGACCCCAGGATCAGGCCCTGGTCCAAAGGCAGATGCTTTAACTGCTGAGCCACCCAGGCATCCCTGATGTTTACCTTTCTTAAGAACTTTTCCCCTGTATATTTAAATGTTGCAAATTACAAGAATTTTTGTTGTTGTTAAGAAAGCTATTTGTTACAAAAATTATACTCACACTTTTCCTGTCACCAATATAACAGTCAATACAAACTCCTGAAAACCCCTGAGTGAACCTGGCTCCAGGTAGAAATGGTCTCCAGGTAGAATTGGGCTACTAGATCTATAGAGTGTAAGTGTCACATAGTAGATAATCAAGTTTTAGTGGATTTTTTTTTATTCATTTACCAAATATTTGCTAAGGGTTCATAATAGGCCAGGCAATAGACAAGGCATTGGATGGATAAATGGATGGATGAATTTATGATGCTTATGTCAATGGATGGATGGCTCTCCAAAATGTAAGAGAGTGAACATCTGATTTAAACCAAACATAGTACTACCCTAGAAAAGATGAAGGATAGAAAGCATATTATTTCTTAAGGAACAAGGTCAAATCCATAACCACTGGGACCGACACTATTTCAGAAGTAGCTTGGGCTCTGAGTAGTTTCTTGGGTGTTCGTAACAGTTAATCAGAGGAGAAGCTGAATAATTTCAGATATACTAGGTGAAAGCTTTTCTTTGATTTTCACACACCCCCTCCCCAACCCCCCCCCCCCCCACACACACACACCATGAACAAATTCTTTAATCCTATTGTGAGGCAAATGTTTTTATCTTCCCCTGTTAGAGACCCCTCCAAGTCTGGTGTGTTGGAGCAGAACTAGCCTTCAAAGCCTAAGGAGAAACGGAAGGCTCTGTGTTTTAATTTACATTTTCAGGGATTTTTTAAAAAAAGATGTATTTATTTATCTTAGATAGAATAAGCAGGAGGGGCAGTGCAAAGCCTAACTTGGGGCTTGATCTTGAGACCCTGAGATCATGACCTGTGCCAAAACCAAGAATCAGACGCTTAACTGACTGCATCACCCAGCGACTTCAATTATATTTTCAGTTTTTATAAGCTGTACCCAAACTTTGCCTTTGGAAAAATCATTATGTATCTCAGTGATTTGCCTGTCCATGTTATTCAGTATAGCATATCCATTAAGTTCAACTTTTGAAGACGAGGACTTTCTGATTATTCATAGCAACATCTTAGCAATGTGAGTCAGTACCTGGAACTTCTGTTGACTGAATACACTCATTAATAAATTCAAGGCCCAGATTAAGATTTTCACTACAATGGTGGCGTTCCTCTGTGCCACACACTTAACTAAGTATCTGTCTCGAATGCATTATAGCTCTAGCTCATCTTTGCACTTCCCTTTAGCCTTGATAACAATGCATATCAAAAGAAAAGAGTAAGAGTAGTAGGAACAGAGGAAATGTATTAAAGTCGGCTGTATTTAAAGAAAATCAGAAAACACCATCTGTATCACACTGGCCATTTCTTTCTCCCGACAGTGGCTTTAATATATTTTAAAATCAAGTTGTTCCTTACTACTTTTTCAGACCATATTAGACTACTTCTCTTCAAAAGGTGTGAATTTTATCTGTCTTTTTTTTTTTTCCAATCTAGGAAGTTCTGGGCAAAAATATCTGTCTTTAAGTGTAAGTTCAAATGCTAGTTGACATTCTCTCCTGGCAATACCCAAGCTTGGAAATAAACCAGATTCCACTATTTTCCCAGTTATAAGAAGAATATTCTAGAATCATAAAGAAATAGTTCTAGTGGATTTCCTTTTTCAAGTCTTATTATATCTTATGTCTGGCTTTGGGATTGTATAAACCTTCATCCAGCAAGACAATGGTTAACATCATATGCCTAGACCTATTTATACAGATAATGTCAACTAAATCCTTTCCTCCCACGAATTCTGGACCAGCTTGCTAGATGTTTACCATACTTCACTCATTTGCTTCATTAAGAAAACTTAAACATATTTTCAAATAATCATAATCGTAATCTTAATAACACTCTCTAATCCTCTTCCCAGCATACTCACACTTTCCCTTTTTCCATTAGGCTTCCCTAGTTGGGGTCTGTTTTAATTTATTCAAGTATCTTTCAAAACCCTGAATTAGTGGGCTCACTTGAGTACAGGACCACAAGAAAATGCCCATCTCTACCACTGAAAGCTGGCTTTCTATGTGTAGAACTAGCCTGTCTTGAGGCAGTACTTTATTTCGATCCTGAATATTTTCCAAAGCAAGGGGGAAAATGTCTAATCCATTGTTTAGAACCAAAAATGTCATTCTCAGATTCAAGTAGCCCTTGGAAAATGCTGTTTGTTGCCCTTCTCCCGCAAATCATGTCTCATCTGAAACTCATATGTTGAAGTCCAGTGCCTCAGAATATGACTGTGTTTGGACATGGGCTCTTAAAGAGGTAATTAGGTCAAATGAAGACATAGGGATGGGCCCATTCTGACTGGTATCTTTGTAGGAAGAAGAGATCAGGACACACACACACACACACACACACACAGGACAATGTGAAGACACAGAGAAGACGGTCACCTGGTTTCTTCCCCTTGGAAGAAACTGACGCTATCAAAACCTTGATCTTGGACTTCTAAGGCTCTAAAATTTCAAGAGCATAAATTTCTACTACTTAAGCCATCCAGTCTATGATATTTTGTTATAGCAGCCCTAGCAAACTAATACACTGTCTTAGAAAATCTAGAGAAGAGATGCCAGATTAAGGCGAGAGGAAGGTAAGGAAAAGGGAGGTTCTTTCAGATGTTGAGGTGGTGGCAGTCTGTGAAATGTGATGGGAGATAGTTGCCTGCTTCAAAAAAAAAAAAAAATGAGTAGGCCTTAATGAGTATGAGGGACTTTTCCTTTTGGCCCTACTCACATTCAGGTGAAAGCTAGATTGATTTCTGCTTTGTTCCCCAAGCAGCTTGCATTAGCAACTGGCCACTGCCAAGTTTGGGCTGAGAGGGAGAACGCTTTATCAGTATGCAGATGAGGCGCTTGGGGCAGGCTGCTAAACCAAACACCCTTGTGCCTTTAACCTGATGTAGGAATTCAGCCTCATTTCTGGCCAGCAAATCAATTCATCCCAGAGAGAAACCTTGCGGATAAAAATTCACACACCATCAGGAATTCAAAACCTTACCTCCTGCAAGACTGGCTTCCAACAATTTGGAATAATAAATACACCCCAACACAAAGACCCAAAGCAACAAAGGCCATCTCAGACTTAAACACATTTAAAAAGCTCTTAGCAGATGGTCAGTTCCGTCCCAAACTGAACAGGCTGCACTGGACCTATCAAAATGCTGTGTTAGCACCACGCTTTCATCTCAATTCCAAAATCTAACGCTCACTAAGCATTTCCAGTTTCAGGCAAGCTCCATTTTCACTTTCATTTGGAGAAAAATGTGAACCAGTTCTCCCCCAAATTTAGGTAAATAACTTTCTTAATATCCACTAGCAGCCTTGTATCCCTGAAATACCTGTGCGTTTCTTCTCTCAGGGCATACCTGGTTTATCTGATGCGCTGAGTGGATGATTTTTAACACATTTTCCTCCAACTGACAACATTATTTTCAGCAATATTCATCACATTGAATGGATAATGGCCAGAAAAGTTTGCAAAAAGTATGAGTTTTTTTTTTTTTCTTGAACTTTGGACTTAAAACCACATTAGCGAAAAATAATAAAAAAATAAAATGTCAAAGTTTAAAAAAAGGAGAAAGGAGTGGATTAATACTTTCTGATTAAATGCAAAAAATCCAATTTACATAACTATGAAATCATACCACTAATTTAGCATTGCAATTTCTTGATCATTCACATCTTAATTCACAAACACAAAGGAAGAAATACCAATTTTAAAGTTATTCAAATTATTTAAAGTATTTCACATGCAAATTGAAATTTGCACTTACCAAACAGAATATTGCACCCTGTGGTCTCCATCCTGATTCACTGTTTTAAATTTTAAACACTCACAAACAAAAACTCCACATGGTCACAAAGAAAGACGAAAAATGAATAAGTCAAGCTCTATTTCTTCATTTTGATTGTTGTTTATATAGAACCCATCATAGCAGGTAACGACTCAAATGGTACCTGGAGGGAACCTGAATGATTCAGAACCAGTGGGAACTCACTCTTGCAACAAACACAGGCAGCTGACTCCATAGGTGTCACAGGTCAAACATAAAATTGGGTATTTTCCAAATTAACTTCCGTGTAGACTACCTGTGTAGTAAAGGGTAATAGAAATGTGCTACTTTGAAGATTACACATATAGTAATTGTCTGGAACCTAGCCCTACAAAAATTTTGTGGAAGGGGAGATATGATGTCAGTGATGAGGATGCCTGTATCTGGGGAGAAATGACTGCTAATGACCCGATCTTGGTACCCCACTGACTTCTCTTCCCTATCAAAGCTGGCAGAGGGGCTTCAGTCTGGTTCCCACACACTCCATCCTTTACAGTTATGTCTCCATCAAGCCATAGGACAGTTTGACCTTCACTAGAGATGTGAAGATTTTGAGAGCAGGAATTATATCTCTCCTTTATATCCCTCATGGAATAAATGCTAACCAAAGAGGTGAATGAGCCGTTTTATAAAAGATTAATTAATTTCTCTTGTAGGTACACATACATGGTGTGTGATGGATAGTGATTTCACATATATTTTGTTTAAAAAGTTATATAAAATATTTAATATTACAAGTTTTAGGTAAATGAAAAGGCAAAGCAAAAGAATTCATATGCTAAAAGAATACATACTATATGATTTCATTTTGATAAACTACAAAAACAAGGAAACTATTTTAAGCTGCTAGATATCAGGATGGCTCCCCATCACCCTGGTGAGGCAGGGAGATGGTGCTAATAACTAAATGGGAGTACAAGGGGGCATTGGGGAGATTCTAGTAACATTCTGTTGGTTAATCTGAATGCTGGTTGCATGGATATGTTCGCTTTATGAAAGTTTTCCCAAGCTGAGCATTTATAATATGTACACTTTTCAATATAATATGTCCATTATACATTAATAAAAAGATTTTTCTTAAAAAAGGAATCACAGAAAAATACATTAGGTATTAAACAATAAAGATACATTTTGACCACATATGGGAAACAGATGATCAGAACATTACATAAGGTTGGACATAACCTTAATCTCTCTAAACTTCCACAATCCTTAAAGCCACAGGATTTTCTTAGTTTATTTAGATTAGTTACTAATATCTGAGGAACTAAAACTGGATTTAAAAATCTGCTCAATGAAAATTCTGGTTCCAACCCCATCTTCTTCCATAGCTACAATACAAATCAGGCTGACGCTGAAATGATCTCTGGTTGACAAAGTTTTTAAAGGTTTTGTTTGTTTGTTTGTTTGTTTGTTTGTTTGTTTGTTTTGAGAGAGAGAGAGAGAGAGTGAGGGACAGTGGGGAGCAGGGAGCAGGAGAGGGAGAGAGAGAATCTCAAGAAGACTCCATACTCAGCACGCAGCATAGAGTTCAACATAAGGCTCGATCCCATGACCCCAAGATCACCACTCAAGCCAAAAATCAAGAGTTGTTGACTGACTTAGCCACCCAGGTGCCCCTCTTGCTGTCGAAGTTTTAATCATTCTTTTCCTTTGGTGCTTCATTCTTCTGTCATGTCTCCTCTCACTTCTCTCCTCATATTAGGCTTTCTGCTTCCAGAATATTGATGTCAATACTCTCTTTTTAAGCACCCTGATAAGCAAAGGAAAATTTTCTCACCTTATCCTCAAAGCAACTCAGTTGATTCCCTATTAGTTTCTAGGCCCTCTTACATTTTATCAGCAAGGTCCTTGAGTGTCTGAGTCAGTCAAAAGCCCTCATCTACCTTGTTCTCATCTCCTTTCCCCTATAGACTCCTAAACCTCATGGCTTCCCATAAATCATCCTCTTTCTCCAGGAAGGAGGATGCTTTCTGCAGGAAGACAGTCTGTGAGGGGAAATGCCCATGAGCCATAGGTGAGCTGGAAAGGCACTCAGGGCATGAGAAAAGAAGAGGAAGAGAGGAATTAACAACAGTAAGTAGGTGAACCACAGTGAGTCACAGGTTTGCCACAATCTAACACAATAGTAAGAGAAAAATATTTACTGGAGTTTCTCAGAACCTAATGACAGCAGCAATAACAAGAGGAGCATCAACACGAGCTGTTATTTACTGAAGGCTTACTCTATGCCAGGCACTGAGCTAAGCACTCTACTTTAGTCTTATTTGATCCTCATAATAAGCCAAAGAGATATATCCATCTTCATTTCATAAATGACATAACTAAGAATCAACCAGGTTAACAGGGGGATCAAACCATAATTTGAGTCTAGATTTCATCTGATGAAAACTACCTTACCACCTCATAAAATGGCAAATATGACACAGATAATGAAGGACACGCAGTGAGCCCCAAATCCCAGAATCCATTTAAGAAACATTGTCAGTCATGAAGGGTTCTTGGTTGATCTTACTCCTCTATCTTAGCATTTGCCATACTTTGCTGAAATTGTTTGGTTACCTCTTTTCTACATCTTTAAAATTTCATGATATTGGCGATTGGGATTTGTTCATCTTTGTATCTGCAGCATCATGCTGGGTGCCTGACACATCAGTAACAATGGAGGCTATTATAGGAAATAATTCTCAAGATTTTCAACTCTTGGCTTAACAAAATCTAATAGAGCACCCCTCCCCCATTTCCATCAATCTACATTCTTATATCATTCAGTCAGGCTGAAACTAGGACCCACAAAGCCAATAACCAAACCCAATAGTAATGAATTTTAAACTCTTTGCCAAAGATCTAGGTGGCTTTTTGTAAGAAATTCCTTTTTGTTTACATGTTTCTGGGGGGATATGTTTAATTTATTCACTCTGGCACCATCTAGACTCCAAATTGCTTCATTTCTTCTTAATAAGTAGTTTTCCCACCACTATGAAGTTATAGAGCATCAGGCAAAAATAAAACAACCTGCAATTTGAATAAAATAAAAAAAAAAGCTGACGGTCATTTGAAGGTATTTCTGCTTGTTTTTTGCTTTTGTTTTTTAAATAAAGAGATCAGCAACCTTACATGAGGTCCATTTCCACAAAATAAATTAGTAGCAGTAGGTTATTTTATAGCATGGGAGGTTATGTTTATATACAGGAGAAATTCGTTGACAGAAAAGTGAAGAAATGTACCTGACGCTGTTGATGAGGCCCTCATATCTCCTTGTGACTCAACTGGGAATAGAATAAAGTGGCTACTTAGATATTCTAAGATTTCAGTTGAGAGTCAAATTCATAAGAACTCATTCTATGACAGATTTAGTGGAAAAAAACAATGAACTGTAAGTCAACTTTTCAGCTACATCTTGATACCAATTAAGAAAATCTTAGGTCTGCAAAGCTGTATCATTAGAACATTAACTGGCTTGGCTCTAAATCCCTGCTTGTACTCAAAATCTTAAAAAATATCAAATAAGTGGGGCACCTGGGGGGCTTAGTTGGTTAAGTGTCTGACTCTTGATCTCAGCTCAGATCCTTTTTTTCTTTTTTTAGATTAATTTACTTATTTGAGAGGGAGAGAAAAAGAGAGAGAGTGAGTGAATGCACACACAAGCAGGAAGGGCAGAGGGAGTAGGGGAGAGAAACTAAAGCAGACTTCCTCTGTGCACAAGCCAGACACGTGGCTCAATCTCAGGACCCTGAGATCACAACCTGAGCTGAAAGCAAGAGTTAAATGCTTAACTGACTAAGCCACCCAGGCACCCTTCAGTTTATAGCTTGATCTCATAGTTGTGAGTTCGAACCCTGTATTGGGCTTCACACTGGGCGTGGTGCCATATATATATATATATATATATATATATATATATATATATATATAAAACAAGCTTCTCCATCAACCAAAGAGATTCAGAGAAGTTTTGAGAATAGGGCATGCATTCAGGTGTTTTTAGTGTCCAGAAGTTTGGAGTAAGAATGGGGCACAATTTACCTTTTTTTATAATTCTTTCTGAACTTTCTTTGCCAACCAGAAGAGGCAGGAACTAGAATATGGCTAAGAACTCTGAGGACAACTGATTTCATTACATGAGTCTATGTTCCTAGACTAACAAGTGGGAAAAAGCTTTTTCCAAACCTGGTGTGTCTCACTTTAGGCAACAGTACTTCTGGGCTCCACATTGAATAAGTCTCTCTCTCTCTCTCTCTCTCTCTCTCTCTTCTTTTTCCCAAACAGAAGATAGTTCTTTCTCTATAGAATACATACACAAAAATGCTCTTACTCACCTAGCACCCATGAAGAGGCCCAAAGTGTATTCAAGACTGGGATTTAGGACTGATTCACATGAAATAAGCATAGGTACCAACCTGTTTACAGAGATAGACAATGGGAAAAGACTTTTAGAATTTGTCTCAGCTCCGTGACAACTCAGATATATAAATGAAAGTTACAACTGCCAGAGTGCTAATACAAAGAGGTCAGGATCAAGAGTATAAACACTCTCAGGTTTCATGGTAGTCTTAAGCCTGGAAACGTCAGTTAATGAATTTACATAATTGATGGTTTAATAGTATTACATTACAATAAATTATATAACCATAGCATTATAGGATATTTTCAATATATCGTTTTCTTTTTAGCAATCCAAAGCTCAATGCTTTGGGCAAAATTGCAATGAACATAGTACATTAATGTGGCATTTTGATCAGTCCCAACATGTGCATTTGTGATGCAATGCCTCAGTAATTTGTGTCTCCAGTTTTCACTGAATAAACCTGTGCTTTAGCAACCCAGAATAAGATTAAAAGGGTTCATACTAGTGAGCATGCGGCCCACTTAATTGGGCAATGTGATCCAATCCAGTTTGGGAAATCATGTTCCACTCAGTCCATCATCACTCTGGTGTAAGGGATGGTGCATCACCCTATTGAAACCACTCTGGTGAATTTACCTAGCCAGTCGACCTAGAATTTAGATTTTTTTTTTTAATTTTGTGAGAGTAGAAGTGACTATTTCCTCATATAGGAATCTTGTCTAATGAACCATCTGGCTATGATTCCGTAACTTATGCTTCTTTTTTAGATTCATTTATTCCATAAGTACTTCTTGAACACCTAAAATATGCTAGATACCTGAGCTATGTCTGTAAACAAAACACAATACTGCCCTTTGTTAAGCTTACATTCAAGGAGATAAAGACCATAAACAATGAACATAATAAATAAGTATAGAGTAGAGCATTAGAAGGTCACAAGCAGTGGGGGTGGAGGGAGTAAAGCAGGATACAGGGCATTCATTAATATTTAAATAGGGCACACTTTTATCCTTGGCTATACAATGGGGGAAAATTCAAAACGTATAGACAAAGTTACATAGCCAATTTATAATAATATTTGTGTATGGTTGAATTTCAAGAGAAAATGTAGTTTAAAAAAGAAATATCCATTGGAGAATTAGAAAGAAAACATCAAACAATGTTTCTTTTCTTTTCTTTTTTTCTTTCAAATAAGTCTGAATGTATTACAGGGAGAATTCACATGTGTAAAATTAAAGGAGATTTAGGTTTATCATTACAGTTGGATTCAAGTCATCTTGAGTAAACAAATAGCAATCTACTTAATTAGTCAACTTTCATTTTTAACTTGAAATGTTGAAACAATCAAGACATGTTGGATTTCCTGACAGATAGTTGACTGTACAGGCCACATAAGCCAATATTCTAATAAGGGTCTAGTGAAAGTTTAGAAGAATCCAGTTCAATGATTTGCCATTACTTGTACATCGATTCCCAGAAGAAAATGGCTGGCTGGCTCTTGGCCGGCTGTTTGGTGAAGCATGCTTATGAGAGACGAAGACCCAATTCTAGCTTCTAATTATGGGAGGAAATGCTGTTTGAACATAACGCATTTCCTGGGACATCTTTGTGTATATCATCATCCCTTCTCCCCAACCAACAAACTGTCACACCCTGACACCCTCCATCCTCAAATCCATAATCCATGACTCCTACTGACCTAGGAACAATGGGGGTGCTCCCTTGGAAAAAGGCATGAGGGGAGTGGAGTGACCGTTGAGCATATTCTGATTTTTTAAAAAACTGTCATATGGCGAGATAGTGGTAGGTTTCAATGCTGTCACCTATTCAGTCAGTCCAGATGAACTAGAATCACCATTTCAGTTATATCATAGCTCCAGGCAAGAACATGTCACCCTCTTTATTTCCAGCTTCCAACAAGCTGCTTAGGCAGATGCTAAATGTGGTCCTCCCTGCCACGTTCAGTAGAGTGGCCTTTGTGTGGGTTAATTGAGCCCCCACTCCATTTAATAGGCTGTTGAAGTCTTATTGAAACAGAGCTAGTGCCGCAGGTTAAATACATTGCAGTGCTCTTGCTAATCCTCTCATTAACGGGGCTGGAAAACTCGTTGGGAGCTGTGAGTTTGCATATATTAACAGGGAGCTCTTCACTCAAGTGCTATCAATAAAATGACAAAGCCAGTTTGCAAATAGTGAAATCAACAGTGACACAAAGCTAGATACCTTTAAAAAAATAAACAGCTTAATAACTGATAAATCTTATATTCACACTTGAGAGAAGAAAAAGATAAGCTGGGAAAAGATGTCTTTTATTGGGTCCGACTTAAGACAGAAATGAGACTGATGTCAAACCACTGCAGAAACGAGTGGATGAAGCTGAACTGAGAAATGTTAATGAGCCACAGAGGCTAGGCCCACGTCCACGAGTACCCAAGATGGCACATTATTTAGTTGTTGTTTCTTTGTTTTGTTTTGTTTTGTTTTTTTTTGTAAGGGCCTAAAGAACTAAATAAAATCCTGACAATGGCTGACATAGGTGAGGATGAGAGAGTATCGAGTTGCCGGGTGTCCTAAGAAAACAGCGCTGGTAAAATCGTTCTGCAAGCTGGTGGCATCAGGAGCAGACTCCTGATGCTAAGACTGTTCTGTGCCAACAGGGGAAGTAGGGACATGGGAGCTGGGTAAAGGGGAGGAGAGGGCCGCAAGCACATTCAGATGAACACTGTCCCTCATCGGTTTGTATGCCATACCAGCAAATGGAAAGCAGGTTTGGGGATGAGAGTATCGATAGATAGCTAACAGTGTCAAAAAGGGCTAAGAAGTGGGGGCAACAAAGATCAGAATCTTTGTCCAATGTTCTGATCTGCTAGCCTCCCTTAATGCTTAGCGAAAAGACAAAGCAATGTTCCATGATGGCAAACAGCAAAATGGAGCTCCTGTGGCCAGAATGGGTTCTGAGTGTACTGGGTAAAATGATATCCTTATTTTGGGGGGGAAAAAGACTTTCCTCATGCCATCTGGTCAAATGACAAGTCTTTACAAGCTCTGTTAAAATTTTAAAAAGTAAAAGCAGATGAGGGAACAGTGATTAATGGTCCTTTTCCTAGGAGTGCTGAATCATTTTGCTGTCCACCCTGCATGCCAACAAACTTCCCTAGTTATAATCCCCACCCCTGTAGACTCTCCTTAAGCAGGTACACGAGGCCCCGGTGCTTGTGAGTGATGGTTAGCTCCCAGAGATGTGCTGTAGACCCCTTGTTTTTCTGTGTTTGTTGACATGAGTAGACAATGCTGTTAAAAAAAACAACCTCATAAGCATTCCCAGGGTCAGCCGCAAAGTTTCCAGCACAACACACACAGTCTTGTACTTCTCCTTATGGACTGGTAAATAATAAATAAATAAATAAATAAATAAATAAATAAATAAATAAATAAATAAATAAAAAAAAATACAAGCTTGCTCCTCAAGTTTGCCATAGAGACCTCACTAGACTGTCACCCCTTTAAGGTAAATTTAATGAGATCCTTCTTGAGATACTGGATAATAAAGTTTACTCAGTGCAAGTTGTAATAATACAAACTTCAGTAAGGCTGGAACAGGGTTCATCTTTTTCTTTGGTTTGCCTGAAGGTATCTTGCAACAAGCATTCACCTAAAAGGGGATCAATAAAGAGTCGTATAATTAAATGGAAAGATTTGGCAAAAATACTCTTAAATATTCCCCTGTGAGTTCTAAGCCGCTATTTAAGGAAATCTTTTTAAAATGAGGATAACTACCCAGGATTCATCTTTTGATACCTTGAAATTCCCTCACATTGGGTTTTTTTGTTTTGTTTTTGGAAGGCTCATACATGTGAGTAGGCAAATAACACACCTGAAAAAGAAAATCTAGGTTCTCCAGATGATTGGTAATATATACAAGATCACATGCAACTCCTTACTGATAGACCTAGGGTGAGAAGGTCTCAGTTATCCTGATCTAGTGAAAGTATGGCTCATGGATCAGGATCATCCGGGATTTTATTAGCCTCACTTCCCCCCTCCCCCAACTCAGACCAAATGAGTCAGAATCTGCAGTTTAAGAAGATCCCCAGGTGAATTGTATTCACATTAAAGTTTGAGAAGTGCTGCTCACAGACCATCTTGCTAAAAAAAACGGTAATGCCTTTGAAGCTTCAAGGATCATGTTTATTTTAACCAAATCCTACAGATACATATATTTTCATCAACCTATACCTGTTATAAAGGTAGTCTAGAACAAAACAAACAAACAAGGAATGACATTGTCATCATTCTTATCTGCTCAGGACCAATAATTATTATGTAAAGGTCAAAATAGTGTTGAGGTCCTTCTACAAACTCACATGAAAAGTCATTGACTACATGCTGATTAGGGTAAGTCAAATGAATGAATGCCATTACCTTTTCTCCCAACTCTGTTTAGTTATTCCAGGTTAGCGATTTTGGCAATTTTCAAGGCTCCTCTAAAATAATCAAGTATCCTACCTTTTATTTATTTATTTATTTATTTAGATTTTATTTACTTTTTCATGAGAGACATAGAGAGGCAGAGACATAGGCAGAGGGAGAAGCAGGCTCTCTGAGGGGAGCCTGACTAAGGACTTGATCCCAGAACCCTGGGATTACAACCTGAGCCAAAGGCAGATGTGCAACCACTGAGCCACCCATGCATTCCAAGTGTCCTACATTTTAAATCCATTTCTCTACTAGGTATAAAAAAAATAAAGATTTTCTGTAGGAAAATCAAAACTTATTTTGGTCTACAATTAGATTGCCAAGTTTATAAGGCATTGTCTATACCAGTTGTAGTAAAAAATATAATACATGGGGGATCTCATAGCCAAGCAATGGATGTGACCAACTGAATGGAAGTAGAAGACTATGAATTTAAATCTGTTCTCTCCTCTCCTTCTTTCACCTCATCTCTCCTCTATTTTTCTTTAGAAAAGAAGATTTGTCAGGGAGTTTCCTTGGAGAAGCACCTTGTCATTTCACCAGTCTTTAAGACAACTGTGGAATGCAAGAGGGAAATTCTGCCTTAAGAATTCCCCAGTATCATATTGCCCCAAGTTGAAACTGATCACATTTATCAAACGCTAGAGAAGTGCTAATGGTATGCATTGTTATCCACAGTTAATGCAATCAAGGGAACACCTTCAGTATGTGTGTGTGTGTGTGTGTGTGTGTGTGTGCTTGTGAGTGTGTGTGCAAGAGCTGCTCTTTGGGTAAAAAAGAGCAGGAAAGATTGTAGCAAAGGCTAGTGTGGGCTTTTCTCCTTCTGAAGAAAATCATCAGTTCTGTGTCAGTTTGGTAGGACGTTAATAGTTCCTGATAACTCCTCTCTCAATGTTCAATGACAATGTACATACAAAATGCAAGGAGAGACTAAAACTGTTCTTAAAGGGGAAAAAAAGACAAGGCTATAAGTGACAGTGAAGAGGGAATGTCTATTAACTGTAGCTAATTACAGATGGAATTGCTCAGAGAAACATAATCCTAAAATACTCACATTTTAACCTGAAGTAAAAGCAAAATAGCATGTAAGGACTGGAGCAGTTAAAATAGAATGGATGCGGAAGTTAAATAAGTCTGCCTGACTATTTAGCTCAAGGTGTAAATCAACTGAATTAAACCTGAGGCACTGCCTTTACTCCTTCACCAATAGCATGGCAATTATTTGCTTTATCAAAAACTAGTTCTTTTTTTAAAAAGATTCCGGGCCCAGTTAGTTTTACAGGAAAACTTTTCCCCTAGAGTTAAAAATATGGAAAATTTCTATTTATAGCAACCTGTGCCATAGCATGGTTAAAAAAGACTCTTGATATCAGCTCACATCATGATCTCATGGGTCTTAAGATCAAGCCCCACATCAGGTTCCCTGCTTAGCAGGGAGTCTGCTTAAAGATTCTCTCCATCCATCCCTCCCCCACTAAAATAAACAAATCTTTAAAAAAAGAAAAAAAATGACCTTATTCCATTTTCTCTCATAAATATACCAACACTGATACAACACTGGGTAAGAACCATCCCCAACTCCCACTCCCACCAATACTATAGATAAATCTCATTTATGATAAGCAGAAAGAATCCTAAATATAATAAGTACCAAATAAAATTGAAGTGATTGAAATGGTTTTAGTTCTTAATCTAGCTCCTGGCAAACTATTCCATCCCAAAGTATCTCAGGTTGTATTCCCCAGGAAGAAGACTGAAATACTGTGTGTAGAAGACAGGATGTTTATTAAGGAGCATCCTAGGGACAAACGTCTGTGGAAGGGAGAGAGAGAAGGAACAGAACTGGGTGGAGGAAAAGGTTGACTTGTGATATAGGCCCCAGTATATCCTCAGCAGGGCTTCAAGGGAGTTCTTAGCTAGGAAAGCCCTAAGTTTGCATGAAATGATTCAGCCTTTTTGCTCCCACATTCATCAGCCTTGGGATGTTGGCCACCTTGAGAAGGGACATGCCTTGGATGAAGTATTTCTCACATCCAGTACTGGGAAAGAAGAGCTCCTTCTTTCCTCTTCATTTGCTGTGCTTATTCTAATGCCAGCCACATGGAGAGGGCGCACGGAGAGGGCCTATCCTGATACAAAATATAAGTGACATCCAGACGAGGGGAGAGAGAGAATGAGAGACTGTAAAAAGTTCTGGAGTCCAGAGGTTACTGGGTAACCAGAGGTTAATGCCTGAGGCCTGATTCCTTCAGTTTTTCCTTTAATCCTCTGAGATATACCAGTTTCTTTTCCAGTTATACAAGTAAATAAAACCCCTCTTTCATTTAAGGTAGCATAAACTGAGTTTTTATTACCTGACTTATACACAATATCAGGTAAACTTAGTTGCCAAACGCATGTAAAGGACACACACACACACACACACACACACGCACACGTAAGCCAATATTAAGTATCAATATTAAGAATCAACTATATAAAAATTATCACCAAAAAAGTTTTAAAGCTGTATATATAGCTTTTTATGGCTTAATATTAGAAAAAATTATCAACATAACCTACAGAATCATATTATATTCAAAGAAGAAAATATATGTGATCATCTTATTAGAATAATGTAGTAGGCTAATTAATGACCATCTCCCCCAGATCCATGGCCTAATCCCTGAAAACTCTGAATATGTGTTTTATATGGTAAAAGGGACTTTGCGGATGTGATTAAGTTGAAAATCTTGGAATTAAGAGATTAATCTGAATTATCAGGTAGGCTTGATATAAACACAAGGATCCTTGTAAGAGAGAGGTAGGGAAGTTAGAGATAAAAAAAGGCCATGTGACCACGAAGCAGAAAGCCAAGTGATATCCTTTGAAGAGAAGAAATAGAACTGGAAACTGAGGAATGCAGGAAGCCTCTAGAAGTTAGAAAAGACAAGAAAGTGGACTCTCTCCTCAGAGCCTCCAGATGAAATCATTTAGCTCAGTGAGACTGATTTTGGACTCTGATCTCCAGATAGTTAGAAAGTAGATTTGTATAATCTTAAGCCACTAGATTTGTGGCAATTTGTTATAGCAGCAACCAGAAACTAATACAAAGGGGAAAGGACAATAACGTTTTGTACCCAGTGTTGATTTTTTTTTTAAACTTAATCAAGGACACTTTTTTTTAGTATGACAAAGGCCAACAACCTACTTTAAGCAGCCACACACAATAGCATCATGATTATTTGTTAAACATTGTTTTTGGAAAATTCTAGCAAATCCAATAAGAAATGAAAGAGAATTGGGATGCCTGGGTGACTCAGCAGTTGAGCGTCTGCCTTCGGCTCAGGGCATGATCCTGGAGACCCGGGAGTCCCACATCAGGCTCCCTAGAGGGAGCCTACTTCTCCCTCTGCTTATGTCTCTGCCTCTCTCTCTGCGTCTCTCATGAATAAATAAAATCTTTTAAAAAAAGCAAATGAAAGAGAATTTAGGTATATCCATTGAAAAGGGGAAAAGTGATTCTTTTCCAAGAAAATATAAAAGAGTGAATTATGAAAACATTAGAACTACTGATCACCAATACTTTACATATATTTCAGAAATCCAAAAGCCTTTGCCTAAATTCAATACCCAAACTCACTGGTCAGTAAAATCCGAGCTCAGTGGATAACAGGCTCTTTATACTCTTATTTATCCTTTTAAAAATATGATCATCAGTCTATTAGCACACTGATTATGGCCTGCTGCCCTAGACCCTACTGTGGATATTACATAATACGTGGCACAGGGCAATGTTACCTTTCTGAAAATGTAAACTCTGGAATTTCAAAATATATCTGTCTCCCAGGTTTTGTTACAGATTGAAGGCCTATAACACTGCAGTTTGGTAATATGACAAGAAATACATAAATATATAAAATTATTAACATTAAAAAATTCAGATGGGGTGCCTGGGTGGCTCAGTCAGTTAAATGTCTGCCTTCAGCTCGAGTCCTGGAATTGTGTCCTGAATGAGGCTCCCTGTTCCACAGAGAGTTTGTTTGTCCCTCCCCCTCTGCACCCCCGCCCCCCCCCCCCCCCCCCCGCCTTGCTCATGCACTCTCTCTCTCTTTCTCAAATGAATAAGTTAAAAAATCTTAAAAAGAATTTCAGGTGGAGGGGCACCTGGGTGGCTCAGTGCTTGAGTATCTTCCTTTGGCTCAGGTTGTGATCTCGGGTCCTAGATCAAGTCTCATATGGGGCTCCTCTCAGGGAGCCTGCTTCTCCCTCTGCCATGTCTCTGCCTCTCTCTGTGTGTCTCTCATGAATAAATAAATAACTTCTTTAAAAAAATTCAGATGGGAGTGGAAAAACGTTCCACTTACATATATTATAGAATACTTAAATTAAGTGTAATCTCTCAGCAAGAAATGTGTGGGGCTCCAATGAAAAAAAGCTACAAAATGACTAAAAGAAATAAAAAAAGACATATAAGTGGAAAGATATACTGTGTTTCTATGCAAGTAGCCTGAATATTGTAAATATCTTCCATTTTCCTCAAGATAATGTATAAAGATAATGCCATCCTAAATAAAATCTCAATAAAATTTAATTTAGAACTTGATTTAAAAAAAATCTCTGCAGACTTTCTTTCCTGATTTCATTCTCCTCACAGACATCACAGAAACCCCTTAGCAGTGTCTTTCCTACACAGGGTGAGTCTTAACTAGGCCCATTTTAATCTTTGCAAAGAAAGGAGAGGGTAGCTGGAGTTCTGTATGCCCTCTTTTGGGAATTTAAGTTTCTGGGATCAAGGGATGCCTGGGTGGCTCAGTCAGGTAAGCATCCAACTTGATTTCAGGGTCATGAGATCAAGCCCCACAATAGGCTCCACGTTGAGCTCAGAGCCTACTTGGGATTCTCTCTCTCCCTCTGACCCTCCCTGCCACTTGTGCATGTGCTCACTCTCTCACTTTCTCTCTCTTTTCCTCTAAAAATTTTTTAAAAAGAGAGATTCTGGGATTGAAAATCACTGTTCTCAAATTCTGTCAATGTAATAAAAATGTGCAAGTAAGCTTTTCAAAAAATTTGCAGAAAGTAATAAAGCCTGCCATGTTATTTTAAAAAAAATTACAACAATTAAATCAATGTGGTACCAATTCTAAAATACTTGTGTTGATAAGATACAACAAACATTTGCTTGGATTCACAACCAAATCCTGGAATAAATAAAAGAATGGTGTATTATAAACTAGGCATTGCAAATCAGTAAGCAAGGAAAATATTCAAAACAGGGTATTATTGGGGAAAAAAAATACCTACCAATACCTTTTGTTCACACCATACCTAGGAATTAAAGAATAAAAAGAAATAAATGAATATATTTAAAATTTCTGGATAGGGTACCCATCCAGATGAGATAAAGTATTCTGAGCTGAGAATAGCAATGGATTATACTTGGGTCAAATGAATTAAAAAGTAAACAATAAGATCAAAAAAGACAAAAAGCCAGTCTCTTTAAAGTCTGTAATTCATACAAATCATTAGAAGTCACTAAGATCCTAATTAAAAAATCAGAACAGTAATTCACAATTTATATATGAGGAAATTCAAATCCATTTTTTAAAATCCACACTAGAAAACAATTGAGAAAAAAATCATTTATTCCTTTCCTCCCTACAAGACTGTTATGTCATATATTTGAGTTCCCTGAGTATAGGAAATAAACCCTCAACTGCTAAATGAATAAATATCTAAGAAGGCAATAGGAAGAAAGTAACTCAAGTAAGAGCTTAAGTAGTACTTCTTTACATTTTTTTAAAGATTTTATTTATTTTTTTGAGAGAGAGGAAGAGTATGCATATGCAGGTGCATGAGCAGGAAAAGGGAGAAGCAAACTCCTCACTGAGCAGGGAGCCAGATGTGGGTCTCAATCCCAAGACCCTGAGATCTTGACCTAAGCTGAAGGCAAACACTTAATGACTGAGCCACCCAGGCACACCTTAAGTAGTACATTTTATGTACACAGCATGTGCTAGGAATTGTGACAAATACAAAAGGTACATACGATAGTCATTAAATTAAATCTAACAATGAACATGATGTAACAAATGGCATTCTCATTTCATAAATATGAAGTCCCTTGACTGGGAGCATTGTAATACAAATAGTTAGATGGTAGCACTCCAGTGGAACTAGGAGGTGATCATTTTTTGCCACAAAATCTTTATGAGCTTTCAATTAATGCTGAGAAAAAACTTAATGCATAAAAGGAGTCTTTATATTCTTTATTCCAGAGGCAAACTGATGTAGTAGAAAGCCTAGTGATCAGAGAATTAGAGTTTATTATTTTTTTTATAAGTAACCAGCAAGATAACAATGGACAATTCATTTAAAAGCTCTAGATACCAGTTGGTCTCTTATTTGGTGATAATCCTAGTGTGTCTTCAGCCCCAGAGGCTTGGTGTTGGTTTACTCTTGTGACCCCCTCCTCTCCTAACATCTACGACAGGATCTTAATCTCATCCAGAGACCATGGAGGGGAGGATTTTATAAAGAATATCATTCAGAACAGTTTCCCAGAACTGAAATTCCCAAGAAGAAAGGAAAAACTCTCAGGAAGAAAGGAAAGAAGGAAATAAATGAGTTTCTAGATTGAAAGAGCACATTAGGTGCCCAGCAGGAAAAAGGGAAATAGACACATCCCAGGCATATCATCATGACATTTCACAGTATGAAGGATAAAAAAAGACTTCACAGGGGACCTACAGGCTTTCAGAATGAGAAAAAAACGTGGTACATATAAAAATCAGAAGTCAGAGTGGGTTTGGGAATATTCAGGATCAACATTAGAAGCTAGAAGACATTGGAGCAACGCCTTCAAAAATCTTACAGAAAATGAATTTCAATCCAGAACTCAATATTTAGCAAAACTATCAATTAAATATGAAGTAAAATACAATTTCAGATATAAGGTCTCAAAAATTTACTTCTTATTTGTCTTTTCTTGAGAAGCAACTGGAAAATATGCTCCACTAAAATGAAAGAGTAAGTCAAGGAAGAGAAAGACATGAGATACAAGAGACTGGGGACTCAGTTCAGAAGAGGGGTGTAGGGAGACCCCAAGTCATTAGCTGAGCAGGAGTAGAGGACAGCAAGCCCATGCTGAAGCATGCCAGAAGGCCCTTCAATTCCCGTATTTCTACAAGAATGAGAAATTGATAAGTACCTGGTATATCTCAATATCTTAAGAGGAGATTTAGATGATTAATGGACTGAATAAAATTTTGATTAGTGTTTTTTTATTTTTTAACCAAAAACATCAGTAACAACAGTATTACTAACTAAAGGAAAAATAAAAGTCGTATAGGGAAATAAAAGTATATGATACTCCCATGGCTCAGCTGTGAAAAGAATTTAGTCATGGGAACACTGATTATGATAAAACCAACAGTATAATGTGACGCTATAAGGAGATAAGACAAGTTCATGAGTAGGTAGGAGTTGAGGGGAGTAAAGGAAAGTTAACTTTTTTTCCTCCACAGGGAAAGTCAATAGAGAGTACATAAAACTAAACCATCATGATGCAGCAATATAAACATATTACTTAGAGATATGGAGTTAAAACATCAAGTAGCAAAAAACTCAACTCTGACTTCAAACTCTGTTCTTCTCACTACTGCACACATAGTCTATAATCCTAGAACTTCAGGGTCATTGTGCTCCGTTGGGGGATGGCAGTAAGTAACACAACATTCAAAAAGTCGGTTAGTGATGAGCTGTCTGGAGATTGATGCAATGGGTTGCACTGGCATAAGGAAGAAGGAAAAAGTATTTGAGAGCTGGTAATATGTTTGGTTTTCTCACTTAATCTGGTTTGTCTGAAAAAACAAATAACACTTGTGTGTCTGAAAATCTTAGCCTGAGAAGTAGACAGATATTAACCAAGCCCCAGTTTGTTTATTTCAGTGACATTTGCTTCAAGTTGCCCACCACTAAAGCTAATACATTAATTTTATGTTCTATTCATCTGAACAGTGTGTACGATATTACTGGGACACTGTAGATGCCAGAGAGGCTGGAGGCCAGTGTTCACACTGATTACTTTTAAACACTACTTTGTAAAATACATTTTTGATTTGTACATTCTCCTTTTTAGTTTATTCCAATGGTTAAATTATAGGATGGTTCTGAAATCCAGCTTAAGAAAAATATATAAACCCAGCAGTGTACAATGTGTAAAGAAAAGGGAATATTTGGTGAGCTCTAAATGTTCCAGCTCTTTAATTCTATCTGAGGATACAGTTCATAGAGTTATAGGCTTAATGGGAAACAGACTCCTTAATTATATTTCATCTGTCCATCAAATATTAACATGTTTTTTGATTACTGGGTTTTATATGCCATTGGAGTTTTCATATCCTTTAAAGCAACACCTCCAAGCTGAGTTCATCATAAAAAACAAAGAAAACCAGTCAAAGTGAGAATCATAAGACACTTTAGGGGGTGTGGATTTTCCTAACAACTTTAATAGGGGCTGTTTAAAAATCTAGTTTTAATCATTTCACTGTATTTCAGTCTTGCTTTGAAGCCCACATTTCTCCCCCTAGTTCCTGTCACTACATGAGAGTCATAAAATATAGATGGCAAAAATTATAAAGTTGGGTTTCCATCTTCTTGACATCCAGGGGCAGAAAATGAAATATACTTCAGCAACACAAAAACAGGAACAGATGGACATATATGCACTTATAAACTGTTCCAAAACAAATTCAAAATAAAAATAGAGAAGACATATCCATGCAGGTCCTCATAGAGCAAGGCCTTTAAAAAGAATTCTTAGTTAATGCCAGGCAGTCACAAATCTAGAAAACTGAACTGCATTATTTTTGAAAACTAATGTTTTTGTGAATATAAAGACTTCAAAGTCTTCATTAAACTCCTTGGTTATGAGATGAGGAAGAACTGAAGTATAGAAAGGCTGAACCTTCCCAAGTAGAAAGGCTGAACCTTCCCAAGGTCACCTACTAACAAAATTGACTTTCAAGTCAACAAATACAGAGTCTAGTGGTTTGATGGTTCATTCATTCAAAAATATGTTTTGAATACCTGCCATAAGCCAGACATCAGAATATAGCAATGAAAAAAAATAAAACTCTGCATCAAGAAGCAAATAGTCTGGTGGGAAAGACAGAAAATCAACCACAACTGCAACATTTAGCCAGAGAAAAGAAAATGAAGGAGGATAAAAAATCTAGAACATGAAGATAAATGAGTTTGAGGAATCATGGTAGGAAATGAAGTTGGAGATGGAGCCAGGGGCCGGGCCATGTAGGACGTCGTAGGCCATGATAGGACTTCATTTTATTTTAAGTATAATGAGAAGCTTGATGACAGTTTTGAGCATGAGCTTGGCATGATCAGTTCTATCGCATCATGTTTATTTACAGAACTGGATGAGTTACCTAACGCTCTGGCTACGTTTTCCTTTATTTTGTTTCAAAAATTTATGTCTACCTTTTATTTTTAAAGATATAGCAAACCATATCTACAGCAAATAAGTTCTAGCTCTGATGAAGTCTAGGCTTTGCAAGCAAACCAGGCAAATTTGCTGGGTCTCAGAGTCAAATGATCTATTTGTCCACAGATGTAGGTTCTTTCCACAAGATTTCTCTCTCCCTCTCTCACTAATCTAGGTCCTGTTTCTTTTCACCAATCATTTCTAGTGATATCTAAATAGCAATAGTGACTTGTCCCAGAATAGTTTGAAATCTGCTGCACTTAAAGATGCAATGCCAGAAATGGTATAAAATCAAAATGTAGAAACAAGAGTAAAAAATTCTAGCTTATCTTTATAGAGAGCATACATTCTGGACTTTGTGGTATGATTTTTATTTCAAGCATTTTATCTTTTATACTCATTGCCCCATTATTTCTAGTTCTGAATTGGTAACTGTACTTATTTCACACTGCATGACCAAATGCACTAAGATTTGCTCAAGAGTCTTTGGTTGATCTTATACAACTGTATCAATATGCTTTCATCTTTTTACAAAGGTGAAAATTTGAAGAAAGAGAAAATATCACCAAATATCTAATTATTGAGATGTGAGTCAGGATTTTTAAGTTTGCAGATTTTTGTCAACCTAAGAAACAGACTCATTGTCAGTCTTTGGGCAATTAACAACTTATTTTAGCTGAAAAGCATCTTTCATGAATATTACTCTAACAGAAATTTCCAAAGAAAAGAACACCTGAGAGAGAGAAGGAAGAAAGGGAATGTTCTCCCTCAATGTTCTTCCCACACCTTCTGGAAAATATTTTAGATTTATTTTAAGGCTCAATACATCATAATTAACTTGTTTCTATTTGATAAGCACTCCCAAGCTGCAACTTTGTTCTGTTTTTCATTTCAATTTATCTGGAACTGTTATCTTTAAACATATTTTAAATCCTCCGGATTTGCTCATCTTTTTACAGGTCTAGCCTGTACCAATAAAGTTTGTGCCTTATGTAGATATTTAATCAGCAGTATATGCAACAATGTAATCAGACTTTTTAAAAGGCCAGAACAAATATGTATTGAGAACAATCTTGGCAGAGATCAAAGATATCTCTTTAGTTTAAATCCATCCATGGTTTCAGAATCAACCATAGTGGCAATGCTAAACTGCTTGCCAAATGCTTTTGTTTCCACAAGATAGACTCTCATACACATATAAATGTATCTAAATTGTAGAATCACAAAGGGGCCAAGTGAGGGGACATTAGAATTAGCCTTTATTAGACCTGTAAGCTTCAGTAAATTAATCTTTTTAAGACTGTGTTTTTCCATCTGTAAGTGGAAAGGAAATATCACACATAGAGTGTTTAGCACTGTATCTGACACATAGTAAGTTCTCATCAATGTGAACTATTTGTTACAATTAACCTGGCCTCCAGTCCTCCCCTCAGCCCTACTATCCTGAGGCCACTCTCCTGATACACAGCTGTGCATCAACTGTCAGGAGACCACAGTGATTTTGAGTTGGAAAGTACCTCAAGAGGTCTTCAGGTTCAACCTCCCACATTTCACAGATGCAGAGACTGAGACCCAGGTCAGAGAAACACTGCTCAAGGGTACTGGGTTAGTTATTGAGAGAGATTCGAGTGTAGGTTTTCTGATGGCCAGATCCACTTTTATTTCCCATAATTCAAGCTGAGCCAAATCCCCTCTTATAAGGTGTTATATTCAACAAAGTAATGCTTCCTGCTATGTAACTACCAGCATGGTCTGGGGAGCTAACTGGTCACAGGACTGGGACTCGAACTGGCCCCCAAATACAGCTCACAGAGTGGGCTGCTGGTCTGAAAGTGGGAGTGGGTGGTGAGTGGGAGCCAGAGGGTAGAAATGCTCTCTGATACATGGAGGGGGCATCTAGAACCATCCTTCTAAAGCACATATCCAGATCCTATCACTCCACCAAAAATTTCCAGCAGGTTCCCTCTCACTTAAATCCTAAGCATGGCCCATGAAGGCCAGAATAAGCTGACCTCATCCACCTCTCTGATGTCCCCTTTTATTGCTCCCGTCTTCTTGCTGGGCTTCTATTCCCTCTGGCCACCTTGCTGTCCTTGAAACACACCAGGTACCTTTCAGCCACAGCCTTGACTTAGCATTCCCTCTACCTGGATCATTGTCTCCTAGACATCCACATGGTTCTTCCTTCTCTTCATTCAAGTCCTCTCACTTCAGAGGCCCTCAGGGCTCTCCCGGATACAGAACAGCACCTATGGGCCTGCTCTTCTCCTTATCTGAAAGCCTTCTTTATTGCTCTGCATCACACTGATCTGGAACTGACATTAGAAGGATATTAATTCCCTTGCTTATTATGTGTCTCCCCACCAGAATGTGAGCCCTACAAGATCAGGGAGTTTGACAAGAAGAGTGCCTGGTGCCAGTAGGCTTGCTCTGTCCTAGGAATTGAATAGAGGAATGGAGGCAGGGAGGAAGTAGGAGGAGGCATCTATAAGTTTAGCAGACTCTCCTGAGGAATTTTGAGCTGAGGTGGAAGGATTGTGATAAATAACATTAAAAGGGACAGCAGGCATCCTCTTTCTTCATAAGCCCTTAGGCCACCCACTTGCTTAAATATAGTATTTATATTGACTGTCTTCTTTCACTCTTTTGAATCTCGTGAGAACAAGAACTTTGGTTCTCTGCTGTGTCCTCCACACTAGACCAGAGCCTGGTAGAGAGTAGTGCTCAATAAATTGATTGATTGAATCAGTAAATTATGTTTTATTAAGTTTTATTTATTAAGGGAGAAGAAAAAATGTGGTTATAAAGTACTTTGTCTAGGCCTTAAATGTAGTCATCAAAATTTAAAACTTTTAATGCATGCATCTGGGAAAAATCTACACTTAGAGACCATATCTAATCATTTGGTCTTGTAAACCCAACATGTAACTAGTACCATGCAAATAAGTAGATCCTAAGTAAGTATTCATTGAATGAATATATGAATATGCATAACGTGCTTTTTAAAACTCAATCTTCTAAATGTGATGTAGTGTTCATTGAACATCTACTATTGGAAAACACCGTGTTAGATCCTGAATCACTGGATTTTAGAGCTGGAAATAAAGGACTAAGCAAATTGCAGGGTATGGAGAACCAAGCAAAAGTTTTGCCTTAAATATAATTGATATCGCCCTCTGGAAAATGATCCAGAGCAACCTTACTAGAACCAAGAATTCCAAAACTTTGGCATTTGGAGTAGGTAAGCTCATTTCAATTATTTTCATTGGGTCTTGGTTCTATAAAGTAACTATAAGCCTTTAAATCAGGGTTGGCAGTTGCTTGACATGGGTGTGACTCCTCCTCCTCTTATGGCAGACATCACTAATGAGTCTCAATACTATATAGTTCTGGGCCTAGACATTACCTTGGAATCCATCTGAACTAGCATTTCCCAGCTGATCAGAGCTAATCCTAGAGACAAACTTATCACAACCCCAGGTCTGAAATGTGACCTCACACACGCCATTGCCCTGCCAAACATGTGAGGCGAATGTCTGCTTGTTTAGAGAGCAGCCCCTTGGGGTTCCGGGTTTCAGGAGGAAGAGACGGCAGGTGCAAGGCTTCATCTGGGTCATCTTCCATCACAGGACTGGCTCTCAAACGGAGTATTTTTCCTAGCCCTCAATAGACACGTCAGCACTCTCCCTACCTGCTGGCTCTGGCAGAGAGAAAGGGAGAGACAGGGATGAGGAGCTGCCATGGATTCCAGGTGTCCCTTAATGCAGCCCAACGTGGCCACTGCAGGGCCTCTCTGCTTGCTCACAGATATCCTTTTGAGCGTTCAATTAAAAGGGACATTTGCTGACGTCCGTAGGTGGTGCGCATGGTCCTGGCAGTGTCAACATGTTGGCTTCCAGCATTGATGCTTATAAGACTTGGAGTTTGTGTGTGTGTGTGTTTGTTTAAATGCAAACATTAATGTTTAGAGGAATTGGGCAATTGTGTGTTTATTTAAAGTCTCAGAAATAACAGGATCATTGTCTTTAAAAAGTTGTCCTACAGTGGCGATAGGTGTTTTCACATTAAAATTTGAGATTTGGAGCGAAGGGCAAAGGGTAATCCTCAGAAATCTCCCAGCAAAGTTTGCAATGTTACACCAAGAAGAGGAATTCCTTTTCTTACTCCTTGAATCATGTTCTGAAAAAGTTTAGGAGTAAGGGAGGCTTAGGTCTGAATCCTGGGTGACTATTTCCTCAGCCATAAAATAAAGCTAGCAATATCATTTTAAGGACTGTTGAAATGATGAAAGTAACCAGTGAATGCTTTTGTAACTTTAGAGTGGGGAAGGCCTTTTAACAAGTACTCAAAATCCAGGGGACATGAAGAAAATATGATAGATTTAAACACATTTTAAAAAATAAGCAAATCAAATCATGAAAGAAAAACTGGAAACATTGTCTGTCTTATATTACAAAGGGCTCATCTCTTTAATATATAAAGAGCTCCTAGAAATTGAGAAGAAAAGGTCAAAAGTTTTATGAGTAGACTATTTATAGGGAAAAAAAACCAAACAGTCCTTATATGTATAATGTGAAAAGAGGCTCAGTTTCATTCCTAATAAAAGACAAAACAGTGAAATTGCACTGAAATAACATTTCTCACCTATCAGATTGGCAAAAACCCAAAAGTTTAACAACACTCTGTTGGCAAGGTGGTAGGGAAACGGGCATGCTCATGCATTGCTGGTGGGAGTGCAAAATGGTACAACCCCTGCAGAGGGCAATTTGGCAAGCGTTATCAAAATTACAAACCCATTTACCCTTTGACCCAGCAATCCCACTTCTGGGAATTTATCCTACAGATACACCTCACAGATATGAAACAGTGCATATACATTGATATGTAGTTGCAGCACTAATTAATGGCAAAAGATAAGAAACAATCCAACTGCCCACCAGCAGGGAAATAAACCATGGTGTATGCATACCATGGAATATTATGCAACTGTAAAACAAAGAATAAGGTACCCTCCATGTACTGATATGGAAAGATCTCTAGCATTTATTAGAGAAACATTTCAGGAGCAGGTACTATATGTTGTGGGCTACCTTGTGTCTAAGACAGGTGAGAAGTTTGGGGGGGGGAAATATGTTTAAGTTTCAAAAGGAAATATTCTGGGACACCTGAGTGGCTCAGCGGGTTAAGTATCTGCCTTGGGCTCAGGTCATGATCCCAGGGTCCTAAGATGGAGCCCTGCATGGTGTTCCCTGCTCAGCGGGGAGTCTGCTTCTCCTTCTCCTTCTGCCCCAACTCGGGTTCGTGCTCTCTCTCTCTCTCTCTCTCCCTCTCTCTAAGAAATAAATAAAATATTTAAAAAAATTAAAATTAAAAAAGAAATATTTTTAGTACCCCAAAGTACTAATAGAAATAGGAATCTTTGTGGAACAGGGAGTTGGATATAAAATGAATGGGAATAACAGTGGAAGCAATACTTTTTGGAAGCAAATACTCCCTTTTTATATTATTTTGACTTTCAAGCATGTGAATCATTGCCCTTTAAAAAATAAAAATTAAAAAAAAAGAATTAAGTGAATTAATGAACATAAAAGAGTTAGCCAGTGTTCCAGATCCACGTAGGTATACACATTAGTGATTGGTGTAGTTTAAGGAGGTACTCTCATGGTTTTTGAATTGGGCACTGCAGAGTTCTAGGACCATTTCTTATGGCGTGGCCTTTGGATCACTACCATCGGAATTATTTGAGATGTGTATTAAAAATAAAGATTCCGGGGCCCAACCCAATGCTTATGTGCATAATCAGACACTCTGGAGTAGAGGCCTATGAATGGAGGTTTTTTTTTTAAAGCTCTCTCAGTGATTCTTATGAATCTCAAAGTTTGAGCACCACTACTACCTCAGGTACACATTGGGATGGGGTGGCAAGCCCTTGGGAGCCTGTTCAGGCCATGACTTTCACCACCACAGAGGGGCTGTCAAGTTCAAAATACACTACTCCAGCCTTGAGCTCCCAATTTCCACAGCCAATTGCCTGCTGGCATCGTCACTTCACTGAGCAATAGTGATCTCAAATATAACATGCCCAAAACTGAACTTGGATTGGTTGTGTGGGAAATGGTCTCCTGCTCCGTCTGCCCCTTACATGTTCTTCCTATAGTCTTCCTCACCTCAGTAAATGAGGCCATCGTCCAACCTCTTGCTCTAGCTGAACGTTTAGACATCATCTCTGATTCTTACATTGACCTCTTCCTATATCTAATCCATTAGCAAATCGTGTCCTTGGCAGGGGCTGTGCCATTCTGCAGTCCCAATGGCAATGTCTGAGAATGCACGCTTCTCTACGGTTTTGCCAACAGACATGGAAATTGGGCATCTGTTGCATGTGCAAGCATTGTTTGTGTTTCTTTCTTGCTTTTATTTTTTTCCCCTACGAACAGTTTACTGATGAACTTTGCATTGTTGGATTTTTTCCTCCTCACTTTCTAGGTGCTCTTTATGTGTTTATGAAGGCTTCCCTGCACTCAGGGTAAAACCCTACTTTCCTCACAATGACAGATGGCCTGGATGAACTGCCCCTTCCTCCCTTCCTTGTTTCATTTTGTGCCACTCTCTCCTGCCCTCTGTGTTCTGGCCACACAGCCCTCCCTTCTTTCTTTGAACATGTCTCACTCACCCCCCCCCTCCGGACCTTTGGTTTGCTAGGACTTCTACCTGGAATGTTCTTTCTGAGTCTCCCAAGACTTATCCCTGTGAGTCATTGAAGCCTCAGCTCAGATCTCACCTCTCTAGAGAGACTTCCCAAAGTGACCCTCCTTCCCTCCTCCTCCTATCCCTCCCTGCCCCCACTAGTCACTCTGTCACCTCTTCCTATTTTGTTTTCTTTATCGCATTCGTTAGTATCTACTATCTTCTGTATTTGCTTTCTTCTTCATTGCTTGCTGAAGCTGGGGCTCTGCCCACTGTGTTTGCCGCCATATTCCCAGCAGAACTGTATGACACACACAATCAGTATTTGCTAAAGGATCAATGCTTTTCTGCTTTCCATGGCTCCTCATGCCATCTCTCCCATGTCCTCTCCTTCAGCCCCACTCAGCCTCATAGTCTTAGTGTCAACTACTGCTGCTAATACCCACTTCATGTCACCACCTGTTAACAAGAATTCCTAAGGAAACATGGGGGTTGACAGAGCTCATCCTTTCTCCCGTCATAGTTGGCTGCCTTGATTTAAGCTCCCACTCCTGACGCAATCCTATGGGGTGTGGGGTGGTGGTGGTGGTGGAATTAGAATCATGTGGCTTGTATAAGAGCCTGCAGAGGAGTCTGCTTCCCTGAAAATGATCTATCTAGAAAAACATGAGAATATTGAGGGCTTATGAAAGTGTGGGAAGAAAGGCCCTATCAAGATAGAAAGGAGACAGGAAAGGGAAACTGGAGACAAATTTTGCCTCCTTCACAATGTTCAGCTGGATCAGTTTTTTTCTGGAGGCTTGCCTCCACTCTGTCCTGGGGCCTGGGGACATTTTCTAGAAAAGCAAATCACGGACAAATCAGACTGGGAGCAGCATGGAATTCACATCTTTTGTGGGCCCAAACACAGACTTGAGTGAGGCAATGGAGTCATTGTGATCCATGGCTCTGTGCTCTTCACGTCTCTTCAGTATAATTAGCAAAGGAAACTGGCGTTTAACAGAAGCAATTCTCATTTTAGTGGGCCATAAAAATAATTTAAACACTGCTTTACCCTGGGCTTTCTTGGACTTCTGAGCAGAGGAGGCACTACAGTCCATTTCAAATGAGATTGGCATCTTCTTCCCCCTTTTGTAAGCTTCTATAAAATAAAACCACCAGATTCCCAGAAGATAAAAAATCCATTCTCTCCCTTCCGTTCACATAAGTGCATCCTCACGTATTCACAGGCTTCTGCAGATTTTAATAAGGTCCCCTGTGTGGGTCTTTTCAAATATGGGCAAAATACTCAGAGTGAGAAAATGTCACATCTAATCAAGGGTGCTATAAGGCAGCGCCCGTGGCAGGCAGACGGCTCACAAGTGGCCGGAACCAAATCACAATCTTTGCCTGTTTGCAACCAAAATTGAAAAATCTCATTTTGGGGCTTCATTTTGACAATTTCAATTAAATATTTATGATTTCTTTAAAAAAAAGAAAGTTATATTTGAATTGGGTGAACAGCATAGCCTGCTAATGGTAAGAGACCCTCAGAACTTTTATTTTCTTGAGAAAAAGTGCTTTGGGAACCAATGTTCCTTTTTTTTTTTTCAATCCAATGTTCCTTTTAAGCATAAACACCTAGACAACAGATACGACTCTCCTTAACTCCCGCTGCATCCCAAATTCTGTCTAACTCTGCATTTCTGCTTACATTACTGTAACCTAGATCTGCAGTCTGGGTTTCTTTAGTGCTATGGCTTAAGTCAACATCCCGTGCTTTGGGGGTGTCTGATTCCTTCTCAGTATGTCTGCAGGGTTTGGTGTAGGGTAATTGTTCTTAGCCAGGGAGATTTTGCCCATAGAGGATGTCTGGAAATGTCTAGAAACACTCTTTTGGTGTCACAACTGGGGAGAGAAGGGTGCTATTGGCATTTGGTGAGTAGAAGCCAGAGATGCTGCTATATATCCTAAAGTGGGCAGGACGGCACCCCACAACCAAGAGTGACCAGGCCCTAGACATCATCAGTGCCAGGGCCGAGAAACCCCATGGTAGGGACTTGGGTTTCCACTGAGGCACTGACCACTGCAGGCTGCTGTTCATTCAGTCTATTGGCTGCAGTGCTCACCTTGGAACCGCACTTCTAATGTTTCGCTGCAGCTCTGGATTTCACCCTTTCTCAGTGTGATGCTGCTGCCACCATGCTGATTTCAGCAGAGTGCTGTAAGGGAAACATTACATTCCTCTTTACTGTCCCTTCAATCCCCCTTACACAAAGGCCTCTGACTAAAGCCTTAAGATCAAGGAGGGAGAGAACAGCAGAGTTTAGTAAAGGGAACAGGTTAATATATTGGCATTCAGTTGTCCTTTAATTGAATTGTTCTTCAAAGATGTTTCCCTGCTAGGACTTTACCTTGGTTTGTCTTCTCTCCTAAGGCCCTGACACCTGCCATGGTATCCATCCCCATCTTGTCCTCAATCTCCAACTGCCATTCCTCTCCCCTCCTCCCCCCAGTCTTCTCTGTTTATTATGCTTCGTTCTCTTCACCCAAACTAAGCTTTTGATCTATTTCTGCATTTTAAAAACCTCAGAAAGGCATTTGCTAAACCAAAAGTCTCCGATTTCAACACTATCAAAAAAATCTCTTAGAAACTTGTTAACATATTCTGGATCAAAATTTTAAGTAGTGGACCCCCTCAAACGAGTCTTTGAAAGAACAAAAGAAAAACATATTTCCTCTCTAACTGAGCAAGAGGAGGAGAACATGTATGTTTTCTTTTATGTTATATTCTCAGTTATGTTAAGAGAGAAAGGCTGAATAGAATGATGATCAAGAGTATCAGAAAGTTCTAGATTTGAACCATAAAACTCCAATATACAAGCAATGTGATCTTGGCCACATTATTTGTGTTCCTTGAGATTTGGTTTCCAAACAAGGAGATGACAACAGTATCTACTGATGAGACGTTTAGGATTTAAATGGAGCAATTCATGTAAATACTTATAAATGCATGGCACATAGCAAATCTTCAACAAATATCAACTATTATTTTTAGAAACCTTAAATTTCTGACATCATTAACATTAACACCAGAAATTCTGGACCAAATCCTTTGAGAAATGTGACCCTCAACTGTGGCATGAGCCTCCTCTGGGAGTTTGTTAGAAATGCTGTGTCTCAGGACTCACCACAGAACTACTGAATCAGAATCTGCTCTTTAACAAGATCCCCAAGAGAAGTGTATGTTATATTACGGTATGAGAAATATGAGGAAACTTGGTACAAAAGTCGTGGATGTGGCAGCAGAAGATTTAGCTTCAGTTGGTTCTGTTTCCATGGGTCTGTGGCTGATCCAGATGACTTACTAATACATATCTGTATCAGTATTCTATCGCTGTGTAACAAATTACCCTAAGCTTATGAGCTTAAAATAACTCTCATTTATTAATATTATTATTATCTCACAGTTCTGTAGGTCGAAAAGCCCACATAATATGACTAGGTTCTCCACTCTGGGCATTCTAAAACTGAAACCAAGATGGTGGCCAAGCTAAGTCCTTATCTGGAGGTTCTGGGAAGAATCCATGATCACTCAAGTTGTTGGTAGAGTTAATTCCTTGTAGTTGTAAGGCTGAGCTCCCTGTCATCTTGCCAGCTCTCAGTGGGGAACCACTCTCAGCAACTACTTGACACTCTGGAGCCCTTGCCATGTGACTTCCCCATGTCAGCAACAGAGAACCCTCCTTGCATTAAATTCCTTTCACATAAAATCTCTTGATTTTTCCCTTCTGCTACTTAACAGAAAAAAAAACTCTGCTTTTAAATGGCTCATGAGATTAAGTTAGGACCAATCTCATATCTAAAGGTCAAATCTTAAAATTAACTTAGCCTAATCACAGGAGTAAAATCCACTGTCTTCATAGTCCTGGGGCAATTGCACAGGGGAGGGGGGAGGGGGAATCTAAGGGATATCTTAGAATCCTACGTACCATACCTGGCGTTATTTTCTGTATGTGTCCCCCTCTCTTGACTCTATATGTTGAAGCTCTAAGCCCCAACATGACTATGTTTGGAGATGGGGTCATTAAGGAGATAATTAAGGTTAAATGATGTTATAATGGTGAGGCCCCAATCCAATAGGACTGATGTCCTTGTATGAAGAGGAAGAGATATCAGGAGTGTGTGCTCACAGAAGAAAGGTGATGTGAGTACATAAAGAAAAGGTGTCCATTTCAGAGATCTCTGGAGAGACCAAATCTGCCAACACCTTAATCTTGGACTTCCAGCCTCCATAACTATGAGAAATAAATTTCTGTTGTTTAAAGCACACACTGTGTGTGGCATTTTTTTTTTATGGTAGCCCTAACAGACTAAGACACCAGATAATAATACCAATGAAAATTAAATTTTTAAAAATCTGAAATTGGGATGGCAAGGTCCTTTGATGAAGTTGGAAACACATGCATATACAAGCCAATTTAAACATTTGTGAGTCAGCCAGGAGATTAGGATGTGAGGTGAGATGATACAAAAATCTATACGTGATGGTCTATGCACCAGAAAATCACATATGGGGACGCCTGGGTGGCTCAGCGGTTTAGCACCTGCCTTCAGCCCAGAGTGTGATCCTGGAGTCTTGGGATCAGGCTCCCTGCATGGAGCCTGCTTCTCCTCTGCCTGTGTCTCTGCCTCTCTCTCTCTGTCTCCGAGTCTCTCATGAATGAATAAATAAAATCTTTAAAAAAAAAAAAAAGGAAAAGAAAATCATATATGAACACAAAGTAGTATAAACCAATGTTCTTAGATATATATTAGGTGCTATGGAAACACAGAGAATGAAAGATTATCTGCAATGATATTTAGATAACTTTTGTAGATGGAGCACCACCCATCTGGTAGACTAAGAAGATCTAATATGGCTTAGAAGGGTTTATCCTTTGTATTCATATAGTTCCTGATGAATATTTGTAATTGCTTGTCTACTGACTGATTTTGAAAAATACCAGTCCAAAAGGAATCCTCTGTGTAAAAAAGAGAAAAAGAATTTGAAGGAGTATTGCTAAGAGATAGAAAGAGGAAGAGACTCTTCCTCTGCAATTTTTTATCTGAAATTTTACAATGATTCCGAGTAGTTTAATAGCATAGTTTTACAAAAGACAGCAAATGTGTATTTTAAAAGACATACATTGACATGTTAGTTTTACTTTATTGCTGCTTTTCTTACATTGAACTAGTGATACTAAATTGTGTTAACAAAGTCCCACAGACAGAGCTAACAACTGTCAGTCTTCATGTGGGTACAATTGAACATACAGTCCAATAGACAGGTTTTTATATTTGTTGTCTATTATCCAGGTGGACTCCATGGAATTTAATCACATATTTTAGAAAATAGGGGTGAGTTTTTTAGCTTATTATTTTTCCAGTTCAAACATTAATGCTTTTAGAGAAAATATGCAAATCCACAGTCATCTTATTTCGGGAAGCCAAAATATAATCAGTTACAAACTGAAGGTCCTAAACTCTCTTCTTTGCATTAGAGATTTAACCAGGAGTAAGCAAGGATCATAGGGTATACCAACAGATCGCTTAATAAAACAAATTTTCAGCTATGAGCCTGAAACACATTTCAGAAGTCTTGTGAAGGCTGATATAATCAATCACATATGTAAATTGATCAGAGGATTTTTTTTATTGCTTTTTTCTTAAACATCTTGAAAAAGAAAAAGATTTGTTTTGAAATTAGCTATAATGAAGGTGGGCAGGGAATGGCAAAGGTTATCATGTATAAGGTGTGACTAATCTCCGAACCAACTTCTCTCACAAGATAATGACCTTACCCATGGCCATGGGGGTTGCCACATCTTTTATGTGTCTTTGAGTCACATGTTGTGGGTGAACCCATACTTCAAAGACAAAGATCAATGAAAGAGTGTGTTTCTGGGTGGAAGATTTCCCCCAAATAGGACTCAGATTCTTTCATGGTGCAAGGCTCATGGAGAAAGGCTGCCTTCTCAGGGAGGTCTCGGAGTGGCCCCTTTGACAGAGGCTCTTGGATTTTCCAGAAGATTTTAAAAGACTCAAATGGTTCATTTCTGAAGTAGCTTCCAGAATTTCATTGCCTTTCCCCTCTCCCAGTAGAAGTTCCAGTCCAGATCAACCTTTATGGCTTGCAGAAATTTGTAAGTCTCACAAGCAGAGCTTCATGCCAATAAATTGAGGACCCTGAATGCACAATCTAAATGTTGCCTAAATTCCACTTTTCCCAGAAGATAGAATCTAGAGCTCTCTAGATCTGTGAGTTCCTTCTCCTAGGAGAAGTTATTATTGATCTGTGAGCCGTGGTCACAGTTCCCCCTTCTTTTCTAGCCAACAACTATGGCTGTAACTTGTAGCTGATACTATTAGCTAGAAGTATGAATGAGTGAGTGAGTGAGTGAGTGAGTGAGTGAGTGAGTGAATGCCTGCTGGCAGGAGCCCACAGTACAGGCACAAAACACCATTCTCACACTTCCATTCAGTAGCTTCACTTGATGTTACCCTGCTGAGTTTATTGACACCATTGCTGTCCCCTTCCAGGCATCCGGCCTTACAAAAATGAAAAAGAGCTTCTATTCATGAAAGGTTGGGGTTCACCACTTTATACAATGTAGAAGATCCTGATGAATTCATAATAGCTTCCAACTGCCACTTTTTGATAGCTTCTGTGGCATAACTTTGTGTTCTATATGTGGTAGAGCATTTTTCCTACTTTCTGGGTTTTTTTTTCTTTTTTGCTGCTTATAAAATTTGCCATTTCCATGGCTATATGTTTATGTTACAGGAAGTTTGTGTGGTAAATTCTTCGCATGTTAGCTAGACCATTTATTACATTATATAGAAAGAGAAGCAAGATATTTTTGTTCCTACTATTCCCCACCTGTACAAGAGACATGGTGAATATTTTCTATGTGAATATTTCTCTCCCCTTCTCAGTCACATAGAAAATTTGTGGCACATTGCCCACAAAAACAAGATCTAGGGTACCTAAGAATCTCATATTTGCCATCTTTGTGGACAATTTTTAACCTAGAAGAGGAGCTCAAAAGGAGTAGGATTTAGTTTGACTTGATGGAAGCCAAGTTTTGGAAATGGAGGGCAGATCCTTCCCACCCAGGATGGTGGTGCCTCCCAGCCCTGTGCATGTAACCACAGCTCTTCTATGAGGCAATCACACTGATCCTGCAACCAGAGTTTACTTAAGGTCAAAACTCAAAACTAAACTTCAATGAAACCAAAGCCTATCACAACTGAGAAAAAAAGAAAAAAGGAAACAGGGAGCTCACGGGGATAGAAACTGTCAAGTTTCCCATTGCTTGTATTTGTCAGCATCACATAAGAAGTCCCCACCCACCTATTCTCCCTCCCTCCTTCCCGAAGTGATGCTGAGGGCAGCATGTGCAGAAATAATGGGAACATGTACATAAGAGAGCATCCTAGGGGCTTTGCTGGAATGGTTTTGAACACCGTGGATAATTTAGCTAGTTCTGTTCAATACAACTAGTTCCTTTAACTGACTCTCTTTACAGTTAGTTTCAGCACCTGGCAAGTGACATTTAACTTTACCTTCTTGAAAGGGCACATAGAGACCATTGCCACCCAATCTCCAAGTTGTATAAGAACTCATACAAGAACAAAGGGCAAGCCGCATAGTACTTTACCTTCCCTACTCCCACACATGGAAACCTAGCTCAATCTGGGCTAGTCTTTTGAGAGCACCTTGCTTGAAAGTCTCACTGCCAAAAGTATCCATTCCCCAGGACTCCAAAAGAATGTAAGCACAATGAAAGCTCAATATGAGCATAATACCTCACATTTATAGGGCACTTACAATGTGCCAGGACCTGTGCTAAATACTAAGTACGTTTAATCTTCATAATAACAGGGTAATGTAGAGGAAACAGGCACAGAGAGTTTAAGTGAGTTGCCCAAGATCACTCAGCTGTTAAAATGGAGAAACCAAGCAATCTGAGCTTATGCTCTTAGGTATATTCCACAGGCTCCACATACTTATATAAGGGAGTGTGCATGTGTATATGTGGGTGTGTGTCCAATGTGTATATGAGTGGGTTTGGGTACTAGAGGTGACACAGGAGCAGAAAGAAGTAGAAGAAGAAGAGTGACATCCTAAGGGCCTTGGAACAACTCTTAATGGATACATCTTCCATAAATAGTCTAAAGGGACCTTTAAAACCAAACATCAACAGCAGGCTTCTGGCAGGATGCATAACAACTTCTCACTCCGTCCCAGTGACAATTTGAGGAGACCAATTCAATAAATGTCAGTTACCAATTACTGAGATTTCTAAGAAATTTACTTGGGAAAGGTGTGAATTACACTAAAAAAAAAAAAAAAAGTATGCCCTATCCTTTTTGGGTCCAAAAGCATGCTTTCTCTAGCTTTGTTCTGAGAAAGGGGCAGGAGAAACTTCAAGACCTGAAAAGAATCTCTTCATCTCATCACTATCTTATAAAAAGAGACTTAACTATCCTGCTTTGACTCTCCTCTCCACAATGAGATGTATTGTCATTGGGACTTCACAGACAACATAGGAAAGTTGTTAAGACAAGAACCCTTCCAGAAAGTAGCTCATTTTGACACCTTGTTAGGGAGTTTAAGATATAATACCCAACAGCAATCTTGTGGATTTGCAAGACTATTTGTAGATTCAATTTGTGAATTTGTAGACTATTTGCAAGACTTTGTAGGTACAATAACCTTTTTTCTCCTTTGTTTTTCTCCATAGGATTTCTACTCACCTTAAGGAATGTCCTATGTGGGTGGAAATTTAAAAGATGAAAACAGAGTTTATTGTATTATATTTTTATTACTATAGGCCCACCAAAAATTACTACTAGAAAACCTTAGGGATCAATTAGGGACATCTTTTTGTTTCTTGGACAAGGTAAACAAGGCTCTGAACATCTCCCAAGCCATGTGTTAACTCAAAGTTTGATCCCACTGTGAATCTCACTTCATTTCTTAACTTGATTACATATTTTATATAGTCCCATTTGCTCAAGATGGCAGTACACCATTCAATATGAGAAAGGTAGTTCGAAGCTCTCACTGAACAAGTAGTCTTTACTCCACTGTCTTTCTAACCAGATTCCCTCACCCCCAAATCTTAGTAAAAACATGTGATCCTTTTGGCCAAACTTAAATGTTGGTAAAATCCTACTTTGCTTTCATAATACAGCTTCAAAGTTCTATGTAATACAGTAGCTTAACTGCATTGGTTAGTAGGTTCTCTTACTCAGGAGAACTGAGATAAAAGAAGAAAATAGAAGCTGATGGCCAGTGTGATGCCACAGTAGTGACTATAGGCTCTGCAAGGACAGAAAGCTTGCCTGTTGTATTTATGAAAGTGATCCCAGGGTTAACAGGGGATATGATAAGTGGTGAGCACTCAATACATTTTGGTTAAATAAATTAACAGAGGGTAATAGGAGTGCGTGCCTGGGGGGGGGGTCTTATATATTGCTATATATTTCAGCTACATTTTCCCCAATGTGTTCTTGGCTCATGGCATATCTGACATTGCTGGATGATCATGCCTGGTAAATAGCATCTTCTTAAAGCATGGAACTGAGAAGAGACCATTTAATGCTAAAAAAAAAAAAAAAAAAAAAAAATGAAGGTGCTCATATGCACAGTGAAAGGAGAAGTAAAGCTGGCTGCTAAGAATGGTTTTCCCCTTTCCTATCAGTACTGTGAGGCTCTCTCTCTCTCTCTGTCTAAAAAAGAAGAAGAAAAAGTGGGGGGGAAGGAGTGGGAGGAATGCCTGGGTGGCTCAATGAGTTAAGCATCTGACCCTTGATTTCAACTCAGGTCATGATTTCAGGGTCGTGAGATCAAGCCCTGTGTCGGGCTCCATGCTGAGTGTGGAGCCTGCTTAGGATTGTCTCTCTCCGTCTCCCTCTGCCCCTCCCTAACCCACCTCCCAAAAATACAGCGAACCCCATATTACCCTTGGAGGGTAACTCCTACTTCTCAAGGTTGCCTTCTCCAAGCCTTAGGTTCTTTTTCTGTGAAATGTCAGTCCTTCTGGTCAAAGGTGGTAAATGAGGAAAGATGGCCATTTCTGGATCAGAAGTTTAAGGGATATTTGGAAATAGAAGCAGAAATGATTTGATAGCAGAAAAAAATCACAGCATGGGCTAGCAATCCCAAATTGTGCCATGAGGAAGGGATACTAAGGCAGCTCAACCCTTCTCAGTGGAGATGCAGCAGGTCAAGTGATGATCTCTGAGATCATTAATCAAAGGACAGCTGAACACTTTTTCAAGTTGATCTCCACTCTCATTCATCTCCCCATATTCAGCAGTTGGCCATGGTTTGGCACCAACATTAAAACTACAATACTCTCTAAATAAATCAAGGGCTCTGCCTTGAGGATGAACAGCAAGCAGTGGGACAGGACAGAAAAGGTGACTGCAACTCTGAATTTGTATATAAAATAGAAAGGCAGATCTTTTTTGAAGCACAAGGTATTGATGCACATTACTTCATAAATTTGGCAACCACAATTGAAGGCACCAGGCTCTTGGCCCATCCTTAGAGAAGCCTAAACTCTGCCATTCTTTGTCCCCTGAAGAGAAACCTCCCTGTGAGAGCAGAGTCCCATTGCAGACATAATACTTCATATATGTTGAGAAAAACCTATGTTGGCTGCCTATATTATTCCAACCTGCAATTTTATAAAACTAAATAGTTAAGCATGAATCACTAAACATTTGAGAGACATAATCATAAATTAAAAAATTAAAATCTGGAAAAGAAACATTCTAGGGAGAAAGGAAGAAATAAAAATATGCCAAACACCTGTTTGAAGGGTGTGGGTTACAAACATTGCTTTATTTTGGACAATAGGAAAATACGTATAAATACATTAAAAATATATGGCTAAATATAAGATAATAAGATGTAGAGTTTCTAAAACTACTGGTTTAAAACAAAGTAAAATGCAACACAAAACCAGGAAAGGAACAAAGGAAATTCAGTCAATACAGTGACAGGGATGAGAAGAGCACAGCAAACAGAAAAGAAAATAAGATGGCAGGAATAAGATGAAATATACATTTAATCACAATGAAATTAAAGGACTCGAACTTCCCTGTCAAAGACAAAAACTTTCAAATTAGGTTTTTAAAGAAAAAAAACTCCATATATATATATATATAATTTACAAGGAAAATACTTTTAAATTGATATGAAAGGATTGAAGAGATGGAGACTTATAAACATATATCAAGATGAAGAGGCAATTCAAAAGGAAGAAATATAAATGGTCTATAAATCTATGGGGAGATATACAAACTCTAGTAAGAATAAGAAGATGAATTTAAGTGACCATGAGATCCATTTTCCACCTGTAATGAGATAGGCAAAATGTTTAACAATTGATAGCCAGAGTGTTGGTGAGGAGGTAGATTACTCAGGAGTCTCCAAGCTGTGGAGGACTACAGGGAGAAATCATAAGAATGGTAACAGTCACATTGACTCACCTCAAGATGAAGACTGGGGGACTGGACCATAGGTTGTGTCAACAAGTCATGTCCTGGGATCCCTGGGTGGCTCAGTGGTTTAGCACCTGCCTTCAGCCCAGGGCGTGATCCTGGAGTCTCAGGATCGAGTCCCACACCAGACTCCCTGCATGGAGCCTGGTTCTCCCTCTGCCTGGGTCTCTGCCTCTGTGTGTGTGTGTGTGTCTTTCCTGAAAAAATAAATAAAATCTTTAAAAAAAAGTCATGTCATCAAAAAGGGTGGAAATCCAGATCCACCTCTGATCCTTCCTTATTTTTTTTCCTCTAGTACAACTCTCTTTGCTACAGTATGCTTCCGTTTCTCCATCTGCCTTACTGACTTCATAACATGAAGTGAAATAGTATGTAAAAGGCTCTGCAGAATACAAAAAGCTATACAGTGTATGGAATTATCATTTTTATATTAAGAATAAAATTTATTGACGTGTGCCCAAAAGAAGCACAGGAAAAATGAAAAAACATGTGTCAAATTGGACAAAATATTATTCCCACCTGAATGTTTTTATTCTCCCTAAAAATTTACAAAAAAACTTTAAAGGAAGTGCGTTCAGCAACCTTGGATAGATCCAAATATATGGTCAGCCTATTTTCTTTATAGAAATGCAACAAGATGTTCCCCTGCTCCCCTACAGCTGTGCCTGTCTGAAGCATTCACCATCACTGAGCTTCTTAGAGATCCCACTTAGGAGAAACCAAAGAAAGTGCTTTTAGCAGCTGGGTCCCAAACCCACGCACAGGTCTCAGTGTATGTAGCTTGTCAATTCTGAAGTGGGAGGCAGGGACTCAGGATTTTGGTTATACCTTCCATTGTCTGCCTTTTACTGTCACAGCCACTGTTGTTACAGAGGGTAACATTGAGCAGGCTTCTGACGCTGGGGAGAGAGAGATTTCCACCATCCAGGAATGACAGGATATCTCAGAGGGAATGAAACTTTCTCCTTCTCTAAGACCTTTGGTATCATCTTCAAAAGTCAGCTCTTCCACAGAAAATTTCCATTAACCTAAGACATTGTATTTGAAAGTCCTCACTCTATAAATCAAACAACAATAACAAATAGTATTGGACAAATAACAATCTACTTCAAAAGTAGTTAATATACCAGGTTGAAGTTCTGGATCTACCTCGTATTAGATCTACAACTTGTGTAAATTCAAATTTTTGTATCTCAGATTCTTTTTTTTCTCTCAGCAACTTTCAAACATGCAATACAATATTATTAACTATGGATATATATATATATATATATATATATATATATATATATATATATCTCACATCTTTATCCACTCATCCATCAATAGTAACTTGTGTTACTATTATTATTGTAAATAGTGTTGCAATAAATATAGGTTGGATATATCTTTTTGAATTAGTGTTTTCATTTTCTTTGGATAAATACCCAGAATTGTAATTGCTGGATCATGTGGTAGTTCTTTTCTTTTTTTAAGATTTTATTTATTTATTCATGAGAATACACAGAGAAGAGAGAGAGAGAGGCAGAGACACAGGCAGAGGGAGAAGCAGGCTCCATGAAGCCTGACATGGGACTCGAATCCGGGTCTCCAAAATCATGCCCTGGGCTGAAGGTGGCTCTAAACTGCTGAGCCACCCAGGCTGCCCTCATGTGGTAGTTCAATATTTCATTTTATTGAGGAACTTCAAAACCTGTTTTTTATAGTAACTGCACCAATTTACATGCCACCAACAGTGCTTAAGTGTTCCATTTTCTCCACATCTTCACCAACACTTGTTGTTTCTTGTCTTTTTAATAATAGCTATTTATTCATAATAGTAATTTATTCAGGGGTGAGGTGATATCTCATTAGGGTTTTGGGTTGCATTTCCCTTATGATTGATAATGTTGAGTATCTTTCATGTTCCTGTTGGCTCTTTGTATGTCTTCTTTGGAAAAATATCTACTCAGATCTTCTGTCCATTTTTTAACTGGGTTATTTGGAATTTTTGCTATTGAATTGTATGAATTCTTTGTATATTTTGGTTATTCACTACTTTCAGATATAGAATTTGCAAAGATTTTCTCCCACTCCCATAGGTTGCCTTCTCTTTTTGTTGATGGTGTCCATTGCTGTGCAGAAGCTTTTTAGTTTGATATAGTCCTATTTGTTTATTTTTGCTCTGTTGCCTTTGCTTTTAGAAGCAGATCCAAAACAGCATTGCCACAGCCAATGTCAAGGAGCTTACTGTCTATGTTGTTGTCTATGAGTTTTATGGTTTCAGGTAAAGTTTTAATCCATTTTGAGTTAATTTTTGTGGATGGTGATGATAGTCTAGTCTGATTATTTTGCGTGTGGCTGCCCATTTTTCCCAACACCATTTAGTTAATTCATTTATTGATTCTTCATATTTGCAATGAAATAACAATGGCATTTATCCAAAGGTTTGTTATGAGCATCAAATGAGACAGTGCTATAAAGCATTTTGCATAGTCCTGGTGTGTGACAGTGTTTGATAAGCAGCAGCGCTGGTTTTTGTTATTATCTCATTCATAGTCTATTATCCTTTCACTTCGATTCAGTCAGAGTCATCATTTCAGGAGTACACAATGCTAACAAATGAAAGCAGTAGGCAAGATAACATTTGGCCACCCAGGAGGAAAAGACCAGATGGCCTAGGTTGCGTTTACAGACACACACCAGGAGAAGCTGAGCTACTGTGGGTAAAATAGTTTGAAAATTCACTACAGTAATCAGGAACCAGAGGACAAGCTTAGTACCTCCCACCAGCTGTTGGGTGAGCTGAGGGGACATAGCTGGGAATCAGATCAAAACTAGAATCAATCTAGCTTCCCAAGACTTTTTCAGACTAATCTAGAAGTACATGAATAACCCTTCCCTTTCTGACAGGCCAATTCAAGTTTAGATTCATGGCCCAAGACTGCAAGTTCTGCTGGAAACATGTCTATAAATGAAGACTTCTCATTCTTTTCCTGACTCATTCCCTACCCTTAAAAAAAATCATGGTTCAAAGTTCCACTGTGGCCTAGGATGTAGGAAACTAGGGATACTATCCCTGCTAACCTAATAGCAAGAAAAATCTGAATAAATCACAAAATCATCACTTTTCTTGTATTCTTCAGATTGCTGAGGTTTTAGGGCAAACAAGGAGCATGAAATCTGAAGAAAAAGAGGTTCCTCCAAGGAAATATGGGATAAGAGCTTTGGCTTACTTGTAGTAGATAATGAAATAAAGATATTGGGTATCACAAAGCAGGTATGAAGAATGCAGCTAAAATTTTTAACAAACCTCCAAAGCTTATGTGAGGGCGATCATGACAGCTTAGGCCATGTGGGATACTCAGACATTTGAGAAATTTCCCCTCACTCCCAGGGTTGCTCCACAAAGTACTCACACAAAAGGCTGGAGGATGGGAGCAGCTGCTGATGGAGAAAAGAACAGAACCCCATCTGTACTCTTTTATACTACACGATGTGAATCTTAAGATTCTAGAGGAGAAGCAACAAACCCTGTCACCCCAATGGCGCAGATGAAAACCCATTGCATTTAGAGAAGGAAAAAAAAGATGAAGAAACCACTCTATCCTTGGGGAAGGGCAGGAAATAGTTTGGGGCCCAGATCCTACACAATTAACATTAAAGGTCTTCTATAGTTGGGATAAGGGTCTGTAAGTCTAGTATTGGATCATGGGCCCTCAGGAAAGAAACAGATAAAACCAACTGCATCAAAATTTTCCCTATTTGGCTCTTAAAAGCATATAGAATCATAAAATGGTAACTTAAGGGAAGTGGTTGATTTCATAGGGTATCCCCCAGAAATAAAACTTCAATTTATGTTAATGGAACATTTTTCTCATAGTTGGCTTTTTTACATCCATGTAGGCAGGAAATCCTTTGTGGCAAGAGTTCTTATTTCATCTTAGGTAAGAAAGTTTGGTCACGTAGTCTCTGAATCTCAGAATTGAGGCTTCCATATTATGTAATAAACCACAGCCTCTCAAATTTCTATAGGAACATTCTTTCAAAGTTCTAAGGATCTTATATTTATTTTTCTTATTAGTCTCCAAATCATCTGCTTCAGATAAGGAAAACAATGGACACATCATCATTTACCACATGTAAAAGCTAAACCATGGATGGAAGTGAGTTCTTAATTGCTTCTCAAACTCGGTTAAAGAAAATGACCACATTTAGAAGAAAAAATGATGGAGGCTTGGAATGTGCTGAAAAACTTCTAGAAAGAATCAGCATCATGTATGTGACAGAAATCCATAGAATACAACCCTTTTCACCAGAAGCCATTTGTTTTAAACAGTCTCATTAATTTTATCTTCTGAAAAGAACTTGGCCATCAAATTTATATCAAATACCGGAAGGCTGTCTTTTGGTTTTGAAAGGTGTCTGAGTCACTTAAGAATCACAGAGTTCTGTGCTTGAGGAAGACCTTCTTCGGTGTTGAAAGATGTCTGAGTCACTTAGGATATGTAGAAAGATGGCTCCCTGCCAGCTCATGGGTTATCTAACATCTGAGCAGCCCAAAGTTCATGTTGGCTGTTTGCATTAATCACCATAATTTGACTAACAAGCCCGAAGTGACAGCTCAGCATCAGCATGGCACTAGGGCCACAAACCAAACAAAGACAAGAAAAAGGGAGAGTGGGGAGGCAGAAATCCCCTATTCCCCTCCGTGATAGTTGAGAATTTCCAAAGTGTCAGTAAGGCATCAGCAATTCAAGCAGAAAGAGATCATGAAGGGAAGCCCAGGTGGGAAGAGGACAGTTCCAACTTCCTGCTTCCCTAGTCGTTTTCGCTTCTTTCTATCAACCCAGTTTCTCCTGACTTTTGGCTGTGGCTCTGTGTGCGGTAAAGCAATGGACTCAGGGTACTCTGATTTCCTTTGCCATACTGACCAAAAATTCAAGCTGGGCACTTTTGATTTCCAAGAGTCAGATTTTGTAGCTTTCTGTACAAAAATATAATCCTTCTATATCCAAGACCTAGTAAGAATAGAAATTTTAGAATTTTGCAAAATATGGATGAACATTTCATTTACAAGGACTCTGAAGGTAGACTTACACACCTTACCACCACCACCACCATCTGGTGAAACAAATGATCTTATTTAACAGAGATTAGTTAATTTTTAAGTCAAGCAATTCATTTTATTTTCTTAAAGTCAAGCAATTGATTGGTTTCCTCCTGGACAGGACTTTTAACTTGCTCACAATTTTTCTCAGTTTGCCTGAAGTACTTTTTTCCCCCCAAGTATTATGGCTGTACTTTTTAATAAAGAATGCTTTTTTGCTTCTTTTATGTGGGCAACTCAACCGACTGGTCATGTGAACACATTTCTTTCCACAATTGAATACTTTCTCAAAAATTCCCTACCATTTCCTGAACTGAGTCTCACAGAATATTAGTTTGTGTGAATTCCTTTAAAGCAAACTTAAATGAGAAGCAGGACTCCTTAGAACCACTTGTATGTTTGTGTGCCTTGCAAATTTCCATGACGAATATGGCATGCATGGTTTCCCATACTTATCTGGCAAAGAAATCCTTTTAATTCTCCCACTTGCAACACCTGTTGTTCCATATAAAACAGTTCCAGTATTTCTGTAAACCTCATAAGTTAATTTCCCCTCTAAATAACAAGAGGGGCTGCTTCCTGTTCTACAAACCACCACTGTACTTCGTTCTCTGGTCAGAATCCTACCTTTGATTCTGAGCTCATTTGCTGAACAAGTATAATTGGCAGCCTGAGTCCAACCCCTCTTGCCTGAATTTACCATCATCTACATTTCCCCAGGTGCTAAAAAAAAAGATGCCTCTTTTCACAGAAGAGTGGACTTTCAGAACTGGATTCATTACAGTTATACTTTATGATTACTTCACACATATGGTAACACCAAAAAGAGTGTGCTCTCACATTTTCCCACGTTAATTCATAGCCCAGGGACGTATAATGTGATCTCCCCACAGACAGTTTGCTTCTTTCTGCTCTACCTCAAAACACTATAATCTTTAAATCTGTGCCTCAGAAAGTAGCCATAACACATATTTCATGAAAGACCCTGGCTATTTAATAATAAGATAGAAGCAGATATGTCCATTCTTTTCTTTCAAGCTGCAGCCAATCTTCTTGTTCATGAATTAAAGCTTGATTTAAAAGGAAACAGGTTTTCTTCATAACTATAAAACTGCCTGACCATACCCTAACAAGGAAATACAGTGACGTACACCTCTTTGAATTGCTAATTGAAACTTATTTCAGGGCTTTTTTTTTTTTTTTTTTTTTTTTTTTTGTAGAAATGGATCAGATTTGGAGAAGTATTTATTTGGAGTAAATCAAAAGATTCTGTACCTATTTTGTAATAATGTGATTTTTTTGAAGTGTGAGTTCTTAGCATTTGGAAGAAAACAAAGATCGCTGAGGGTGCGAAGAGGTGACTCCTATTTTCACAGAGATTTCAAAGCTTGAGTCATCCTTGTCATTTTCAGATTCAACTGCCTAAAGCTGAGTCACAGGGGTGGGATGTAGTGGGGTTCAACAGTAGTCAGCTTATTCAAAGATTGACCACTCTTTATTCTTATGCCTCTTAGAGTCATTGTAAGGAGTAAACGCATTGGTGTATGCACAGCTATTTGAATAGGGCCTGCCACAGAGTAAGTGCTACCTGCTTACTAAACATAAGTAATAAATGTCAGCTATTACTCTTACTATTACTACTTTTACTACTATTATTTTAGCTATTCACCACCAATTTTCATCTTTACTGCAGACTTGAAACTGTGTTTCCTAAATGGAAGTCTGGAGAATAGATGCTGTTTGCTTTTATTAATATCATCCCAGAACAAGTGCAACATTTGTAACTTGAGTAATTAGCATCCGGTCTGTTCTTTCCAAATTGTATCTCCCTCTCTCTAGTGCTTGCGCATGATCTCTCTCTCTCTCTCTCTTTTTATCTCTCCCCCTCTCTGGTTTAATTAATGCTAATGCATACTGTCCTACAAGAATTTGCAAGCTGTACTGAGAAATAATGCAGTGTTAGTTTTGTAATTTAGTGCACAGAGCACATTTGTGCAAAAGCTTTGTAAACTGGGCCCGTGGTCAAAAGGAGCAATTAGCACTTTGTTAGTATGCAATGATGTACTAATCTGTGCAGTCCCCAAAAGCAATTGTCTGCTCTATTTTGCCCTCATGTGCAAATTTTTTCCAGTGTATACAGCACTGCTCCAAAAATAACACATTGCATGCCTGGTGCTGTAAATTGGGTTCACGATGATGAAGACATAGCAATTAGAATATATTTGTTGGGGGAAATGTGCGTAAGTTCAGCCCTACAATTTCCAGCAATACAAGGAAGTTGGTGCACCGCCTTCAAGGGGAGCTATAGTTCTCTCTTCCTCCCTCAGATTTCACAAGTGGAGTTGTCTTCATCATCGGAAAAAGATGATGGGGAGGGCAATTGATGGGAAAATAAGACCTCACAGCAGAATAGTTAACCCAAAATCACACTGATGTCGACTTCGTTAACACTGCAGACTGATTTGCATTTAAACAGACACCATCCGTTTCTTTATTTAAATAGCACGTAGGAACCATATAACAATTGGTGCATTCTTTGGACTTCTCAAGTTCTTAGTGAAGCACATGAACATGTCAGGTTAATGATAAAAATAACAATGTCTTACATTTGTACAGTGATTTGCAGTTCCCCAAGATATTTCGGGTACACCGGCTCATTTGAGTCTCACCACACATCTGTGGGCAGGCATTACCATCACCCTTTGCTGATGTGGGAATGTGGGTTCAGAGAGATTGGGCAAGTTGTACGGAGTCACACAGGAGACAGTACTTTGTAGTGGTTCAGAACATGAGCTCTGAGGCCAGGCTACCTGCAGGCAAATTTCTACTCTGCTTCTGTCTGACCATGTAAACTTGACTTCACACTTCTGTGCTACAGCTTCCTCATCTATAAAATGATAATTATAGGACCTGCCTCAGGAGGTGATTGTGAGAATTAAATGTAAAGCACTTAGAAAATTGCCTGATATGGGCGGGGAGTACCCGGGTAGCTCAGTCAGTTAGGCATCTGCCTTTAGCATGATCCCAGGGTCCTGGGGTCCTTTCCCTCGTGGAGCAGAGAGCCCGATGCAGGGAGTCTGCTTCTCCTTCTGCCTCTCACCCTGCTCATGCTCTCTTTCTCTCAAGTAAATAAATAAAACCTTTTTTTAAAAAAAAAGAACAGCACCTGATACTATTATGTGCTATCTAAACATTAGCTGTTGTTATTGCTGTTATACTTATCATCATAACTATTTAGCATAAGGAAGTGACAAAGCTAGGATTTATTCTCAGATACAGTGAGCATTCAAAGTATCCAAAGGTATCTAGTAAATATAACTTTCTTTCTCAAGGATCTATTTCTTAGTCAAAAAGTATCAAATATATTCTTGATGAAAAAAGAGAGCTCAAGGGCAAATTAATGCTATTAATTTGAGGAAAAGCTATTGCAAGGAAGATAGGACTATGGTTCTTTATAGAATAAAGAAGAGAACAAGCTGGGAATGAGCTGAAACATGACCTTGATCTGATGCAGAGAAACAGTCCTGATAGTAGAAAAAAGGTATTCTTGGGGAATGTGGCAGATGACAGAAATGATCCCAGTCCAGCACCTTTCCTTGCATCAGTGGCCCTTGTGAAATAGTTTGGCAACTCCTGCCATCCAGAGGTGGAGCCTACCTTCCCACCTAGTAGTTCTACAGTGGCCTTGTGGCTTGCTCTGGCAAACAGAATGCAGTAGAAGTGACGGTGTGCCAGTCCTGAGTCCAGGCCTTTTCACTTTACAACTTCTGCTTTAACTCCTGGAAAACTACCCAGTTAGCCTAAGCTAGCCAGAGGATGAGAGTGCTCAGTTGCCCAACTACCACCCTCCCCCCACTCCCATTCAGTCCTAGGGGACAGCCAGCAAATTCAAGAGGCAACCATCTAGTTCACTAATACTTATGTACTACAGGTACATAAGCAAGCCCAGCTAAGTCCAGAAGAATCACCCAGCTGAGCCCAGGCCAAATGGCTAACTCACAGAAATATAAACTAAATCAATATTGTTTCAAGCTGCCAGGTTTGTGGTGGTTTGCTACATAGAGAAAGCTAATCGACTCTGGGAGACTGTGGCATCTTTAACTCTAAAAGTTATCGAAGACAGTATCTGTATTTCTCTTTGGGAATTATTTAGAAAAAAACTACACAGGATAAGAGAATGAAATAGGAGACTTTAGAAGTTTTGTTCCAACAAACATGTTTCTCTGAGTTTGTTAAATGGAGGTTTAAGCTCCCCCCCCAAATGATTATTTTCAGTTCATAAGCAAATAACATAATCTTTTAATTATGCATTCAATAAACATTTTTGAATACCTACTATGTGCTAAATGTTAAGAAAATGAACTGATTTCTTTACTAAAAAATAAAAATTGTGTCAAACAATTTTGACTATATTTGGTTCACTAGATGACATTCAAAACTAAAGTTTTCTAAGAGAAATAGATTACATTTCCAAAGCAGTCTGTAAGCTTAATGACAATGATATAGGAAAAGCAAATAAGTTAAAAGATGTTTTTAGAGCATATATGAATAGTTTACATATCACAGCTATAATAATACCCATTTGTAAAAAGTTGAAAATCTAGAATCAGACATTCATGCAGATGTCAAGCCATATCATCATTTTATTTTCCCTGGTACAATTTGGTAGAGTGCATCCAGACCCCTACACTCAACTTTGGCCAAAAAATGTATGTGCCAATCATATCACCTGTCATGCAAATTTGACAGGAAGTTTGGGCTACTTCATTCTCTTTCTTTTCTTTCACATTTGGTAGTCTTCATTTCATTATAATTCTCATTCTCATTGAAATTCTTCCTCCTTTACTCATGTGCTGCTCTGTATTTGTCTGCAGTGGTTGGGACCACTGCCCACCCCCCTTCACTGACCTTGACAGTAGTGGTTTTATCAACTGTGGCATCATGTTGGTTTGGGGACCAACTGCCTTATACTCAAGGTGCAGCAGGATGGCATGAAGCCCTCTCAGATTCCTCACTGTTGGCTTAGTGTCTGTCATAGTTGTGGAACACTTATTCAATTGTTCTAATTGCCCAGAGCATAACACACAAGCCACAATTTTCTCTCATTCATTCATTTACCCACTTGTTCATTCACTCAACAAATGACTATTGACCCAAGCAAAATGCTGGGCATTGGGAGATACACATGGGAGTCAAATATTCACCTAAGCCTTGTCCTCACGGAGCTTACAGTCTAGTGGGAGAGACAGAACTTTGTCAAGTAATCACACACACACACACACACACACACACACACACAGTGTAAAACTGACCCGAGGGCAAGTGCCACATTTTATAGTTGCTGAGTTCAGAAAGAGGTTTCATGAGGAAATGTCACTTGAAGTAAAATGTGAAGCTCATATAGATATCAGCCAGGAGAAGGAGAAGGCAAAGTGGAATAGGCAGCAGGAACTGTAAATGCAAAGGCCCTGTGGCAGGAAGAGGCATAAAGAGGATATGGGAAGAAAAGGTAGCCAGCATGACTGGGATGCGGTTAGGATGAAAACATAGAGGGGTTGAAGAACCAAACTGAGCAGGCCTTGTTAAGGAGTTTACCGTGTTTCCAAATGCAAAACAAAGCAAAGGAGGATTTAGCAAAGTATCATCATGGGCAGTATGGCATTTGGAAAAGATTACTTTGGCTGCAGTAGAGGATAGAGCGTCTATTCCATAACAGTTCCCCCTGAGAAGCCAAACCCAAGCCACAGCTGAGTCTTTAGACTAAGTGAGAAGGAACAGCAGAAGAAAAATGATCTAAGAAAAGATAAAAGCCAGAGTTGGACTAGAAGAGAGAGAAATCAGGGGCTCCCTGGGTGGCTCAGTGGTTTAGCGCTGCCTTCTGCCCAGGGCGTGATCCTGGAGCCCCGGGATCGAGTCCCACGTAGGGCCTGCATGGAGCCTGTGTCTCCCTCTGCCTGTGTCTCTGCCTCTCTCTCTCTCTCTCTCTCTGTGTGTCTGTCATGAATGAATAAATAAAATCTTTTTAAAAATATTAAAAATTTTTAAAAAATTTTAAAAAAGGAAGAGAGAGAAATCAGTACTTTGCCCACCAGCTGTAAGATCCCCATTAAAACATTCTGAGTGGTTTGTTAAACATGGGGATTTCATAGGCCCCATCCCACCACGTCAGAGTCAGAATCTGGGGAGGTGAGACCCAGTAGTAATCTGTCTTCATGTTCTAAGTCACCCATGACTAAAAATTATATTGCCTAAGTAGACAGGGAAGTTGGAAAACGATGAGGTTGAAAGCATTAAAAATCCCATCCACTCCTCAGCAAATAAAAAGAAGAAAAGAGATTCTGCGAAAGATCTTTAGCCTGAGCTCTTTTGCAGGCTGAGTCAGCACAACTTCCCTGCTGTCTGGCTCAGGAGCACTCTCTGACTGTTTCCTCACCCACCACCATACCGCCAAAGCCCCTTGTAGCAATTAATGCTGAATTCTAAACCAATTGTGTATGTTGATTTCTATTTTCCTTACACACTGTGATATCAAGCATCTTACCTTCATTTCATTCTGCTTTCATTCTGCCAGTTGAGACTTGTTCACAAAACTTTTAATCAGGGGGCGGCAAATTATAATCCATGTGCCAAATCCAACCGTCCAATGATTTTGCATGGCCCAGAAGCTAAAACAAAAACAAAAATAGTAGCAAAACACATAAGAAGACTATTTTGTGACATAATAAAACTATATGAAATTCAAATCAATGTCCAAAAATGAAGTTTCATTGGGGTACACAATCATACTTGTTCATTTATTTATTATCTATGGCTGATTTTGCTCCATACATACACTACAGAAGCAGAATTGAGTAGTTGTGATAGAAACCATATGATCCACAGAGCTTAAAATATTAACTTTATCCTTTTTTTTTTTTTTTTTTTTTTAATAGAAAGTCTGTGACCCATGCTTTAAGTTAGCTTTTTTAATCTCTTTGGTCAAATTACCAACAAATTGCTGAGCTCTTATGAGGCAAATAAGTAGTTTGTAATGTAAACAATTGCCTCATAATTGAAATCCTTCATAAGCTTGACTTTTCAGATTGAATTTTCTCAATGCTAAACATGCCTTTATTTCTGCGTACTAGTACTAACTGCTATTCAGTTGGATCAGAAAATGTATTAGATCAGTCCATAATTATCAGTCCATAATTATGTATATTGCCTATGTTTCTCTAGAAGTAATAATACAAAACTAGCATATAGTCTCCACTCCAATTCTAATTGATTTATCTGAAACAGAATTAATTACTTTTGGCTTGAAACTCACTCTGGATTAATATTGTACATTTGAATGATAACATTTTATGAATATGCAAAATGCTTTTGGAAACAGTAAAAATCAGATAATTCACACCAACAATAAGGAGGCCCAATACAGATTAGCACATTTCTTGGGAGGAAGGATTAATTGAAAAAAAAAATGATGTAAGTTTACTGACTCACCCTGCAAACTGTGCCCAGAGAGACACACATTGTTGATAAGAATCTTTCAGTAAAGATACCATAACATATTTGGTAAACATAATGAGGGTTGCCCTTGCAGGAGACCTCATTACAGCTCTTGGCTATGAAATCTTGGTGGAGAAGCAAGGTGACACTGCTGGGTTTTCTGTGAGAAGTATTCAGTTTGTGGATTATTAAGGAGGTGAGAACCAGTAAATAAGTAGGGTTAGTCTGTACAGCACTTTACAATATTCATTCTGTCTTTGATATTTAGACTGCTAAGGATATTCCTTCCCAGATTCAGCTAAAACTCAGGAAATATCTTTTCTAATCTAATTATTATTTTGCTTGGTTTTGGTTTTGGTTTTGATTTCTTTTCTTTCTCTTTTCCTTTTTTTTTTTTTTTTTTTTTTTTTGTACCAGATGCCACTCCTTATAGCAATAAAATCTTCTAGAGGAGAGGAGAGGAATTGGTCTTGAAGAGAGAAATAACAGACTGCTAATAAATAACCTTTGGATGTCACCTTCTCCAGCTTTCCCAAGTCTTAATAGGCCCATGAGAGAGCAGAAAATTTTAGAACCCAGTGGGAAAGGAAATTAAAATTACTTCTACCACGGGGCAGACCTGACCAATCTAATAAAGAAAGCAACACATTTCCTTCATATGTCCACTCTTCAACCCATACTGTTTTTTCTAATCAATTATTTATTTCTTGATGACCAATTCAGCAAGTGTTTACTGGGCACCCAAGAGATACCAGTTTAAATCTCCAGCAGTTCCACAGAAAGGTGTAAGTAGTGCCTGCTGTACTTGTGAGGGTAGAAGAGATGCTGTAATGAACAATGACAATGTCTCATTGAATTAGCATAAAAAAGTGTATTTCTTGCTCATGTAACTTTTGGGAGTGGAAATTGGGTCCCAGGATCCTTCCCTCTTGTCCCTCTGTTATATTGAGGGGTTTCACCAGCCTCCACTGTGTTCTCTTCATCAGACCAGCCAATAAGGGGGAAAAAAGTCAAGGATTATATGAGAAGTTCTCCATGAACTAAGCATAGTTCATGAACTAAGCATGGAAGTGCCATATATCATGTGTGTTCTCATTCCACTGGTCAGAGCTTAGTCATTTGGCCACAGGAAATTGTAATGAGAAATATGAGAAATGTACTCTCATTCTGTCCAGGAGGAGAAGGAAATGATTTTGGGAAGGAGTTAGCCAGTCTTGGCCACACCTGCCTTCAGAAAACTTACTGTTTCCCACATTCTAGTTCTGAAGCACTCAATACCATCATACTTGCAGAGATTAATACTTCTTTCAAACTTCATACTGCCCAAAGGTCTGCAAACTTCTATCCTCCTGGGACCATCACAGGTAGGGATAGGAAATGTTAACTTGATTGGCATAGGAGATTAATGGCACTCTATGCCATTATTTTAATTTTATTAAAATAAGTAAGTAATTACCTAAATCTTATTCAATCCTTTCAACCACCCTGAAATGTGGGGTTTTTTGTCAATGTATTTCCTGTGATGAACAGATTCAGAGAGGTTAAAATCCTTCCAGAGTGACTGGGATTCGATCTCAAGTCCCCTGGATTCTTTGTCTAGTATACTTCCACTACACAGCTAGTTTCCAGTCTTAATTCTTTTGTGCCCCACTGGCATGCTATTTACCATACAACCTGATTAACATTCCTATTTAAAAGATCCATTCATAAAAAAATAAATAAATAAAATAAAAAAAAAAAAGATCCATTCATGAAAATTTAGCCTTAGCCAAAGCAATGCTCCCTGTTGATATGATATGAGGGTACTATATTTTCTGGTGCATATTTCTCAATGGTCAAGAGTCCCCATCTTGGCAATCACCTTATTGCCTTTATTCTCATTATTTGTCATTTAGATGACATTGGGTACATTCAGAGAGGTATGGCCATAGACTCATTATTTGTCATTTAGGATAATAACCTGATAAATAATTCTCATCAAGGAGAAAAGACCAGAACTGATCATTCTATAACACTTTTCCTGGGATCTTTGCATTTTTAAAAAGCTGTCAGGTTTAACTCAGAGGAAGGTTCTCGAAAATGATATCCCTCATTTCAGAGTCACTGGGATGACTAAAATTAAGAAGACAAATTTAAAAAGCAAATTTGATATGTGAAACAACTGGAACTTTCATAAATAGCTGGGGGAATGTAAAATCATAAAACTACTTTGAACAACAGTGGGGCAGTTTTTTTTTAAAAGGTTAACATAACATCTATCCATGACCCAAAAATTCCACTTGTAGGTATTCACCCAAGAGAAAAGAAAATATATGTTCACATATACACAAAAAAACCAATACAAAATTTGCAAACATTTCCAGTTTGCTCTTGGAACTACTCCTTTAAATTCTTTATAATGACTGAGAACCCAAATCCTTTCATTTTTGTTCATTAATAATTACTAAATTAGAATTTAAAACGAGGAGTTAAAAAATTATTCATTCATTCATTCACTTAAAAATAATAGCAATACTCATTACTTACCCTAAATAACACATTTTTATGAAGAATGACTCTCTTTTCCAAAATTAAAAAAAATCAGTGTGAAAGTGGCACCATTTTATATTTTTTCAAATTACTCTAATATCTGGCTTAATAGAAGACAGCTGGATTCTCATATCTGCTCTCACATTCAATCTGTTGTGATATTACATACCATGTAGTCTCTGAAAAATTCTGCTATACGTTTATGAGAGAATGAGAATGCAAAAGTCAAATAATGTCTTAGTGTTGTTATGAAAATAATTCTAGTCCAGCGGATCTTCTGTTCAGGTCTCAGAAATCTCTAGGCTCCTTGGAAACTCTTTGAAAACTACTACCCTAGAAAACTTTCCCACCTACCCACAGGTTTAGGGATGTTAATTGCATTATTGCTTATAATAGGAAAAAGTTGGAAACAATAGAAATGTGCATTTAATAAGAGGATGGCTATATCTGATATGCACAATACTAAGGTTTTTTTTTTTAAGATTTTATTTATTTATTCATGAGAGACATAGAGAGAGAGAGAGAGAGAGGCAGATATACAGGCAGAGGGAGAAGCAGGCTCCATGCAGGGAGCCTGACGTGGGACCCCATCCCAGGTCTCCAGAATCAGGCCCCAGACCGAAGGTGGCGCTAAAACGCTGAGCCACCGGGGCTGCCCTGATATGCACAATACTAAATAGCTGTTCAACGAGATAAAGTTACAAGTATCAACCTGATAAATTTCAGAAACAATATTGTCTAAAGAGGCCGATAGAAGAATTAACACATAGTATGAGACTATTTTTATAAAGTAAGAAAACATGAAGGAGTGTTCTGTTATTTACTACATACAAATGTAGTAAAAAATACACATAAGTTGCATGGAAATTATAAACTCTGATTTCTGAGTAATGATTATCTCTGGATAAGAGAGGAAAGGAGACAGAGAAATGAGAGTAGAGAGCAGTACTAAGAGGTACTTAAATTGTATTTAAAATATTTGACTTTACAATTCTAAAGCAAACGTGGCAAAATGCTGAAGTTGGACAAAGCTGGGTAATCAGTACATGAGTAATAGCTATTTTATTTGTTATTCTTTTACATGAGATTGCAATATTTCAGAATAATATTTTTAAAAGAGTATGTACAACAGTATAAGAGCTTTTGGGAGCAAGCTAAACAAATGTGATGATAGTCTATGTTTTAAAGGCTATTCACAATTTTCCTGTTTTGAAGCCTTTTTAAAAAATCCCCAAACACAACAAAAAGTTCAGACTCAATTCTTGCACATATTTTTGTTCTTAAAACTCCCCTGAATTTGGAATCTTTGTAAATTTTAAAGGAATAATCCTTTTAAAAAGGGGATACCTATTTACCTTCATCCAATGAAAATTCCTTGAATATTCTTAAATATATTCATATATATATATATATATATATATATATATATATATATATATATATGAAACTACAGAGATACAATGGTCCACATTCCGCATCAGCCAACAGCGCAACAAGAAAGACTTTCCTTATCCTAGCTAAGTTCACAGATGAATGGCAATTAGTGAACACTGATCCTGGGTGTCTGTCTCATAGGAATATATACACCAATACATGGGACACATGTACAAGGATGTTTACTGATTTTAGCCATCATTAGTCTTCCCATTAGTAGGGGAATGGTCAAATGAATTATGGTTAGTCCATAGTGGCATATTGCCCAGCCGTAGTTTACAGCAGGTATTGAGAAGGCAACACCTTCTCTTTGCATAATTATACTGGTTATTCTTGAGGATTTATTCTTTTTCAAAAATTTTAACATAATTTTATCTAAATTCAAGGAAGAAATTTGATTTTTAATTAGAACTGCCTTAAATGTAAATAATAAGTTTGTGAAAAACTATATTAAGTTTTTTTTTTCATCTTTGTAGTTATTATGAGTGAAATGTTTTCCATTCCCAATTTTAGGTACTCAAGCCTAGAATCTATGAGCATGAGGGAGGGAGCTAAGATGGCAGCAGAGTAGGAGGACCTTGGACTTGTCTCTTCTCTTGAACAGAGCTAGAATCTATGAAAGGTGTAACTTACTGAAAATATTTTTCATGTTTATAGCAACCTTGCCAAATCTTACTAATTTAAATTTTTTTTTTAAATAGAGGTTTGCTACTTTTCTCTGTAGGTTTCTTGGGGCTCAATTGTGTTTGACCAAGGGGGAGTGAAGTGGTCCTGCCTCATGGCCTCCAATTTAACAGCTAAGCCCTCCTGCGACACCTAGACAGAGGAACATTCCAGCTTTCCACTCTCCTTATTTCCTTTTCAAAACTCAGTGCTCCTGTTGAGTTACTTCTTGGCCTCTTGGGGAATAGGGATATCTAGCACACTCATGAAGCTGGTGATGACCTTCTCCATGGAGTTTGTCAAACTCCACAAGGTAAATTCTTGCCTGGGGTTCCACAAAGGAGCTCTCCCAGACAACAAGGAAGAGAGTCCCACATCACTTTTCCCTACAGGGTCTCACCACCCACCCAGCTGTCTGGATCAAGCAGGGGCAAACAGATTGGAATTGGTGGTGATGTTGAAGGGTTGTATTTGGTCACATGCCCCTAGAATCCCTCTCTTTCACATTCCTAGATTATAAGGCCTAATAAATGTAATATTTTTTTAAAGAATGCTGTTGAAAGATCTATCGATGGCTTCATACTGGTTCAAGCACCTAGTGACTTTCCTTCCACATTCCCCTACTCTCATTCTCTATCCAACCACATATACACTTTTGTTAAATGGAGTCTCAATTATCTCAATATGAGCTTTATACTGCAATGGGAATTCCATTTCATGGATATCTAAGCCAAAGGGTTAAAACTTGCATTTAGTTGAAAGAGTTATAGAATAATTGATTAAATTATCCACGCAAGAAGGTATATCATGCATTATTGCTGGAGGCTGAAGAGCAAAGTATGTAACATATGTTAGCTGGTGTCCAAAGATGGCCCCAAATGAACCACAACTCCCAGTTTCCCTGCCCTTGTGTAATCCACTCAGAGACTGAATCTGGACTAAGCCTGTGATTCTCTTCAGCTGATAGTACATTGGGGAAGTGACCAGGACAGTTCCAAGCCTGTAAGAAGGCTTCAAAGCCTTGAGCTGCAGAGTAAGATGTCCAGATACTTTGTTGGAGAGACCATGTGGAGACATCAGGCATAAAGGAGAGAAAGAGAGCCAAAATGCCCCCCTCTGCCCCCACCAGCCGAGGCCCCAGCTTAGGTGTCCTTGGCAAGATGCCAGTCAGACCCGCAAGTGACAAATCTGAATGCTCAAGCCCTAACCAGTGTTCGATTGCAGCTCCAGGGAGACTCTAGTGAGACCAGCAGAAGAACCATCTAACAGAGCCTATGTGAAGAGTGGGGAAAATAACATGCAAGTGGTCTCTCAGAGGTCAGTCCTTGCTGAGGCTTAAGCTGGCTTCATTCATTCAAATATCCACTCTTCAGAATGTCAACGCACAGAATGTAAAGAACAATAATACAACGGCTGTCATTTTAAGCCACTAAATGTTGGAGTGGAGTGGTATGTTTTGCTGCGATATGTAACCCAAACACCTGTTAAGATAGAATTTTGGAGCAAAGATGGGACTACCAAACCCACAAGATGAATTATTTCTAGGGCTGAATTTTCTGTTTTGTTCATTAGTTTTTATATCTCTAACCAGATCCTCTGCTGCCTTGTTATACAAAAATACACTCCTGACTCTGAGGTACTTAAAAGTTCTGCTTCTTCTTTTTGTTCTTGGTTTAAATATGAGCTGCCTTGGAACCTAGTGCAAAGAATGCTGATAAAAGCAGCTGTCCATCTTCAACTCCCTAACACGTATGCACCCACCGCTGAAAGCATGGAGACTTGTTTCATTTCGCAAAAGCACGAGGCTTTCTGAATCCAGCCTTCGATCCAGTGAAGTGTCTAAAAGAGTAAAATAACACACACTCACACAGGCTCATGAAATCATCATCATAATATAAACCCTCAGACTTCTTCTTTCTCTCTCTCTCTTTTTTTTTTTTTTTTTCAGCTGTGAAGCAGCACCTGCCATTAGCTGTGGTGGTTCCTATTTTCATATTGTCTGACAGTAGCAGTTGGATCGGGCTTGAGCCAGTGTGACTGAGAGGCAGGCTCCCTGCTTCCACAAAGCTGAATTTAATAAGATGAGAACAGCATGCCAAGATGGGGAGCTCCCTCCCTAACACTTATCCTGACACCAGCCCCTCAGCGGGGCCGTATTGCCGCGGTAATCTGGGTGAGCCGGACAGAGCGTCCTGCTTACAAGTTCAATATAATGGAACAGCAGGGGGCGAAGGGCTGGCAGAAAAGCTTAGCAAAGTTAAAGCCTATTACTCTATGCTTGAGGAAAAATGAGTCACAAAATATTACACCCAGCGCAAGACTTGAACCTGCCAAATGCAGCAGCAACACACGCTAAGCCTTGTCCATAATGGTGCTTTCACTATTCTGTGGTCCAGGGTAATGTGGATTTAAATGTCTTTAACCCTAATGGAAATGTATATGCAAATTTCCCCTGAAGCCCATCCCTCCCTCACTATTCTTTTGCCCTGTTTGAATCTAATGGGCAAGGTGACTGCATACTACAGATGTCAAAGAAAATGATGCCTTTTTAATCTGCCTTTAGTGGCCAGAAGAAGGCAAGAAACTGGACCAAAACCTTTCAGCTGCACATTACAGCCTCTGTTGTTGCTTTATGCCTCTCGTGGTGTTCGATTTAAAACTAATGGGAGGAAGAGCAAGCAAATGGTCTCTGAGATTAGTCCTAGTTGAGGCTTGGGCTGGCTTAGTTAATTCGAACACCAACTCTTCAAATAAAGGAGTTCTAACACAAACTAATCAATACTAGTTAATCAAATCAAACTCTCAGACTTGGAACAGACTCACCTCCCACTTTCAATCAACTGGTGCCCCAGAACCAATCCAGTGCTCCATCTGACTAAAAGACCATTAGGTTGAATCCTGAACATTAAGTTGCTGTAGGACTGGGGTCTTTTGACAAAACAACAATGGAACTAAGACCTGTCATTCCTACTGCTCCCCCTAGATCAGCTACTACAGGTTCCTATTACACGAACTCATTCAGATTGCCAGGTATGGTGTCAATGACAGAACCACCAGGGACTGAGCTCTTAACCATGGGCCACATGCTTTTAACTCAATCTTTTATCTCTTTTATCTCTAATCTTTATGGAGTAGGTTGTAAATTTCCTCATAGTGCTCAATGGCGTTTCTATACAAAGAAATTTCAGCTTCTTTATTTAAGACCAATTGAATCTTCTTCATAGTCCTCTGGCAGAGAAACAACATTAAATATCGGACCAGGCTGATTATATTTTTTATTCTTTTTCAGTTTCAACAGCCTCTGTGGATGATGTGTCTGTCCGATATATGTTGCCTTTTAGATCTCTCTGTCCCCTTACTTCTTTTGAGCGTGGTGTCTGGAATTCATATAAAGAATGGTGCCAACAGAGAATGGGGATGCCAGACTCATGTGGTAACTCTCAGATTCTTGCAAGCTTCTGCCTTGGGATGGCTGGTTGGTCAGCTGTATGGACTGAAGTACAACCATGTCCTCACCAGCCATTTGGCACTTCCTGTTGGCTTACTTCTAGAAGCAAGTCCTGGTCTATTGATTCTGTTCATGAGATGCTCACACATGCATCTCAATGTGTATTCCAGTCCACTGTCTGTCTCTGAACCTTTGTATCTGCATATCAGGACTGGTAGGAAGACCAGGTACAGGCCAGGCAGAGAAAGCCCACTTTCTCAGGCTCATCTCTCCTTTTTCTCCATCAGCCAATGGTGTATTTGCATTCCCACTCTATAAAGATGTAGTGCAGACATGGATATGGGGATCTTCCTGGATCTTAGTTATGTCTAGGGAAGTAGACCACGAAATTGGTATCATGATGTCTCCTGGACCTATTTGACAATTTCTATTGTCTTCTTACTTTATGTGCAGGACCAAGAGTGAGGGAAATGGGAATCCTGACACTGACTGCCTCTCTTTATCTTTCTCATCTTTCTTCTGCTCAACTCTGCCCTGGGCCTAGAAACAGGGCTTGCCGCTTCCTCTTCCTGCCTAGCCAGACTCCCTTACTTCTTATGCTGAGTACTGGTTGCACTATGACTGTCCTCACTTAGGTTCCTCAAAAGCAGGCAAGGATTCAAACGGATCTAATTCATTTGGGAGAGGCAGAGAACACCAAAAGAGTACTGGGGAAATGAGAGAGGGAAGGAAGATAGTAAGAAAATGCATTATAGACCAGTCACCACTGTGGGCAACTGGACCTTAATCCCATGGGAAAACTCTGGGCAGTACAGAGAAGACGTTCAGACTTACCCAACCAAGGATTAAGAAGGCTGCAGCATGGACACTTGGGTGGCTCAGCAGTTGAGCATCTGCCTTCGGCTCAGGGCATGATCCCGGGTCTGGAGATCGAGAACCACATTGGGCTCTCTAAAAGGATCTCGCTTCTCCCTCTGCCTATGCCTCTGCTTCTCTCTCTGTGTCTCTCATGAATAAATAAATACAATCTTAAAAAAAAAAAAAAGGAGGCTGCAGCATTTATACACCAATTCCTATCACTCACTGATTGAGAACTATTTCATTTGGGATCATGTGTGTTAAAACTCATAGAATAAAAATTTGCAGATGGTGAATAGGCATAGGAGAAGATGCTCATTATCATAGGCTATCAGGGATATGCAAATTCAAACAATGAGATACCCCTACACACTTATTAGAATGGCAAAAATCCAAAACACCGACACCACCAAATGCTGACAAAGACAGGGAGCAATCTATTCCCTCTGCTGGTGGGAATACAAAATGATATAGATACTTTGGAAAACAGTTTGACAGTTTCTGACTACACCAAGCACACACTTACCATCCAGCAATAGCCCTCCTTGGTATTTACCTACATTATATGAAAACTTATGTCCATAGGTCTATAAAAATCTGCGTACAGATGTTTGTAGCAGTTTTATTTATAATTGCCAAAACTTGAAAGCAATCACAATATCCTTCAGTAGATGAATGGATAAATAAACTGTGGTACAAACAATGGAATATTATTCAGCAATAAAAAAGAAATGAGCTGTCAAGTCATGAAAAGAGATGGAGGAAACTTAAATGCAGATTTGAAAAAAGCCAATCAGAAAAAGTTGCAAGGAAAATTATCCCACCTATATGATACTTTGCAAAAAGACGACTACCAAGATGGTACAAAGATCAGTGTGTGCCAGGGGTTAGTAGTTGAGGGAAGAGAGGGATAAAAATGCAGAACAGAAAGATTTTTAGGCTAGAGAAAATATTTTGTATAATACTATACTATCATTATAATGTGTATACATGCCTTTATATATTAATCGGATCCCATAGAATGTACAATGTCAAGAATGAGCCCTCAAATAAACTATGGACTTTGGATGATAACGATATTTATACTGCTTTATTAATTATAACAAACATCATTGATGGTGATAGTCAGGAGGCTATGTTGTGTGGGGACAAGAAGCATATGGAAATCTCTAAAGTTTCCCTTTAATTTTGCTGTGAATCTAAAGCTGTTCAAAAAATAAAATCTGTGAAAAAAATTCATAAAACTGTACAAAAAAAGAAAGTCAAATTTATTATATGTAAATTTAAAAAACAAACAAGAAAGAAGAGAGGGAGGGATGAAGAAAAAGAAGAAATTAAAAAGGAAGTTAGCTTTGAGATTAGAAGATAAATTATGTTTTACATACTAACTTATTTTATAGGTGTTACTTATTTTCTCTTCTGAGGTGATATGCCTTCCAATACAGCCTTGAAATACAAAGATTACAAAAGAGCATGACTTAAAGAGGTGATAATCATTCATTGATTAAATGCTTTCAAATTATTACCTCTGGTACCTTTTCAAATCCTGCCAGGTAGACATTATTGCCCTCATTTTATAGACAAGGAACCCATAGCATAGAGAGGTTAAGTGACTAACTTCTGCTGGTAGGTGTGGAAATCTGTGAATTGAATCCAGGTCTTTGTGATCCCAAAGTTAAGGTTCTATTCACAAAACACTAATATAAATGTTCAAGGCATGTTATGGATAACTCAGACAATTGGGTAATATTGTATCTGGAAAGTATCTAAAGATACTTTAGAATCCTCTAAAGTAGAAAAGGTAGGAGGGGAAAAGGAGGAGAAAAGGAGAAAGAGGTGGAAGCCAAGGATAGCAGTCAAAGCCCCAGTTTTATGAATGTACCACACTTCCATGAGAATGAGCCAGAGTGGGAAAAGATAGTGCTTTTTTGTTTTTTCTAAGTTTCTTTTTGTTTGTTTTTTGTTTTTTTCTTAATCTAAGGGAGTGGTTAACTTAAATCTAAACACTGATGAAAATATAGTTATTATATTTCTACTTCAGCTGGTCCTGCCATGATGTTAAATAATTCAGACATTTGCTCTGCATTTATTCCAAAGAAAAGTTTTCCTTTACCCAACCAGTTCCAGTAATGGAGCATCACTGATTTGCTGTTGCTTCAACCAGGCCACGGGGATCTTAGCAATGGATTATCTAATTCCAAATGACATTAACAGTTAAGTCCTGGCATTTTGCAGGACTATAATTTTCCTAAAAATTATTTCATTGACTTGGTGAACTTTCTTCTTCCATCTCTTAATCTGAAAAACAAATACACAAACAAAAACTATTACATTGTTCATTCTAGTTCAGTGAAAGTCATGTGTGAAAGTGGAAAATAACTTCCTTGGGTATGGATATCGCCAGAAATTCATTATTTGGTAGAAAGTGAATGGCTTTTAAATAAAAATCCAGTGGATACTTTTAATCAGACTGAGGCTCACAAAAGGAATTTAAAAACAATTTGATTTGTTAGAAATCAAAATACCATCCCAACATGCTGGGGTGCCACACTCTCCTTTTTCCTCGGGGCTTCTTCCTGAAACATCCTGCCATCCCACTTTCCAACTCCCAAGAAGGTATTTTACCCAGCACACAAGATACTTAATTATAGAATACTTCTGTGTATGCAAAAAGGCCAATTTCTTCTCTGAAACCCAATAACTCTTGAGCTCGTGAAGACAAGGACAACTTCTAGACAGTTGCAGCTTGATACCTAGCATGTCTTACATGCTCACAGTAGTTACAAAATGAATGAATTACATTTCTGTTCATTCTGACCGAAGCCTCGCCTGGGTTAGGAGATACATGGAATCAGAAAGAACTAATATGAAATACTAATTTACCTACTCTGTGACTTTTGAAAAATTGCCTAACCTCTGTAATCTTCTGTTTCCTCGTTTGTGTTATGGGAATGTTAATATTCACCTGTCCAGGATGTTAAGTCAGTAAGTGGAATATTGTAAGTCAATTGCTTTGCATTTTACCTACCAAATAGTAAACACTCAGTAACTGGTAAGTGAGTTCTCAACAGACACTGCTTGAAGCCATGTTAACATTTATAATGTATTTGTTCCCACCATCGCACTACTCTTAGAGGCTAAATATATAAAGCAGTGGTTCTCAAATCTTAGTGTGCACTAGAATCATCTGAAAAACTTAACAGAACAGATTGCTATGTCCCAGCTCTACTCTCTGATTAAGTAGGCCTAGAGGAGGTTCTAAGAATTTGCATTTCTAACAATTTCCTGGGTGATGCTGATGCCGCTGGTCCTGGGACCACATTTTGAGAAATGATTCTGTTTTCTCCCATTCCTCTTCATCCCAAGCAACTGCACACTGGAATCACTCAAAAAGCTTTCAAAATTATTGATGTCTGGATCCCATACCATGGTTTCTGATTTAATGATAGGTCTTTGGTGAGGCCTGAGCATTGGGATTTTTTTAAATTTTCCAGGAGCTTTTTATGATAAGCCAAGGTTGAGAACCAGGGCTCTACATGCATGCCAGTAGAACTTTGCATCTCAAAGTGTGGTCTCCTGATCAACAACATAAGCTGATCATAGGGAGCTTGTTAGAGATGCATAAATTCAGACCCCACCCTGACTTAACTGATGAAAATCTGCAATTTTAGTAAGATCCCCAAAGAATTCCCATGCATGTTAAAGTTTGAAAAGCCCTGAAACAGGGAATCCTCCATCCCAATTTACATCAGAGAAAGCATCACCGTATCTCACCTTTGCTCTACTTGAGCTTTTCCTTCCTGAGATACTGGGATTTAGGACAAAAGGAAGAACTCACTATCTCTGCCCTTGCCCCAAAGGGAGTGGTTTTTGCCTTCTACTTTGCAGGTATGTACCTGAGGAGCCTTCTGTCTTTGTCCTCATCATTTTTTCCTTCCTCTCTTCCTAGACTCAGTTTCTATCTCCAGACACACCCTTCATCACACCTATTTATTAATGCTAAGGTTTCACTGGATCCGAGTAGACAAGAGGGAGGATCAATGTCTTAGTGGGATTCAGAAACATAAAACTTTTCTTTAAAATATAAGTTAGCACCTGGTTTCTCCCTAAATTACCCTAACACACAGATGTGTCGAGATGGCATTAAAATAGAATCCTTATCCACTACAGGCTGGAAAGTGAAAAGTAACATGGAAGAGATGCCTAATGATTTGGAAAAAAGGAAAAGTTCCCTAAGTAAAGAAATTATGAGGTGTCCATGACCAGAGAAACCTGAAATGTGCTAATTGAATGCCCTCAGATGCCATTATCAGTGAAGCCCCTCCGGAGCTAGCAGCATAAGCACATCTGAGCAGAAACCTGAGCTAACAGCATAGGTTGTCTTGACAGCTTAAGTAGGGTTCAGTGTGCATGAGTCAGCAGGGAAGGGTTCTTGTGCACGCAGTTCATTAGAAATCCTTCACAAACAAGAAGAAAATCTCCTCCAGTTGAGTGTGCCCGGCGTACCGAAAGTTTGGTTTTTAAAAAGAACAATAATGACCATATTAGAAATATGTGTGTGTACATATACACTCACGTACACATGCACACATTCCAAATCACAACTTTTGTTACCCAAAATGTTTTCCATGGATCAGCAGCAGCAGCATCTGCCCCCAAAACTACTATTAAGAATCTACATCTTTCTTTTTTCTTTCTTTCTTCCTTCCTTTCTTTCTTTCTTTCTTTCTTTCTTTCTTTCTTTCTTTCTTTCTTTCTCTCTCTCTCTCTCTCTTTCTTTCTTTTCTTTCTTTCTCTCTCTCTTTTTAATTTTTGAGAAACCTCCATACTGTTTTCCAGAATGGCAGAACTACCTCATGATCCAGCAATTGCACTACCAGGTATTTACCTAGAATACAAAATACTAATTCAAAAGGATACATGCACTCCAATGTTTATAGCAGCATTATCTGCAATAGCCAGATTATGGAAACCACCCAAATGTCCATCAATTGATGAATGGATAAAGAAGATATGTATATATGTGTACACACACAATGGACTATTACTCAGCCATAAAAAAAAAAAGAATGAAATCTTACCATTTGCTACAATGTGGATGGAGCTAGAGGATATTATGCTAAGTGAAACAAGTCAATCAGAGAAAGACAACTACCATATGATTTCACTGAACTGTGGAATATAAGAAACAAAACACATGATCACAGGGGGAAAAAAAAGAGAGGAGAGGCAAACCAAGAAACAGACTCTTAACTGTAGATAACAAACTGATCTTTACCAGAGGGGATGTGGGGAGGATGGGTAAAATAGGTGATGGGGATTAAGGAGTCCACTTGTGATGAGCATTGGGAGTTGGAAATGAGTGTTGAATCACTTAATCATACACTTGAAACGAATATAATTCTGTCTGTTAACTAACTGGAATTTAAATAAAAACTTAAAAAATCTACATTTTCAACAAATACTCCAGGTGATCTATATGCATATTAATATTTGAGAAGAATTGTTCTAAACCAATGACTCGCAACCTTGGCTGAATACCTGGAATAACTCAGGTATTTCAATGTGCAGCCAATTTTGAGAACCCTTGATCTTAAATAAAAATATACCCTCCCTTTTCCCCTCAAATTGAGCCCTTTGACCAGTTTAAAAACAGAATAATTGATGCATACGAGAAACACTTCAAGACTGCTCTTGGGAGACCTGTTTTACAACTCTATTAAAGACTAGTTTTATTTTGTCCTGGTAATTAATTATCTGACTAGCTATATGCTTCCTGAGACCAGGTACCATAACTTATTTTGTCTTACTTTAGACTTTGAGCCAACCACAGGGCTTGGGCCAGGTTAGGTGCTCAACTGTTTATAAATTAATAATAATAAATGAAAGCTCAAATTCTGGCTTCTCTGTGCTACTTACTTTTGGGGGGTACATATTAATTTTTGAAGACATTTATATGATTGTCTTCTCACTGAGACTACAATCTTCTTGAATGCAGGACACATTTAATGCTTTCCCCTCTACTTCCCATCCAAATATATAACTTATTAACAAACAAAGAATACATAATTAGTATTTGTAAATTTACTGAATAGCTTCAAGTTTTTATGCAACTCAAAGACCTGGTTTTACATGAGGAACAGGAACATTTGAATCTATATAATCACAAAGTATGTTTTACTGGAGATTTATTGTATTTTACATCAGAAATCTGGCTTAATAGGAACTCAGCAAGCAAAGAAAAATAAAAGCTGATGTCAGGAAAAAATTTTCTTAAACCTAACTATCTCTAAGATGTGCCCTACATTTAGAATATATTCATCAAAATATACCACACTTTACTCTCTATAAATTTGTGCAGTGACTGTCGATGTTTAGAATGATTACTCTAGACAAAGTATTGGCAATTGTTTTTGTAAAGGACACGATAGCAAAATTTTTTGGCTTTATAAGCCATTCAGGCTCTATAGAAACTACTCGTGTTATAGTGCAAAAATAGTATAGATAATAAGTAAGCAAATGGTTGTACTTGAGTTCTAATAAAACTTTACTTATAAAAACAAGTATATTTGGCCTACAGGCTATAGTTTTTCAACTTCTGCAATAGCAGACTGTAAGAAGTTTATTTAAAAGTAAAATGGAATAAACTTTACTTTAAAAGGCAACATGGGATCCCTGGGTGGCGCAGTGGTTTAGCGCCTGCCTTTGGCCCAGGGCGGGATCCTGGAGACCCGGGATCGAATCCCACCTCGGGCTCCCGGTGCATGGAGCCTGCTTCTCCCTCTGCCTATGTCTCTGGGCCTCTCTCTCTCTGTGACTATCATAAAAAAATAAAAATTAAAAAAAAAAAGGCAACATAAGTTTGGGGGAAAACTAGGATATAAACAACTGCATGCATTCATACTTAAGATACTATTTTCACACAGGAAAGTGAACTATAATTCCCTACCAAAATTTTCAGATGCCATGTTGGTAAGGAGAGGCAGTGACAAGATGTTTTGTTAACTTGTAAGTTAACAGAATATATATTTAACTAGGCCATGATATTCCTCAAATAGTTAAGTTATACACAATTTCCTAGCGAAGCCCTTAGCACCTAGAGTAATTTTTTTTCATCATAGGAAAAATCATGTAATGGCTTGAGTAGGTGAACTGGAGCCAGAACCCACTTTAGTTTTCCAGAGGAGGTAAGGAAATGGGAAAGCCAGCCAGAAGCTAATGGAAACATGGGCAGTCAAAATGATACCCATTCTACTGTAAGGACTCAGCCATTTGGCCTATACGGTGTGATGGAAGATCATTTCAATGCTGAGAGGTGTTGAGTCCTAAGTGGATAGGTAAAGAGCTTCAAGTTCCTAGTAATTTCAATTCCTTCCCTCAAAAGAATGGAAGTCATAACAATTAACCCAAAAGGAAATTCAGCCAAGCCTAAGATGCTGTTTGGGACCCTTGACAATGTCTAATTCATTACTCTTCATCATTGGTAAGATTAAGAATCCATTTCTCTAGCAAATAAACCACATTTAAATATTAGCTTGGTCTAGGGCAGATGGTCCTTCAAGTTTGATCTTGTTTGATCATTTTAGAAGTAAGACATTTAGGCTTAGTTGAATTATTAGAATGTATTCTGGGTAAAATATTTTGGATTTGAAAAAAAAATTGTTTCACTCAGGGATTCAGCAAACTAGTGTCATGTTTTCTTTTTGGTGGTGATGGTGGTGGCAGTGGCTTTCTTTGGGGGTTTGGTTTCAAACTCATTTATTAAGCTCTTTACTAACTTCTTCCTTTTCTCCCATCCTAAGACTAAGTATTCCTCCTCCAAAGCAGTAGGTGTTTAAAGAAACAAACTTGCTAATTAGAAAGAAGTATCTCTAAATTCAGTATTGGGCACTCTGGATGAATTTTACATATTTTGGCAAGAATTGGACTTTTCTTTAGGGATGAAGTGTCTCTAAACAAATTTCTTAGATTTAAACCTCCCTTAGAATTAAGGGCTTGTGTAAAGTATGTAACAGCTCCCCTTACTGTAGCATTCTGTGCAAATTAGTCATCAGAGTACCATTGTAGAGTTATTTACAAAACAGGAGGTGGGATGAACACATGTTCTGATTTGACTTGGATAATCTCATTTTTTCCCCAGCTATCCCAACAAATTATTAATAGAGTCCCCTTTCAATATTGAAAGTGTCCCAATTTTTAAAAAAGTATCCAGATTGGGGACGCCTGAGGGCTCAGCGGTTTGGCACCTGCCTTCGGCCCAAGGCGTGATCCTGGAGACCCAGGGTCGAGTTCCACATTGGGCTCCCTGCATGGAGCCTGCTTCTCTCTGCCTCTCTCTCTGCCTGTGTCTCTGCCTCTCTCTGTGTGTCTCTCATGAATAAATAAAATCTTAAAAAAAAGTGTCCAGATTGGACAATGAATTATATGGTCATTGTAATGAGAGCTGACATCTATTGACCACTTACCTTAAACGCTCTGCTAAGCACTGCTATGCAAATTATTTCATTAAATGCTCACAACATCTCTCAGAGAGTACATAATCATTTCTTTTAGTTTATAGATGAAGAAACTGAGTATAAGAGAACTGAAGTTACATGAATAGTAAGTAGCAAAACTTAGATCTTAATCCATGAGAAAGATTCTAAAAGTCAGAATACTTGACTATAATGTTCCATCTAATTAAAACTTGCAGTTAGAACAAGGTGCCAGGGAATCATCCTCTTGTGCTTGGAAACTGTGTTTGGGAGAAAGTGAGAGTCAAAGATAGATGGAAAGAATGATGGAAGCTGCACAAAGATAATACTTTTATATGCAGGATGCCTGGGTGGCTCAGTGGTTGAGCATCTGCTTTCAGCCCAGGGCGTGATCCTGGAGTCCCGGGATCGAGTTCTGCATCAGGCTTCCTGCATGGAGCCTGCTTCTCTCTCTGCCTATATCTCTGCCTCTGTGTGTGTGTGTGTGTGTGTGTGTGTGTGTGTGTGTGTGTGTGTGATGAATAAATAAAATATGTTTTAAAATACTTTTATATGCAATGTTAGTTTCCACATCCTCTCTTCTTTAGTTGGCTTAGTCTAGCATATGATATGAGGTCAAAATACACATTTCCAGAGGGCTTTGCACACACATGTCCATGTCTAGAGCTGTGCACATCTAGAGCTGTGGAGAAGAAATCATGAAGACACAAACAAGAGATAAGGTGGCATTTGCCAGTAAGTCTATAATGAGGGTTATCATGCATTCCAGTTTGTATCATTTTAGCACCTCTTCTCCCTTTCATTTTCAAATATTCCCCAGTCTGGGCAATACATTGTATGGCAGCCCTGTCTACAATAAAATATTTATATAAATTAATTTCTGTTTAGGCACTTTTAATGCTTAATTCTCAGCTTAATGCATATATTTTAATATTTCTTGTGATATTTCATTTTGAAGATAACAAATTTGATGATTTACTTAAACTCTTTTTTAAAAAGATTTTACTTATTTATTCATAAGAGACACACACACACAGAGGCAGAGACATAGGCAGAGAGAGAAGCAGGCTTCCTGTGGGGAACCTGATGCAGGACTTGATCCTAGGACCCTGGGATCATGCCCTGAGCCAAAGACAGACACTCAACCACTGAGCCACCCACGTTCCCTTATGGAACTTACACTCTTAAGGAAAGCACTAAACCAAGCCCCAGAGGGTGGGAATGAATCCACAGATGAAGATGGCAGCCTACAAACTAGAGATAATTATCAGATATTATACCAAAGTCTTACAATAGAGGTAGGTAAAGCTATTTCTGGAAAGGGGAAGCTTTATCAAGGATGTAGCTTTATCCTACATGTGAAATACTCAGACAAAAGTTTATTTGGTGGTCTATGTAGAAGAGGAATGTTCCAGAAAAAAAAAATGTGATCAAATTCATTCAAGCCTTTTGCAAAATAAGGCTAAAGGAAGAAGGGGCCAAGTCTTTCTGCTCCAGGACCAAGTGGTAAGAGGATAGAGAGAGGAGAAAAAAGGAGAGAAAACACAGTTTCTCTGACCCATCACTGCCATTGCCACCACCCTCACTACAGGATTGCCTAAGAGCTGGAGCAATAGGGAATGTAAAGGAAGAATAAAAACAGGGCATTTTCTCCTCTCTCTCTGACCACAAGGAACCCCCTTTCTCTCTCTTCAGGCCAAAATTCAAGGGCTTCTTTGGAGCTCTGTCTGTCCATACCTGGTGCATGGTTCTGGGTGTATTAACTGTCTCCAGATCTAGAACAGAAGATATGAGTGGGGGAAATGGTCACCTCATCATTGACTCAAGGGTAGTTTGAGTTCTGATTTCCTTCCCCAATCTGCCTGCTGACATTACTTTTCAGACACCTCAGAGAGCTGCTCTGTGTATTCCATCCAGAATTTTTAAATGTATATTCCATCCAGAATTTTTAAATGTATTCACCAAAAGAAACAGGATGGAGGATTTTACTCCGTCTTGACTAGAACTGGACCCAAAAAGAACATCTTAATTACTATGAGAAGACCAGCTCTGTGACTGAAAGTGTCCAGAAAATTTCCCACCTGTATTTTAAGAAAGTTGTGGGACCTGTCTTAGATTTCACCTAAAAACTAGGGGAGAAAAGAAAAAAGTTGCTTTATGAATGGTCATTCAATCTACTAGTCACATATGATTAAATCTTCGTACAGAATATTTACAGGTATTTCACCTTCAATAATCAATTCCAAGGAGTTGGCAGTGGGAAAAAAGTCAATCTGAAAGCATTTGAAACGCTTAATTATTTTTCAGAGGAGAAAGTATGGAAGAAAAAGCTCAATATTCTAACTTTGGCTCTCCGCTTCACTGAATCACCAAAATAAAGGGAAGTCTTCAACCATGGCTTCAGATTGAGGCAAGATGAGAACTTCATCATGCCTGCATTATTGTTGGAGGATTGATTCAAAAATAAAAGACCTAAGTTTCAGCTGGTCCCAAACTATGGAGAATTTTACCCACACAAAGCCCCCATTTGCCAATGCAAATCTGATAATTGGACACTTAATTACCCTATTTGCACACATAAATGAAGGGTGTGCCGGCGAGAAATCAGAGCCCACTCTTAAAACTTTGGCCCCAAGCAATGAAACCACATGCTTTTGTCAACAGCTAAATTGATTAGAATTGTGTTTATTTCTGCTCGTGTTAGTCCACATGTATTTTCACTGGAGCCTGATGTCTATTGAGTTAAAGCTTAGTTAAAAAAAACCTACGTTATGCAGAAAACCTAGATAGTAATTGCCAACTATGTGCCAAGAATCCTTTCATTTTATAGAGAATGCAAGGTCTGAATAAAAAGAAATATTCTTTGCACCCTCATATGCTTGGGCAGACTCAGCAGCCTTATAGTCATAATAAAGACAGAAGGGCCTTTTAAAAGAATACTTTAAGCAAAATTTCCAGCATGGATTACTCTCTAGGGTAAATGGCTCAGGCATTGAATTTTCCTATCCCTGGGGCAGGTAAAGGGGTGAATTTTCTCTGAATATCTTCTAGCTAGACAGTGTCCTAACAATGTCCTAGGGGGGAAAAAATCTTTGATTTGGAAGCATCTATTGTGAGTAAGTCCATCTGGGTTTCCTCCCAATGAATAGAAACATCAAGAGTTGGCTGTTTCTTGATTGTTGATTATATATAGACCTGAGTTCTAGTCCTGGCTTTAATTCAAACAAGCCATGTACTACTGGGGACAGATTCAATTCCTTACAATTGTCGAATAATGGTAAAGGATAAAGGGAAAGCTTGTCAGGGAGGGTTAGACAATGGGTCTGAGAAATGAAGGCAAGCCATGAGAGACCACTACAGTGTCAAAAAGAGGATAAGCAATAAGGAATGACCAATGGATTTGGTGATTTGAGAGTCAATAGTAACCTCATCTTTGTTTTGGTCACCAGATAGTCAATAAATAGTTGAATGAATGACTTACTTATTTGCACCCTTTAGTGAGCACACTCTGCATTGGGAGCACTGTGTGAGAAGTCAAGAGTACCCAGAAAAAGAAAATGGGCCCCTACATACAAGAATATTGCAAGAGTGCTCCTTGAAGAGTAAAAACTCACCAAGGTGAAACTATATTAAATAAAACAAAATTGAAAGACTCCATGTGAGGATGAGGGGCAAGATGATCTTTAAGTTCCTACACAGAGATAAGATGCCTTCTGTATATTCCATGGAGGGGTTCTCCTCCCAGCCTGGAGTTCAGGGGCTCAAACTATGGCATGATCGGAGCTGGCTTGTCTCCACCACTACTGCGACATCCTTGGGTTCAGCAGGTGCCAACCAATGTAGAGGAGCTATGCACCAGAGGCTACCCCACCTTAACACAATGAAAACCAGAGAATGCTGGGCACAGACCTGGATTCTGGCAGCCTGGAAGTAGAACACTTACCTTTACACTGCTTTGGCCTCTCTGAACTATGGGATATCAGAGCACTCCTGCTGGGGTTCTGTCTTCTGTTATTGCTTATGATACAGATCTCAGATATATGATGGAATACTCCATTCATATTCTCCTTTCACATTTAAAACAGGAAAAAATACATCACCACATACAAAACTATGCTTCTGTCCATTGTTTTAATCTCAAGGTTAATTTTCCAAAACATCCTTCTACTAATGGGAAGAGTTGTGTGTGAATACTGTTAATTTAAGAACAGAAGCAGGAATGGAAGCTGTTTATGTCATATTCATTATTATAATCAATTTCTTCGCCATCCACTACCCCTCAATAAAAATAATTATTTAATCTTCATCATTATTTTCTATTTCTTCTTTTGTGTCTTCTTTATTTGAAAAGCTGCTGGTGCTATTCTGATAGGTTGACCAAAATTAGTTCAAAAAGTAAGTGACTCTATTCATTGAATGCAGAAGAAACAGTGTTATTATCAGTGGTTAAACAAAACTCTGACCAAACTTTAGAGGTCAAGGGGCTAGGAAAAATGTTCTTTCACTGCTAAGAACCTGTGAACTTTAGCTGGGTCTTGTTGGTTTAGAAGCTTAAGAAAGAAAAAGAAACTAACATTTATTAAGTGTCTATGAGATTCTGGGCTCATTGACCACATCATCTCAGTTAACTCTTTCTACCACTTTGAGATAGTTATTACATTTATTTTACAGACCACGAAAGTATTGTTCAGAGAAGTTTGGCAACTTGCATAAGATCACCCAGTGAAGGATAATCACCAGAAGTAATGTCCTACAACCTCAAGATACATGTAAGATATTGGTGTTTTTTTAAGCCATGGATAGGAAATCAATTCGAGTGTCATGACTGGAGTTTTAAACATTAAAAATAGACTAGATTAGATTTGAAAATATCTAAGTATTGTTTACCTAAGCTTTTGCTTTATGGGGTACGTGTGTGTGTGTGTGTGTGTGTGTGTGTGTGTATTAGTGTACTATGTGATGACCAAAAAATGTATTTCTCCCTATGAGTTTTGGTCAAAAAGTTTGAAAGCCCTTACAATTGCCCATGCTGGCGCTATGCAATAGAAATGTCTTGTCTAGTTAATTATCATTGGGGCAGCTATATAATTTTTAATCGAAACCAGGACACTTCAGAGAATGAAAGGAAATTCTATTTTTAATTACATAAATTCTAAGGTAAATGGGATGGGCGTTCACCTGATTATAACCCACTCCTTATTTCTAATTATGTCTTCCATTTTAGCAACAAAATGATTGATAAAGAGCAGAAAATTCACTTAGGAGAGTATGTAACACACTTCATATTTGGGGAGGCTAAACAACTACTTCAGGCTGTAATTATATGTTCTTCCCTAGCACACTATTGGGATCTAAATCATTGTACACCTGCCCAAATAACATATCCCTTATTCAGAGATTACAACGTTTGTCAGCATAATGTGGCATTATTAATTTTGTTAGTAATTAAATTAATAAAGTATTAAATGAAGTGTATTAACACTGTTTATATTTATAATATAAAAAGATAGCTCTCTGTGTCAGGGGTAAAGGGCGTGTGATACTTTTGTATCCGTGAATTATTTATGCATTTATGCAATATCCATTGCATTCCTATAGGTAACAGGAGGAGCATTTGCAAAGTTAACTTCACTCTTTTACCTTCACTACGCTTACTAAATGTGTATGGTATTAGTTTTAGGAGGCTGAAATTCTAAAGTAAATAAGTAGATGGAAATACATGGAGGAAGCAATAATCAAAATATCCTATGTCATGTTCCATCTGGAAATATGGATGCTGTGTCTATGGACAGGTGCTTAGTAACTTCTGAAGTATATGTGGTACTTCAGCACACCCTACTCCTCTGTTCACCCTTGATGCCTTCTGGAAAAGGATGGAAAATGTAAGGTTTTTAGGAGCACTTGAATTTTTTTTAAAGATTTTATTTATTCATAAGAGACAGAGAGAGATGTAGAGACACAGGAGAGGGAGAAGCAGGCTCCATGCAGGAAGCCCGATGTGGGACTTGATCCTGGGACTCCAGGATCATGCCCTGGGCTGAAGGCAGGCACTAAACCGCTGAGCCACCCAGTTGTCCCGACTTTTTTGCTACCATAGCTTTTACAGTTATTTTTCTGCCATTTATTCATTTTGTAGATCTATTTGTGATTTATATGCTAGGCACTGTGCTAAAACACTGGGGATAGAAAGATAAATGAGATACAATCTCTGCCCTCAAAATTTGTATAGTCAGAGAGAGATACAGAGAAAAAAATGAAGAGATAAAAGTCAATATAATGTGACAGAAGCTACAGTAAATGAAAAGCATTCTCTAGAAATTCAGAGTTCTGGGAAGACCACCTCTGCCTGGGGAAGTCAAGGAGGTAAGAGATAGGAAGAGAGCACTCCAGGCAGATAAAGAAGTGTGTGCATGACCTGGAGTCCTGAAAGGACATGGGATGTTTTGAGACCAGTAGTGGTTCTTAGAGAGAAGTGCTGGAAAATTATGTTTGGAATACAGATAGGTGCCAGGTTATAAATGTTTTCTGTGTTATGATATAAAACTTAAATACAATTATATTGGCAGCAGCCAGGCAATCAGTCAGGACTGGCAACTCCCGCCTTGGTCTCAAGTCTTCAGTTGCCATGTAAGAAGTCCAACTATGTTGCAGGGAAAGGCTACAAATCTACAAGGCATGTGAGTGTGAGGCCATCTTGTATTCTCCAGACTAGGTCAGCTGAATACCACTGAATGACCGAGTGTGGAGTGGAAGAACAATCCAACTAACTCTTGTGTGAATTTCTGATTCACAAAATAACGAAATATAATAAAATGATTGTTGCTCATGCCACCAAGCTGGGATGGCTATCCAGCAATACAGTACCAGAACAAGGACTTAGATTAAAATATTTTAATTGACAATATGATATATCCAAGATACTTCCAAGTTAGAATCAATGAGACTTGGAAACTAAATGGGATTTGGAGTGGAGAAGGAAGACTTGAAAATAATAACTAATACTTACAGAGTACTGAGTATGTCGAACATAGTACCATGAAGAAAGCCACAATCATAAACATCTCCAGCACTCCGAAACTCAAAATCTAGTAGTAGATCCTACAATTATCCAAAACCTACAGCAATTCTACCATATTTAAGATTAACAGCATAATTCCTAATAAGATATGCCTTCCCTTCAAGTAGTTTTGCAAACATAGTTTTTTGTTTTGTTTTGTTTTGTTTTTACCTAGACAGAAGGCAACTTGAGTGCAGACCAATATAAATTTAGCAAATTTAGATCTCACTTGCAAGCTTGAAGTTGTGCCCATCTAAAAACTCTGAGCCTCCATGATAGGATACCCGAAGCCCTGCTGTGCCTCCTGGGAGAAATGACAAAGATTTTGAGACAGATGGCTCTTTCTCACTATGCCAGAATTATGATCCTTGAATCATGGCGCTTCAAAGGATTGCATCAAAGAAATAAATTTAGTCCAACCTCTGGAAGAAGTGTGCTTATCAGAGGGAACTCACTTTGAGGGGAGAGTACTGGGTCCCTTACAAATTATACAACAGATTACTCTTTGAGAACCCAATAAAGACCCAGGAACACCAGTGGAGATGGGAATAGGGTTGCCTCCAATTCTGTGAGACCAGAAGTGTCAGGGTAAAAGCCAAAACCAAGCTTCAGAAAGTCAGCCATAGAGTCAAAACACACAGTGGTTCTGACTTTTGTATGATTTGTTTTTCAATAAGCATGTATTACTTCTACAATGAGAGAAATCTATACCAGTTAAAAACTTTACATTAAAGACAAATAGTCAATCAACCTATTAGTGGTCAAGGTGATCTTTTAAGCATTTAGGATCCTTTGGGGATAAGGGAATTGGGCTAGATGGCTTGGGGGAGAGACAGGAGCAGGAATAGTTGGGTCTGTCTTAGATTATGTTTTCCAGAAGCAGATCCTGAGACAAGGATTGATGTGTAAGTGTGTTGCTGCAGAAGCAACCTTGGGAGAAGCTGGGAGGTAAAGGGAATGGGACAGGAAAATTTCATGTTCTCTTTATCTATTTTTTAATTTTATAATTTGTGCTTCTGGTGTCCTTATCTTTTTAAAAAATTGCCTAATTCTATTTTGGGGATTTATGTTTACACTTTCTTCTAAGAATTTTATAGTTTTAGCTCTTAAATTTAGGTCTTTGACCCATTTTTTCCATTTATATGGAACAGTTTTAGATTTACAGAAAAAAATGTAAATATTATAGACATAGTATATATTGCAAATAATATAGACAATTCTCATAGACCTCACAGAGTTTCCCCTATTATTAACATTTTACATTAGTAAATGGTACATTTGTTACTATTGATGAACATATTAATACATTATTAATAAAAATCCATGGCTTATTGAGATTTCTTTAGTTTTTGTTTGTTTTTATTTTTTTTTAAGATTTAATTTGTTTATTTTGACAGAGAGAGCACAACCAAGTGGAGCAGCCGTGGGAGAGGGAGAAGCTAGCTCCACAGTGAACAAGGAGCCTGAGACAGGGCTTCCATCCCAGGACCCTGGGGTCATGACCTGAGCCGAAGGCAGAGGCTTAACCAACTGAGTTACCCAGATGCCTCGTTTGTTTGTTTTTAAAGATTATTTATTTTACAGAGAGAGAACGTGAGAGGGTAGGGGGCAGGGAGGGGCAGAGGGAAAGAGAGAGAGAATCTCAAGCACACTCTCCCTCAGAATGGAGCCTGACATGAGGCTCCATCTCAGGATCCTAAAATCCTGACCTGAGCCAAAATCAAGAGTCAGACATTTAACCAGCTGAGCCACCCAGGCACCTCTAGATTTCCCAACTTTTTATCTCATGTTTTTTGTTTGTTTGTTTTTATTTTTCCCTGTTCCAGGTTCCCATCTAGGACACCATGTTACATTTACTTGTCATGTCTCCTTAGGCTCCCCTTGGTCACATCACTTCCTCTAGCTTTTCTTGTTTTTGAGGACCTTGACAGCTTTGAGGAATATTGGTCAGAGATATTGTAGGATGCATGTCTATTAAAAATTGTCTGATGTTTCTCTCTTAATTGGGCAGTGTACAATTTTGAGGAGGAAGAGCACAGAAGTAAAGTCTTTGACTCATTTTGAGTTAATCTTTGTATATAAGGTGAGGTAAGGTCCAACTTCATTCTTTTGCAAATGGATACTCAGTTGTTCCAGCACCATTTGTTTAAAAGACAATTTCTTCACCATTACATTTTTTTGTTATCCTTTTCAAAAATCAATTGACCATAAATGTGAGGTTCTATTTTTGAACTCTCAATTCAATCCCATTGATCTATATGTTTGTCCTTATGCCAATATCACACAGTCTTGATTACTGTAGCTTTGAAATAAGGTTTGAAATAGGGAATTATGAGTCCTTCAACTTTGTTCTAGTTTTAAAAATTTGGGGGGCAGGGAGAAACATTCTGTATTGATTTCCATATGAATTTTAGGATCAACTTGTCAGTTTCTGCAAAGAAGTCAATTAGGATTCCTGTAGATACTGTGCTGAATCTGTAAATAATTTTGGAAGTATTGCAATCTTAACAATATTCAGTCTTCCAGGCCTTGAACATGGAATGCCTTTCCATTTGTTTAGTGCTCTTGAATGTCTTCTAACAAATATTTTCTAGTTTTCAAAATATAAGTTTTGCACTTCTTTGTTAAATTTATTCCAGAGTATTTTATTCTTTTCAATGTAATTAGAATTGTTTTCTTAATTTTATTTTCTGATTGTTCATTGCAAGTCTATAGAATTACAATTGAGTTTGTATATTTCTCTTGTACTCTACAACTTGTTCATTAGTTCTAATAGTTTTTATTAATTCTTTAGGATTTTCTACGTACAAGATTATGTCATTTACAAATATAGCTTTACTATTTTCTTTCCAATCTAGATGCTTTTTATTTCACTTTCTTGCCTAATTGCTCTGGCTAGAAACTCCATTAAATTGTTTAATAGAAATGGTGAAAGCACATATCCTTCACTTATTCCTGACCTTAGCAAGAAAGCAGTCTTTCATCATTATGATGATAGTTATGTTTTGTAGATGCTGTTATCAGATTGAGAAAGTTCCCTTCTATTCCTAGTTTGTTGAATGAGTATTTTTATTATGAAGTAGTGTTGGATTTTGTCAAATGCTTTTCATGCATTTATCAAGATGATCATATTTTTTGGTACTTTATTCTATTAACATGCTGTATTACATTAATTGATTTTGGGGTGTTAAAATTAAATTCTTGGGAAACATTTCATTTAGTTATACTGCATGATCCATTTGATATGGTGCTGGGTTAGGTTTGCTAGTATTCTATTGAGGAATTTTGTATCCATATTCATAAGTGATATTGATCTGTACTTTTCTATTCTTATGATGTCTTTGTCTGTTTTTAGTATCAGGGCAATACTGACCTCATAGACTTGATTGTGAAATGTTACCTCTTCTCTTTTTTTTTGAGTTTTTGAAAGATTGTTCATTTATCTTTCAACATTTGATAGAATTCAGCAGTGAAGCCATTAGGGACTAAGCTTTTCTTTGCAGTAAGTGTTTTGATTTCTAATTCTATATCTTTACTTTTTATAGGTATTCTCACATCTTCTATTTATTCATGAACAGGTTTAAAAAATACATTGTTATAATCATTACTTTATGTAATTTTATATCTACTAAAGAAGCTAAGAAAAGAAAGCAAAGCAAGTATATATAAAGTTTGTCATATTTTCTTTTAAAATATTTCATGTTCTTTTCCTTTGTTCCTTTGGATTCAAATTTACCACCTAGTGTCATTTTTGTTGTTATTGTTCATGTTTCCAATACAGCTTTGCTATTACTCAACTTCTTTGTAATGTTATTGTCAAATATAATATATTTCTATATGTTATAGACCCAATAGTTCAATTATATACATAGTTTTATTAAATTACTTTAAAAATGAACTTATACTGTCTTTTAAAATGATATTTACTGTTGTTTGTTGAATACATGCAAATTACTATCTGGATTACTTGCTTTCAGATAGAATAACTTCCTGGGATGCCTGGGTGGCTCAGTGGTTGAGTGTCTGCCTTCCACAGGCATCATGATCCAGGGTCCTGGAGTTAGGTACCACATCAGGCTCCCTGCATGGAGCCTGCTTCTCCCTCTGTCGGTGTCTCTGCTTCTCTCTCTGTGTCTCTCATGAATAAATAAATAAAACCTTTAAAAAGGGGATCCCTGGGTGGCACAGCGGTTTAGCGCCTGCCTTTGGCCCAGGGCGTGATCCTGGAGACCCAGGATCGAGTCCCACGTCGGGCTCCTGGTGCATGGAGCCTGCTTCTTCTTCTGCCTATGTCTCTGCCTCTCTCTCTCTCTCTCCCTCTCTCTCTCTCTGCGACTATCATAAATAAATAAAAATTAAAAAAAAAAACCTTTAAAAAGAAAAACTTCCTTTAGTATTTCTTGTGAGGAAAATCAGCAAGCAAATAAATTCTATTAGTTTTTTGTTTATCTGGTAATGTCTTTACTTCATCTTCATTTTTCAAAAACAGTTTTGTTAGACATAAGATTCCTAGTTGACAATTTTTTCATTCAGCACTTTGGATATACCATCCTCCTGCCTTTTGAGTCCCATTGGTTTTGTTTTTGAGGAGAATTCAGCTATTTATCTTACTGAGATTCTGTTGTACAGAAGTCATTTTTCTCTTGCTACTACCAAGATTTTCTCTTTGTCTTGGTCTTTCAGCATGTTTACTATGATGTATCTGTGTTAAATCTCTTCATGCTTATCTTATATTGTTCATGGAGCTTTTTGGGTTTTATTACCCATTTTTAGCAAATTTGGAAAAGTTACAGCAATTATTTTTTCAAATATTTTTTCTACTCCCTCTTTTCTCTCTTCCCTCTGATACTCTTATCATGATATATTGATGTTCATAATGATATTTCACATTTCTCTAGGGTTCTGTTCATTTTTATTCATTTTTTTCTCTCTGTTCTTCAGATTTCATTATATCTATCAATTTATCTTCAAATTCACAGGTTCTTTTTTCTGTAGGTTCAAAACTACTTTGAACATTTCTAGTGAATTTTTTGTTTTAGTTATAATGCTTTTCAACTCCAGAATTTCTATATGGACCTGTTTTGTAGTTTCTACATCTTTATTGATACTTGGTATGTGATTAGACATTGTTATAGCTTCTTTTACTTCCTTTAGGCATACTTTTCTTTAGTTCTTTGAACATATATATAATAATTTCTTTGAAGCCTGTGTTAAACCTGATATCTGGGCCTTCTCACAGTCACTTTTTGTTGCCTGGTATCTTTTTTTGTCTATAGGTCACACATTCCTGTTTCTTTACATACCTTGTGATCTTTTTTGTTGAATACTGGAAATTTATTATAGAAATTCTGGGTATTGATTCACCTTCTCCCTCTCCAGGGCTTGTATTTCTTGCTTGTTTGCTCTTTTACTGACATTATTTCAGTGAAGTCCCTTGCAATGTTTCATTTCTCAAAAGGTGCAGTCTTGAGTATGTGCACATCAACATAGGACGACTAGTTTTGGAAGGGTTCACTTTGAGTGTCTCCCTGATTTCTTTGTTAAGTTGTCTGCTTTGGTATCATACCCAGTGTGATCCTAATGCACACTAAAGTTGGAGAACCACTACTTCAATATATGAGAAAAGAATCTTTCTAGAAGCTATGGAATGTAATGTTGAGTATGACTCAATTTGACCTCTAGAAAGAGATGTCCTATTGGGAAAGATAAGCATGTATAAAAATAATTAAAATATAGTGTAACACATGCAATATTAGGATTATATATAAGGTACAGAATTATAGAAAGAAAAAAACTTTAAATTTGTCAGTGGGGGAATTGCTAATTTTACCATCAACTAGATTGTAGTTAGCACATAGGTTAGGTAGTTGCCCCTCTGAATGTTAATTTTCCCATCTATAAGATGGAAATAGTAATACTTATTTTGATAAGTTATACTGATTAAATTGGATGGAAGTCAAAGCATCTAGCATAGACTCCTTGGCTCAAAGGAGTCTTAGCCCTTAGCCCTTCCTGTCCAAACCTCCCCAGTACATAGAAGGTTAATAGATATGTAATAGTATTGCAGAATGCTGAACTCCCAGACTTTACATAAATAACCATTTTCCTCCCAAATCTGGTTTCTGTCCATCTGCCTTATTGGCTGATGAGAAATATCAATTAGAATTAAACTCATTTCTGTTTTCCAGACTCATTGGGTATCAGAGAAGTTCCAGGATGAATTTTCCTCAATATTTGCACATATCATATTGGCAGTCAAATTTATCCAGGAAAACAAAACTTTACTCTTAGTAGTCACTGCTATGTTCTAGCTCAAGCACTTGTCAAAATCAGATCTCCGCCTAAAAGGAAAAAAATACAATGTTAATCATTCACTGAACAATTACTGAATATGTTCTAGGATAACAAAGACAAAAATTGCTCTATCCTCATGAATCTTATAATCCAACAGGGACTTAGGATCATGCTATTTTGGAAAGACAGAATGGAACTGCTTATGAAACTAAAATTTTTTCAAGAATAGAGATCAAGCTCATGTTTGTGTGGGTGGTATCTTCAAATCCTGAACAAAGCTTATAAGATATGTATGAAATGGACTACAGCATTTGAAAGGTAGACTACAACTTTTGCTTCAATTGAGGTCTCAAAATTTTCTAAGATCCAGAGATGAATAACATATACTATCTCCCCCCAGGAGATTTTTAGTTAGTGGTCAGACAGACAAATAAGAGACGCAACACACCTGGGAGTGCCTGGTGCAGAGTAGCATATTCAATAATGGAAAAAAATGTTATTATTATGGCTTACTTAGTACAGAAAGGTACTTGAGGAATCCAATGTAAGCCCTGCTGTATGCTCCCACCATATGGAATATCAGCAAACATTAGTCAGAGGGATAATTCATTAGTTCTAATAATAGTTGTTGAGCTCAGATGATGGAAGTGTTGGAGACACAAGAGGGAGAAAAGACTTGCTCTCATAGAGCTTAAGGTCTATTTGTCGATTGCTGTAAATGAGGACACTGTAAATTTGAAATGAAGATGGAAAGAACAGGAGCAGGCCTGGCATTCAGCTGTATCTGGCCAGAATCCGTTCCAGTCAGTGTATAGGCCATAACTTTTAGGAATTATTTCTTATTACTACTTCTAATCAAATCTAAACTTCTTAACCTCAAAATATCTATTGCAAAATAGATTTAAAAAACACCACTGAGGGGGTGACCCGCAAATATAGTGTTTTTAGTGTTTTGATTAATACTATTAGATATAAGACAGCTCCTCAACTGAATGACCAGTGTGAACCCATTGCTGAACACAGAGTGTAGTGTAAATGCACACTCATTCCATTGTAACTGTGCTCACACTGATAACACCCGTGGCAAGAACAAGGTCTCACATACCTCTGCCTCGTTCAAGAGAATCGACCTGTTTTCTGAGGTATATACTTTAAACTAGTCCTAAGAAATGCTTTTCAAAAAGAGCTCCCCCATCAAAATTCAGGAGGAGCTTTATACGTAAGGCAACATACGAAGGCCCTGAGAAGTCTTGCAATTAAAAAGAATCTATTTAACGTGTGATTCAGGCCTCCCCACATTAATTTCATCATAGAATCATTTTTACAAAACATACATATAAATAGCCAGAAAAAATAATATGCTAGGAATGACAGTTTTGGATATTTTGGTTTAACTTATTCAGATCCTACTCTGCTAGGTGTTTCTTGTTAAATTGTCAACTAGAAAATTTATAAATGTATCACATTGTTCTAAGTCCATTTTGATCAGTTAGGTCACTGGCTAAACTGACAAAAAAAAAATTCCTTTTTGTCTCAAAATAGAGAAAGCAGTTGAGATGAGAGCAATAAAAGTGGCTCTTGACATCAGAAATAGCCAGATAAGGCTCTACCTTGGTCCATACTGGGACCTGCAGAGGCTTCATCCTGCAAGCTTACACACAATTCATTTTTATACCTTCCTTTTATATTTATTTTTCTTGTGTTTTTCTCTGCTTTGACAATCCCAGATACACTTTTAATTTTCCAACATTGCCTGCAGTGAAGTCCTATCCCCAGAGATTGTTTTTTATTAGTCTCTTAAGCAAGTTATACAATTCAAATCACCTCTCCCTGTCCACCCATCTGCTTGTTTTTGCTTTTCTTTCTCTCTGCTGGATTTGGTGTAGAAATCCTCTATGCCTCCTCTCTCCCCTCCCTGTCCACTGCCCTAAACTCTCCCCCACCGTTCTGTCTATCCTCTCTGTCAGGGTCCAGGGGCCCCTTCTGTTCAGATGGCTCTGGGCCCACCTGTACCGGCCCCATCTGTCAGCAAAGCAGCCCCAGCATCCCACAAACCTGGTGGAGGAAATTCTCCTCTGAAGAATTGACGTCACTAGGTGTTCTCCTGAGAGTTGTGCCCTGAAAAATTAGCTACATTGAGGAAGAATAAAGGGCATTTCAGCATGGAATAGAAGCATTCATTCCATTGGCATCAATAAAATACTTCTCCCACACAGAACCACATTTGTCTTCCGTTTTGAACATTATTTTACATCAACCAGAAAATTAAAGGAAAAGAAGAATTGAAAAAGAGAATATCTTCAGGCTAGCCAGAAAGTTTAAAATATCTATGTTTTAATACATACGAAGATAAAGAGGATAAAACCTATTTTCTGACTCTAGCATTACCAAACATATTTGCAAGATTATTTCCTCTCTTTCTTGCAATTCAAGCAATGCAGTTTTTTTTTTTTTTTTTTGGAAGAAGACATTCAGTTTTAGTTCCTTGGCACCATTTGTAAAGAAGTCAAGGAATCATGGCCTAAAGGAAGCATTTCCTTGAAAGAAAAGTCTATTTTGAATACTTAAAATCCCCAGTCTCCCATAAAATATATACAGTGAAAAAGAGAGAAGTTCTACAATTGAAGAATACTAAGGCTTGGCTATCATTTCCTGTCTGAAATTTGATTCATATTTAACCCAGATTTGTGTGTTGATTTAGAGCCTACAGTGCCAAGAGGAGAACAGAATGGTCACAGCCAGCCATTGTAGAGAGTATTTTGTGCCAGGACTGAACATGGTCTAAAAAATGTTGATGGCACCTGAAATTCATACATTAGAACCCCTTGTACAAATCGGCCTCTTGATTCTGATGTTCCCTTGCCTGTTTCCTTCGTGTGAGCGAAGCGCCGCGGCGACCCTGTTTATCTGGCCCCTGCACAACATTGTCAAGACACATTTCCATTTTCCAAGTGACTGCTGCCACTGGGCCGCAGTCTGTGCTCATTTCTCGAGTAGCTAAACCCTTTGACACTGTGGTTTTTAATTAAAATTACATTAAAGTTAATCAACCAGAAAGAGGCTGCTGTAGAAGGCAGGTTTGATTGCAACCTGCAAAGGGCACGGAGGCTGCCAACTTGCTAAAGATGTGCCTGCAGATGCCAATCTGCCTGCACAAGCCCCACGGTTACAGAGCTGCTGATGACAGGTCAGTTCAGCTTGCATTTTCTCTGGGACTGTCGAAAAGATCGCTATGGCAGTAACACGCCATAAAGTTACAAAGGAGACCGGCCTCTCCAAAAGTGCACCATCCCCACATTTGTGCTGCTGCCCCAGACCACTGATGCAAAATTGTCATAGCCCAACTGTTTCTTCTTCAGATGCAGTTAGGCTCAACAGGGAGTCATTATGTTCCTTGCTCCAGGACGCTACGGATGCTCTTAGACAATCCTGTCTTCTACAGGATAGGGTTCCGGCAGATGGTGCTGAGTTTGCTTTTGCTTTGTTTTGAAAGGGGCAGAGGTAACACTTGAGTGCATCAGAGTTTCTTGTTCTTCTCCAGGTTCTTTTGCAAAAGCGTTTCACTGGAAAATGACTGCACATGGCACAGAATATCTTCATGTATGCTGAACCAAGAGACTATCAGATAAAATTTCACATCTAAGACTTACTAGTTACTTCACACTTACTAAGTCTTGCAGTAGTGTGGAGTCTAAAATCTAAATTTTATTTCTGTTCAGTTCTTGTATGATTAGTTAGCTTATTTAATAAATCTTTAATATAATATCTGGCACGGATAAGAGATTGACTAATTTTGAAAAGATGAAGAAATGAAGAAATGAACAATTATTTATCACAACTAGTTCTATGTGTTTTTTCTCAAAAGCTATAAAATCACCATGAGTACAAAAAGGCAGGTGTCCTTTTATCCTGAGTGCTGACTCTGATCTGTTGGTAATTGCTGCTTAAATCACTGTGTTGAGAAAGATTCTGAAGCTGGAGCCAAGTAATCCAGAGAGAAAGTGATCTTGGTCAAAGGCTTCAAATGCCATCCCTGCTCTGAGGTTTGGGGAGTAATAACAAGATTGTGTCAGAATTCTGTAGTTGCTTACAAGTAAGTTGGCAAAACCTCTTGGGATGATATACAAGGGAAGAATGAACTTTGAAGAGGAAAATTAACTAACTGTACTTAGTTTCAGACTCGTTAAAAGCTGGCACAAAACATTTTGTTTCATATATCCTTGAGTGGCTTCTTGAGTCCACCAGCTGATTGTGATCAGGCCATTGGTCCTGTAATTGACATTCTTGTCTTATGCATATTCATGTCATATACAGGGTTTGCCGAGTGCTCTGACCAGTGGCACAGTTCTTGAGGCAGGTGAGCCCCAAGAGCCACACACAGCCTAGCTGTGAGCATTAATGACTACAGGTGTCTTCCTAGAAAAAGCTATCAGAAATAGAATTTTATCCTTTGAAAAAAATGAATTCTGTTTTCTATAATGAGATCTAAAGGGAAGTCGGCTAGGAAGGGGATAGGTTCTCCAAATCTTATTTCTTTACTAATGAAGAGAAAGACCCCTACAAGACATTCTTTTTTGCCTCTCTGATGCTTATTATTTCTTGACTTTGAATGTAGCCATAATGATTGCAGCTACAGCAGCTATCTTGTGACCATGAAGCAAAAACACCAAGACCCAAAAAAACTAATTTCTGAGGATTAAGACAGAAAGATGGAAAAGAACTTGGGACTTTAAAGACACTTTTGAACTGCTGCCCTAAAACTAGAACTTCTGGATTCCTTGTTATGTGGAACAACTAAATCATAGTACTTAAGCCACTGTTAGTTTTGAAATCTTTAACCCCTAGCTAATAGCATTCTAATTAATATAGTAGTCTTGTTTTCCCACATAGAAAATGAAGCCTTCCAATATCTTCATTCCTTCCACTTTAACACTTTATTGATGCTACATCTCTGTCCTCGCATACATTAAAAAAAAAATCTGTGTATTCCTTACAGAAGTCCCTAACAGGGAATATATCAAAGGTTAGCTTTTCTTGCCTGAGCAGGTTTTTGGGCCAATATCTCTCCATAGGTCTCTAGCAGATTTCAACAAAACTTTCCCCAGTCAATACTTAGGGTTTTTTGAGCCTTAAATCAAACAGAAGTTTTCTTGTCCACTAGAATGCAATTTTCACATGAGAAGGTGAACACTCATATGATGCCTCCATGTGAATGAACTGACCAGATCATTCCCTGGATTTTGAAAAAAGGCAATAAAGAGGCTAAGAATATGGGCTCTTTACTTGGACTGGCTAAGATTTATGAAGAGAAAAGAAAGATGAGGTTGACGCTGTCCCCTAGCAACCTCTGCCCACCCTATGACTGTTCCAGAAAAGTCTTGCATCCTGCTCCTACTCACATATGCTAGCCATAAGAATCATCTGGAAAGCTGGAAATTTTTGCCACCTAACTTGACAGACTGAATTTTAAAATATCCACTCATATGCTTTCATGAGAGACATTCCTAGGAGATAAAGACAGAAAAATTGAAAATACAAGAATGTAAAAAGATAGACTGGACAAATACTAAGCATAAGAGAGCTGAAATAGCTATATGAGACAGGATGTTAAATTAGAAATTCAACTGGATTACTCAGATATGACAAATATTCGATACCCTAGTGAGCATCAAAGAGGTGACTGCACTCCCTCCAATGTTTGGAACAAAGGTGTTTGCTCCAAAATATGTTGGAGCAAGGGATGCCTGGGTGGCTCAGTGGTTGAGCATCTGCCTTTGGCTCAGGGTGTGATCCTGGGTCCAGGATCGAGTCCCACATCAGGTTCCTTGCAGGGATCCTGCTTCTCCCTCTTCCTGTGTCTCTGCCTCTCTCTGTGTGTCTCTCATGAATAAATAAATAAATAAAATCTTTTAAAAAAATGTTGGAGCAAAAATGTTTGCTTTGAAAGAAATGGTCCTTTCCATGCCTTGACCCTGAAAGAGGTGTGAAGTTAGCTAGTTAAGGAGAGGAGAAAGGAAACAAATATGCAATATTCTTTCTTCCCTTCCCTTAAGGCAGTTGGCTTGCCTACACCTGATCCTACCTGTTGGTGGAGAGGTTGAGAGAACAAAGAAAACTTGTTTTTGGTGAAAATTGAAAAGAAGACTAAATTACTGATTAATAGTATAAAATAAAGTACAAGACAACATTAAAAAAAAGGAAAAAACCACAACCTCATCATGACATTATGTAATCCAAAAACATTCAATGTCATAAAATATAAGGTTGCATTACTGGAATGTTACTGATAGGACTAGGGTTAGCCTGAAGAGCTAACCTGTTAAATATTCTGAGGGTTGGGAACCACTTTCCAATCGTATCACATTTGAATTTGTTTTACTGTATAGTATTTATGGGGTATCACAGTTTGGATTCTCTGGAACAGCAGATGCTAAGACAATATGGGGTATAGGATATTTATTAGTCGTGACCAATACATTACTGACAAGGCACTTTGGCTGTCAATGTCATCTTGTGTTGGGCTGTAGTGGTTGGGCCTGTGTAACCCTGTCTTTCTCAGTTACAGAATGCAGAATGCCCCCCAAAAGAGTATGAGCTCACTCAGGACAACTCTCCACAGCTGAAGCCTACCCTAAATGCCAACTGGAGACAAAATTATAACTATATAATTAACTGTTCTATGTGGCTGGGACTGTTTCTGATGTCCTTTATTGTGATAGATAAGACAGCCAAAATCAATGGTTACATATCATGTTTCTGAGGCCCTATTAAATCTGCTGTAGCAAAGATACCACCACATCCAGCATGATAGCTGCAATTAGAGCTAATACCTGATTGTGTTAAAAAAGCGTATATAGAATCCTAAATGCAATGATTAAACACTACACATCACAGGCAGAAAATTGTTAGAACCAAAATCTGTTAGAACTAATAAGTGAATTCACTAAAGTTGCAGGATACAAAATCAATATACAGAAATTTATTGCATTTCTATACACTAATAACAAACTATCGGAGAAAGAAATCAAGAAAACAACCCCATTTATGGAAGGAGGAGGCAAGATGGTGGAAGCTAGGAGGACTTGATTCATCCGGTTCCCCAAACTTACCTAGAAAACGTTCAAAACATCCTGAGTATCTATGAATGCAACCTGAGATGTAAAGAGAGAAGAGCTGGAATGCTGAAAAGTGATTGCTTCTGACGAGGCAGGATGGGGGAGAAGAGGAAAGGTGGGGGAGGGGAGCTGCGGAAAGCCGGGCAGAAAACCAGCTCATCAGACAATCCGGAACTTTATATATCTGCTCCTGAAAGAGTCTTCCCTGACTGAAAAGTGCTCAGTGGGGAAATAGGGCAGAATTGAAGGAGGGGCAGTTAAGTCTCAATATTCCTAGAGACACAATAAGAATGGGGTGCAGGGGAGAAAAGCTCACCGCAAACTGCAGCCCCATAGTGATAAAGGGCTGGAACAGCGCAACCCTCCCAGGGCATCTGGGAGAAGCCAGCAGGGGGCGTGGGCCAGCCCTGGAGCTCCCTTTACCCTAAAACCTGGCAATGGACGAAGGCAGGCTGTCGTCCATTCCCTTTGGGAGAGGCGGACCCCATGAGCACAGGTCCAGTGGTGTAGGACCTTCTATCCAAGGGCACTGAAGTGGACAAAGCCAGCGATCTTCTGTTCCCTCCAGGAGGTGGAACCCAGGAGGGCACGGGACAATGAAAACTCTCCTGCTGCTGGGAGCTCTTCAATTTGTGCAGATCAGTGCCTCCACGCCTGCACCCAGGAGGATCTAGGCCGGTGTGCACTGAGAAACGGTGGTTTAGTACATGCGGGGAGCTTTTGGCTCCAGGGCTGGAAATCTGGCCAATGCCATTTTAATTTTTTTCTTTTTGTCTTTCACCTGGGAGACATGGCACCTCTAGGGAACAAAGGCCTCATAGGATAAAGAGCTCACACCTAGTGGGGCCACCCAGCAAGGGCGGGCATCTTGGCCCAGGCACAGACACCTGAGAATCAGAGCAGCAGCCCCCTTCCCCAGAAGACCAACTGGAAGAACAAGGGAAGAGCAAATTTACTGACCAAGCAGCACTGGAGAGCTCCGGGACTGAGGGAAAATAGTATATAGAACTTGAAGTTTTTTCCTTATGATTTGTTTATCTTTCAGGTTAAAAATTTCCAATAATTTTTCTCTTTACCTGCCTTAACTACAATATTTTACCACTTCTTTGTTTTGAAGCTTTCTTGTTTTTGACTTTCATATTTCTACAATTACATGTTTTAGATATATTCTTCATTTTTGGATTCTTTTAAATGTATTTAATTTAATTTTGGTAGATATTTGAGTTATGGGTTTTTGAGGGGTTTTTTCTTTTCTTTCTTTCTTTTTTTTTTTTTTTTTTTTCTGTCTTGTTTTGTTTTATAATGATGGAAATTAGTACCTTCTAACACATGGACCAAAATACATCCAGAACCAAGTGGAACACTGTGTTGGTTCATTCTGTGAGACTATAGTCTCTCTTCCTTCCCATTCTGCACCCCCCCTTATATCTTGTTTCTGCTTTTGTAGTCAATGTTGGGGGTCTTTATATAAGTTTTGCTGGTTATATAATTTTGGAATTTAGCATTTTCTAACATACAAAACAAAATACACCCAGAACCTAGAAGATCACCCTATAAGTCCACTCTGTGGGATTATATTTTTTCTCCACCACCACTTCTTCCCCACCCCCTGGTTTTTTTTTTTTTTTTTTTAATTCTTACTATTTTTTTGTTTGATTTTTATTTTCATGGTCCTTTTGTTTTATTTTGTTCTGTTTTTCTTTTTCTTTTATTTTCTGGTCTCTTACCTCTTTGGAATTGTCTAGGGTCTATTTTACTTAGGTCATGGCTGATATTCTTGACTCTGCTCACTCATACAGCTATTCTGCACTGGGAAAAATGACTAGAAGGTAGAATTAACCATAAAAGAAGGAACCAGAAGTAATACTCTTTGCCACTAATGGATCTAATGGATATGGATTTAAGTAGCATGTCAGAGTTATAATTCAGAAGTACAATTATAAAATTACTGGTGGCTCTGGGCTAAAAAAAAAAAAAAGCATAAAGGACTCTAGAGATTCTCTTACTGCAGAATTGAGATCTAATCAGGCCAAAATTAAAAATAACTGAGATGCAGTCTAAACTCGATGCTATAACTGCTAGGGTTAATGAGGTGGAAGAGAGAATGAGTGACATAGAAGACAAGTAGATGAAAAGGAAGGAAACTAAGGAAAAATTAGAAAAGCGATTAAGAACCCATGAAGAAAGGCTTCAGGAAATAAATGATAGCTTGAGAACAAAGAATATTCATCTTATTAGGATCCCAGAAGAGATAGAGAGAGAAAGAAAGAGAAAGGGAGAGGGAGAGAGAGAGAGAGAGAGAGAGAGGAATGCACAGTATATTTGAACAAATCATAGCTGAGAACTTCCCTAATCTGAGGAAGGAAACAGGCATTCAAATCCAAGAGATAGAGAGGATCACTCCAAAATCAACAAAAACTGATCAACACCCTGACATATAATAGTGAAGCTCACAAATTTCAAAGATAAAGAGAAAATTCTAAAAGCAGCTCAAGACAAGAGATTCTTAACTTATATGGTGAGAGATATCAGATTAACAATGGACCTACCCACAGAGACCTGGCATTCCAGAAAGGGCTGGCATGATATATTCAGGGTACTAAATGAGAAAAACATGCAGCCAAGAACACTTTATCCAGCAAGGCTATCATTCAGAATAGAAGGAGAGATAAAGAGTTTCCAGGATAGATAGAAACTGAAGAGGGAACCTGGGTGGCTCAGTGGTTGAGCCTCTGCTTTTGGCTCAGGTTGTGATCTCGGAGTCCTGGGATCGAGTCCCACGTCGGGCTCCCCATAGGGAGCCTGCTTCTCCCTCTGCCTATGTGCCTGCCTCTCTATCTCAAGAACAAATAAATAAAATCTTTTTTAAAAAAAAAAAGAAAAGAAAAAAACCTGAAAGAATATGTTACCACCAAACCAGCATTGCAGGAAATATTAAGGGGGACCCTGTAAGAGAAGAAGGGAGCCCAAAGAAACAATCCACAGAAACAGGGACTATATAGGAAATACTATGACACTAAATTCATATGCTTCAATAGTTACTCTGAACTTGAATGGGTTAAATGACTCCATCAAAAGAGACAGGGTATTGGACTGGATAAAAAAGTAAGACCCATTTATACGCTGTCTACAAGAGACTCATTCTAGACCTAAGGACGCCTCCAAACTCAAAATGAGAGGGTGGAGAACCATTTACCATTCAAATGGTCCTCAAAAGAAAACTAGGGTAGCAATCTTCATATCAGATAAATTAGATTTTATACCAAAGACTACACTTAGAAATGAAGAGGGACACTATATCATACTTAAAGGGTCTATCCAACAAGAAGACCTAGCAATTATGAATATTTATTCCCCTAATGTGGGAGCAGACAAGTATAGCAATTAATAAGCAAAGTAAAGAGATACATAGATAATAACACATTAATAGTAGGAGTCTTCAACATGGCACTTCAGCAAAAGACATATATTCTAAGCAGAACATCACCAAAGAAACAAGGACCTTGAAGATATACACTGGACCAAATGGATTTCACAGATATATACAGAACATTCTATTCCTAATGCAATTGAATACACATTCTTCTCAAGTGCTCTTGGAACTTTGTCCAGAATAGACCACATACTGGGTCACCAGACATGTCTCAACCAGTATCAAAAGATTGGGATTATCCCCCACATATTTTCAGCCTACAATCTTTTGAAATAGAACTAGAACGCATTCACTAGAAGAAATTTGGAGGAAACTCAAACACATGGAGGTTAAAGAGCATCCTGCTAAAAGATGAATAAGTCAACCAGAAAATTAGAGGAGAATTAAAAAGATTCATGGAAACTGATGAAAATGAAATACAAGCATTTAAAATCTTTGGGATACAGCAAAAGTGGTACTAAAAGTGGAAATACATTGTAATACAAGCCTCCCTCAAAAAACTGAAAAAAACTCAAATACACAAGCTAACCCTGCACCTAAAGGACCTGGAGAAATAACAGCAAATAAAGCCTAAACCAAGCAGATGAAAAGTCATGATAAAGATTAGAGCAGAACTCAATGAGATAGGGACAAGAAAAACTATAGAATGGATCAACAAAATCAGGAGTCCTTTCTTTGAAAGAATTAAGATAGATAAACCCCTAGTAGTCTTATTAAAAAGAAAAGAGTAATGACTCAAATTAGTAAAATCATGAATGAAAGAGAAGAGATGACAACCAAAACCAAGGAAATACAAATGATTTTAAAAACGTATTATGAGCAACTGTATGCCAACAAATTAGGCAATGTGGAAGAAATGGATGTGTTTCTGGAAGCCTACAAATTACCAAAACTGAAACAGGAAGAAATAGAAAACCTGAATAGGCCAATAATCAGCGAGGAAATTGAAGTAGTCATCAAAAATCTCCCAAGACGCAAAAGTCCAGGGCCAGATGGCTTCCCAGAGGCATTCTACCAAACATTTAAAGAATAAATAATACCTATTCTACTAATGCTGTTTCAAAGGATAGAAATGGAGGGAATACTTCCAAACTTGTTCTATGAGGCCAGCATTACCTTAATCCCCAAACGAGACAAAGACCCTACCGAAAAGGAGAATTACAGACCAATATCCCTGATGAACACAGATGCAAAAATTCTCACCAAGATACTAGCCAATAGGACCCAACAGTACATTAAGAGGATTATTCAGGGGATCCCTGGGTGGCGCAGTGGTTTGGCGCCTGCCTTTGGCCCAGGGCGCGATCCTGGAGACCCGGGATCGAATCCCACGTCGGGCTCCCGGTGCATGGCGCCTGCTTCTCCCTCTGCCTCTCTCTCTCTCTCTCTCTCTCTGTGTGTGACTATCATAAATAAAAATAAAAAAAATAAAAGTAGGACTGTAAAAAAAAAAAAAGAGGATTATTCACCACAACCAAGTGGGATTTGTCTCCAGGATGCAAGAGTGGTCCAACATTCCTAAAACAATCAACATGGTAGATCACATCAATAAAAGAAAAGACAAAAACCATATTATCAATAGATGCAGAGAAAGCATCTGACAAAATACAGCATCCATTCCTGATAAAAACTCTTCAATGTGTAGACAGGGGCAGCCTGTGTGGCTCAGTGGTTTAGTGCCGCCTTCAGCCCAGGGCCTGATCCTGGAGACCTGGGATCGAGTCCCACATCAGGCTCCCTGCATAGAGCCTGCTTCTCCCTCTGCCTGTGTCTCTGCCTCTTTCTCTCTCTCTCTCTCTTAAAAAAAATAAAATTTAATTTAAAAAGTGTAGGAAGAGAAGGAACATTCCTCAAT